>NC_089980.1:44435500-45060500 GCF_036417845.1 Apteryx mantelli | reverse complement strand
ACTAGAGACAAAACCATGTTGTGATATTGTCTTGCTGATCAGCAACTGTTCATGCTATTCTGAGCCTGGTTTTATGGATGAGTGGCTGTCACATGCAAATATGTTTGCTGATGAACTGGGATCTTCCTGAAACGCTAAGGTATTGTGTGTCTGTCTGCAGGGCCCTGTGGCTGCTTACTGCAGCTTTCAAGTACTGCTCAGTTTGTGTAATACTGTGTAATGAGCTTGGTCTTTCTAGCAGTTGAGCGTGGGGATGACTTGTATCCTGCCCAGGGGTACGTAAAAGCGTTGTGTTTGGGTTGGAACTGCCCATTTCTATCATGTTTGAATTTTGTGTTGGGAATGTGCTAATTCTTTATATATGTGGCTTCACTGCCTTTGCTGGTGGGCGAGTGCTTGTTTGGGGTGTCTTTTGGTCATGGGAAGTGCTTGTCCCTATTTGCTGCTGGTGCCCATCTTGTTTTGTCTTTTTCACTTTAGGAAAAAAAGTGGCAAGAGTAGCAAATGCACGACTGGACACGTTCAGCAGGGAGGTTTTCCGTCATGAGGGTCTGAAAAACCTTGTGCGCCTGGCAAGAGTGCGAAATCATTACATCTGTAAGTGACCTGTTTTCCTCAGAGCAGAGAGCCTTTCTCTGTTGTGTGTGCAGCATAAGCAGAGACTTGGCCAGCATTGCTATCTCTGGTCTCTGTCCTCTTCCCCCTCCTCAATCATTAGCATTGGTGCATTTGTATGCTAGTGGGCAATTACTGAGACTGTGGTTTGGTGCTGTTTTGGGACTGAAGGTGTTTGTGCTTCTTGCTGGATAATGCTGTAACCTCTCCTCTTCTGGCTGTGAAGGTTTAGCTTGACAGGAGTGCAATGTAAGGGAAGATTCAGGGGCAGAAAGGCTGCAGACAGGTGTAGGCTGAAGCTGGATAGTGGCGGTACTGACTTGTGTCTCTGCAGTTTCAGTGGAGTCTACGGGTATCTTGCCTCCAGACGTGCTGGTGAGTGAAGCCATCAAGATACTAATGGGAAAGTGTCAGCGCTTCCTGAATGAGTTGGACTCTGTGCCTATGGAGTGACCAGGCTGTAGCTGAGAAGCACATCTCTTCACTGCTGGTTTGGGCTTCCTGCACCTGCATGCAGGGGTGGCTCTTCCTCTCTAGGCAAGAGATCTGAGATGGGTTCGTTAGATTCCCAAGACCATCTCTTTGTATTTGTTTTCTGTTTGTAATGAGCCTCCTTGAGGAAATGCCCTAAAATAAAGGCTTTTTTTTTTTTTTTAAACAGTTATGTGCCTCTGTACTGTTAACAGTTGTAAGACCCTAATATACAGAGAAGAAAGTGCCAGCAGGCCTAAAGATGAGTAATAGGATTTATTCTGGATGGCATACACTGTCTGAAGAGGGCTGCTATGGCAGTGTAGTAAAGCACTTAGCAGCAGGTCAGTGAGATCTTAACGCAGTCCTGCCCTGGTACTGACTTGCTAGCAGCGGCTGTCTCAAACCAGCTCTTTGTTGGTTAATTGATGTGGTAGATGAAAGGCTGCACTGTTACATAGTATTGGGCTTCTCTGTGTAGTAGCAAAGTGGGGCTTAAAAACATGCTCTGTAAGGACCGACTGTTCCCTGTTATGTGTCTCAGAGTGAGGCATTTCTTTCTTGGTGTTAGCCAGGTTTGACTACTCTGTTCTCCCTTTCAGTGTGTGAACTTGAAGCAGAGTTAAGAGTTTACTGGGGAACAGTGGCAGAGTAGGTGGGAGCTAAAGGCCTGTCCCCACCAAGGGAAGCCTGTGAGAACTTGCAAGCAAGTCTCTGTGGTGAGCACTCTGTTAGTCAGCACTAGGTATTTCTTGTGAAGGTCCCTATTGTCAAGCTTATAAATGAACAGGAACTCCAAAGAGTGGCTGTGGGTACTGCTCTGTTTCAGTGACGTCAGTTAATGCTTATTAAACTGCTAGAACTGGATGCAGAAAATCATACTTTATCTGTTTCACAGGGGTAGTTACCTATAAGTATGTTTACAGTACAAGTATTAGGCTGGATGTGCTGTAGGAAATGTGTGTGTTCAGGGCAAAGTCAGTGAGGATCTGAAAGTGGGATAGAAACAGCAGTGACCCTTGGTGGCATTCTGGCCACAATCCCAGGCCTGTCCCATGCTATTGCACTGTGTTGCAGACCCATGCCCTCCTTCCAGATTTTTTCAAGACAGCTGGTAACTAGTTGCTGGGAAACCGGCTGCTTCCCTGTCAAGGCTATTCTGCGTGGAGGGGAGGCAGTTGGAGTTTCACAGATGCGCTTGCTGGCTCTTGCACCTCTGCTTCTTTCAGTTGTCTTGCAGGAGCCTTTGCTGCAGAACCTACTCTGCATGATCTAATTCTTCTGCTTACAATCAGAAGAGAGTGTTGAGAATCAAATAGCTAGGCCTAAGTTTTGTAGTCTGTACCTCCCCATTTAAAGTTCCTAACAGCCACAGCCACAGCCACGGTGTCTCCCTAGTGCTTTTGCTTCCTTAAAACTAAGACAGCCCAGCTCTACAGTACTTGTCTCACGTGTATGAGGATTCTTAGTGCCAGCACAGGCATACAAATCTTCTTTTAGATCTGGACTGTGATTAGTTCTTAATCAACTTCATTCAGGTTTTACTACTCCTTTTCAAAAGTAGTAATTTATAGCTGGATTGTTTCAGTTTAAACAAGCTGAAGCAGCTTCCCAGTTGAGCTGGATTACAGCTAGGGCCTCAGAAGAAGGTTTTGTAGCAGGAACTAATAGTGAAGCTGTTCAGGCTCACCTCTTGGAGGGCTTCTGCTTTAGTTGTAATAGAGGACTTTCTTGCAAGCCTCAGGACAAAACAAATCTTCCAGGGTTACTGAAATGGTAAACTGAGAGAATTAAGGCTGAATAGCTCAACTACAGTATTGCTGCTAGCCATTGTTCCTCCCAGCAGTAGCTAAGGTGGTGCTCAGAGGCTACATTAGCAGCATATGCAGCTTTCTGTTTCTGGGGGCTTGGAAATATCCTGGGATAACCGAAGAAAGCCCTAAAGACCTTTAATTATATGGAGTTTGTTGTTTCGTATGTATTGATGGAGTTTAGGAAAGAATATGCTACTGTTGACTGGTTACTAGCAGGTGTGGGAATAAGTCTTTCATGCTGGAGGAGTTTAGAAAGCTTCCAACCACAGAGAACAAAAAAATTATGTGAAAACGTCAGGTTCTTCAAACAGGAAACAAAACTTGGGACAACTCCAAACCCACTGCTGGTGAAACAGTGATGCAGCAATGGACTAAAGAAGCAGCCTGGAGGCTAAGCCAGCCTCTTTGCCCTACTTCAGATAAGCCTTGCTACAGTGGAAGGAAGAGAGGAGAAAGAACTCACTTCAGTACATCCAGAGCTGTGTTCCCAAGAGACAGTATGTCAGTCGTCATTAACTTCTTGTGCTGTCCTTAACCACTATGAGGGATGTCACCCTTGTGGCACCTTAAACCTTTTATTAAGGTGTCCTTACAAGCTCCTGCATCTATTGTAAGGCAACAATACTAAACTTGCCATTCCTTGCGTTTTCAAGGCATGCTTTGTCTTCTGTAGCCATGTCAAAGCATTCTTTGTAAACACGTACCCTTCAAGCTTTGAACACAGCAGCTGTGGTAGAATTAAGATAAGCCAGCTCTGACTGATCAACTAATACTTTTTAAATGCATCTTTTTCCTTGCCTTCTAATTTAATTAGCTAGTCTGGGAGGGTGCATCCCCATCCTGATTATTGACATGTGACAATTCCCAATTTACACTGACTACTAGCAAAGGTGCCTCCCTTCTAGCAGATGGGATAAGGTATGCTGAACAACCCTTAGGAAGGCTTCAGCTTTTATTGAAGCAGCTAGAATAAAATGAAATCATGACACCATATGTATGAAACTGGAATAGCTTTACTGACATTCAGAGGTGTAACACAACCAGTTCAGAGACAGCTTCAGATTTAAACATTCCTACAAAAAGGTTCTAAAAACCATTTAAAAAAACCCCTTGTGTCTAGCATGAAGTCACAGAATGTTAAAAATACCACAACACAATAAATACACCCAGCCTTTGCTAGAGCCAGGAGCCATGTTAGCTCAGGAGTTTAGAAAAAGTTGAGGCCAGGAAGAAATTGGAAGGTGCTGGTGGAACAGCAGGGGCAGGAGGGTGAGTGGATTTCCTCAGGCCTGCCCTTCCTTTCAGCCCCCTCCACCCTCTTCTAAGCCAAGCTTTTCTGTCCAGTCCAACCTAGTGGAGACACTACCTTTGTTCCCCTCGTGATTTATTACTTCCTCTGTCTCCTGAATGGCAAAACCACCAGCTAGTTCTGGACAGACTGTCCCAGCTCCTGTACCACTGTGCTAATGTTATAATAGATTGAATGAACCATTTATCACATAAGAATAACCAGCTTTGCAGCCTGGAGTGGTTTGCTTGATTCCCACCTCCTCCAAAACCCAGTTTCTGGCCAGGCTTCTCTCCCGTAAACAGCATTATAAAACCCTACTACCTCCTGCCATGCCATGCAATCCTCTGACAAGTACCATACTGGGTAAAAGTAGAGGCTACTGTCACCTCCACAGCGACAGGGTGGGTTGATCCCTTTTGGTTTGCAGGTGCTTCAGCTATTGGTCCAGATTTTGTGTACCTGCACTGCCATGTTCTAGTCTACAAGGCATGGTTAAAAAAAAATTCCTGTCCTGCTCCTGAGAGATGTAAAGGCTGGCACAAAGCAAAAGCCTTCCATTTGGCTCTGGGTAGAACAAGACACATGAACATACATACATGATGACAGTGTCTGCCTCCTTCCAGAGAGGAGCTGCACCTTAAGAAGACTGAACTCAAGGGAGAGCCTAGAGCACTGCAAGGCTTGCTGGCACACAGCCCTCAGCCCAGGGCTCTCAGAGTCCAGAAGGGAAACAGATTCATCAGAAGACAAGTCCACTAGGGACAAGCACCTATGGGCATGACAGGAGTGTCTGATGTGTTCCCTGCAAAGCCTGGTTACTGCCACCCAGGGTAAGGTTAGGGCAGCCCCTTTTCAGATGGGGCACTATTCTGCTTTTTGCATTACTCCTAAATGCCAAGGGATGAAGGGGTGGAGTTAGAGACACCCAAGGCTAGAGAATGACCAGGCTTTACCTAATGGAGTCTGTAGGCTCAGCTTCCACCTTGCAGAGAAGCAGAAGTCTAGAGTAGCTAATACTCGGAGGGGAGGGGAAGGAATCAGAAAAGCTTAACGGACTGGATCAAATGCCACCCCAGGCCCCATCCCCATGTAGGGAGAACAGGACAGGACCTGTAAGGGGCTTTATTCGGGTGAATGCTTGTGGAGATGACAGGGAGAACCTAATGTGCTTACTATGAGGAGAGACAAAATATAAGGTAGGGGAGAAGATGGTTGCAGTGTCCCTGGCTCAGGGCTCAAAGAGTGCAGTGAGGCCCTCTCCATCCTCATTCTCTAGCACGTCTGTCTCCAGTGATGGCTTCACCTTTTTGAAGAGAGATGGGAGGTTCCGGATATGAACCTCCTTGCGGAACTGCTCCCCGAGAGACTTCTGGAGAGGACAGACAGGCAGGTTTTAGTCATTACTGCCTTCACAGGCCCACTCAGCCCAAGCGCAACCTACTTGCATCTCAGAGGCAGGCCCCAGTTTCTGAGCAATCCCTAGACCCACACCCCCTGCTTGGGTTTTAGAGAATCCCAAAGTGCCAGGGCATCTATGGTAACCACTAATGTAGACTGCACCACACGCCCGGGACTCTAACTCAACACCTCAGACTCCAGCCTCACCAGCCTCACTAAAGCCCTGCAACTGTCTAGCAGCTTTGTTCAAACATTTGAACGCCCTGTCCCCCATAAGTACCCACTGCCTTGCAGAGAGAAGTTGTTGCTGGAGGTGCTGCTCAGTCAGTGTTACCACCCCCACCCTAGCTCCAGGTTGAAGAGACCCAGTACAAATCCTGAGAATACGCTGCAACAACCTCCTGGTTGGAAAGGGACATGCTGGGTAGAGGCAGGCAGGCTGGTTTCCCAGTCACTTCTGTGGGATGTGAAAGGAAACAGGTTCATTTTGCTCTAGGATATCACCTACCCCAATGCAGCCTGTGATGAGGCGCTTGAAATGATCCTTCCGGCGCTTATCTGCCACTTTCTGCAGTGTTGGGTTGAGAAGTTTTGACTCAAACTGCTCCAAAGATTCCCTCTGGATGTCTGGGACCTGCTCCATCACTGCCCTCAGCTCAGCATAGCGAGGACGCTGCAGGGAGAAGGATGGTCAACACAGCTCTGCTAAAGGAGCCGTCCTGCCCTCCTAAGGGGGCCCTTAGCACCTCTGCTTCCCTGACCCAAGCTGGCACAGGATTAGTTTTCTACCCCTCCCCAGCCAACCTGGCATCCTGACAGAGAGCACAGTTTCTCACCAAGGCCTCGTAGATCTGGAAAGCCAAGTGGACAAGAGCTGCCATGCAGCCATCGTGCTGCCCGTGCGTCTGTAACCCCTTCAGCACACTCGTGAAGAACCAGGACACAGCATCAGGTAGCAGGTTTCCTGGGAGCACCTGGGGAACAGGCACTGTCAGCACAGAAGCAGGATACTGATACATGACTGCCTTTCTCCAGCAATTTACTTTTCCCAAGGAGAAGGTGCCCAGGGATGGAGCATCCATGCCTCTCACTGCATTCAGAGCTTCCTCTCTCAACTGTGCCAGAACTAGTTCCCTCTTTCTCCCAGAGGTACCTGTTTGAGCAGCGGCCAGCAAAGCTGTGTGGTGGTTCTTTGGCACGACAGGGTGTCCTTCCAGGAGAGGGATGTGTAGGCAGTGATTAACAGAGCAGTGCAAACATCCTGAAAAGGAGTCAGCAGGTAAACCAGTCAGAAGAATTATTTCCCACCTTGAGGATTCATGTCTGAAGGGAGCCAAGAGAAAGCCCAAGGAAGTTGAAGGACCTCCACAGGGGTATGGTCTGAGAAGCCTGCTTGCTGCTGCTGCTGCTCCAGCAGAAGGTGTTCAAAGGCACTCAGGTGTGCACAATAGCAGCCATGAGGAACCAACTGCAGGCAAACCTGCTCCCTTCATCCCTTCTGGGAAGGCCCCAGAGCGCTCCCAGTGCTCACCAGCTGCTCAAGTCAGTGCCAAAGCTTCTGAGGCATTTACAGACAAGGAGGAGTACAGAGGTATGTGGGTGAAGATACTCTGCATGGTGGGTTGTGGTAACACTTCTGACTGCTGTGCCAGCTCTGGGAGATCTTACAGAAAAAAAGAGCTACTGTGAAGTTCTTCCTTGTGAAGACTGAAACCCAGGATGGGTGCAGGGCCAGGGAACACCCTGGGGGGCTGAATGCCCAGTGCCTCACCACATAGAAGGCCACAGAGGGTCTGAAACACTTTAGCTACATGTTATACCAGATCCTGACCTGTGAGTGCTTTGTGGCTTCTGCAACAACTAACAGGGCTCTTAAAAACAAGGATGTTCCTGCCAGACTGATTCTCACAGTGGGGAATGCTCAGGCAGACTAGATCTTTGTAGCAGTGTCTGGCTGCACTGCAGACAAGTGTGACAAGGACTGCAGAAAAAGGATGGTACAAGTTAGAGCACGTGCCCTTACCTCCTGCTTTGTCAAACACTTGCCAAGCTCAGTAAGCTCTGCACTGGCAGGAGGAGTCACCTCTGTGGCCATCACCTCATCATCTGCAGAGCAAAGAAGAGGCAGCAGTGTGAGTGTGGCGTCCCCAGGACTGAGGAGTACAGGGAGAACTGAGTTGGGAACCAGGGGACAGCACACACAATCAGTACACTGGCACATCTTGCCAGAACATCTCTCTCCCCAAGCAGGAAGCACCCAGCCATTGTGAGGCAGGAAGGGCACCCAACTAGCTACTCTCCAGCTAAAAAGATGACTGTGCACATCCCTTGTCTCCTCAGCCCTCCTCTTGGTACCTTAAGAAGCAGCTGCTCCAACAAC
Source organism: Apteryx mantelli (assembly GCF_036417845.1). Taxonomy (NCBI): domain Eukaryota; kingdom Metazoa; phylum Chordata; class Aves; order Apterygiformes; family Apterygidae; genus Apteryx; species Apteryx mantelli. The sequence goes on along the minus strand of NC_089980.1, from coordinate 45,052,531 downwards.
TTGATTTCCCACATGCTACCTGTGAGCTCTACAGCAGAACATTTGTCCCTAGGCTAGACCTGTTTTTTGTGTAGCCCCCAGACAAGAAGTGTGGCAGAATCCAAGCTGAAGGCTTGGTACCAAACCTCCACCCCTCTCACACAACCTCCAGTAACAGGCCAGGGTCTCCCTTTTAAGAAATGGGAAAAGTGTTAGCACACACCAAGAGGGAAAAGGCAAAGGTGGGCATTTACTCACCGTCTCCGTCTACAGTAGCAGCAGTGTTATGCTCAGCACCTTTCTTAGAAACACAGCAAACAGCTGCAAAAACAATTGCAGGTCAGAGGAACAGAAAGGGGAAGATGCTACTTCAGGACATGCAGAGATTATCCTGCATAATCTGATGGGCTGACAACTGCTTCAAGCTCCCCCCAGCTCTCCCTAGACCTTGTTCTTTACACAGTATCTGAAGAACCTGAAAGCACAGTATAAAAGCCAAATATTGCACTAACTGGAAGTCTGAAACACCCCGCTCACAGTATCCTTCCTGGTGGAACCTGCTGCAAGGTGGCTGCTTTAAACTACTGAGAACCAGAATGTGCAAAATCATTTGAAGCCTAGAACCTGAGGAAAGCAGCATTTTACAGCAACGAGGCTAATCAAGAAGGCAGGTGCAAGGTTGACACCCTGTAATCTCTATGTGGAGTTAATTTTTTCCAGTCTCTCTGCTCAAAACCACACTGGCAAAAACATGAAGTTGGAGAAAGGGAATACAAAGGAGATCTGCTTGTGGGGAGGAACTCTCTTTCTGACTGGCTGGAGACATGGCAAATGCCAGCAACAAAACTGCTCTATGCTCAGGTTGTCCACAAATCAACATCATGTATCTGACTCCAGGGTACAGAAAGGAAGAACCCAGATTCCAAAGGAGGACTGGACTCCTACAGTGACAGCGCCAAATACATGGAGCCCTAGATGCCAACAAAACAAAAGGAAGACAATGCTCTTCTGAAGGTTGTAAACTGAGCTCTTACTAGGTTTAGGTAAGATTTTCACAGGGTTTACTGTCTCATATCTGGCTTCTAAGGATTATGTTAATCTCTACTAGCTGTAAGTTTTACTGCAAACTGAAAATACCTGTAGTCCTCTCCAGGGCAAATTTCCCAAACATCCCAGTGGACCTAGCTTAGTTTCACTTACTGATGAGATCCATGACTTCACGGGTCAGCAGCCTGACCAGCTGCTCCTCAAGCATCTCCTGAGACTCAGGATTGTCGTCTGCAGCATCATCCTCACTGAGGAGAACAGGTTTTAGTGTGAGGGGAGCCAGTGTCTTAATGTATCCCTTCTATCCAAGCACAGGAGTGAGTCACCATCAGGATAAACAGAAAGTGAGACCGAGGACTAGCTAAGACCACCACTCCCTTGGTGAGGTGGGGATTACTGAGGTGCAACTGTGACCAGGAATAGGATGGGCTGAGCAAACTCCTCACCAGCATTATCTGTTATTAGCAAGTCCAAAAGCAAAATCAAGGAGCTGCAAGCTAAGTCAAAGTTCCAGAAGGACCAGTGTTTTTCAGTGCTCTGCTGGTGGGCCTGTTCCCATCCCCAGGGCAAAAGGGCCCGTGAAAGACCAAAGCTCCAGCCCACTACCCATTTTCCCCTTCCAGTATTCATCAAGGGATGAAGCTTACCAAAGCATGCTTCGCTGGTTGATCACTTGCCATTTCTGAGACAACCTCTGTTTAAGACCAAGACAAAAGGGAAGATTCAATAACTTTCTAAGGAGCCATCCTGGATACAATGTAAAGATGCCCAAGCACTACTCACTAGGAAGCAGTGACAACTGCTGACAGAAACACTTGTAAGAGTTTCTAATACAGCTCTCATCCTAAGCCCGACTTTGAACAGGACAGGAACTGCTAGTTAACTGTAGTGAAGAGCCAGAAAGCTGTTGTGGCTGTGCTGGCTCTAGGAATCCGAGTGAGCTGTCAGGAAAATGAGGGGATGCAGGCAAGAAGACCCTTATAGAAATTCTCATGGCTGAAGACTGAGGAGTTGACATCCACAAGTTTGAATTCACAACAAGGGGTGCAGTGGGACAGCCAGAGTTCAACACACCTCAAAAGCCCCCCTAGACAATATCAAAATCATTAAGTATCAGGGCTGTGCCCTTGCCCCGGCTGGCTTTGGAGAGATGCAGACATTCTCACATGTTGCTGCCAGCTGCTACAAGGAGCCCAGGCTGCCCAGGAACAGGCATCAAACCAGCTGTTTTCTTACCACATGCAGATACGTGAAGAGTGGTCCCAGCATGGGGCAGACAAGGGTTTCATAGTATTCTGGAGGGCAGGAGAGTACCAAGGGCTTAACAAACACACCTGCACAGAGCAGTTAAGGAAGAGACCCAGTGCGTGTGGCTGGCTGCCACGGCTCCTCTTCTAGGAGAGGCAAAGAGCCTGCTCCCTGCCTCCCAGTGCTAACAGCTACTCATTGCTCACTGAACAACACTGCAAGCAACATCACCTATCAGGCTGTGGGAGGAAATGCCAAGGACTTGGTCCAGCCATGAAGTAACAGATACACCTTTAAACCCAGCTGGCCACAGCCCTGAATTAACAAGTGGCATCTCTACACAAGTGTAAGGTGTTCAGCCTCCTCTCCTGACAGTTCAGCTGAGAAAGCCAAGAGGAAGGTACTTAGTGCCTATTTCCTAGCTGTGGACTGAATGTCCAAGCCCTGGAAAGTGGCTGGGGACTCCAGATGGTCTCCCATGCAAGCACTGAGTCAGACACCATACTGCCAAACGCCTACACTATCCAAGCCCCCTTGCTCCTCAAAAGGCAATCCCCACCTCTCATGGTGCATCAGGACAGCACAAATCCTTTGTATGCATCTCTGACCCCATGCACTGCTGTTCCTGCTCATGCCCTGCTAGGCTGACACCTCTGCCACGCCATGTGTATCCCTGTTTGCCTACCTTCCCAAACATCCTTCTTTGTCTAGGCCATACTGAAAATGATGCCAGAAAGCCAGCAGGTTTTAGATTTACATGCTCAAAGCTTTCCTAGCTGGCCTGAAACAGTGACATAAGGATACGGAGCATAGGACGCAGTCTGTAGTCAGGAATGTTGTTGAGGTTGATGAAAGCTGAGCTGAGGAGCTGGGTGGCGAGACCCTCAACGGTATAGAAATCCTGATGCATGGAGGGGCCTGCATTTCCCAGGATGTGGAAACTACAATGCAAAACCAAGTTACTTGCAGCTGTGCTGGATAGCAGGTACCATGCCTCTGACCTGGCAAAGGCTGCAAGTGCTATCATTTTGAGATTAGATAGTTGCCACGTTCTTATGCAAACAGTACAGAGAAATTTTAGCATAGGATCTCCCCTTTAGGATACCTGCAGAAAAGACAATGAATTAAACATCTGAACAGTAACACACACTTTCAAGTGCTGATGTTGTATCCTAACACACGGGATTAAAAGCAAAGAAACAAACTAGGTCAGGATATGGAATGGGCGTTCCAACCCTACTAGCCACCTGTGCAAGAGTTACAAGCAGATCCACATTTGAGGTACTTCTTCTAGCAACTATGTTCCATGTGTGTGTGGTGGGTTGCAACTGTTAAGTGTAGTTCACCACTGCTCCTAGCACTTAAGAGATTATGGGATACAGCGCACTTGAGAAGTCTAAGTCTAGAACAAGGCTGCACCCAGCAATGGCTTCCTGCACCAGCTATGCAATGTCAGATTGCGTGTGGGAGCTCTGGTGCTCTTACCAGTTGTCGTAGAGGGTACAAAAGAAGCCTTGCATCCTTTCTAAGACCGTTTTGTAAACAGGAGAATCATAAAGCTCCAGCAGAGGCTGAGGGAGACCTGTGGGAAAGAATAAAGCCAGCTTCATTAATAAGAGCACAGTGCATCCTTCACAATGCGTAGGACAGGCCCCAGCCAGCCAGGCCCGATGGCAGTGAGGGAAATGCTCAGCAAGGTCACATGCAGCCAAAAGGGACAAGATGTAGCAACCCTGGGGGAGAACTGTAGAGGTCAGCTGAGTTTCAACTGGTTGTACCCAGAGTAAAGGTGTTCCAGCTAAGGTTGCTATAGCCCTGCCTTCTTCCAAAACAAAACTTACTGGAGCCATCAGAATCCAGTCAGAAACAAAGCTGACAGTTCTACAGCTCCTCTAACAGCCCATCCCTGCAGATTTGTATTCATCTTTGTTGGGGGACGCATGTTACTGCTGAACCATGGTATCAGTAAATCTCCAGAGATCAAGGCTCTGCTGCTTTATGTGCAGTAGCTCACAGAAAGAGAGAGAGTTTACAGATGACAGAAAACAGGTAAAGGAAGCATGTCCTTATTTTACTGATAGGAAACAGAGACAAGAAAAACAAAGCAACTTCACCAGTCTTTGACTCTCTGGCAGAGTTTGAAATTAAACCTCAGCTTCCAGAGTCAAGGTCCATACCTTGGCCACAAGGCCACCCACTTTTGCTTTGCTTGAAAGCCTTCTGGGTTCACAAGCTCAAGCTTCTTTTTAAGAAGGCTCCAAAAGCCTCATTTTAATACAGCAGCTAGAAACAAACAGCAAGGCCAGAGTGCAGGACACAGTTCATGCCCCGTAGGAAAGGTCTCTCCATGAGCACTCAGGGATCCCACACATTCCTCCTGAAGAGAAGCTCCTTACCTAGGATGGCATTCTTCTCCACCTCCAGCATGTCTAAGGCCTTTGCAAATGTTTCCCCCAGCTTAGCCACCATCTCTGGCATGTAGAGATTGTTGTGAGTCCTGAAACAGAAGAGCACTTGGTTTATACTGGTGTGGGTCAACCCCTTTTGCCCTTGACAGTGGGATCCTCTCCTTCAGCTTGTGAACAGCTCCTCTGTGGCAGACGATGAGGAAGGTGAGACCAAGCACGTGTGCATGGGATCCCCCTTCCCCACCTGCAAAAATATTGGGGAAGCTCACCCGACAGAGACGTGGAGTGACTCCACCTCATGTCCTGAAGCTCCTGGCTGCCCCTTCCACTTCCTTCAGTTCACCCCACCCCTTGCAAGTGCTGGCAGTAAACTCCCAGCAATTCTCCAGTTGATGCTGGCAACAGCTTATTAGCTTGGCCAAAGGGATCAGAGAATGTATTTTAAAAACTGACAGACACGGATTCTGTAATCTCAAAAGATCTTCTGCACCTAAGGCCCCTACGGCGGGAGAGGCTGTTCCAGCTCCAAAATACACACACTGCCCCCCAGGGATGGGTCACAGTCCCCAGAATGGCAGGCGGCACTGGAGGGACTCTAGGGAGAACTTCAGTCCAATATAGGCGTTACTCATGGCAGACACACATGCCCCCTGGAAAACGCATCCGACTGGGAACAATTCCACATAATCAGGAGGCAGCCATGGTCAGCTCTCCGTGAGGAACACCAATTCAGCCACGGGTGGCTGGTTCTTGCCATCCAGGCCAAAATGGGTCCCCTCTTAGCCAGGGTACTGACTTTCAGAGCTGGACTTGGCGGGGGGTGTCTCTCTCACCTACCTCTCTCCTTTGAGACCTCAGACCTCCACTCTGGGTGTCGCCAGCTGCACACAGCACAAATCCTGCAGCCTCCTCCAAAACTGCAATGCCATTGTACCTGCTGCTAGAGGTGATCAAGGGCAACTCAGTATCTCCCCCTAGAGCAGCGTTTCCCAAAGCAGGGTGGGGGGGGTGCGTGGGAATGGCTGGGGGGAGGGAGCGTGGACAGACCTCAGTATGTTCTCCAGAGTCTCAGCTTTCACTCATGTCTTAATGATTTTTTTTTTTGAAGGTCTCTGTTCACAATCCTGGCACCCCGATGCAGTGACGTCTGCCTGAGTTTGCAGAGAGCCTGAGTTAGCTCCGAAATGGCAACTATCCCATTTCTCTCTGCCAGCGTTAAATACTTCCCTGCTCACTGCATGTGAGGAAGGCAAGTATGTAAGTTTTGTATGAAAGAGCTACACAAATGACTTCTTAACCACTCATACTCTCATTCTGGGCTGGATCTACCACCATGCAACAGGCCTCAAAGGGGCAGAAGCTGGTTTTAATTTCTCAGCAGGAGTCAGGGAGAAGCCCAGGTTCCAAAAGTTTGGATAATGTTGTTCCACTGACTCAGAAAACTCTGCATTTCTGCTTGATGCTATCCTGCAACCTAGCTCCTAAAATCATATCCTCTTTTATGTCTCCCGCCTGCTCCATGCCAAAGTTGGCTTTGCCTCATACTGGGCATAAAGGTAGTGGGGCAAACCCAGGACTGCAGAACTGTGCAGTGAACCTTGAAATCTGACTGCTCTAATCCCAACAGAATGGGTCAGACAGTCACGTCTTGAAGCTGCAGTCATGGTCCTTAGTTGTCTCAGAGTCCTTGAAGCATTTTTTCAAGTATGACAGTTGGGAGAGCAGATATTGCTCACAGGCCAGTCTCCCTTAATTTACACCGCAGGAAGGTCCCAGTGGTAACAGAGAGAACATGGCTAATCAGTTGCTCCCCGTGGGAGTTAAAAAAAAAAAAAAAAAAAAATCCAACATCCCCTGTACATGACGAAGATGTAGCCCCTAGGCACAGTCCAGCTGAGACTCTCAGCAGCAAGCAGCACTCCTGGGCATCCCATACATAGAAGAACATGGAAAAACAAAATTCAAGAGACATTTATAATTCAGATAAGACAAGCAAAGGATATGACAAGGTGTGGGGAATGTATTTTCAGAGATGGTCACAGCTCTGCTGAAAAGGATGTCTTTGCTCTCGAGATGTGGGCTTATAGGCCAGAGGATGAATCCTTTAAGACAGTCCAGCGTCCATGCTTGAAGAAGTCTTGACTCACAGCTGGAGCTGTCTGTACTAGAAATTCTCACAGCATCCCATGTCCGTACAACCATTCTGCCACCGATATTAATGCCACAGTAATGTCAGCATCTCGTCAAGAGAAGTTCTAAAAAAGTCTTTGTCCGTGCAAAGCATTTGCTGAGCCTGACTAGTCCATTTGCAATAAAACATGAGCAAATCCCAGCACAACAAAGGTGCTGCACAGATCAGTCCATGCATCTGCTGACTCCAGAGGTGTGTCTTTCTCTAAAGGCAGAAATTGCATTGGTGGCTGGAGACTGATGTGATTTGAATTTAAACTCAGGAAAGAAAAATTTTTAGCAAATTTAAGCTAGAAGCTAGAAAACAGCTAGATGAAATGAGGTACCACAAAGGAAAGGAAAACCATCATTCAGAAACCTGCAAGCAGTGATGAACAAAGCAGCCCCATGATCATTCAGCAAATTCGGCTACCATAGAGACAAACATGGATAGACACAAAAAGACAGGCTGGCAAGGAAAGCACCACTCTGTCTATGCCACTCAAAACTGCCTTATTTTCCTCACTGCTTGGGCTCCCTCTCATTCCTCTTGGTTCTTTGGTCTCAACCACGAGCTATCTCCAAAGTGCCTACCTTGGTGCAGACCCAATGGCTTATCAACTTGCACTGTTTCTATCTGCAGACACAGCATAAAACACCACACAACATCCAGAGATCAGCACAGCCAGCAGTTCAGCAAAGTGGCAAATGCCCTTTCTTTGCACACCGGTGCCTGACTTAGGAGGATCTGTGCAGCTGCTGCTTGCAGATCTTCTCCCACAGCAACCAATACAATCTGTGAGGGACTTCTTCCCCCACTTCCTGCATCAGTACATAAGCAACACTGGACCTGGCTTGTGTCCCCAAGAGAGTTAATGGCACAGAGCTGAGAGAAGCCTCCCTCCCCAAGAAATAATGCAACTATGTTCTTGAAAGCATCCTCAACACAGGCAGTCCTTCCAGCCAGCATTCCTCTGAGCTCTGCGCTTCCCATCTCTGACGGGCTGCTACAGATTGCAATCCATATTAAAAGAAGGTCCTCAGAAGCAGTACATGAAAAATGTGCTATGGAGCCCCTGGTGTGATTTTTGCTGGCTGATTACAAGCTCCAACTTCTCCAGAAAGACATAAGCATCATGAAGCCTTTAAGCTGAACAACTGTGAGCCTGCAGGTGTCACACAGAGGCCTCTACATCCAGCAGCAGCCTGGAAAAGTATCAAGTGGAGGATCTATTGCTCTCAATACATCAGCTGTTCTTCTTGGAGTACCCAGCCTTATGTAACTCCTTTGGGAAAGCCTGGATTCCTGAGTGAAGTGCAAGCCACTCCAGTATGTTACCAATCACTCAGAAAAATCCTAAAATGGAGATTTTGGTCTGCAACAGAGAAGCTTGAACAACACAGATGCATTAGCTCAAAACACAGCAAAGGAGCCTCTTCCTTTGTGTTGATGGGGAAGCACTGGCAACAGATCATAGCTTGTGCATTTTCCTGGAGGTGGTAAACAAACAGACACAGCATTTCTGCTTCTTTACAAGTAGTGCAGTAGGAGTTTGACAGAGGAGGGCGTAATTTAGTTTCCTCAGCTTGTCATAACAGGGATCCCAAGCATTTTTAACAATGCACCAATTCTGGCAAGAACAGCAACTGTGCCAGCAAAAATCCTGTCCATTGCAACCTGTTCAAACCTTGGGCACTGGTTTAACTGGTTTCCCACAATATGGAGCACGTTCCATGCTCTGCAAGAATTGGCATGAGGCTGTCCCTACTCAGGCAAATCTACTCCACACAACCTGCCCAAAGAGCTCATCCATAGGGTCTTTGGCCTTCAGGATAAAAGACAAAAACACTTCAAGCACAGCTCCTCTGTGCTACAGCCACAACAAGATGGTTCAACCTTGCCCACAGGCCAAAGTACCACCCACTGTGCAGCACAGAGCTCTGTGATGAGGCCTGCATGGGCCAAGACAGCATGTGCTTGTGCTACCAGTCCAGCATGTTGCTTCTCACTAGAAGCAGCAGTCCTGAACTTGTCAGTGACTACAAAACATACCTGACTAGACAGAGCTTGCAGTAATAGGGTCTCCTTCTCACAAACCTGGGAACTGAAAAATGTAAGTGGATCTGAAAACACTCCTTCCCAGCAGACTCCTGCCAAGTACAGACAGAGCCACCAGTTTTCAGGTACTCAACACACAATGTTACCTCACAAACAGGCACATAATCTGGCAAAATCCCAGTGTCAGCAGTTACCCTGAGCTAGATTCCCCATTTATAAATCTGGGAAATATGTTATTCAGGATTCGCCTTTTTTGCTTTCTCTCACCCCTTCCTCTGGCTGGCCTAGAGGTACACAACACCAGTGAAGTGCAGAGAGGCACTGCTAGGTAGTGACAGCCTGAGAGTATGCATCCACTGGTTTCAACAGTAGACAGTGCTTCAGGAAGCTAGCTTTCATATTCAGCAAAACCAGCTTAATTTAACATTGAAGAGAGAACAATGCAAACTGGATACGATGAGAGCTGGGACTGCCCTGGTGGTGACCGGAGAGGTGGCCTGGTAGGGGCTGAGGGCAGAGCAGAGATGTTAGTTGAGAAAAGATTAACTGGATGGCAGATTTATAGCAGTGGAGGTGGGGGAGGCAACCCCAGCCCAAGCTCCCATTGGCTTTGATGGACTCTTGTAGGCCAGGCCAATGAACGTTCAGAAGGCTCCAGTTTCCCCAGTCCCATTCCCCACTATGAACAGTCAGGAACAGTACTTGGGCACCTGCACCAGCCTGTGTTCCTGCTGGCTTCACTAGGAGAACATGCTCTGAGCATACCACATATTTACCACCGTTTGACTTTCAGAGACTCTTAAATCAGCATAAATGATTTCAAGTCAACTTGACCCACCTTATGAGAGCAAGTAAGTTGTCAAAAAGCTTCAGGACCTGCTCAGTGCAAGGGTTACGGTAGATTGGACTGCCACTGGGCATGTACCCAACCAGGAATCCTCCAGCTTTAGCCTCTTCCATAGCAACGGGCCAGCGAGCTCGTTTCACAACTCCCAGAATGGTATACACACAAAAGCTTATCTGTAACAAGATGAAGAGACATGGAGGGAGCATTTCTTCGCCAGAGCAAAACCCAAATAAATAGATTTTCAGAGAAACCTGTCATCCTCCCATCTCAAGGGGAATACTCTACAGTGAACCTAACATGGTGACAGGACAAACTCTGGTGGGTTTGTTGCCAAGAAAATGCAGCAACCTATTATGATACATTCCATCATCTTTAGGGACCCTTGGCCATGGCAGGACAGCCTAGGAACGTATTAGACAAAGCATCAATGTGTAAGTCTCATGAGTATGCAAACAACTCATTTAGAGGGCAGGGGTGCCCTCTAAAAGGAAGGGTCTATGTCATTACTCCCTCATCTCCTTCATGTGCTGGGATGGATATGAACATCTGCAATCGCACAGTGGTCAAACTGCATTAGCATCAGAGCACAAGCAGAGCTCTATTGACTTTATCTCAGCGTCTTCCACAGACCTAAAGACAGCAATCCATTTACAGCCAGTCCATGAAGTGAAGGCATGTCACTAAAAGCTCAAACAACATGAATCTTCTAGGATGAATTTTAATTATATTCCATGCTGCAGTCTCAGCAGAATGTTTTCCATGCTGCCTGGCTCAAGAAGCACAGTTCACATCACCGTATTTCCAAAAATCATGTTAACCAATTGATTCCCACAAACCTAACTCTGCCACACAAACAGAAGGGAACAGAGTGCTTCACTCTGCTGAATCATCTGGTTTGGCATGGCCTACATGCTCACTAAAGCTCAAAGAGGCAAAAGCTGACCTGTCATTCTGCAGTGTGAAAAACCTCCTGATTTGCACCCTAAAAAAGTGGATGATCAGGAGAGATCTTGTGTGTAGCCACAACACAAATGAGGGCTGTAAGGAGATGAGTCATCTCACTAAGGATTAAGCCTCTCCTGGTAATGATACTCACTCTAGAACGGTTCAGGCCACTAGGATCTTCCAAGACTGGATCAGCAATTTTGTTATCTGCACCCACATAGGAGATAAAGGCTTCAGGATCCGAGAGGACCCTGGCAACAGAAAGAGACAGTGCTAGGGATTATTGTTTGTACCAGGGAACTTTGAGCAGAGCCTTATGCTAGCAATAAACTTCTTAACAAATACAGAACAGTCTAGAGACACTGGCTAGCACTCCCCACTGTTCATGGAAATTTAAGGAAAAGCAGCAGAGATCTGGGCACTCTCCAAACATCTCCAGCTCTCTTGGGCCATGAGGACCCAAAACCTTAGAATCCCTTACAAAGGTGGTACTTCTGGGAAAACTCTTGTGCATGCCCAGCTGTCCAGGGCTGCTGCCTAGAGCTGTGGGACACCTCCATCTGCTTTTAGTAAGGACAGCTCAGCTTCCTGGCAATGAGCAAAAGCATCTTTCATTTCCCATTTTCTGCAAATGCTTTGAGCATGCTGGGAAGTGTCCCTCTACCACCTCCAACAGTTCTTAGATAGCAATTTTCAATAAGCAGCACTTAGACTCAGTTGGCAACTTCTCAAGAGCAGAGGGCTATTATCTCAAGCAACCAACAACTGCCTAGCGCAGAGGTCACCAGGCACCCTACCACCCATTTGGCATGTATATTTCCTATTGAGGCATGTGCTACCTCTGCAATAGCTCCAGCTCAAACCTCAACAGTGACCCATACCTCTGCATCTCTGTGGAGAGCCATAAGCTGGCAACAGGAGCCATGAGCTCCTCCAGGAAAGCTTTCTGCCGCTCATAGTCCTTGAACTGGTTGCTGATGAGGACCAGGGCCTCCATAAGGGCACACTTCTCCATCTGTGTCAGAAGCAGCTCATTGGAGAGCAGCTGCTTCACATGGTTGTACAACATCTCAAAGTTTGGCTGGAAAAAATATCCAAGCAAGAGTGTCATGTGTTTGGTGTGGAGGGGTGTTAATGGGGGAGGCAGGGGTGGGGACTGAGGTTTACTGAACTATGAAAAACAGCTGGAAGAGCATGCCTATGTTTCCTTTTCTTTACATAGCCATCTCCTTCTGAGTCTCAGGTCACCCTAAATGTCCAGTATAACAGCCTCTTTTCTGCCCTACCCCTCTATCATCATCCTGCATCTAGTTTACTTTAAGTCTCCAGAATGATTGACATAAGCAGAGGAAATCTCCCTTCTCTAGGCAGTCATATCTGTTACAGTAGGGTCACACCTCAAAATAGTTCTGGTGCTTTTATTTGCTGGCAGAAAGTACCTTGCTCCCGTGTCTCTAAAGTGCCAGACTTGGGAGTCTTCCCTCTCTTTACTCACAACTAGTCTAATAAATGTTCATATGGTTATCACCATCTCCATAGGAATGACTGAGTTTCTTCCCTACACACTCTAGTCACAACCATGTCTTCCTGTAACTTCGTACAAGCATCAGGAATCACCTGCTTCAGCAAAGTCATCTGAATATACTTTGGGGCAGCTCTGGGCCCTTGGCTCTTCCAGTGAGGATGTTTGGCTGGCTGTGGGGAAGGGGGAGTTCAGGGAGCAGTAGAATGAGACAAAGATAAAGCCACTAATTGTTGGCAGTTGTTGCAAAATGCAAACTGGAACCTCTAAATGACCTTAATTAGCATCCTCAAAACAGCTGCTGGAGATTAACCTGTAGCACAAATTGAGGGTCTCACAAAATTTGTTTAAACTAGCAATGTGCTCTGGTGCTCCCATACCTCTAGAGCCATCCAAACACAAACACTGCTAGAGAAAGGAGTTCAGAGCTACTTGGTTCAGCAAAATCAAACAAAACATTAGCTGGTGGATTTTAAAAGTAAATAATCCATGTCTGTATTTTCTAACTTCCTCAAGATAATCCAGAAGACAAATACTCTCCTTTTGCTCCTTCATTCTTTTAAGTAAGAGAAGAAAGTCTGGAAATCAGTCATGGCTAATGTCCTCAGCTAAGGAATCAGTCGAGATCACCATAAATGACAAAACCAAAATTCAGCAAATGTACCCATAAAACTGTTCCAGTGCTGCCTGTCTCCTCCTCCCTTTCTCCTTTGGATTTAACTCATTTCAACTCTTCAGGCAGGAAATTTTCCTTAATACATACCAAGGTCTCTTACTGTTACCTCAAACATGAGAACCACTCAAGCATGGGGAGTGTGGGTGGGGGGAATAAATCACTTTGTTGATATTTGTGCAGCAGAAGTGTTTCCTTGAAGAAAAACAGGGGCTGCAGCCAAGGAAACTGAAAATCCTACAAAATCCAGCTGAAATTGAAGCAAGGCTCCTTAGGACAGTTGAATTTACATACCAGGACAAGCTGGGGGTAATCCCGACACATCTTTATGATAGAGGAGCATGCATGCCTTCTCACATTCTTCACTGCTCGGGTTCTAGGAGCCTGAACAAACATAACAAACTTCAATGCAACAAAACAAAAAGTTCAGACAAATGCAGGGTATCTTCAAGAGACAAATCCATTACATATAATTTTCTGCACTGTTGAGTGCAGATCAAAGAAACGCTTCCACCTCCCTTCTCCTGCCCACAAGCAATCACATAGCAAAAGCCAATTCCCTCTGGAGCTATAGCCAACCCAAGAAGCCCACATCCAGACAAGCTGTGCTCTAGGAGTGAGGATGTCATGGATCTTATCGACTATATCAAGACTCTAAGCATTCCCAAAGCAGCTGGCAGTTTTACAGCTGCCCTTCACAGCCACGTATGCCAACCACTGAAGAGTATCAGCAGCTAACAATGAATTTAACTCTCAGGAGGGCCAGCACAGAATTGTATACCCAAGTGCATTGGCCTTGGGCCTGTGCCTGCGGCCTTCTAAACTTGTAAGCCAAGGTTATTAAGCTATGCCAACAGAGAAGAGATCAATTGTCTATACTCCCCTGCCCTTTCCAGGAGCAGGACTATACGTGAGAAGCTTACTACAGTGAGTCTTCAGACTCTGCATGCTCTAAAATATAATATAATTTGATCCAACTATTACAGCATATTAAAAGAGAATAATCCAGACATACCTTACTTTCTTCTATAACTTCAAAAGTAACTGAAGCAAACAGCTGTGAGAAAAGGGAGGAAAAATCCAAAAACCCATGTCACTTGTTAATATCTAGCACTCACTTGTATTGTGAGCTCAAGGAACAGATCATAAGATATTGGTGCAATTTCATTAAGTCAGTGAAGAACCCTTGACTAAGTTGAAAGATGAATCATCAGCACAAAGAGGCCTTGAAATCAACCATGGTATTTATTGGCCAGAGAGTGCACTTTATGTTTCCCAGCCCTAAATTGTAACATTATGTTTGTGTTGACTGAGTCTTGTTCAAGGAGAAACAGTATCTCAATTTTCCTGTTTTTAATGCAAGGAGTAGTCCTTGCTTCATAGGAAGCTCAAGAGCATTAATTAACGCCATCTAGTACAAGGGCCTTACTCCACTCAAAACCTACTTGATTTTAGCACGGTCTGCAGGTGCCTACCTTGGAAAGGACTTGTGGTAGGTATTCCGGTCGGTAAGTGACAAACGGGAAGAGAGCAGAGACATTGGTGAGCACACAGGACAGGATGAGAGGATCCTTTGTTTCAAAATTAAGGACAAGCTGCAGCAGATCTATGCCATCATTTACTGGGATTTCCTACAGGAGGTAGGGTAAAAAGAGGGAGAAGAAGGAAAGAAAAAAGCAGGCAACACTCAGCACTTCAGTCTGTAACATACATCCTAGAGCTCCTAGAGCCAGGCCAAGGAGCTGCTGCTGCGATATCAAACCCCTCAGTTGAAGACAGCTGTTCTCAAAGCAGAAAGAAAAGCAGTGGAGGCCTCAGTTTACCTGTATGCTATGTGTACTTGCTGAGGGAAAAAGGATAGCAGCACTGCCATTATTGCTCAGGCAGTCTTAAGATGCCAGTCTGAAGTCCCTACTATTGTTTGCACCTCTAGGAAAGGCAACTCTCTCTCATTTTGTCTCCTGATTCTCCTTTTCACTCCAACAGATTTCATGCTTAATCAGCTAAATCAACCCTTATAATTATTTTACTGTAATCAGAATGATGAACTAAAGTGCATGAGCAGCTTAATCCAATAAAACGCCAGTTTACAGGAGTCTAGGAAAAAATTGCTTTCCTTCAGATTTGTCTGCTGTTGAACAAACAGCAGAGAGAAAATGCATCTCATCTTCTGATCTCCTACTCCTTGAGCATGAGTTTCTCTCATTGAATTAAAAACACAAAAAAGAAAAATCAAATCAGGGTA
This sequence comes from Apteryx mantelli, assembly GCF_036417845.1. Classification (NCBI taxonomy): domain Eukaryota; kingdom Metazoa; phylum Chordata; class Aves; order Apterygiformes; family Apterygidae; genus Apteryx; species Apteryx mantelli. Next base: position 45,037,389 of record NC_089980.1, on the reverse strand, counting down.
TGATTAAAAAAATAAACTCAGGAAATTTCCACCTAAGCTGTCCTCTTCTCCTCTAGCAAGGCACTACGTAAAAGTATGCCACCTCAGTGCTCTCCTGTGACTTCTTGTGGAGTAGCATCCAGAACCAGGACAGAATCTGTCCTGACATCCAGAATCCAGAACCTGACAGAGAAAGCCAGTATGAGATTGGTCTCATCTAAAGCGTCACTGCTCCTCAGGATAATCACTCACCAAACAATCTGGGTTTTTGCATGGAGGTAAATGCTTACAAGATTTTCAAAGACAACACAGCTGAAAAACACCCATGTCAATTCAGAACAAGCCAGGAAAGCAGGCAAGAGCATTTGGTACACATACGTCTTTATCCAGGGTTCGAAACATCTGGCTGATGACGCTCTCTGAGAAGAAGGTCATGGCATCCCACTGAACAAAGGAGGGAGAGAAGATGGAGCAGAGACCTTCGCCTGTCTTAGCTGTAAGGAAGAGAACACTGGAGCTCTCACCATGCTCCTCCCATCACACACAACACCAGCCCCATAAGCTCTCATAATGCAACATTTTAGTGCTCAAGTATTTCTGCCACACTCTTCTCCCTGCAGATGCCTGGCAGGGATGCACTGGAAGCAATTAAGGTACTCCAGTATGATTTGCCTACTCAAGTGAAAGGTCCTGAGCCACAAGTCTGATCTTCAAGATACTACAGGCTGCAACACCAACAAATCACAGAAGCAAAAAGAAAAGGAGGGACCACAAGCCCAGATTCAGCACTGCAGGCAAGACCGCACTCAATGTGACCTTGCAGGGCACCAAGTGGCTTTCAGGGGAGGAAAGCAAGGTGACTGACAGAAGGATTTGCCAGTCAGGCTGAACTTCCCTTGAAAAAAAATAACTGATATGCTACAGTGATGACAAGGTCCAAATAATTGTAAAGTTATATCAAAGGGAAAGTGATGCATCTGCTTTGCAAAGAGATTTTGGGGAAGGAAAAGAAGGAGTTTCCCCAATAGCCTGAGGCTCTACAGTAGCTATTGTGGAAGCAGGCTACAAAAGGTTCATTTTGTGGGGGTTTGTTTTTATTTTTAACTTGCAAAGACCTTGAAAGCCTGAAAACCTAATGTAGGGTCCTGGTCCCCCATCAAAAAGTGTGGTTTAGGAAAAAGGCAAGGAAGTTGCTTCTTGGCTTGAAAAGGAAGCTAAATCCCACATGTATATTTATATATTTTTTTCCTCAGATAACTTACAGTTCATGGGTCCAGTATCAACAGGAGCTGTCAGTTGGTACTTCAGCCATTCCCCAGCCATTTGGAAGCCAGTTCGAGGGTCCAGACGACAAGCCATCCTCATCACCTCTCCTTGTTGGGCTCGAAAAGCTGCAGTGAAAATTGGACACATGCAACAAGCTGATGCTACAAACGCTCCCTCCCCAAAACTCACCCTGCACCTTTCCGGACCTGGGAACATTCTGGACTGTTGCTCTGGCAGTAGCTATGCAGTAAGCCCAAACATTTAGATGGTAAACAGCATGGACAATTTTTTGAAGAGATATAAATGGATTTTAAAATGAAATAACATAAATACAGTTAAAATGTAGTAAGAATTATGAAAAAAAACTATCCTAAACCCAGATTTACTACAATTGAGCCTCTATTTCTCAAACTGTACATATTTGCTGCTTACAAAGCACCATGAAACATTGAGATGTTAAACCAGCATTAGATAACCACCACTTCCTTCAACTAAACACTTATTTTTTCCCCCCAGATTATTTAACTTAATCCAGGTCAATAGCAGGTTCTAGGCTGAAAAGCTAATGGTAACTTGAAAAAAACCCCAAGAAGTCTTGTTTTCATTTTCAAAGCTATGAACAAAAGTAAAGATAAGAACAGGAATTCCATTTGTTTCAAAATCTTCCAGCACAGGACCACACAAAAGAATCAGCTCAACTGACTACAGATGAAACTTGCATTGTTTAAAAAAGATGCTTATCAAATAAATTTGTTTTGTATTTCAAACCCGTTTTATCTTCTTATATATGTAACACTGTCAAGATCATTTAACTCCCTAAAACTAATTCTGGCTTTGTGCGTTTAACTGCCTTGTGATTTCCACCCAAGTAGATTTAATACCATAAATAAAACCCAGCTAATCTAATAAGCAATACAAAAATGCGACACTCGACATCTTCAAACATAAATGTAAAAACTAAGAATTTAAGTAATTTATTATAGCTCAACATATAATTCAATAAAGTATACAGTATATCCTCCCAGCCACCAAGCACGTACCAGACTATACCAGCCAATGAAAACCAATCTCATTTTCAGGAAGTAAAACACAAAACAAAAATAAAATTATAAAAATTAAGGGCTCCCTCTTTGCTGATTTAAGATAATGATTAAGACCAGCTATTTACATTGATCAACTGTAACTACTGGGACTGAGGCAGAAGCTTCTCAGCAGGGTGAAAACAATTTCCTTTCAGCAATGACACTTAACATCTTGTGTAAGCTGCCTTCCTCTTCTAGTCACTGAACAGGACTCCAGGCTAATGTTTCCTCCTCCAGGTGATCAAAAAGCCCATTTTCTTTGACACTAGGTAGTGAGGGCTACTTGGCCACCTGCCTGGCCAGCAGACAAAGTAATAGACAAATGCTATCAAAGAACCACCAAAATGAAATGCCTGAGCTGCCACAGGAAATCTCAAATTCACTCAACTCCAAGATCTAGGCTGAAAGTGTCAAGATAGGACTGGCAGCTGCCAAGACAACACGGTAGGCTCCAAGCTCAGCCAGCAACTGAAAATAAGAGGAAAGTCACAGAAAACGGCATCCGCACTGGGGCAAGGGCAACTTACAGTTGAAGAAGGCGTTGAAGTCCTCATCACTGTCAAAATCAAAGCGAGAGTATTCACAACTGGGGCTGTCTGTTTTAGAGGGAAAGCCCACCTGGAGACAGAGTGGACAAGGTCAGGAAGGAAGAGAAGCCACCCATCACAGCTAATACCAGCTTCAAGGAGATGAAGACTAAAGGCAAGGAGCAAACAGTGAAATGCTGAGATTAGTGCTGTTGCTCAGCAGCCTGGTGATTGTGTCTCTGGCAGCCACAATAAAAATTTCAGTTTCTCCCCCACGATCTGCAGGCCATGTTCACCCAGGCTCCTATTCACACTGACCTGGCCACAATTCTCACATACCTTCACTAGGTTGGTCATAGATGCCCGAAGATACTTGGGAATCATACCCAGCAACAAGGGGTCCCGAGACAGAACTTCATGCCGAAAGAGGGCTCCCCAGGTGATCTGGGTGGAAGAGCGCAGAAACTGTGGGGAAGAGAGGGGAAAGAGTGGGAACAGAGAAGGTTTTCAGTGCTGGGATCTCCACTGCTAACATTTAAGTGTTGCAATCAGAAGGCAATAGTAAATTACACTGACTATTCTGTTGAGGACAAGGCACCTTGCAGGCTCAACCCAAACTTCCATAAAGCCAAAAATCTCTCTAAATAAATGCTTGGGCTTATTTCAAATGCTGCAATTCCTACTCAGCACCTCCGTGTCAGGCACTGTTCCTAATGGGGCAGTGAAACAGGAGAAACCGCTTTGCGTTACATATCTTCAGTTGAAATGGAGAGACTGCAAAGCCTTACCCAGCTGTCAAGTATGTGGCACCTGGAGTTCTGCAGTCTTCTATAGGTTAATTTAGCTGTGCATTCACACATTCATATACAGACACACACACACACATATTACATTAAAGACTTTCATTCCTTTACATACCTGGCTGGGATGGGTTGTGAAGGCTAAAAATGAGTCGAGGTATTTTCCAAAGTTGGTTGGGGTTTCCACATCAGAATCTGAGCCCTGTTAGGAAGACAAACAATTTCAGACAAAATACTAACTTTATGTCATGCCAGGTCACAAGTGGTATGTCTCTGAGTAAAGCAGGTGTGCTATATTCAAGGCCACAGATCGTAAAGAAGGGGAGAAGAAACCACAGTAGAACAAGTGAGTTTTTCTGAAACTGGTGTAGCTTGAGGAGTAGCAAGTTTTGCTGACCAGTCTGGAGGTGCCAGAGACAGCACCATGCTCATTTGAAAGAAAAAAAGTTGACTTCTCAGATCCTCAAGTTCAGTTAAAGCCAACTGCATAACCATGACTGTTGCTGTATGTCACAGCTGTGTTCCCATTGGGTCAAGAGCACCCAGCACCAGCTAAGTGGGGCAGTTCTTAACTGCAGAATTCCGCATTTAAATACACTCAGATTTCACTCCCACTCCTCCAAATGCTTCCTGTATTTAATGTATTGACATCTCTTACTAATAACATTCTAGGAGGTCTGACAGGAAAACAAATTTCAGCACGTGCCATAAATTTGAGTTTCTGCTACTCCTCTCTAACTGTAACCTGACCTGTTGCCCTCAAGATCCCCATTCTGAAGCTGTACAGCTCAGTGCTGCCTCTCTGGAGTGAGTCCATATCAGAGGACCCAGATCCCCATCTCATTACTTCATCATGGACTAACAGCAAGTGAAGTCACCATTGCCGGAGGTAATTACTCATCCTGTGTTTGCTGTCCATTCTTGCCAGGATTTTTGTGGCACCCCTGCCTCCTCCTCCCCCCCCTCCAAAAAAAAAACCCCAAAGGGTTTTTTTCTTTCCCCTTCCTGTGAAAATTTACTCTGCTCTACCACTTCTCACAGGCTGGCTGCCTCAGCTTCCCCACAAATAGCATCTCTCAACAAGCCTGCCTTCCTTACTATAGAAGCAGTGTGCTGAATTTGGGGGGGGGAAGTAGGGGAGGGCATTCAGCAGACAGTACAGCACCCAAATTATCAGTGTGCATCTTCCTCTCAACACTGACACAAATAGTGTTAGAAGGATGAACAGCAGGAAGACAAAGTTTTTTCTTTTCTTAGGTTGGTAGAAGAACAAACAGATATACTCTTTTGAGTTAATTTAGTGTGGAAATTTAAAAGGCTTCCAACATGGGAATAATTTTGCTGAGCAGCTTTCCTGTAGCAGTAGAGACAGCAAGAAACCTAAACCATTTTCAATAATGCTTCAGCATTTCACAAAGGTAACAGGAGATGATTCTTGGTGACAGCAGAGGCCTGGAACCAAGACACATCCCCTCCATTCTACATTCCTAAGACTTGGCAGGATACAGTTACCCCACCGTCAAGCAGACGTATTTCTGCCTCTTCCAAACATGTGGAGAGAACCTTAGGGCTCTAGAGCCAACCACACTCAGATGAGGGTTGCCTTGTTCCCAGCCCTGAAAACCAGCTTTGCCAGGACTGCTGCTGGAATCAGCAGAGACTTACTGCTGGAATTAGTAGAGACTTACCAGCAGCGCACACAGCTGGCTGCCCAGCGCACACAAAACTTGGCAAAGTCTTTTCAAGAAAACATAGTGCTTCTCCACCAGGCCTTCCCCATCTGCTGTCCTGGGAATGAGGAGAATGGAAAATACAGGGTGGCAGTTACACGTGCTGTAAGTGACAGGCACACTGCTATCTTGTAGATAAAAAGAGCACTAGAGCAATTTGATTCTATCACGGTGGGATTTCCTTTGCTACTAATGACACAATACTTAATTGAAGTCTAAACCCTTTAGATTGGATTCTCTCTCAGAGTCCCTCCTGATCAGTTTTAGTCCAAAGGAGAGAGTTGGGGAAGCTGAGATATTCATCCCACTTTGTTCTTCAATTACAGAATTTGACAAAACTGCAGTTTTTCAGGTTTTGCAAAAAATAGTGTTTTTGTTCTTTTCTAATCCAACCCCAGCTTGCTGCGGTTAAGCAGCAAGATCTTTTGCAAATTAGATCTGGAAAGTCGTTTGTATGCAGTTTTGTGTGAAATTACAGCAGCAGGATGGTACTCACTGGGCAGCGGAGAGAATGTAGTGCATGGCAACGTCTCCAAATAAGACCATTAGAGGCTTCCGATCCTCCAGCTTCCCCTACACATAAAGTAAGCCAAATGCCTCAATTAGAACATGAGTATTTCTTGTGGAGTTGGAAGACTCCCTAGTTGTTCTTCCATCTGGGGAGTGGGTTGTTTTCCACAAGCGATCTTAGTGAAAAGCATTACCAAAAAATATCTAAGCCATTCTTGATTTCAAGCAATTTCCCCCAGCAACTCCACCACAGGAACTTTAAGCTGAAAAACTGATCCTCGCACATTAACCTTTCTTCACTGCAGACTGGCTGGTTACTTAAAGGCAGCTGATGAACAGTCAGCCTAGACACTAAGATTCTTGTAAACATGGAGGGTCACAGCACCTGTTTAAGTCCTTTTATCATTGCTCTGAGGCACTAAGCTGCTAGGTGACACAGCTAGGTGACAATATTTCCCACCTCCCAGTTGTAGAAAGCATCAAGGACAAGAAAAAAAATTCAGTAGGGATCCCCAACTTCAAAGCTGTGAGGAGAGGCAGGCACAGAAGTTGGAGAGGGTTCCAACAATCACTCTACGTACTGTACTGGTACAACGTTCACTCTAAATGTCATTAACAAGAACAGCCAAAAACGAGTAGAACTTTGTTTCCTTAAATAAATGGGCAAAGACATCCTTGCTTAATCTGAAGAAATATACAGGAGAGGAGGAGGAAAAAAAAAAAAGTGGGGGTTGGGGGGGTGTCAGAGGAGCCAAGGAGAAATTACTCACTTTCCTGCTGACAGCAATCAGGAGACATTCAGCTGCTCCTATTTGGAGCTCAGGTTCATTTAGGAGCAGACACAACATCTCCAAGAGCTTGCAGTTGTCTGCTGTGATGTGGCTCAGGGCCACCCAGTCAATGTAGCCAGCCAAGGTGTTGAGTGCTGCAATCCCCACACGGCAGTTTGCCTGGGCCTGCAAACAGAGAAGAGCCAAAAGGTCAGAGTCAAAGAGAACATCTATTCCCACCTAAAGCTGTCCACTCCCCAGAGGAACAATAGCAAGAACTGCCCTGAGAGAGCAAGGTGGCAGCAAAAGGGTCCACGTCCTCACACTAAGGAAGTCAGTCAAGGACTGCGCATTTCTCCACTTGTGCACCTCTCACTTCTCCAGAAGAGTTTATACTATGGGTGGACAAGCCAGGCTGTAAATGAGAACTGCAGGTAACAGACTCCAAAGTCTGACAGAGGACTGGTTCTAAACAACCTTACAAATGACTAATGCATTAACTCTTACACAGCTGCACTCACCTTTGGCTCCTGACCCAGATCAGCCTTCTGAAAAAGAAAACAAGAGATGGTAAGTGAGCAGCTACAGCACACACTTCCACCCAGCCTCTGCTGGACAGGCTTATTCTCGAGAATGCAGCTGGAAGCAGCTTCACAGAACAGCTCCCCAGTGAAAGAGGCTGCAATACAGTCTGCAGCTCAGGACATCACTACAGCCATCACAACCACTTCCACAGCCCCCTGGCAGGTAAGAAAACCGAACTTTCAATTGCAAGTTCAGCCACGATTTCCTTCTCATCCAAAAGATGACAATTCAGTCAGCAAGCACCAGGGAAGACACAACGCACAAGAAGGAAAGGCATTTCAGTGCTTCCTGGAAGCTTCCAGGGAAGATGCTTTTGTCCTTTTAGAGCATCTTACATCCAAGAGCCAGGCTCTGAAAGATGTGGGTGGCTTCTATCTTATCCTTTCCACACATCAGTCTTATAAGTGATTTGTTCATGGTCAGAAAAGCAGCAGGTGAGAGCTGGGGCAAGAGCTTACAAGCCTGACTTCCAGTTCCAAACACTTAGCAGCAGTAATGCACTGCTTGTACCATCTTTTCGCCTAACTAATGCAAAGGCAGTTTGTGTGCCACAGACACTCGGGTTTGATTGGTTTTTCATATTCAAAGACACCACAAGCATATCTTTCTGCTGCAAGGTTTTGGTTTGGAAACTCTGTCCATTAACATATTCTCTGCAGTGATTTTAAGTCACTCTGTGCCTGAACCGTTTAACAACTGAGCCACTGAAGCAGAACCGTGTTCTTACAAGAACCGCAGATTACGGTTTTGGGGAACTGTACATGGTCTCCACCAGTGTCAGTGTACAGACATGTAACTGAACACCCAACCCTCAGAATTTACCCTGTGCACAAACATCCCAAAGATCTGCTAACCTGTGGAGTGGTGAGGGCTTCTTGTTCCTGGGGTGCTCCAACCTTGCCAATCAGAAAGATTCCACCGTTAGCAGAAGCAGCCACACTTCAGAGCCTCAAGCATTGCAATTCAAACCTTACCTGGAAATGCATTTCAACCAGACTACAAAACGCACCAGGGTTTCCCACCCACCACCATGAACTGCACATAGAACTGCCTGCTCTACAGCAGGATTTGCTGTTAGTGCATCAGGAAAATGTATGGAAGTCAAGATAGGATAGGCTTTTTCATTGCCTCCCAGCTTCATGTTTAGTGTAACTCCAGATTTTAACTCACAAAGAAAAGAAGTACACATAAGCAGCTATTTCTAGACTGGTCTCTGATGTATGCTTCACCTTCTCCGATCTAACTCCTTCTTATGGGAACAGCCTGGGGTAGAAATCTGCCATCACCTCCTATCTTGACCAACTTGAATGCCTCTGACACCAGATAAGAATTCAGGAAAGATGACGCCTCTTTAGGCAAAAGGCAAGAGCATTCCTCAGCACATCTTGACAGAAAAGGGCTTCCTGACCTGAACTGTAGGAGAAAAGGACCAGACAGACCCAGATACAATGCTGAGACACCAAAAACTTGCGCATTTTGGTGCATTGACATGAAGATGTAACTGCAGCAAAAGACAGTGGATGTATGCCCAGGATGACATCTCTTTACCAGTGTTGTTGTCTAAGCTACCCCAAATCAACCCATTTCTGTCACAACCACACCTTCATTTGCTAAGCTGTACACCCGTAGTGTCAGCCAGATGAGTGGTTCAATAATAAGCATGATGCACACATTTACTCAAGAGATTTACACTAGCAAATCCAAACTATCAATGTCAATCCTGTCACCTTGTGTACTCAGGCTTTTTGATCAGTGCAGGCTTCCTAGGTCACAGCAGAACCCTTCCCTAAATCTACAGTCACAGATTTCAGACAGTTTCTTGCACTTGTTTCCCAGATGATTCTCAAGTTCCTAAAAGCCTCCAGCACTGACTGAACCTAAGGAAAAGAGACTCTTACCATGCGTCTGTATTTGTTGACATTCTGCTGCAAGGTAGTAAGTAGGAAGCTGAAGATCTTCTCCATGTTCTGGGTGAGGGTTTGCTGGATATCTCGTCGCCGCTGGGTAGGCAGTGTTTGAAAAGTCACCACATCCTCTGCCAAACGTAGGAGGATGAACATCACCAATTCTGTCTGTGTTTCCTGATGTAGCAAAATGAAACACACTTCATGAATCCAGCTGAAACATTAAAACCTTTAGAGACCAGCTGAGAGGTGAAGAGAGAGTGAGCGAGCTTGCATGAAGGTACAAGTCATAGCTTGTGGAAACAGACAGAAGGTCTACCTCTGCTAAAACCATCTGGAATAACTGAATCTTACAGGGATATTTGAGCCTACCTTGCTCAACCATGAGTTAGGCTTTCCTCAGGATGGCAGAAGACTGAAACCTATGCTATGAGCCAGTGGAAGAGAACAGACAGGTATGTTTCATACCCCTTGCTTGGAGAGGGTATCCAGCTCCTTTAGCATATCAGGCCAGTGCTGAGGCCATTCACGCTTGATCATCTCCACCACAATGCGAGACAGAACATCCTTAATATGACTTTCCTCCTCTAGAATACTTTGAGTTCCCTGTAAGAGAAAGGGGGCAGAGTTATACAAGCAGTAAACCCCATGACATTCATCATTCTGACCCAGGAGGTAAAGTGGCTGGAAATATTCTAGACAGCACAAAAGGGAAGGAAAAAAAAAACCCCAAACCCCAACCCCCCATCACAAACAAACAGCTCTTGATCCTAGCTACCTTGAAGGGCACTCCCATCCTCCCATATGCCCACAACTAGTGAATTCTGGGCACCAAAAGGATTTTCCTGAAAGGGAGGTCACTTGGTCATGAGAGCAATTGCATCTATAGAGTAAAAATGACTAAGATAACGACTTTAGCATTCTTGCAAAGGACAAAAGTGTTCACATTTACTGAACATCCTTCTAAGAAAAGCAAAAGTAGCTTATATGTCTCATAAAAGCCTCACAACTTCCTGCCATTTGAGGTAGCAAGGTTATCCTGTACACGAGCTGACTAAGGCACACAGAAATGCGCTGGAACAGTCAGGGACATACAGTAAAAAAGTAATGAAACCCAGAACTGAATTCAGGCCCTCTATGGTAATTAATTGAAGGTTTTTTTTTTTTTTTTTTTCATTTTCACTCCCACTTTCCATCTCTAAGTGAAAGAATCATGCCTCAGAGTACAGTATGGGGGAGAAGGTACTTACGCTAGATATAAGGCCCATGACATTATTCTTCAGATAAACCTTCTCCAGGCGAGGCATGTTGTTCCAGCGGAACCTGTTCAATAGAATAATAATTAAAAAAAAGACACAAAGAACATCAGATCAAAACACTTACAAAAAACTCTGACCTGATTCTCAATGAACTGTCACTTCTTTACCTAAATTAAAGGGAATGAGACTCTACAGCTCAATATTCTGCCATTGCCCAATCTCTTAATGAAAACATTGAGTTAAAATTACTGCTGGCAAATGGGTGTGCACCGCTGAGGTCAACAGACACCAGAAGCAGCAGCAAAAGCACAAAGCATCAGGTCTGTGGCTGTCAGAGAGAGGAATCTCAGAACTCAACTAATACAAGGATTCCTGATTAGCGTGAGACTAATGATAGGGAACACTGCAGAGACCTACCGATAACCCCCTGCACCTACTTACATCTTGAAACATCAGTGTGTCTTAGAGCTCTGACTTAACGTAACCAAACCACCCGAAAGCTGTTTTCTCTGCTCCTTGTTTTACAGAGAACAAAATAACCACAGAGCAGGGCAGCAACTGGCCCCTGCAGCAGAACAGGCTCTGTGTCCTGAAACCCACTCCCCTGCACCAGGAGGCCCCAGCCGGGCGCAGAGATAAGGTTGGTGGGCAGCTGCACGGACGCAGGCCGGCACTCTTGCCCAGCGGCGGGGGCGCGGGCAGCTGGGCGTGCTCTCTTACTTGACCACATGCTCCAGGATCTGCAGGCCGAAGTGCCGGACGATGGCGGTCTGCGTCTTCTCGGCCAGCTTCAGCCCGCAGGGCACGCAGATAGGGCACTTCTCCTTGAACTCCTCGCAGAACTGGGGAAGCGGCGGGCAGACGCCCAGCAAGTAAAACGTGAGAGCGGTAGGACAGCATGGAGAAGGGAGGAGGGAGGGGGACCCCGGGAAAAGGGAGGAGAAGGGGATCCCAGGAAAGGGTGGGGGAGAGGGACCCCCGGGAAAAGGGGGGGGGGGGCCGGCACCGCGCACCCCCACGCCGCCGTCCGCCTTTCCCAGGCTGCCGGCAGCTCCCAGCGCCTCGGCTGCTGCCGGGGCCGCCGCCCCCCGGGGCCGAGCGCGGCGCAGCACGGCGCGGCGGCCGCCCGCCCGCGCCACAGGGAGCGGGGCAGGGCCCCGGCGCCGTGCGGACGGGGCACCCGCGTGGCCGGAGCCCGGTGCCTCCCCTGCCGGCCCGGTACCTTGAGCGCCTCCAGGCGGTAGCGCTGCGTGGAGGCCGGGTCCATGATCACCGTCACCGCCTTCACCAGCTGCTCGCACAGGCTGCTCACCTGCTCGGCGGACATGGCGGCGGCGCGGACCGGCCACCGGCGGGCGGCGGGCAGCGGGCAGCGCGAGGCGGCGGGGGAGGGGGCGCGGCGCAGGCGCAAGCGCCGGATCGGGGCGGCTCTGCGCATGTGCGGCGGCCGCGGGGTGCACGGCGTGGCAGCGCGCATGCGCCGCGCCCCCTCCGTCCCTGGGCGGCTCCACCCGCCTCTCGCGAACTACAGCTCCCGGCGTGCCCCGCAAGGCACAACAGCTCCCGTGGGGCAGCGCGGCAGGGGGCGGGGCACCGCCCCCCGTTCACCGGCCGACGGAGCAGCGGCGCGCGCGAGCGGCGGGCGGTTGGGATGTCGCGCGGACGGGAGCGCGTGGTGGCCCTGGTGGACATGGACTGCTTCTTCATGCAGGTGGAGCAGCGCCTCGACCCGCAGCTGCGCGGCCGCCCCTGCGCCGTGGTGCAGTACAAGAAGTGGCAGGGCGGCGGGTAGGTGGCGGCGGCGGCGCGGCCGGCCCGGTGGCGGCGGCGGCCCCCTCACCCCCCCCCCCCCGGTGTCTTGCAGGATCATCGCCGTGAGTTACGAGGCGCGCGCCTTCGGCGTGGCCCGCGGCATGTGGGCGACGGAGGCGCGGGCGCTGTGCCCCGAGCTGGCGCTGGCGCGGGTGCCCGAGGTGCGGGGCAAGTCGGACCTCACCCGGTGAGCAGGGCCGGCAGAGGGAGCGGGCCGGGCCGGGCCGGGCTGGGGGCAGCGCCCGGCGGCGCCGGGGCCATGCCTGAGACGGTGCCCGGCGGTTGGCAGGTACCGGGAGGCCAGCGCGGAGGTGATGGAGGTGCTGTCGCGCTTCGCTGCCATCGAGCGGGCCAGCATCGACGAGGCCTACCTGGACCTGACGGGCTGCGTGCAGGAGCGGCTGCAGGCGCTGCAGGGGCGGCCCCTGGGCGCCGCGCTGCTGCCCACCACCTTCGTGCAGGGGCTGCCGGCCACCCCCGACCCTGACCATGGCCCCAGTGGGAAGGGTACGCACCACACCGCTTGTCCGAAAGTCACCACACTGCTTCATGTACTGCAGCAGGGCTTGGTGCCTGTTTCGAGATGCTTGGCAGCATCTCGATGAAGAGAGTGAGCGTCCAGCTGCTTCCCCTTTTGCTCCCTGCGCTGTCCCTCCTATCCATCCCTCTGCTGCTCCCTCGCTAATGCTCTTCATTTATCTGCATAGACAGGAAGGGGTTGCTTTATTTTTTCCAAAAAAAGAATGTGGTAAATGGGATCTTTATTTTCCCAAGTGCCTAGGTTTTAAGGTGCCTGCTTCTTGTTATTGCTGTTGGGACCGAATTACAGAAGCGTGCAGCTGTTCACTGGGGCTTGCTAAAGCTACCAGTCCCTCTGCTGCACTCACCAAGAAATGCCCACACTGATCCTCTTTGTGTCCCTCTGCTAGAGGAGCTGCGGGAGTGTGGCGTGCACGAGTGGCTGGCGTCGCTGTCTTTCAGTGACCCCGAATGTCCGGACCTGCAGCTGACCGTGGGAGCAGTAATTGTGGAGGAAATGAGGGCAGCTGTAGAAGCAGCCACCGGATTCAGGTGTTCAGCTGGGATTTCACACAACAAGGTATGAGTTTAACACATCAGCTTGGCTTCTGAGAGCAGAGTCAGAACATGCCGTAGCAGTGTCACACTCTTCTAAATATCTGTGTGATAGAGGTTGAGCACAGTGGGGTGTGCAGCCACATCTGAGAACACATTCAGAGAAATCAGGACATGTGGGAAGAGGTTTAAATGTTTCCTTCCAAGAGATAGGAACTATTTAGTCAGAGCTGAATTAATTTACTGGCTCGGTTCCTGGTATATCCTAACTAGTTAGCTCACTATGAAGAAACGGCTTTCAAATCCCCCAGGAGAGTTTTCTTTAGAAACAACAGAACTTAAAGCTGGTGTCTTCCTCCCTGAGGTTTGGGAGACGTGGCTGTAGCTGTGGAATGGTTTTCACTGACACAAATTCCCAGTTACTTGGAAGAAGAAGAATACCAGCTCAGTGGCACTGACGTGCATCAGTTTGTTTTTCCTCTGTCTAGTCAAGCAATCTCCAGCACCTGCCAGCCATGCTATGGGTGATGCTCAGCCAGCTGCTGAGAGAAGCCGCAGGAGCACTTCGTGCATGACAGCAGCTGCAGAAAGAAACTGACTTTGATGCTGCAGCTATAGAGGTTTCCTGCTTGACGATATGCAGGGTGGTTTACTGAGAGCACCTAACACTTGTTTCAGCCTTTCCAAAAAAGGCTTAAACAGACAGTTAAGATTTAAAAGATGCAGGCTGTGGCCAAAATAAGAAAAAGATAAAGACTAAATCGGTGCTTTGAAACTTCAGATAGATGAAGTTCATCTGAGGATGCTGCAGAACCAATTTGAAGTATTACAAGCCATTTGTGCATACTGGAGCTAGTTTTGCACAGGCTCACCTTAAAACTAGAGAGGACTGTGATGCAGAGATGAGCTGGCTAAGGAAGAGTGCTGATGTAGAAACTTCTATTGGAAGGGATGTTCAGCTTGTCTTTTTGCTCTAAAGGGAGGTGGGAGGAACAGAGACTAGGAGGCCTTTGGCTGAGTCACAGTAAGTCAGGAAGTAGCCTGGAGTTATTGTGGGCAGTCAGCAGGATGAATCAGTTATGAAAGTACTATTGTAGAAATGGTGAATCCTGTTTCAGCTTGTGCTACTTTAGAGAGGTGTCAGAAATAAATTATTCTGCCCTGTGAAGTCTCAGTGATTGTTTTAGCTTGAGGCACTTTACTCAGGGATAATGTGGGTAAACTTAGAAGAGTCTCCAGTGAAACAAGAATAATAATAACCAGACATCTGGAAAATGACTGGATGTGAAAAGTTGAAAGAAATGAATCTGTTTTGTCTAGAAAAGTGAGAATGTATGTAAGCCTGTGAAAGAGGCTGTTAATATGGATTGTAGCTTAATATGCTGAAAAGGAGTTTTGCTTAGTTATAAGATGGGTAATAAAGCTGTGAAAGAGGAAATTATTAGATTTACTTAAAAAAAATAAAATCAGCTGTATCTATTTCAGGGTGGTCCGGTTATTCTTAATTCTGTGTTAGACTATGGTGGGAGGGGAAGCTGTGTAGTAAATAGGCTAGAGAACATTCCTTCTAGGCCAGCATTTTTGTATTTTGCAGATTTCCTTCTGTAGCACTATGCTGCTGTGGACCTTGCAGAGAGAAGGTTAAAATAGTCACATCATGAAAAAGCAAGACAAAAACAGAAGATGAAGGAGAAAAGGCTCAGAGAGAGAGAGAGAAAAATAGCCTGGGGAGGATAGTGGGGATGCTCCGGAAGCTCTAGCATGCTCACCTGATGAAAACTAAGCCAGCCAGACCGTGTGATAGACCCCAAACTGCGTGGAGCAGGAGTCTGACCTTTTGCAGAGCTACACATGTGGAAGTAGCAGTGCTAGTCTCTGGGAGCAAACAACGGTGCAGCCTGTACGTCCTCCGTAACAGCTGTTCCAAAGACAGCTCTTAGCTAGAGGTGATACATTACAGGCCATTAGGCAGTCTTTCACAATAAAGTCAGTGCAGAATTTGTAATAACAGGCTTTCCACCCTCTTTTGTGTTACAGACACTGGCAAAACTGGCCTGTGGGTTGAACAAGCCCAACCGCCAGACACTAGTATCTTCACAATCTGTCCCACAGCTCTTCAGCCAGATGCCTGTTAGCAACATGTAAGTGCTGGGGAGCCGTCTGCTTTTGTGCAGCCTGGGGCTCAGGCTCAGCCGCTCTGTGGCAAGAACGTGTGGTGGAAGTGCTGGCCCTGTGCTTCCACGGTCTACGCTTTCACAGGGAAGAGAGCCCTGCTTGTCTTCATTGCTTCAGTGCTTGCTCCTGTTGGTTTTGTCATCACTGGTTGCGTGAGCAGAACCAGAGTGACTAGAGGATACGAAACTGTTCCTGGCCACCTCAACAGACAGTAATTTGATGTTAATAGGTAACAGCCAGCAAAGGGTTTTCAACATTCACCGTAACCGCTCATCAATGCTTGTAAGAAACAAAGAGGGAGTCCTGCTAGAAATCCTGCACAGCTGTGAGTGACAGTTCA
This sequence comes from Apteryx mantelli, assembly GCF_036417845.1. Taxonomy (NCBI): domain Eukaryota; kingdom Metazoa; phylum Chordata; class Aves; order Apterygiformes; family Apterygidae; genus Apteryx; species Apteryx mantelli. The sequence goes on along the minus strand of NC_089980.1, from coordinate 45,021,576 downwards.
GGAAGAGCACGCTTGGGAGCTGCAGCTCTGCCAGTGAAGGTGCACACCCACCAGCATCTTGTGGGCAGCCTTTCCCTGGGTAGAGCTGTGCTCAAGATGCCTGCTGAGATGAATGGGTGTCTGCCAGCAGTAACCATTAGCAGGAGGCCACAGCTATGCCCCAGTATGAGGAACAGAGAGCCAGACTCCCAGAGAGCAGGAACAGTTTGGTTTTGAACATCTGCAATTCGCACAAGTGCTGCTTCTTGGTGGGGAAGAGTTACCGGCTCTGCTACTCCAGGGGGAGCACTGGTTCAGCTCTCCAGATCTGCAAACTGCTCTCTGCCTTCAGTGTATCACTGGTGGAGAAGGGTGTGTGCATGGGAAGGGTCCTGCCCATGTAGGAAGGAAGCAGGGAGTGTGTGAGGCATTCTTCAGGGCACAGATTGGGAGCACATCTTAGAGATGGAGCTGGGGGAGAGGCACTGGAACTGGGTGAGCTCTGAGCTCTTCCCACTTCAGCTCTTGTACATCCTTCTACTACAAGTGAAAGAGCTGTTATGCACTAAGTGTTCCCTTTTGTCCTAGAGCCTATTAGACTGGATTACTTCCTTGCCTGGCCTGCTTCTAGCTGCTCTGGATGAGGGCAGCTAGCTGCTGAAGACTTGGCATAATCTTCATGTGATGCCTCATTTGTGTTCCCTCTCTCCCCTGTAGCCGAAACCTAGGGGGGAAGCTGGGTGCTGCCATCAGAGACATCTTCAGAGTGGAATACATTGGGCAGCTGACACGGTTCAGTGAGATGGAGCTCCAGACTCACTTTGGAGACAAGACGGGGTAATGATGCACCACTTGCCACAGTTTGGCTCTTGGCAGGAAGCAAGTCTTCCTTTTGGTGGTGGGTTGTTCTGCTGTGGTTAGGAAGGTTGGAAGGTTTTGCCTGCCAACCAGCTCCTCTGCCTTGCTCTGCAGCATGTCTAAGGATGGGGCCAAGCTGTACAACGGCTCATAGCAGGCTGGGAGGCAGGTGAGCTTGACAGTCTCATTACATAGGAAATTCTAAGGCTGGACTGGAGCCTGAAACACCCCTTTTGAGCCCAGAACAATGGCTGGGAATCCATGCGGACTAGCGAACTGCTGTTGCCTCAGGAGAAGAGGCAGAGGAGCTGAACTGATGGGCAGTCAAGGCTTGAAGGGAACCTGCCTACTCAGCTGTGGCAGCGATTGCAGAGTTGGGAGTGAGAGGCAGAGCCATGACTTGCGCAGAGCTGAAAACATGGCTCAGCAGAGGGATGGTTTGCTGTCCAGCAATGCATGTGTGCCTGTCTGTGGGCAGGGAGAGAAACAGCTTATCACTCCTGACTAATATTGATGCAGGGTCTGAATTCCAGAGCACCTGTTGTGCCAGCCCTAGGGCTGTCACATCTGACTGATCTGAGGACAGAAAGTAATTATCCACTGGCACATGCAGAACCACTGCAGTGGGTGTCCCTGGGCCACAGGTTCACCAGTGTCTATAGGGGGCTGTCTAGCTGTCTTCGCTTCCTGTTTCCTCTGTGACTTTCAGGTCCTGGCTCTACGACCTGTGCAGAGGAATTGAAGATGAACCTGTCAAAAACCGGTACTTAACCCAGTCCATTGGCTGCAGCAAGAACTTCCCTGGGAAGACAGCCCTGGCCACGCAGAAGGAGGTAGGAGAGGCTGGTGCCTGGCCTTTGGTTTAGAAGAGATGAGGATGCTCAAAGCTGGGACTAGCTTGCAAAAGCTGCTGCTTTTCTGTGTCACAGCACCCTGAAATTCAGTCTGGGGGCTGGGTGGGAGGGAGTGGTTTAGGCCCCAGGAGCTAGGGAAATCCTCTGTAGATAGAAGTGCAGCGACAAAGTGCTGCACAAAGAGGTCCAAACTTGTCCTATTTTGCATGAGCAAAATGGCCCTGTGCCCTTCAAAGGGGATTCACAGTGCCAGGCTTCAAGGGCTGGTTGCTAGAAAGAAGGTAACTAGCCCAAAGAGGGAGCGAGGCTGCACCTTCCCTGCTGGCTGGAGAGGCTTCCACAGAGCTGTAAGAGATGCAAAGAGGGATCCAGGGTAGAGAACCCAGTTTCCCTTAGGTGATGGCTGGTAACAATGCAGCATGATCTCTCTGGTGCTGGCTACAATAATTTGCCTCTAGGGTTGAATCCTCACCTGGGCTGATTTCTCCAGGAACACTCCTGATAATGGGCCTTGTGGCAGTCTGTGTCTGTTTCAGTCTGACTGCTGCTGCAGCGTTCCTTGGTGTCTGCAGCGCTGCTCTGAGTTGGCAGCAGTGCTCTGAGCATAGCCCCAAGCCTGTTTGTTACCCTCGTGTGTTTCGTGCAGGTGCAACACTGGATCCTGCAGTTGTCCTTGGAGCTGGAGTCCAGACTGATAAAGGACAGGAGTCAGGTAAGGAGAGGGGCATGGAGGGCTTGTTTCCCCTGCTGTGTGCGAGGGGGCCAGGCCTTCAGGAAGCCATGCAGCACATTTGCACTGTGAGCTGTTTGCAGGAGGCTGAAGGTGGGGTGTGTGTTGGGGCAGGAAATCTGCCTGCCCTCAGACATGCAGCTGTGTGTGACGTGCCCTGAGCAAAGAGGTGAGCAAGAGCCTGGCCAGGAAGGATGGCTTTGTCCCAGAACGCTGCAGCTGAGGATGCTCCTTGTCCCGTGCTTTAGGATGTAGGGACCTGAAAGCTACTACATGCTTATCCTGCCACACTGCCCCTCCATTGCAGCTGCAAGCCCTCTACTGATGCAGCCTTGCCTATGCTGCAGGCTTTCAGAGGAAGTGAGCTGTGTTTAAACCCACAGATGTTAGACTGCAGGCCAGGGTGAGGTTAATCTGCTAGCTTCATTGTTGCAGGGAGGTCAAGAAAAGGTGTATAGCTGACTTTGAAGAAGAACAAGGACTAAATGCTTCCCATCCTGTGTGCTGCAGCTGTATGAGCATTTGCTGTCCTGTATCTTGTCCCTTGGAGATTAGGCCTGGCAGGACAAGCTGCCATCTGTCAAATAGCATTGAGAGGTAACAGCTGATAGCACAGGGCTCTAGGCAGTGAGACCGTCTCCTCAGCCTTCCCTGCTCTGCCCTGTAGATGTCGCTTGTAACACAGCCATGTCCTCTCTCTGCAGAACAACCGAGTGGCCAAGCAGCTGATGGTGGTTATCCGCATGCAGGGAGACATCCGGCTGTCGCGCTGTTGTGGTCTGTCCCGCTATGATGCCCAGAAGATCAGCAGCGATGCCTTTGCCATCATCCAAAACTGTAACATGGCTGGAGCTCACCAGGCTGCCTGGTGAGAGCAGGAAGAAGCGGTTCATGTCGCTGTCAGGGGCTGCTCTGCTGCTGGGGTGCAGGATGAGGCAGAATCTGACAGATGGGAACAAGAGAGTTATGCTGACTGGCTGGAATGGGAATCCCCGGTGCACACACAGCAGAGCACACTTGTTTGTGGTAGGACAGCTGTGAGAGCCTGGCTCCTTCCTAGCCCCACATCTGGCTGGACACTGCTAACTTCTGTACTTGAAGCTGCAGCTGCTGGCATGGGAATCTCCAGCTGGAGAGCTAGAGTGAGGCAGTCCCTGCTTTCCTCAGTCTGAGAACTAACAAGGCCTTGCTCTGCTCCCCTAAGGGCAAAGATGCTTGCTGGGAAAAGGCCACTGGTGTAGGAAGAAAAATCAAGGTACACAGCTGCCATATTCAACCTTACTCCCTTCTCTTCTGCTCTGCAGTGAAGGCTGAGGCAGAGTTAAGGCAAGAGGGTGCAGTCTCTTAGGCTGCAACAAGCTTGCTGCTCCCTTAAAACCCTTTCGCCCTGACTGGGAGTCTCACAGCTGCTCCAGCCTGTGGTAGACTGAAAGTCCAGGCTGGCAGCCAGCATGCACAAGGCCTAGGCCAGCTGTCCTGCTCCAGTGCTCGTTCCTTTGGGAAATGCTGCTCTGCCCCACTCTTGGGAATACCAAGGCTTTCTGTGCTGCCCAACCCAGTGTACTGTGTCTGTGAGGGAGGAGAGACTCTGTTCTGAAGATAGCAATAATAGCATTTTGTTAGAGGAAGCATCTCTCTTCCACCCCTTGCCAGATACCTGGACTAAGCTCTTTTGCAGCCCGCCCTGCCTGTGATCTTTTCTTATGCTGCTTGAAGTCTCACCTCAAAAGACTTCCTGCTTCCCAGGCTGGTGTCTGAGCTGATGTTGATTTGTCCTTTGCAGGTCTCCGCCTCTCATATCGGTGCTTCTCTCTGCAAGCAAGTTCTCAGAGGCTCCCACGCTCCTCTCTGCAGGCATTGCCACCTTTCTGACCAGTGATACCCAGTCTGATGGCACTGCCACCGCCAGCACAAAGACCACATCTTCTAGGAGCCCAAGGGTCAAGTTCTTCAGGAGCCCAAGCAAAGAGCATAGGAAGAAGCCGGCTAATGCTATTGAGTCATTCTTCCAAAAGGCAGCAGAAAGGCAGCAAGCACAGCTGCCCAGCCTGCCAACTACCACCAGCACAGAGTCACCTGTGCCCAGCTCCCTGGAGCATCAAGCGGGAAATGGTGTTGGACTCGCCTCTGTGCAGTGCGACCTGGAGTCCCCTGTGAAGCACAGTCCCAGAGAGGGGAGCTCTGCCTCTCCTTACAAGAGGCTTCCTTGTGAAGAATCACTGTCTGATGTTACACAAATGCCCTCAACACCCCCAGGCTCCAAAATCCTTTTGAAATTAGAGCAAGCTACAGAGGGGAATGAGCAGAATTTGCCACCTTCTCCTGAGCTCGCCCTGTTCCCTCACGCCTCGCCAGGGGACCAGCAGCAGTGTGAGAAGTGTGGCCAGCACGTGCTGGCATGGGAGCTCCCAGAGCACATGGACTACCACTTTGCTGTGGAGCTGCAAAGCTCCTTCCTGGAGCCCAGCTCCCCCCCAGCTCTGACAGCAGCTCTTAGCCCTAGGGCTGCAGCTTCCAGGTCTCCTGCCAAGACCAAGAGCAAGCCCAAGACTCAAGGAGGCTCTGGTGCAAAACGACCTAGAGAAGGTGTGACAAGAACTTTAGATTTTTTCTTTAAACGCTTATCTCCTTAACTCCCAGCCACGCTGGGATTTTTAGATAATCAGTGTTTTTTAAATACAGTTGAAAGTTTTTATACTGGCTGTCAGGTTTTAATGCAGAAAAGTCTAATAAATTATCTCTACCCCAAATCTGAGAGGAACTGGAACTCATGAATAGTGTGTGGTGCTGGATGTACCCAGCTTTGCAATTGATCGGATAGAGTCTGGTGGCAGCTAGCTCACCCCTGCTTGATATGACCAGAAGCTGCATCATACTTTCACCTACCCCTCCTACTATGGGTATTTCCATAGCTTCACTGCTCCATTAATAAATCTATTCCTATAGGTCTTTCCTGTGGTGGGAATAGTGTCTCCCCACACTGTAAAAGTGTGAAAACTGAAGCACAAAGACAGCAACTTATCCCAGGAAGTCTCCAGCCAAGTCTAGTCTCAAACCCCTATCCATTTGATCAGTCTGAGGCCTCCACCTTATGATTGTTCTCCTCTGGCTGCACGTGGGGTCCTTGGCCTTACTGTATATTTTACATATAGGAACTTACCCTATGGTTACCCCCCCCCCCACAACCCCTCTCTGACAGCAGACTGATTTTATTCCACAAACCAGAAGGATTTTTATTATAGACTGTTTGTCAATTCCCTCTATGTAGCCATCCTTTCTGTGATGCTCGTCTCCAGCTCTGGAGTGTGCAAGTAAGACTGCTCCTGTCAAATAAATAAACTTTGAGGAGGCTGGAACTGTACTTTTGGTGGGCTTTTTCAGGTCCTAGCACAGTGGCTGATACTTGCTCTTGAGACATGAACTGCTTACTGCTAGAGTCCTGGTGAAGGGGGTGGGAAACATGCCAAAGCATCACGTGGATCTCTGTGAAAGCTCCCCTCTGTCCCAGAAGGAGCGTCTAACCTCCTTCCTCCTTACAGACTCTGGGTGATACTACAGGCAACTTGGTTACAGGTATCTGGTTTGATGTTGTTCTGGGGAACATCTTGTTCAGCTCTCTGGGACGTGGGAGATCGTTCACATGAGAGTGGCTGCCTCAGCCCTCCACAGATTGCAACACAGCCAACAGAGCAGAACATTGTACAGGGAACAAGCAGGCACTGAGCAAGGGAGAGACCCCCCTCCAGGGCAAGGGAGGCTTTTGCCCTCTACCTCCCAGCAGGCCTCAGCTCCATGCTACACTGTTGGCTGTCTGGAGCCATTGGGTCTGTTCCAAAAGGCAAAAGTGCTGCTGACAATAATTTGAACTCAGCTGTAGGGCAGAGGGAGGGAACTTGCCATGTCAAAGTGGCGCTGGGTGGGGTTTGGAAATGCATTGCACACAGTTTCATCAACTGCAGGCTTCCCCTCCCAGGGAGGGGAAAGAGCGCCTTTCTGGTGGAGGCTTCTGCTGGCAGCAGATAGCACATGCAAGTACTGCTGCACTTTGCATCGTTATTTCCCCTTCTTTTCTGAACTGCACCATCCTGCTTGTAGCTGTTGATGAATCTGCTCTCCTTGCAGCAGATAGATAGCCTTTTTCCCTGTGCTAGGAAGCTGCAACACTCATGTTAGTGTGGGGCTAATACTTGCCAACACAATTGTTGCAAGGTTGCAATTAGCATATGGCAGAGCTAATTCTGGTGTGTGCTGGTAAGCAACAGAGGAAGGAATTAAGGAGTCTCTCTCCTTAATGACAGGCCTCACGTTCCAAAGTGACAAGTTTCCTGAAGCTGTCACACAAAATTGCAACCAGTTTGGTAGGGTTGCCTCATGCTCCTGTGACAGTAGCATGTCTCATTTCCTACGTGTCCAGCAGGCCTGGACTCAGCAGGTGGCACTGCCTGACACAAAAGCAAGCCAAGGACAGACAGATCCCTTCGGTGACACAAGTCACCTCCAATGGGAAGCCTTTCTGCCTCTGCTTGACCCAAGGGAATAACCTGTTTTCATGGAGAGAAGGCAGTTGCAAATTGCTTGATAAGGTCAAAGCTATTTTAAAAAACAAACCACTGGTTAGATTTGTGCCCTAGAAAGCATCCCTTTAATTAGGCTCTGGGGAGGGGGGAATTTGTGGCTGCTAGGAAGCATGAGCCACAATCCATCCAGCCCACAAGAGTGAGAAGTGCTGTGCTCAGGGTGACGTGGTTGCCTGTCACCCCAGGCTGCACATGCAGGTCAACGCAGATAAGCAGGGAGAGCGAGGCTGTAAACAGCAGCGTGCATGCATTCCTTCCACGCCACAGCCTGGTATTTATAGGGCTGACTGCAGGAAGCTTACGAAGGGGTGGAGGGCAGCCGTCTCCAACCATGACCCAACTCCAAGGGCAGTATAGCAAGAGCAAAGCTCTACCCTCGCTCATTGTACAACTCAGCCAGCAATCTCAATAAAACATCTTTATTCTGTACATTTATATATAGAAGCTTGGGGGAACAGGAGCCCCCCCCGGCATTAGAAAAGTTAAAGACAACAAAACAACAATTATGAAGAGCATGGCACCAAGAACGGTCATGCCACAGATGGCAGGGACAAGACGAGACCAGCCGTCTGCTGTTTCAGAGATGGTCACTGCACCCTGTGTCTGCCTCAGTGCAGAAGACACCAGGGCTGCTGCAAACAGCTGGATTCACACCCCCACCCAGGGCAGTTTTCTCAGTGAGCCACTAGCACCAAAGGGAAGAGCCTGCTGGCAGCTGGGGCCTGTCCTTGCAGGCCTGGGTGAAAGAACATGTTGCTGTAACATCCAGACCACTGTCAGGGTGGAAGGGAAAAGGGCTCCTGCTTCAGCAGCTGCCCTGAGCCTGTAGGCGCTGTCTCACTGCTGGGCTGTTGAGGAGGAGGCAGGTTTTCAGCTGGATCAGTTCTCCTCCCGGAGAACAGGTAATGCCTGCTCCTGTCACTACTGAGCTGCCTCTGAATCTCTCATGGGGAGGATGGCCTTTCATCATCCCTTCATATATAACACATTTTCACCAACTTCACATCACTTCAGCATGCTCTTTGCAGGGTGCAGCCACTCCATGTGCTAAAGTGCTGCTCTGAGACGTCCACAGATCAGCGTGGGCTGCTTAGCCCTGCATGCACTGCCTGTGCCAGCAGCCCCAGCAGAAGAGGAACTTGCTTTCAGGATGGTAGTAGGGTTATTCTGGCAAGTGAGTGCTATTACGGGCCCTCTCCTTTCTCTTCAGTCAGGGCTGGCAGGACACCATGCCCTGCTCCAAGGCTGGCTGAAGAACTGTTGCTCACAGCTGATACATTTGGTCTAACAGTCAACAGTAAAACCAAAAGCCTATGTACAGCTGTACAGCCCCTGCTGCATCCTCCAGGCTAAGAGTAGGCTAGAGTAACTGTCACACAGGGCACAAATGGGGAATCACATGGTAGCAAGTGAGGGACAAAAGTGCTCCACTTCTTGTGCACAAAGTCCTTGCTGGCAACACCAGCTTTCCTCCAACAATGAACCCCAGTGGCAGGGGAAAGAAAAGAAATCTTCCTTGAGAACAAGAACTAAAATCACGCCACTGTCAAATCACATCTATACAATAAAAGTCATCTGTTTTTGTGTTAATAACACGGCCTGCCCTGCTCAAACATTAAGGCAAGTGTCTGAGGAGCAAGCTGGGCTGGGCCCTGGAACAGCTGTACCAGGGAGCCCACTGCAAAATGCTGCCGCCCACTTGAAGATGACATCTGTAGCTGAACCCCCGTAGAAACAACCAGCACATGCCAGCACAGGCCCAGGCCCCACTCTGCTCCACAAAACTGCCTCCTGCTTCTGACAGCAGGCTGCTGCAAGGAGCAGATTTAAGTGCAAATTCTGCCTTCACACTTATGTCAAGAGGCCGTGCCACTCAGAACAGCCCCAACCTCCCAGAAGTCACAAGTGGGAAGCTGAAGGAGTGTGTGCATGTGCATACGTGTGGGGAGCAGGACAGGATGCTTGTCCAACAGTAAGACATCCAGATTACAGTAATGCAAAACCAACACACAAATGGACACTGCAGATTAAAGTCAACCAAGATTAAAATGGTTAAAAAGTGTTCCGAATGCATTTTGAAAGGTTCAGCCAAGCCCCCACTGTGGGTAGCAGGGCCTCTTCCATCCCCTCCCCAGAGGGATGTGCTGCAGGACTACTCAGGATCGAGCTGGAATGGGACCAGATCTTGTATCAGAGATGGAAAAAAAAATCCCTTCACTGCTAGTCTTCGAGGGCTCTGCTCCTCCCAACCAGTAATTTTCAAACAGTAAACAAAGCCAGAGCTTGCCTGCCCAGGTCTGCAGGTGCCTCTGATCTATTCTGGAGGGCAGGGTAATCAAAGCAGCAGGCAACGTGGAGAACATGCTTAACTGGCCTCATGTAGGGCACTGAATGCAAGAAACTCTCCAAGGCTCCATCTCACAGCACAGAGGAGGGATGCCCACACTAGAACTGGACAGCAGCAGCTCCAGGCATCACTTGGAGAGCCAGGGGAGCTTCCATCCTTCTCCCCAGTCGTTGGTGAGTGATCTCTCTGACCTAGTGGTAGTCAGAAGCTCAGTTGTCCAGGCCCCAGGGACTCCTCCAGACCATTTTCTTTGGTGGTGATGGCTTGGAGGTCAGTGACATGCCCAATGCCTTTGGTGACTCCTTCACGGAAGAGCAGTTTGGCTCCTATCTTCAAGTATTCAGGATGCTTGATGAATCTGAAACGGACGACTGCCTTCTCTCCTGTCCGCAGCTTGTCCTAAGGAGACAAAGGGGGACGCTTGGGCCCACTTACTGCACCTCTGCATAAAGGAGAGGTGGATGTAGATGCTAAGAAGATGAGGTAACTGGGCTGGTTGCCTCTCTTAAGCTGCAGAGTTTGAGCCCTTCCCATTATTGTCTGCATGGTGGGAGACAGGAACACACAAGCTCTGGAGAATGGAGAGTTCACCTCCCTTCCCAGTCTTGCTGGGATCCAGCAAGCTGCTTGTTTTGTGATAAGGAAATTCTTTAACATTGTTAGAGGCAAATCAACTATACAGGCAGGATAAAGGGACGAATATGCTCTCTGAAGGGACACAGCTGCCCAAGATACCAGAGAACTGGACTTGATAGTCCCATGGTCCCTGGCTTTACTAGAGGGCATAGTGGAATCCCAGCAAGCCCCACAGGGAAGTCCATATTCCCCCCCCTTTCCTCCCAGGCCTACCTTTCCATGGATCTTCTCTACAATAGCAGTCTGCCGCACGTTTCCTACATGCACCGTCACCTGAAATCCCTTCCGGAAAGTCGTGGCATGGAACAACAGCACGATCTCGGCTTCAAACACTGAGCAGATGGTGGGGTTCATTTCTGGGCTCACCATCACCATGCCCTGCACAACAGCCCAAAGCTCAGACCACTTGGGGCCAGCCCCTTTGCCAGCCCCATACCACACGCACATTTCCACTCTGGGACTTGGCCTTGTCTCCCATTCTCAGCCCTGCACTCCTCCTACTTCATAACCTGGCCATTTCCTCCCCTTCCAGCAACTTTTCTGCAAACATCTCTACTTCATTCCCATGTTACCAGGGAGGATCTCCATGGAAGCCTCCAGCCCTGCTCACTGAGGACCCTGGCAGCTGATCTTACCGTTTTTAGAGTGGTGAGGAGCCTGGCAGCAGCTGGACTCACCTTGCGCAGCAGGGAGCGGTCAAAGGGCCCAAGGGCCAGAGTGGCTGCCTGCCCTGCCCGCAGCACACGGCAGGCTGAGCGGTTACGCTGGATGCTGCACACCTTCAGCCGGAGGAACTTCCCGTCATCAGTGGGACCAACCACCAGGTTCTCCCCTTCTCGGCAGATCCCGCTGCCCAGGGCACAAAAGCAGGACAGAGTTCAGCAGGAAACAAGGAAGAAGCCGCACTCTGCAAGAGTGACCTGTACTAACTCCCCAGGGCCAAGGAGATGAGTGTCTCTGGACTCCTACTCAAGCATGTGATGAACTAACAGGGATACAAAGCTGGTATGAACAGGGATTTCCTACAGCAGCAGCAAAAGCCACACTATCACTCCTTAGAATACCAAGTGTTTTTTTCTCTTGGACAGGTGCTTGGACAGGTGCTCCCAGTGTTCTGCCACATTGCACTGTTTCTCCTGGACAGACTGCAGTTGGCACCCATTCTGTATGGGCACCCCGAGAACCAAACTGCTCTGACCATTCCTGGGACACTGAGGGACAGCTGATAACTTCTGCTGGGATCAGAGGATTTGCTTTGCACATTTACTTCTCCTCCTGCTTGAGGAAGGAGAAAAGCAACACCTTGGGATGCTGGCTAACCTCTGCTGACTCTGGGTTCTACCATGCCTTCTTTCAGCACGCTACAGGTCACATTCCTAATCTAGCAACTTGAGAGCAGAGTCCTCACTTGCCGCCACATGAGCAATGGGCTGTTCACAGCACCTCCCAACACCCTGTAGGGCTTTACCCTCAATCAGCTCTGTTATCTGGCAAGAGCCAGGACTGACTTAGCCTTATGCTGCTTCCATCTGATACAGATAGAGAGGACTGGATAGCTTCCACTCTGCTGCTCTCAGAGCAGTGGGTGACTTTAACCTTGTTGGAAATCTGGCAACCATCCACACCCACACTCATCTATCTGCCTGGCATCACTTACCTCGATAGAGTTCCTCCCACAACAGTCCCCACCTCTGGCACAGTATAGATTTCATCAACCTGCAGGAAGGCAACCAGAATAAGCTGCTCAGACAGCTGGAAAACAGCACTCCAGAAGAACAAGCCACCCTCGCCATGTGTGGAGGGAGGGGAGCTGTCTGCTGGGCATCAGAGGCCATCTCGGAGCTTTCACCTGTTCCCACTATCTTTCCATTAGAGGAACCTCAGCCCGAGAAGTGGAAACCAGAGAAACCATCTTTTATGTGAGATGGACATCCCTTGGCTACGACAGAGCTGAGCCTAACAGGCCTTTACAAGGAGCAAGTCTGCTCTTTACTCTAACAGTTACCAATAGTCCAGAAGTTCATCACATGTCCTCCCATGGTGTCCAGAGCACCTAACTGGTTGTCACACATCACAGTAATGAGTGCAGGAGCAGATCTAGAGCTGAACTACCCTTACATACCTGAAACTCCGTGAGCTGCTGCATTAGTTCCTCCTGCTCTTTACTGTTGGTCAGTGGAGGAAGGATGTTGAGGAAGACTTTCAAGAGATCTAGGTTCTCCCCAGAAACGCTGGACAGTGTGAAGATTGGGGTGATGCTGCCAAATACACACAGACAGGGATGAGCGGAAGGCCAGAGTGCAGCTGCAGAAAGTGACTGTGATTCTGAATCTACAGAGCCCAGCAGGAAGACAGAGACTACAGTAAGAAACTGGACCACAGTGGAAGGGTACGTGGGCTAGGTGCAACTCTGCAGTGACCCTGCCTTAACGCTTGGTCAAGGCACCTATCATCTGCCAACCCACGTTTCTGTCCTAGAGAAGTAACCCCAACTCAGCCTCTGACACCTTCTGCTCCAAGAGCTCAAAAAAGGCCTAGGAGGGGAAAATGCCCTCTTGGAGAACATAAAGGCAGGAAACCTGATAAGGAGCCAAGATGTTCAAGATGTGGTCTGCTCCCCTGAGGAAGGCTTTCCCAGCTCCACCCAGCAGCCCAGTCTGAATTATGTGTTCCTGGCAGAAGGAAAGAAGAGTCCCTTACTTGGGAGACTGCGCGAACTGCTGCGCTGCTGTGACAGCATCGTCATCTGAGTTCACAAGCAAGGGGAGCTTGTTGCAGCCTGGCTGCTTCAGGATTCGCTCCAGCTGTTTTACTGTCCGTTCCACAGTGGCTTTTGAACACAAGTCGACTTTGCTGATGACGATGAAGAAGGGGACCTTGAGGGCCATTGCCAAGCCCAAGTGCTCTCGCGTTGTGCCTGCTGCAGGAGAAAAGTGAGAGTGTAGGTGCAGTAGCAGTCACCACTGCTGCTTGTTTATGGTACAGCTGTGTCTCCTGGACCTCCCACAGGCCCACCCTAGAGATTTCACCCTATCCTGCTCAGACCATCAGGCAACGAAAAGGGAACATTGTTCTTTTAATCAAAACAAACATCAGTCTAGAAAAATACAGATAACCAAGACTTCTTGTGCCTGATCTCTTTGCTTCAGAAAGATGCAGTAGTTTTCCTCCACAGACCAGAGTTTTCCAGAAAACAGCCATCAAAACGTCACAGAAAAATGTGAGAGAACTCCAGCTGCCTTTTTACAAGGCTTCAGGATCCACTACCCCTACGAATATGTCAAAGAGATTTTTTTCCAGCAAATGCAGCCTCAAATGCCAACCAAAGCCTCTCTGTCCTGAGCATTGTTTCCAGTAATATGGTATACAGCTGACCAAAGGATCCCACTCTACCCCCTCCCGGCCACTTGTAGGCACTGGCCTACCAGAAAACAGTATTTTTTTTCTGACAACAATTCCCAGCTAACCAGGATCTGCCCAGCCATCCTCCATTCATCTTCACACACTGCTGTAAGCCCATCTGTGTGTTTCTCAGTGCACAACACTCACCAATGCCAGTGTTGGCACTAACCACCAACATAGCAAAGTCTGGGCAGTAGCTGGTGAGGCCAAAGATGGTTGTTTTCAGGTACTTGTGGTGGCCAGCCAGATCAATGAAAGTGATCATCTTGGAGGAACTCTCACAGATCTCTTCTGCTGTCCGGGAGTCACTGTAATTCACCACCTGAGGAACATGAGGACTCAGTAAGAAGGAGCACTACCAGGCAAGCGAAGGAAGAGCCAGCCCTTATCAGACCACCTTGACCTCAAAATTAACGAATATAGATCATTCCCCATGGATGCAAGAAACTACGTTTGTTGCAAATGGACAAGCAGCACTTGGGTTTAGCTATGGGGACACAGCTGGGCAACCTCTCTTCCATCATGTTTCCGTCACTGTTGTAACAGTAACAAACAGTCATACTCTCCTTCACCATCTCACCCTCTCCCAGCTCTTTGAGTTCAGCAGGCCACTCCCTCACCTCTCCTTTGCTGTTGAAGCCAAGGATCTCAAAGCTGATACTCGATGTTCTTCCTGACTGGATTTCGTGGAGATGCCGGAAGAGGTTGAGGCGTGCTCTGCCCCTCCCATTGTCCAGCTCTCCTTGTGTCAGGACACCCAAAAGAGTTGATTTCCCTGAGTCCACGTTCCCCAGCACAGCCACTCGCAGGTCTAAGAACTAAGGGAAAAGGATCAAAGAAATCAGGAAACTTAGCCACTGTTGTGCTGGTTGTTGCACCAATGCTGCATGGCAGCACAGATGGGCTCCAGAGACTTTCCCTCCATGATGGGCACTGTGCAGCACAATCCTCTTCCTCAGATTCTGCTCCTTCTCTCAGCAAATCACAGCCCAGGAATTGCAATACACTTTCTAGCGTTGTGATGTCATACACCAGCCTCTGACATCAGAGAACAAGGTCATTTGTTGCAGCAGGAACTGCAAATCCTTCCCTGTTTGCACACTGGGCTGCATCACAACCAGTGCCTTAGAAGTGAAATAATTTCTCACCTCCGATGAAGGCAATCTCCCCTACTGGAATCTGCCACAACTGCAATCCTGGAGATGAAAAACGTTGTTCTCAAGCCTCCCTTTGGCAGCTCTTTAAAAAGCACCTGCTATGGGCCAATCTAGGGCAAAGCGCCTCTAGGGTTTGGGCTCCCATCCCAAATGGAAGCTGCTTGAATGAAGCCTGGAAGTCTCCAGCGGGAGAGGCCGGCCAAGCTGCAGGTTCCTACCTGCTGGTTGTCAGGCACCTTTCGGACAAGGACCTCTGTTATCTTCCTTGGAACGTCGCTGTCATAATCGACCTCCCTCTCCCGGAGCACTGTGATGTCTGCCCCAACTCTGCCATGAACGCAAAGGAAAGAGTGAGACGCACATTTGTACTCAGCTGCCTTTGCACTTCTAGAATCAGACCTGGCAAAGTGAATGGCCCAAACACTGGAAACAGCAGGGCAGAAGCCTCAAGCTTTCAGCCAGGTTGCCCTCCTACTCCCAGAGCCTTGTGCTAAGGGAACTTCAGTCATACAGAGGCTTTGTGAAAAGGAGCCACCAGCCCCACTCCCCTTTTTGGGGCCGAGCTTCTCTGTACTGGAGGCTGTCTATGCCTGCAGGTCTCACAGAGGGAAGGGAACACATACTTCTCCGCCATACGGCGCAGTGTCTTGAGCGAGGCACGCATCTCCTCTTCTGAGAGGCCCACCAGCAGCCCGTTGTCCTCCACACCAATCTGATAGACAGCCTCACCTCGGCCTTCTTGTAGTCGCCACTTCATCTGTGTCACCAGGTGCTCAAAGCGATATTGCGAAGGATTCACTAGCTTTAGCTGTTCAAAGGAGGGGGTAGTTAGAGTCACAACATGGGTGCACAAGGAATCCCATTGCCCAAGGCAGCAACTCCCCAACCCAACACCATGAAGCAAGGCCTCCACCCTAACCCACCTCTGGAAAACACACCTCATGATAATGGGGTAGCAGATCATTCCTGCATCTTGCAGAAGGGATCTGTACCCTGCCTGCTCTGGGGGTAAAGAAACAGCACCATGCAACCTATTCATGATACAGGAACCAAATAACTGTGAATGGCAGGAGAGCCACAAGCAAGTGGCAAAGGAATATCAGGGATACCTGGGTATCTCCTCCAAAGAAGGAAGATCTCAGGAAAAGTATGGTGGATCTCATCTCCTAAACCAGATTCCTAAAACAAGTGCTGAGATCCAACTCTTCCAGCTCAGCATACTGGGTATTGCTACGCACAGAGACCCAGAAGTGGACAGATAACTCCTTAGTCCAGTGTCTGTTTTTCTGTCCCTTTCTTGAACATGTTCCCCATATGCTGTCTTTGTTGGAAGTTACTCACTGCAAAACAATCCTCTGGGAGGAAGACCTCCCCTCTACAATGCTCAAAAGACTCACCTTGTACTCGATGTTCCCATCTTCTGCCTGGTCAGAGAATGAAACAAGATAGAAAGATTAGACATTGTGCCAACAAGGACTTCTATAGGCACCAGCCACCCAGGCACTCTGTAGCTCCTGCTACCATTTTCAGAGAGAGGGAAAACTGCAGAAACATGCTGTGTTAGTTACAGCCTCACCTGCCATTCATTCCTACGCTGTACTGGAATTTACTTTGGGTTTGTTTCTGCTGTTTGCATCACACAGGTTGAAAAACAGAGGCTAAAATTAGAGTCATGCAGGAGGGAATGCTGCCTTTTTTTTTTTTTCTCCTGACAGCAAAGGATGGGGTCAGTCTGAAAGTCACAGAGACTTCCAGTTTCAAAAAAAAAAAAAAAAAAAAAGCACAAACCAACAGATGATCAGAAATCTCCACACATCCCACTCCATTCACATCCCACACTGCCACCACACGCTGTCCAGCACCTTCTGTCCACCCAGTGTGCATGGAAACACCTGACTGGGGGCAAGAATTGCTGTCCCCTCTCCCACACACTGTTATGCTCCTCACCCAGTTATTTTTTCATTGACTCCTTCCTATATCCATGCACATCTCCCTTGCAGAGAGAAGAAACTTCAGACATAAGGAAGCAAACTATTGACTTGTTTGTAGTACAGCAAACTAGTCACTGGCCTGACGGTTCTGGAGAACTGGAGATGATCAGGAGCGTCTGTGGACAATGTCCTCAGAAAGGCTACCCCAGGAAGGGCTGCAGCCAAACTGGATTGTCACAGCCCGAAACAGACCCATTAACTCATCAAGTCCACTCCAACCACAACAGGCACCAACTCTCAGAGGGAACGTATGGTCAGTATTGAAGTAAATTTCCCACTGGTTCAGTCCAAGGACCACTGAGAAAGGGCTGGAGCCTGCAGGAAGCCAAGTACTCTGGCAGACTGAACTGGGCTGCCAGCACTAAGCACTTCCTTTTCCTCTGGACACTGATTTGCACATCGAGAGAGGCAAGAGCCCTCTCCTCGCCTTCTAGTTCAGCTCTTAACCACAGCGGAGCTTATGGTGGCAAAAGGCCAACAGAGGCAGGCTCCAAATTATCAGCTCTGCTCTTGGGCAGCGGAGCTATTTAGTGAGAGAGCGGTACTTGCAAAAGTTTTTCCTCTGTTATCATCCAACTCTAAGAGAAACACTGCATTCGCATACAACGCTGTATGTGATAAGGGGGTGGTGGGTCTGTTTCAAGGCAGCTGAGACTAGAAAAGCAACAAGTCTAGACTTGCTGGGCTGCGTAGCAAACAAGGTAGCGGAGGACAGGAAGCTGTGCTGAAACCACAGGGACTGTCCAGCCTCCAGCTGAAAGGAAGAAAACCCAAACTGCCGCTGCAGGGGACAACTCTGCCCGTGGAAGAGTCAGCTCACAGTAGCTAAGCCCTGTACATCCTCTGCCAAGAGGGATTTCTCCCTCCCCCCCCAACACAGGCTCCTACATCTTTTACAGAAATCTTGCTGACTGGGGCTGAGCAATGCAGGGCTCGCCACAGCAGCAGTCCTATCGGTTCTGCGACAACTGTCTGAACTAACCAACACGCTACTTATTACCAACATCACACTTTCCTGCTGTAAGAGGCAAGCGAGAACACGACCTCTCACTTTGCCAGTACCCTCTGCATCTCCACGTAAGAAGACATTTGTGAAGCGAGCTGCGAAGGGTGTCACTAGAAGCTGCCGAGCGACATCTAGGAGCTTGGCAGCTGGAAAGACACTCGCACCCACCAGACCGACTCCCCAGGAGAGACGCGAACAGGATGCTCGGGGCTCCGAGCTGAGCAAGGTCTTACTTCCAGAGCCGTTTGGCTCCCAGATGGCAACGCACCCAGGGAGGGACGCTGCACAGCGCGCCACTAGCGATGGACAGCTTGGCCCACCGCGCCGGGAGCTCCCTGGCACCAGGGGCGCCGCCACGTCGAGCGGCGGCGGGGAAACCGGGGCAGCGGCAGAGGAGGAACCAGCGCTGGCGGGGCCGGGGCTGCCAGCGGCGGAGCGGCCGCAAGACGCCGAGCCCCGCTCCGGCGCGACCTCGCCGCGACAGCCCCGCCGGGCCCCGCCGCCCCGCGGCCCAGAAGCGGCCTCCCACCTCACGCTGCGAAACCCGACGGGCTCCCCGCCGCGCCAAGCGGGCCGGCGCCCCCCTCGCTGCGGGACACCCCGGCCCGGCCCGGCGGCGGCGGCGCGGAGCTCACCTCGGGCGGCAGGTACGGCGGGTTGTTGGCCTTGGCCCCCCGGCTCCGCCCGCTCTTCTTCTTCGCCTTGGAGCCGCCGCCGGGCGCGGCCCCCCCGCGCCCGCGCAGCGCCCCCCCCGCGCCGCCACCCGCCGGCCGGCAGCAGCCCCCAAACAGCTCTGACACCCGCGAGTCCATGGCGGCGCGGCGCGGCCCCGTGCGGCCCCGCCGCCCCGGTGCGGCGCCCGCTCCCCGCCCGGGCTCGCTGCCCCGGCCCCGGCGTCAGAAACCGCCGCGCGGCGCCACGGGAAACTGAGTCCCCCGCCGCCGGACTACACCTTCCGGCACGCCCCGCGCCATCTACCTTGCCCAGAACTACGGCTCCCGGCAAGCCCCGCGCCGCGCCGTGCCCGCTCCTCTATGGGCTAACCTGCGCGGGGGCGGACGGGAGTTGGAGTCCGGGGAAGGCGGGAGGGCGCCGCCTGGCGGCCACCGCGGACATCGCCGCCGGGTCGCGGCTCCGGGCGCTCCCCCCGCCCCCGCCGTGCTTTGGGGAGGGGGCCTGGGCCCAAGAACCACCGAGGGCGAAAGGCTGAGGGAGGGGGTGATCCTCTGACACCTGCAACTCCCGTTTTGGGGACTCTGCAGTTTGCAGCTTGTGTTGCCAGGGCACAGTCTGCTGTGTGCATTGAGCCCTGAATACCCTCCACTTCAGTGACGGCTATTGGCACTGATTCTGACTGGCATCAGGGACAGGGAGCCAAAATGTTTTTTAAAAATAAGTTTTGCATCAGAAATACTTAATGACTATACAGAAATGGTAGCACACTACAGAACTATAAAGAAGATACCATAAGCTCTGCTGAGAAGGGTTAGGAGTAAAAGCAACAGGCTGAGAATCTCCTGCCACTGGCATTCTCTGCCAGTAACATATTGCATGTTTTGCCACTTGTTTGCCTCTCTGATATTGTTATTGTTACTGCCAGTAAGCCTCGTTTTTCTCAGCTCCATCCCCTGAGGACAGTGATGCTCGATTAACGTTTGTTACCATTAGCAGCTTTTTAAAACCTTTGACTGGTGCTTTTAACAGGTAGCCAAGGTCGCTGTACCGTAAGCACACAGCGCTCTTCTCCCTGCACGAGCACTGGAGAATTGCTCACCCCATTACAGAGCGGCGCGACCGCCTTTCTCGGCTGTGTTTTGGAGGCTGCACCCAATCGGGCTGAGGCCACGCTGTTTCCAAACACGGCAGGCGCTCGCCGCACGCCGCCCGGCCCGGCTCCCCGCCTCCAGCTCCCAAACAGCCTCGCTACGCGCGGCAGCACGCTGCCGCAGCTGCCAGAGGAGGGAGCCCGCAGCAGCGCCGCGGGGGCTCCCCGGCCCGCGCAGAGCCAGCAGGGCCCCGGCCAGGGCGGCGGGCTCAGTGGGCCGGGCGTCCGGCAGGGCCTTCAGCTCGGCCCCGGCGGGCCCCGTGCCCGGGGGCGTGCGACAGGCGCTCGCTGACCACCTCTTCCCGGGGGGGGGGGGGCACGGCACCGGGGCAAAACCCGCTCGCCCTAGCTACTGGAGGGCTCCTGGGAAGCCACTGGGGCAACCCCGTGCCAGCGCACCCCACAGCCCGGCCGCTCCCCCTCCCTCCGCCGGGGCCAGGCCGGGCTGCGCAGCACCGAGCCTGCTGCACCCCAACGAAAATGGCGGCGGCGCCGCCCCCGGAACCCGCGTAAGGAGAGCGCTCCCATGATGCCCCGCGGCGGCAGCCATTCAAATTCGACCTGGCCGCCCGCTGCTGGTCAGAAAATGGCGGCGCCGGGCAGCGCGGAGCGGTCCTGCGCCCCGGCGGCGGCTCCCCCCGTCCCTCCTGGGCGGGCGTCCTCTGCCTTGTCGCCGCTCCTCACGGCTGAGGCGCTGCCGGCGGCCGCCCCGGAGCGGGGCGGCGGGGCGCGGTCCCGGCCCCGGCGGAGCGGGGTGGTGGCGGGGTGCTCCTCGGTGTCGGTGGTGTTCCCGGGCGCCGTGAGCCGTGAGAGCTGCTGCCGCTTCGCCTGCGAGCTCCTCAAGCACGTCCTGCATCAGCGGCACCAGCTGCCGCTGCCCTACGAGCAGCTCGTCTACTTCTGCCGGCGGGCGGCGCAGGTGGGCGGCGGGGGCGCTGGCTTGGGAGCCCGCGGGTGGCGCTTGGCCGGCGGGTTGCTCTAGCTCGGTGTGTCGCTTCTTATGCGCCAGCTGTGTCGTCTCCGTCTAGAGTAAGACGGCTGTATTAGCGCTAGCCTTAATGAGCCACAACTTTATTTTAAAATAGGTCGATAGTTAAAGATCTCAAATGTTACTGTTTGTCCCTTGAGTCCCAATTTCCCCTCAAAGCGTGCTACTTGCTGTTTTACCTTTGTCGCTCAGACAAGCCCACCAAGTGTTTTCTTGCTCTTACGTGGCTCAGGGTGGTTTCACACCTTTGAAAGATGGGATTTCTAAGCCTTGTGGGGAATCCATTAGTAGCCTTATGCAGATTCAAGCTCAGCAGCTACAGAATGGCATTTTGTGTTCCTCTGCGACCTTCTGATTCCACATGAGCCTATCTGTACCTCTTAAAAAAAAAAAAAATCTGCCTAACCTTTGAGTATTAGGGAAGGGATGTGCCTTCTTTTCGAAAGGGCATGTTAACACCTTCTCCCTAATTTTCTCAAATATACTTTCTTCCTCCCCCCCATAGGATGGAGACATGATTAAGAAGCCACCTTCCATGGACATGGCAAGCAAGAAATGCCAGCAGGTGCTGATGGAGTTGGAGGGGGTGCTCCAGCACTTGGAAGTGATGTTCAGTTTGACGCTGGTTCCCCGTGTTCTTATCCTGCTTGGTGGCAATGCCATGAGCCCCAAGGAGCTTTATGAGCTCAACTTAGAGGGTATCTGTGTGGGCAGTGCTGAGGAGAGCCTGAAAACCCCATTTTGCATGCGTAAGCTTTTTCACTCCCTCTTCATTGCGGATGTCTTCAGTGAACTTAAGGTTCTCCCTGTCGTGGGCACTGTTGTTATGCTTCAAGGACACCGCAATTGTGGTGTTGATTGGTTCCGGCCCAAGCTCAACTACAAAGTGCCGACTCGAGGAAGGAAGCTAACTATCAGCTTGTCCTCTGATGGAGATATCAGTATAAGTGCCTCATCTCCTCAGGTTATGACTTCTGCCTGGGAGGATTACATATGGTTTCAAGCACCAGTGACACTCAAGGGGTTTCATGAATGACTTGTGCTTTATAGAACTTTAATGGATTATTGAATAACCTTTTGGTGCTGCTTTAGGTGATGACTATTTTATCAAATGCAATTGCATATTCTTGTCTCTCTAGATCTTTTTCTCCAGGGCATCTGCTATCTTCCTGTAGCTGGACTGTGTTCATCTTTCTATGAAACAGCTGTAAAATTCTTCCTTGTAAAGAATTGTTATTGAAAGCAAATACCTTTTAAGGCACAGCTACATATAGATACAGGCATTCTTTAGGGACCTGGGCTGTGGCAAAGAAGATGAACTGTTGTGCTGGGAGTAAAACTTTTTTGCAGCATTCTTATTGAACTGGCAAATACTGGATACAGTCTTCTCTCTCCTGAGTTTTAATGCAGCAATTCCTCTAGCAATAATTACTACTTTAGCAAATTGTTTGGGCCTCTAAAAAATGTACATGATGATTAATCAGTTGGCCTTTCCAGAGCTTTATAGCCTTTACTATAAAGGCTATAGCAATTCTTACCTACCCCACTGCTGGGAAAGGAGATCTTTCCCTGTAGTCTGATCAAATTTGAGTACTCAAGTGTCTGGCCATCTATTTGATAAAACTAGACTCCCATAATTCAATTTGAGCTAGTTAATCATCCAAAGAGTGGGACTTCTCAGCAACTGGGAGATTTCATACCTAGCATGGTGTTCTACTTGTAAAAAGAGGTTAAGCAGTCCTGTGGAGGCATGAAAGCACATTTTGGTGTCTCTTTACTAACTTTTAGTCCAACAGCCTTGATAATCAGTTTGTTATACAGTTAAAATCAAGAGTAAGCAATTTTTGTTCTAGCACTCTTCAGAGGAAGTTAGGACTCCTGCCCCATTATACTGATGTATTGTCATAAAAAAGTTCAGTTCTTGCTTACTTTTATCTCTTAGAAATGTTAGTCTTGGACTCTAAACCTTGCTGAAATATGGAAAAGAGATGAGGGGGATATGATCAAGTTCAGCCCTATCTTTAACTGTGAACTTCCTGTTCCAAATCAGAATGCCCTGTATTACATGGAAGTGGAACTTGAGCCCTTTTTTCTGTACCAGGTCTGATATCTAGTGCAGAATGGGACACAGAGAGAAACCTTAGAGCACACTGTCAAATTAGATATCCACTGGAGTAGTCTTGAATCAGCTGGTACATACCTATAATGCAATGAGTTTAATAGCTCTAAATATCTCTCTCCTGTTTGAAACTGTAGGCTGCTGGTGGTGAGGTTGCCTGTAGTTTCTTACTAGCACTAAGTGCACCCTGGGGTAGTAGAAGATCTGTTGAAAGGAGGATAAAGGGTGAAATAACCTTCTGCACTTATTCCTTTTTTTTTTAATTGTCTGACCTTTTGGAGTAGAATAAGATTATAGAACTGGAAGGAAAGTAGTTAAGTTGATATTTTTGAGCTTGGAGAACTCTAGGAGTGCTGTCTCTGCCTTACTATCTGTTGTCAACTGTTAATAAAGATGTAGTGACTGCTAAAACTAGCTCCATGAAGAAATTGCTAGAATGAAGAAAGTTGCCTTATGTGCAGCTGCCCACTTCAGTGTGTAATCACAGGTCTCTTGAATGAAATGTAATTTGAACAGGTGAAGTGGTTTGTGCTCAGGAAATCAAAACCCTCTACTTCCACCAATGCTGCTTGTAATGCATATTTAAGAATGTTAGCACTCAAATATTTAAAGAAGCTTTTGAACAGAAGCCTTCGTTCTGAGGAACAAGGGGCCTGTCCCTTTCCCCTCCTCTCTGAAATGAGTGCAATGTTATTGCATTAAACTGTTTACATATTCTGTTATACTTGAACTATGAATGCAGCAATGATAGGGTGCTAGGAACAAAAGAAGACAAGATGCTTTTTTTCTTATGAAGAGCTTTAGAGCTTGATTATAAGTTTAATAGTTATAATCATTATCATCAAAATAAAATGCTTCTGTATGTGACTACAGTGGATTTATTTAATCCTTCAAAGTAGTGCTTCTGGTAGTGGCAGAACAACATGCTTTGATTCTCTTTACATATCTGAACTGTAGGTTCACAGTTGCTCCACCTTTCTGACAAAGTGCCTGATGTCTTGTGCCAGAAGCCTTGGTTCCTCAAAGGCAGCAAAATGCCCCCCACGTGGCATGTAAGAGTAAGTGACAATGTTCTTGAAGTTCTTCTTTGCCCAGATGCGTGGTGTATGTGCTATCTCCTGAGGAAAAGCTGCAATCCCTGTGGGAACGTATATGTTGACCCTAAAAGGACATTAGTTAACCGCATTTTTAAAAGACAATTCCTGGGGAAAGTCTATAAAACTCTTCTGACTCCCGTAACTGCTACAGTGAGTTGGAGAAGTTTCACTACAGCAACTCATTTTGTGGTCTGTACCCAGCTGAAGTGCTTCACCTGTATTTGGGGGTCTCCTTGAGTTTAAAAATTGTTACATCCAAAGATGTGTAAAGTAGAGCTGACCTTGTAAACAGAGTTCAATCTTAAAATGTTTCAAAATTTTAAGCTGTATTTTGAACAAAAATGTGTATGAATCTCCTTAAGTATGTTCCCTGCACTGCCTTGGCCATAAGCCAGCTTATGTGCATTACAGGTTCAAAGGAAAAGTGACCCTTAAGTATAGTTATCAACAGGAAATAAGAACCTGGATTTTTTTTTTGTGTGTGTTAACTTTGTTGTAAGTGATCTAAATGTTTATACAGGCAAATGTGGTCCAATCCTAATTTCTGTTGCAAATCTATCCTGCACCTGCCACTTAGTTACCTCCAAGCAGCAGTTAAATCAGGGTCCTTGGAGAAGTTCTCCTTATAGAAACGCATTGAGGACACAATGGATGATGTCACCCAGTAAATCATCACGTTGGTCAAGAGCTCATCTAGAGAGTATTTGCTGTTGAGAGGAAAAAGAAAAAGTTGTGCCGAAAGCTATTTCTCAATGCACAATAGCGGGTTCATGCACTGAAGAACTGTCAGTCCTCTTGTTTTCCACTCATTTTCAAGCAGTAAGTTAATTGGCATCCATGTGGCTGGAGCAAAACTGCCTGGTGCTGAAGCAGTAGCTTGCAGACAGTCTATTATAATTTAGAACTGCTACTTGTCATGTGTAATCTTTCATCCTTAAGAGTCAACTTCAACTGGCAAATGTGTTTTTCTCTCTCCTTATTAGTTATCATCTATTCTTTTAAAGAGTCTTCTCATGAAAGAGCATCTGTTTTCTTACCTTTCCAAGCCTCCATCATCCTTGTGCAGAAATGATTTATCAGTCCAGGTAGAGAATTTCTCTAAAATATATGCAGCAAGCCCCACAGGGGAGTCATTCAATCCACAACCTAATTCAGGAGAAAAACAGGAGACCTCTTGTACTTGCATGGCATTGCAGTACTTCAGTTAAAGTTAAACTGGACTCTTAAGAATTCTTCAAAGTTTTCTATGAGAATTCAGCAGAGTTTGTTTTATTAGCCCTGGCGCTACTTTATTCTTGACAAATTTACCCCAACAGAGTTCAGGCTGTAACTGACAGCACTACGAACTTGGGTAGTTTCCATACCTGAGAGGTTAGGAGTTAAGCAAGTCCTGTCAGCTTCCTGGTGATGCATGGAAGAAGCACCATGCTGGGGATGTGAAAGTGTTGCACACTAAAAAAAAATTTCAGATGAACTGTTTGAGAGCACTATCCTGGTAAGGATAGATAACCAGGCCCTTGAGTGCTGTTTCATCACCTTTTATTTTTAAGAGTGAAAAGTGCTGCGCACCAGTTAACTCTTCGTGCCATTGGGGAACACTATAGCAAACATAAACCTAGCATGTATGTAGCATATCATCCATGTGTTCTTAACTATAAATCAAGATAACGATTATACCAATAGTGATAGAGGCTTGTCTTGGGAAAATTCCTGTGCAGTACCCTATATACTGTAGTTTTACAGTATATAAAGTACTGTGTATTATCTCAGGTGTATTTTCATGCAACTTTAGCATTGAGTGACTTTGTGGAAGACCATGCACAACAAGGTCTCAGGTAATAGTGGACATGGCTGACCCTTTCCCTGCATTGGCAAGCTCAGAGTGATTTACTACAGGTTATAAGTTATGTAAAGGCTTTGCCTGGCAGTAGGTCAGGCTAAAATGTGCCATCTAGTGCATGACCCACCAGCAATAAGCATTTTTAGGTCTTCTGTGCCAAAAGCTGCCTCTCAACCACTATGTTCAAGGTCCATGGATTAGATGTTTGGATATAACAGCCTTGCAGCCTATTAGTCCTTCAGCCTGTACCACATCTTAAAAACTGCAATTTATGCTGAGTGAAAATACAGCAATTTTGCTTTAAACCTGCCTGATGAGAATTAAATGCAACTAATGAAGATATTTCTTGAGACTGAACAGGTAGTAAGTTTTTTTTTTTCTTTTTTCCCCTATTCATTTTCTACATCTCACAGTCTTAGTGTGCTGTAAGAGCCCTGTCATTTTTAAATTGACTATGTACTGTCCTTGTATGGAAGGAAGCTGCCTGGTGACCTCAATCATCTTTTTCTCCCATGTCTGTGTTCTTCTGATTCTAAAACATACCTTTGAAACAGGGTGAATAGAGAGACAACAGATTTTTGGTTATCACGGATTTACAGAGTTTTGTCTTTCTCTTTTTGTTTTCTTAAAAAGTTTGTAAGATTCTTAAACTTTGGTCTGGCTGATATTTTCAAAGAACTACCCATCATGACTCAGGAGTCTTCTCTTATGGCAACAACCAGTTGTGATTTTTTTTATGAACTTTTCCTCCTCTGTTTAAATTGCTTTGCACTTTGTTGACATCAATTTTTATTGGCCATTCTAATCAACCAGTCACTTCTGATCAAACAGACTTTGCAACTCTCTGCAGTTAGCTTTAGATTAAACCAAATCCTGGATACCTGACAGATTTTCCCTTAATAGTTAACTTTTTACTCTAGAGAAATTAAGATCATGTTGAAATGCACAGGTCCCAGCACAGATTTTTGTGATACTCTCCCTCCACTGAAGCCTGAGCACTTATTCCTATGCTTAGATTCTTATGTTAACTATTCATTAATCCATGATGTTAATCCTTTTCTTAAGGCAGTTTTATTCTTTAAGAACATTTGGAGAGACCCCTCAATAAAAATTGCTTGGAAATCCAGATATGTTACATTACTGCTCTTTGATTCTGCCAGAACTTTGATTTGTGAAACATGATTTCTTTCTACAAAACCATGTTGGCTCCTCCCTATGACATTATTATCACCTGTGAATCAACTCTTTATTCTTTAGAATAGTTCTGCTAGTTTGCTTACCATTGAGACTAGACAAACTGGTTTGTATTTTTCTGTGACTGCCTCCCCTCCACTGTTCAGCTCTTAAACTGGCATCTTATTTGCCTCCTATTATTCCTTTGGTATTGAGATCAGGTCAAGCAACAGACTGGTCATCAGTTAACATTTCAGTTTCTGAGTTATTTTTGAACTTTTCAGTGGCTTCCCATGATGAAGTGCTATTTTTTCTAAGGTCTCCACTAGTGACACTTCGGTCTGAGACAGCTCTGCTGTCTTTCCTGATGAGGGGTTATTTCAATAAAAGAATCCCCCTAAATTTGTTAACTTTTCTGAGATGGCTATATCTTTCTTCAGACCCCTTTTATATTGACCCCAACTGTCAGGCCCTCTGCTTTCAAAGTGTTAGGACTGAGTCTGCCTTTCTGCAGTTTCACATTGCACTTGTTTATGATCTTTTTCTTATTTTGATCCACTTTTATTTCTAGAAGCTTCAGTTTCAAGATACATGCTTCACTTTAAGTGGCTTTTTGATGAGGGTTTTTCTTTTCCCAAGAGAAGTCGCATACCATTTTAAAGAGTGTGAAAAGTAATATTTGCGGAGTCTCCATCTCAGGTTCATTACCTGCAGTGTCTGGTTTGGTGGCTTGGATGTGTAAGTATCCAGATTCCCGCAAAAGGTCATATATGTTCTTCTGGAGAAAAGGGTACACACGTCGAACATCTTCTCTGGTGAGGCCTACAAGCCATGGTACATAAGCCCCAAGCATCACAGAGATCATCCTTCCCAAACCCCATTCATTGATGAAGACGACATTCAGATGAAGCCCTTTCACAGACCTAAAATCAAGTTAATGGATAGAAAGTTAAAAAATCAAGAGAATTTCTGTCTCCAAATTCTCTAGAAAATAAGTCTGACGGGAGCTGTGATAGAAGCATTTCACTGAGCCAAATATATATATAAAAAAAATTCATGTTTTTGTTATTAAAAAAAAAGCTAGAAATGGTGCAGTTGATGCCAGCTCCGTCCAGCTGTGCCATTTGTATGATGTTAATTTTAGACACTCAGTTTTACGGATGTGGCATATCTGTGCTGATAGGTCTGACTGTTAACTCTTATCATTCTGTGCTGTAGGTAACCAGGCTGCATTGGGTACTTTCTGAAGAACTTTACTAGATTGCACATGGGAGTGCTGCAAAGCATAATTACATTACAATCCAGAATAGCGAGCTCTGCTTGCAATCTAACAATGTTAGGAGCTTTCCCCCTTGATTTGTTCTCTGACTTAAGCATGGTTGTGGTGGCCACTTTTCATTAAATGCTAAACAGTGAGCTATGATGTGATCTTCTAAGGAAGGTATTATGCTTCTTTTTTGGTCAGCCACTTTCAGCTCCGCATTTCAGACAGGAAAGTGCTGTGATGGTACTGTTCAGGTGCTGAAAAAGTGAGCTCCCTCCTTCCTTCTCTCCCAGCAAGTTTTAAATTTCTTAGTCTCTCTCCTTCCTGATTTTGAATGAGGATCTGCCTTCTTGAGGTCTCAAGTCAAAATGCAAGAGTTTACTTTCACAGCTAGTGCAGAAGCCAAATAACGGTGAAATTTAGGAAGCCTGAGAAATGAACCAATATCAGTATAAAGCATATGAACATAATTAAGTGCGCAGGGTTGGGGATGTCCCTGGAGGACACAAAGCAGAAAGGGTGAGAGGGAGGACGGGGCCCTGGAATCAGAAAATAGGATAAGAACTGAAGGCAACTTTTCTGTTGCCGTTGTTACTCACTGTGGCAGCATCTGGGCCATGTTTGTAGTAATTTGAGCACCCCAGTCTCCTCCCTGTATGTAGTATTCCTTGAAGCCCAGCCTGCTCATCAGCTTGTGAAATATCCGAGCAGCTGCTATGGTGTCAAAGCCTGCAGGTAAAGAGAAAAACAGCACAGGAAACCTGTTTGTCCTAGTGTGTGTTTCCTGGCTAGAGATCGTGGTCCTAACAGGGGCGTGTCAGCGTGCTGCTGAATAATCCCAAAGGCAGGGAGTGCCATGCTGTTCTCCCTTGCTCTCTGACAATAGAGAACAAGAGACAGTGTAAATGCAATGGGAATTGGAGAAAGCGGAAGGCAGACTTGGCTTCCAGCTACCATTGCTGTCCAAATCTCCACAGCCACCCCCAGAGCCTAAGACACCACGATCTTGCCTGTATCAGTCCAGGGAGCTAGAGAATGAGCGCTGGAGCCTTTCCCTTTTATAGCTTTTCTGGTTCTAGGCTGGAGGAAACTGTCCTGGGGAAAGGACGTATGCTGTAGAGACTTGCCAGGATAATGACAGAGTAGGTTGAACCCATCTAGGTGCGGGGCACAAGTCTTTCATTTTCAGAGAGTTTAGCGAGTTGTGTAAGATGAGTTGGGAGTGTCAGTCTCACACCAAGGACAGATCCTGATCATCTAAGCTTCTCCATCTCCAGTGTTGAGACAAGCCAGCTGTTTCCCATTTTGCAACTGCAGAGAAGACACCAGTCTTCTAGGCATTAGTGCAGAGCTAAGTTTACTGAACTTAAGAAAACCCAGAATCTGCCCTCCTGCATTCGCAAACTGCTATGCCCAAGGGTCCAGTGATGGCTGAGGTGTTACTCCAAAACCCTTGTGATTCCAGCAGAGCCTTTTCATCACTTACCTTTCTGGTGAGGTGCCTCTGAGAAGCCGTAGCCTGGGATGGATGGGCAGATGACCTCAAACACCACATCACCCTCGCTCAGACTGTGCTTGTCCGGCTCCGTGAGCAGAGGGATGATCTTGTAGAACTCATAGAAGGAGCCGGGCCAGCCGTGCACCATCAACAGGGGATAAACAGTTTGGCCATGAGGGATGTAGGAGGGCTTCACATGGATAAAATGGATATTGATCCCTGCCAGAAATTCAAGACATATAAATTAAAACTCTGGTTCCATCTCAGTTTCTGTTCTGGACCCCAAAGAAGGAGGGTGGAAAAATCCTAGCTAGTTTTCATAGCAGAAATTATACGACCAACCCATAGGAAAAAGCTGCCTAGCTGAAAGGGGATACTGTGCCTTGTATTTCACCTATGTCTGCTCTTTTGTATATAGGCAGGGGTATTGATCCCATCCCCAGGCATATGGGTCACAAGAGATTAAGAATGCATCTCCTGAGGAACTGATTTCATAGAAATAGGTAGAGCTGCACTTAAATACACAGCATAACTCAGGTAAGATGCATGCAAAAATATGATAAAATCATATGGTCAATAAAAAGAGAAACATGAAAAGGAAAGTGGAATATACAAGTTCTACCTGAAAATTGCTTATCTAAAGGCTGGCTAAGCTAACCTGGCTTAACTAGTGGGGGAAAAAAAAAAGCCCAGTCTGACAGTTTGGGTAAATGTGGCAATATTCAAGGGAGATTTCAAGGTAGTGGCAGAAGAAAATATCATGAGCACAGGTTCAATGCCAAAGGAACCCTGTCTTGAAGCAGTTTGAATATTATTGTCAATTTAAAATGGTCTTAATCTATATAAAGTTATCAATAATATAACCTACACTAGTGATATTTCACTCATATCACTTAGCTCTGTTATGCATACTGTTGTCTTAAATATTCTAACATCTGAAATCACCCTGGCTTCCCTCAGTGCATTTCAGAGCAAATTGTTTCAGAGTGCAGGGCAAGCTGTCTGGGCTGGTGTTCAGCCTGAACTCTTTGTCCCAAATGTGCCATTCGCAAGGGCAGAGTGAGCAGGGACTTCAAAGGTGCACAGCACAACGGCAGTTGTGAGGACAAGGCAATTTGTGACCAATGGGAAAGGCCTCTGAGGTGCTACGGGGAGGCATATGGACCCGCTTGAACTGCAGAGACCCCCCCTCACCTTCGATGGTGGTTTGGAAATGAGGGTATTTGTTCAGGATTTCCACTTGCTTGCGCCAGTCAAACTGGTTCCTCCAGTAGGCAACCACCTTCTGCAGGTAGTTTGAGTTGAAGCCGTAGTGGAAGGCTGCCCCTTCCAGTGGTGGTGTGTAGCGGGCCTGGTCGAGGCGGTGGTGCAGGTCCTGCAGAGGGGAGCACACACCACTCTTGCAAGGCTGGCCGACTGCCCGCGTGCACTATGCACCAGGACAGGTGTGCTAGCGGGCACAGAGTCTCGCACCTCTGCTGGCTTTTACTCCGTTACATGCTACACCAAGTGCCTTGCCAAAGCAGTGACACGCTCTGCACAATATCCTCAGTCATTTATATAGGGAATATACTTTTCTATAGGGTACCAATTTATATAGGGTAGCCAGGAGTATTGGGGTCCTACTCTTGCCCTTCTGCTAACTTGCTTTAGGCTTTTTGGTGCTAGGAGCTCTCAGGCACTGCTGGATGGGAAGAGAATAAAAAGTGATGATCAAAGAGCAAGCCTTTCCATAGCTCAGTCCCAGCTGGCTGAACTGCCTACTGCTAGTTGGTTGGGGACAGAGATGCTGGGACTCAATTAAGGCTGCATCTCTCCACCCTTCCAGGCCTTTCCTCTACTAAAGCCCTTCAGTGTGCCCCACTGCTCTCCCTAAACCCTCCCACTCTGCTCCATCATCCTCAGACCCACTGTAAAAGTCTGCTGGTCAAAGTGTGGCCTTTTGGCGGGAGCAGATGCAGGTTGCATGTAGGGTCTGTGATCTTGGAAGGTCTCTATGGGACAATATGATGAATTTGAACTCACATCTGCTTCATAAAGGATGGTTAGGCAGTGTATCGTTTAATGGTGGTAGGTAACTGTACTGGAGTATTTGAGTGCAACGGTGATATCCCCAAGACATCATCTTCAAGAAATAAGATGGATGATGGACTGGCTCCACCTCACAGCTTTCTGCCCCTCCCCACATCCCAGCCACTGGTACCTGGATTTCTTTGTCAGATGTTTCAATCTGGAAGGGCCGTATTCTTTCATCTTCTTTTTCTTTAAGGGGTTTTTCGCCTGAGCCCCACCATCCATCACCCATTTCAAGAGTCTTGATCTTGCGTCTAGACATCAGCCAACAAACCAGCATCCCTCCAACCCCCAGAGCAGCTGCAGGGACCAGGACTGCATTCTTCTGAGAATATTCAAAAGACCTAAGGAGGTGTAAAATTGTTTGCATTCAACAATGAAAGTGTCAGGGTATTGGGACTATGTGGAGACCTGTATTCACACACTGGTTGGATTTGAGCAGTAAGGGATGCCCACAAGTCCCATGGAGTCAACAGGGGCTGGAGATTACTGTTACTTTTGAAGGTTTGGGGCATTCCCCCCAAAAGCAGACAGTTCCACAAACTCTAACAATAAGAGCCCAAAGCCTCAAGGTTACCTCTAACAATGCTAATTAGAGGAGCTCAAGTCCTTGCTGATCATCACTTGCCAATCAAAAGGCTTCCTTAGCCCTCTCCTTGTGAACTAGCAGGTTCCTTCTCTACAGGATGCTTTGGGGGAACAGAGGTCAGCAGGATATTGGCAGGTGTATTTTAAGGCAGGTGCTTGAGTGACTGGGATGGTAGCAGCTGGAGTGCTCCAAGAGGAGAAACTGCAAAGCCAGAATGGGCTAAGGAGAAAGGGCAGAGACAAGGGTCTTCAACCTCTGGAGAGAGATAGGTGTGTTGGACCTGCCCCTCTCAGCAGCACTTTATACATAGCTCCCCTACAGATTCAAGCATCTTTTAGGGTAATTCTGGCCCTCCACCATAGTGTTCCACAGGTAAAAGTGTCAGGTTCTCTGTTTGATGCTCCCATTTCTTTTCTAGACAGTCAAGTTTCAGACTTTCTTCAGGGGTGGAAGCCAAACATCAGAGTTGATTTTAACATGAAGGACATTTCAAAGACGTTTAAATACTTGAGCAATCAGTCCCAAACGTCATGTACCTTCCCCTCCCTCTGACCTGTGTGTCAAGCTCTCCAGCTTCCCTTGGGGATGGGCCTGTTGCAGGAGGCTGTGAGAGGACTGTGAATGAAGCTTTTGTTGTCATCATGCAGGGTAGGGAAAGGACTATGCTGTGCCCCACTGAGGGAGCTGAAGAAAAGTGGAGGCCTTAGCACAGAGCAGCTACTTCACTCACCTGATCCGGGACAAGATGCTCTCCCTACAAAAAAAAAAGAAGATCCTTTCAGTCTGGCAGTGTTGTCTGGTACCAATTCTTGGGGACACTGCAAACAATGTCGCCTGCCAGCATCATGTACTGCACAGCCGTGGGATCACAGGCAGTTTAGCCATCTGGGCACATCTGAAAGTTTGCTTCTACTTTTGGATGAGACAAAAAGAAAGGGCCTCAGAGCACAGATTCTGCACAAAAGCGGTATTTCTTTGCTACATTTTAGCTGGGTAGTTTGTTTCCATAATATTCCCTCCTTCAGCACAATTTAGATAAGAGGCCTCAAACAACTGGGTAATGTCCTTGCAGTGTTTCATCCTACGAGCAGCTGTGTTATTTCAGCCAAGAAAATAGTTTGTTTTGATCGCTGTATAGAGATAGATGTACTACCTTGGCAGAGAACTTTCAAGATCAAGGGTCATTCTGCTGCTGGTCATGCTGTACTTGTGCCATGTGGCTGGCATGAGGAGAAACTTGCAGGACCTTTACCTGTGCAGAGTTTAATGAATAGCTATGCCTTTGCTATTTCTAACTGCTCTTGACTAGATACTTAATTTTCAGGTGTCATCCCCCTGCAAGAAAAACAAAGCATCCTCCTTTGTTCTCTTTTAGCCTGCTAGATTGTCTTGTTAGAAAAGCACAATCAGAAATTTAGACACATTAGCAGCAATGAGAGAATGTCTTGATATTTCACACTATGGCAGGCAGCTAATGTAGGGAGCTGTTTGGTGTCATAATTAAGATACCTTGAGACAGAAAAGACAAAAAAAATCCCAAAGGACATGAAACTCCATGATAAAAACCCAAGTCTGCTGGTTTTCCACCCATTTCCCACCACCACCCTTGGCACAGAATGCAGTGTGTGTACTGGAGACCCTGGCAGGATCTGAGGCAATTTGGTGACTCGCTCTGAAACAACCCTGGTGTGATTTGTGAGTAGGTATTTCTTTAAAACACTCCCAGCCAGGGGAGAACAGGGCTCCTGAGAACAAACAGTATCAGCCTTCACTTCCTTAGAGGCTGAGCAGCTTATGCAACATGTAATAACACCCTCCTGCACTTACATCCTAGAGTTTAACTAATCAGAGGCATGAAACAAGGCACCATGGCAATATCACCAAGTTGGCACTGCTAACAAATCAAGCATGTCGGAGAACGAGCTCTCTGAGTGACACAGTCTAGTAAAATCTCTTCCATAATCATGTTCAAGAAAAATCAGTCAGATGTTCCCAGCACCTTCTGATGGCCTGGCTCAGCCTTGGTTACCCGGTGGGGCTTTGTCCCACCCCGACCCTAGCGGAGTCCCCTGCGTTGTCCCTGCCTCCCGGTGCCGTGGGGCTCTCACCAGGCGTTGGGAAGGACCTCCTGCCACATGCCTGCTCCTCCTTGAGTTGCTGCAGCTCTGAGTGAAGCAGTCCGTTGTCTCCTCTGCCAGCTTCCTCTTTGGCTACGTTCTCTCAGTGACGACGCAGTCCATATCATCCATTAGTGCCACCTATTGCCTAAGTGTGTGGTTGCAAATCAAGTTCAGTCAAGTTCAACAGAGGCAGATGCAAAGTCCTGCACCGGGAGGGAATAACCCTGTGCACCAGTGCAGGCGGGGTGCCAAATGTATAGAAAGAAACTCTGCAGAGACTGACCTGGGGTCCTCAGGATCAAGAAGCTGAAACTGGTTCAACAGGGTGCCCTTGTGACAAAGGCCAGCTGCGTACCAGGCTGTATCATCAAGAGTGTAGCCAGCAGGTTGAGTGAAGTGATCCTTCCCCTATATTCGACACTTTTGAGACCACATCTGGAGTGCTGTGTCCAGTTCTGGCCTCTCTAGCACAGGAAAGACACTGACATACCAGTGTGAGTCCAGTGTAGGGCCACCAAGATGGTTGGGCCTGGAGCACGTGGTGTACCCAGGCTTGTCTAGCTTGCAGAAGATAAGGTGAAGGGGATATCTTATTGGTGTCCACAATGACCTAGTGGGAGGGCATAGGAAAAATGGAGCCAGGCTCCCCTTGGAGGAGCACAGTGGAAGGATGAAGGGCAATGGAAGCACATTGCAACGAGGGAAATTCTGAATAAATGTTAGGAAAAATTTATCACCATGAGATTGTTCAGACACTGGAACAGGGACCCAGAGAGGCTGTGGGTTCTCCATCCTTGGAAATATTCAAAATTTGACAGGAAAAAGGCCCTGAGCAAACTACTCTAACTGGACCTGCTCTGAGCAGGAGGTGAGACTAGCTGACCTCCAGAAGCCCCTTCCAACCTGTATGTTATATATCATGTGGTTCTATTTTATGTGCACTTGTGATTTGCAGCAGCCAAAACCAAACCAAAACAAAAGGGAAAAGTTAAGTCTTTTCATTTTCCACAGAAATCAGTGCTTTGTTTTAGCTCAGGGAACTATATTTCATTTCCCTAACAGTCTGTCCAATCTCACTGGATAAAGAGTTCTCCTTCCTAAGTTGTTGCACAGTGTCCTTGCTGTGTTTCATGCTAGGAAAAGCTACATTTTACTGTCAGAGGAAATGATTCCTACTTCAATGCAATGCTCAAAGTGAAGTACCATTACCACTGAGATCTGTGATGATTAGGTCTCATACTGCTGTGGGTTTATATGCACTCCCAGCACTGTCAGAAGAACTGTCTGGAGGAAAAGCTTGCAAATCCTTCACTTAGTCAAAGTTCAATTTATTGCCGTACCATAGCTATTCTGATTATGTCTGTCTGGGATTACTTAGCTTTAAGGTCCTATTGCCAAAATAAAGCCAGGTTTCCCAAGGACTTTGGAAGATGCCAGAGGGAACTATAGTCAGAAGACTACAGCATTAGAAACAACCAAAAGAAGAATTATAACCCATGTGGAAGGCAGCTGAGGAAGCCTGTAGGGTGCATATTAAGATGCAACAGGCTGTGATGTCCCTAGAATATAAAAGACACCTTGAGAAAATTGTGTTTCCTACTTAGCACTAGAAAAAGGCATAGAGGCTGGTAGAGTTAGATGAAGGTCTGACTTAAATATATGAGAGTGAAATTATCTATACCAGAAATGATGGAAAAGAACCAACAGAGCTAATTAAAGCTGCAGAGAAAAGATAGGGAATGAGCAAGTTGCTGCTGTCAAAAAGGCTCCAGAGAATCAGAACAGCTTTAGCTAAGACATAGGAGGAGACACCGAGGCCTTTAATGTCCTGGGGCTACAAGGCAACCCCTCCTCCTCCCCTGACAAATCTGAAATAGCTGAGATGCCAGAATCTGGTCTAAAATGAATGGTAAGTGCATGAGTTTTGTCTGTGAGTGCTGGTGGGAAGAGAAACCCACTCCTGGGATACTGCAGTAGCTTGTCCAGTGATAAACAAGGGTTTTTCCCTCTCTCTTACAACCTTAAGTGGCCAAAATGCACAACTCCAGACAGTAACTGCTTGTTGGAGCCAACAGGCTACATATCATCTGATTTTGATGCATGTCCCATAAATGTAGCTACCACAGGAAAGGTTCCTTGAAAGGTGGTTCAGAGCATCTCCCTGCACTGGGGCAGGATCAATTATCTTTAAACCAGTCCTGAGAGACATTTATCTAACCTGTTTTTAAAAGCCTCCACTGAATAAAGTTTCACAGCCCTCTTGAAGCACTATTAGAAGGTTTTCTGCCTCTGTCCCAGTGCTGTGATTTTGCTGGTCCAGATGTTATTCTGGCATGGAGAAAAAAAAGGGTGAGAATGATACTTGATATCCTGCATCTCAGTATTGCACCTCTATCTAAGCCTCCCATTGCTGCCACCTGGCAGTCCCTTTATAACCTACATCCATTTTATAAAGGGATTACATATGTTTCCATTGCATGAATTGCATATTAATATGGAGCTTGTTTCCTACCTATGTTTTTCCCTTGCTCTTGTCACTAATCATTTGCATCACCCTGCAGCAATGATAGAAAATGTGCACATGGAAATGTTACCACAATGTATTTTTTCAGCTGGTTTAGCAGCTGGAGATATGCAAGAGGAGCCAAACACAACATAACCTTCCAGCTCTCCCAGGATCATCCACAAATACTAGTTTAGTGTAAACTGCTGCTGGAGAAAGGACCCAAGGGCCAAGCAGCAGAGTTGCTTGCAGCAGTTTTGCAAATACTGGGTGCCCTCTAGTGGGAAAGAGGAGCTTGCAGTGTTCATAATTCCAAATTTTCTATTTGGGCACTTTCTATTTTTCTCATTGTCCTTTGCACATAATCATAATCCAGGCCTCATAAATGCTGAAATCTGAGATATGGGGAGGGAAGCTGGTGACTTCTGGTTATGAAATGAGGTAGTGCACAGAACTAAGAATGGAGCACAAAACCTTTGAATACAGCTCTTGTATAGTTTGAGATGCTCTGGTGACTTGTAAATGATTATTCTTACCTTTAGAGCCTCTCACTGGGGTTTACGACCCTGGCTGTCATGCTCTGCCCTTCATCTTTCAGCAGGAAGGCCTTGCTGCGTAACTTCCCTTTTGGATGCACAAGGTCAGGTTCACTGTCTTAAGAGTATTACCAGACAGCAAATGGTGGGCAGTAATAGCGGATCTTTGTGCATATGGTCTCCTGGCTCATAAACATACTGGGGACCAGCTATCTTCTTTTTATTTGGTCAGTGGCTACTACTTGCAAGCTGCTGGCTAGGTAATGTTTGTGCAGGCAGGGCAATGTCTAGCAGCTTCAGAACTTTCTTGTGCTCCTTGAGGCTCCCAAACAACCATACTAGACCCCTACGTAGCACTTTGGCTTTGAACTCCACCTCCTATCCTTTTTTCTTTAAGGAAACTCCTGAGGCTAATGAGGCATTTCCTCACCTTGACTGCATCTTTGTGTCATCACCCAGTCGCTCTCACAGCCCAAAGATACTTCAAGATACCAAATTGTGCAGGAACTGGGGCATGGTCTGAACAATCCAACAGGTCCAAGATGGGGCAGTTCATGCACACAGATTTCTTTCAGTAGGTAGGTCATGAGAAAAACACTGCCCAGAGATAGGATTGCACAGGAAAAATCAGAGAGCTTACCACATCTGGCTGTGTCCTGGGGCCCCAGAATGAGCTTCAAGACTGTCTCAGCACCCACAGTGGACAGGGAAAGTTTTCACCTTCCCCACATGGCGTCAGGCAATTCAGCTGGCTGGCAGGAGATTTGTTTTGTACCAAAATTTATGCCAGCCCTGAATGGCAGTCTCTACTCAGCCTCAGTGATTACGTCCTGGGAGGAAACACCGAGCTCCTAAGTGCTTCCAAGCTCTTAATTCCCGAATCTTATTAACAAAAAACAGATCAAACATCTGAGAGCAGATCACATCAACACCTTACCCCTATCTTCACCAGCACCCAATCCGTGAGGCCTCTGTGCTACTCCACAATATTTTATATAAAACTTAGATTACAAGAGTGGTGAACAACTTGGGACGGACATAGAAAATCTCTTCTATCCCCTCCTCCCCCTTCACAAATACTCTCTATTTTGCTTACAAAGCCCATCATCACTTCTTCAGGCTTCTTCTGCAAGTACTTTCCCCCACACGCTGTCTTCTAGTCCTCTGCTCTGTACTGTACAGTGAATAAAAGTTAGTGTTTTGCCAGCTTGAAATGGCCCCTTCTCTGCTTCCCTTATTCTCAGGAGACCTCACAAATGTTTCACTGCTACCTCCAGCAAGGGTTGGCCCCTTCTGTTGCTAATTAGGAAGCTAAGAGGTTCCTCCAGGCACTTCCCAGTGAAACTAAGCCCATTAAATGAATGGCAGGCAACGTGTCTGGGGGTGGGGAATGAAGTTACACAACAGCTGCTTGGAAACAGGCAGTTTGTTATGTGCACTGATTTTAGAGACTCAGCAACATTAAAAACAAATGCAACTTTCAATGTATTTAGGTCACTGATACCCTGGGGATAATCACGGGAATATTGGTGATGAGAGGCAGGGCAGCAGGCACGGGGAGCTTGTGCTCAGGGCCCAGATGTGCAAACCATGGTGGCCACTGTGTGTGCACTCTGCCATGCACACAAGGCTGGGCGCAAGGGTGAGGCTTTTTGTGCTCTTGGATATGAATTCTGTTACACTGCAGACTAGGAATGTTAATCCTGGAGCATAATGTGAGACATGGCCCTGTTGGACTGTCATGACATTGCTGTAATTTTGGAAGATGAGTGTTGCTGAAGCTTGCAAGCTGCAGCTGGACAGGGGTAATTCTCCAATGAAGGCTGAAAGCATCAAAGCTGAATGTGCTGTTCCCAAGTCTTGTATCCCAAGAGGCTGAATTCTCTAGATACTAAATGCCAAGGGTTAAATTGAGTACCAAAGACAGAAAAATTTCTGATAGAGAAGTGAACTCCATACAATTGACACAGCTTTAAAACCCTGTTTGTTTTTGCTGTTTGCTGTCTTACAGTCTTAGAAGTGCATTGTGTACTTCCCACAACACTTCCCTCAAACCATTGTCTTACAAAGAAAGCAAGACTCATAATAAAAAAATTATGCAACTGACCAAAGGCACATGATGGAGGAACCAGACCTAAAATCTGCAGGACTATATAGATATAAATATCTTGTGGAAAAAAATACCCTGGATGATTTATCATTGGTGTAGTGACAGAAGAGTTGGAGGCAGAAACAAAAGCCAGAGTTTAAGATAAATCAGTATGGTAAGTGGACTATACTCGATAATTTATTTAGTCTAAAAAAACCCTCCAATAATCATGTTTGGGTGAGGCAGAGAATGACCTCCATCCTTCCCTATAACAATGACCAATGCTAAGGATCCTGTGAAACTAATTATTATCAAGGGCCAGATCTCAGCTTCCTTTCTTTAGTCCTTATTCAGGCCAACTCCTGGACTTGCTTTTGGTGGGCATCAGTGCTCAGAGGCTCTGAGGGGTAGGTGCAGTTGCAGGCGATGGGCAGGTTGTCTCTGTGCAAGTTGCGTTGTTCTGCTATAGCTCCACACAGCAAACTTCCTTAAACAAGGCAACACTTTTATAAAGGGCTTAATAGCGAAAAGAGAGAAGCCCCGATTTAAGTGTGCTTTTGTAGAGACATCAGGCAAGCGTTAGCCACCCACAGAGCTCCCATGATTTGTTCCTGCAGAAGGCACCGCCTGGCTGCCGGAGCCACCAGCCTCTCCTTTGTAGGCCTGAAGAAACGTGCAAGCAAGAGATGTGCTTTTTCGGAAGTAAGTCTCATGGAATTTCCAGTGCAGTTTGCTGGAAATTTTGGAAAGTTTTTTGCTCTGATCCTGTGCTATTTCCTCCCTCTTTGGGAACTGCATTAGCCATTTGGAAATATTTCTGTGGCCTCCTATCTGAAGAGTTATTTCTTCTATGTTTTTTCCTGCTGACCATTACCGGTTGTTATGCCTACATTATACAACAACAACAACAACAGTAACATGAAGAACTCTTCAGGTCCAGTGGCATTATGGAAATGAAGACTGAATCAACTAAACTTCTAACATAAGAATATGATTTTAATTTTTCATTAAAAAGAGCTAGTCTGATGAAACCAGGAAAGTTTCAGTATAAAGTAATAACAACACTGCAGACATCTTTTCTAAAGAAAATAGCACTATGGACCTTGAGCTTTATAAAAGGACCTACAAATGCAGCTGGGAAAATAATTAGGTATCATATCTGAAGATACCAGTTTGAATATGGCAAACATGACTCACTCTATCGACAAGTCTGTAAGCATGAATTTTTTCTCTCCTCCAGCCTTTCAGCATTCTTGGAAAGACTTGTCTAGGCAAAATCACAGCATATGTAACTGCCTGGACCTTCCCAAATGTACAAGGATAACCCCTTTTGCAAGTGGCTATTAAGAAAACTTGGCAACAACAGTGTGTGGGATGATTCCATGCCAAAGATTAATAAGCAGTTCCACGAGTAGTGGAACTAATGAAGCCTAGTTTCCTACATATCTGTGTCTCTTTGACCATAAACTTTTTGATGGGATTATTCTAAGACTTTGTTTTCTCTGTGTATCTTTATAAAATTCCCCCTGCACTTGGCAAAGCAATCAGTTTTATGAAATATGTAGAAACACATTTCATAGCCATTTTAAAAATCTCTGCCTGCCAAATTTGATTGAAATTGTCAAATAGATTAATATAGACATATTAATATAAGTCACATAGACATACCAAGAGATTGCATAAGGATTAGTTCTGCAGGAAGCAAGGAAAAAAAAAGTGAAGATGGAAAAGAAAACATAGGAGAAAGCATCCATTTCTTAGTAGTGTTGAATTAACAGGAGTTGCAAGGCATTTCCTGTGATATCCCTGAGACATATAGTGGCCAAAATAGATCCTGTCCAGCTCATTTGATTTCAGTGACAAAACCTTCAATGTCATTAGGGAGACCACAGCTTAGTTCTGCACCACACATCCAGAAGGTGATGGGAGAAGGTGAAGAAGTTAAGAAGGTCCAGTAATGTGACCAAATTTATGTAAGATACAGAATGACTGAGAAAAGCTTCCAAAGGTCCTAGAAAAGGCTTTGCTCTTGCTCCTTTTGAAACTAATGCCTGTTTTGGCATTTGCATTCAATGGGAGCAGGAATGAACCAAGTTATGTAAGTGGGACAAAGCAATGGCAGACGGAGCTCTATGTAGACCAGTGTAAGTTAAGGAATGCTGGAAAAAAATATTTAGCTTATCTACATGCTGATAAATTCTGAATTAGAGCTGATCTCAGCGAAAATATCTGGACACCTCTGTGGATAGCCCTATACTGAGAGAGGAGGTTCAGTGCAGAGCAAAGCAAAACCACTAAGATGTCATATATTAAATAGGTCAAGAATGTATATATTACCATAGTAATTCCTGAATAAGTCAGGTCTGTATCTCCACCTTGAAATCAGTGTTAGGTATGATCAGTTCCTTAACAATGAGGCAGAGAATAATAGAAAAGAAATAGAAAATAAAGGGGCATCATAATCACTGGAACAGCAGAGACTTTGATAGGAGAAGGGAATGAATGAACAGGATGGCTTAGCTTTGTGAAGAGTTGAGTTAAAGGAGAGACAAATACAATGAACTTCTAATATGACCTTCAATAAAGTCTCTTGTGTCCTTCTGAACAGCTTCTAGGATTTTATATATATTGTAATCAAGGAATTACAGAACACCTGGTGTAATAAAAAAAGTAAATTTAATTTTATGCCACATATAATTTTGAGACAAAAATGAATTGCTGAAAAATGTGACCAAGACAAGTAGCCATAAGAATAAAATTATTATTAATAAAGTTGGTGATGATGGAAGTCTGTCAGTTCTCATGGCTCTTGTATTAGAACTCACATTCAGCCTGTGAAGGTCACAAGACGCACACCACCAAATCACTAAAACTGAGATTCCTTCTGCTGATCTTCAAGCACAGTAGCCTCCACAAACTGGGAGATACGTCTAAAATGCAGAGATCTAAGACTGAGAGCAGACAGTCAGAAAAAGCCAATGTCATCCTGAGTTCTGTCCCAAGGCATCACGTAAAAGAGCGCTCTCTCTACAGTTTCGATACAGTTACAAATCTCTGTACTGAAGATACTATTTTTTTTTTTTAAAGCCTCATCATCTCTCTAGACTAACCACCTGAGGGCAACATCACACACACAATCATACACACAAAACTCCTATGCCTGGAATATTGTGTTCAGTTCCAGGAACCACATTACCAGAAAAATAGTGACAAACTAAAAGAAACTGAAAGAATGGCAACAAAGATGATTATGAGGCTGGAGCTACTATACAGAAAAACATTACAAAAGCAAAATCTAGTTTGCCTAAGGAATGATTGATTAGGGGCAGGTTAATTGCCTCCAAATATTTGAAGAGTGAAGAGAAATTATTCAGCATAATAAAGGAAGATAGATCTATGAGTAATTGGTGCAAATGAGGCAAGGAAAATGTGCCTGGTCTTCCCCTTGTATTTTTCCTATGTGTAAGATATTAGGCTGTAAATTAGAGTTATTAATGTTCTGATTCTCTAGTGAAAGATCGAGGCTCTATCAAGGTAAGCATAGCACAGGCCAGGAATACAGCTGCTTGGCCAAGAAGAGCAACTGTCTACGTGACAGTCAGGACGTGTCTAGTGGATAGAGCACATAAGTGTGGGGGTAGGAAGATAGGGTCATTATAAAATAAGCAATTCTTAGAAAATGAGAAGTTTTTTCTCCCCAAGGAAAATGACAGAAGTGCTGGAAAAAAGCAAGCTGTCCTCCCCCATCTACAACTTTCAAAATACATGTGATCCCAAGATGGATCTTTCTCCTTTGGTGGCCTGCAACATATTTTTTGGTGTTGCAGAGCTCTACTGATTTCAGGCCAGGACTATTTCTCCATCTTCCCACTCTTTTATAAGAAAAAAGGTGTTTGGGCCCTTGCTCAGGCTTGAGAGTGGATGGAGGCAGCCCACGGGACACACCATTTGCCCTGATGCTGAAAAATTATTTTTCCGGTGGGAAGGGGAGGCACCTTGCTCTGTACAAACACTGAGTTGCTGCCTAGAACAATGCGGCCCATGGAAGCGAATGCTGAAATTATGGTATTTATGTGAAGTGCATAAGGGTCCAGCCTGGCCCATCCTCAGTTTGGCAGGCAGCCTGCAGGAGCTGCCTAACAAGTCCCTAGAGAGGTGCCTGGCCCCTGTGGCCTAGGGAGACGCTTTTGACGGATGTGAAGTCTTGCAGTAAGGGACTGAGGGGGCTAGGATGGGGCAAGGTGGATATGTTGGACAAGCTAGCAGAGCTGTAATTTGGCAAGCCCTGGTGTTGCCCTAGGCTCTTGGGGACAAAGGGCAGATTTAGCAACCTGGGAACTTACATAGTTGGCAGGATCACACCGTGCCAGCACTGAAGGCAGAGCTAAGCTGCAGAGCTAAAGCTGTAGCACTTGGTGTTGATTAGCATCTGTCCTCTGCTCAGGAAGGAAAAGCTTACGGGGTGCTCACAGGGGCTCACATGCCTCTGTCAGCACAGCACGAGAAACTAGTTCAGCTCAGCCTCGTACAGGTCTGCAGACAAGGGATGCAGAAAGAAGCTAGGTTCACACAAGTGGCTTTGTCAGTTAGTATGTTTGGCAGGGATACAGAGAGGGGGACACTTCAGGTGTTCTTCTTGTGGCCAGCCAAAGTGAGAAATTCGCCCTCAGTGTTCTCATGCATTAGGGAAAGTAGATCCATGGAAAAGGGGAAAACTGTGCTTGTTTCCACTGGGGGGGGGAAGCAAGGCCTGGGCTGGCTGGAGCTGCTTGGAGATGATGCTAAAGCATAGGCATGGCCTGTCATTTGGTAGGAGCCGCCAGGGTGTGGTTTAGCAGTATTCAATAGGGCAAGCGTTACAAACGAGGGCAGTGCAGGGACTGCATCTCCTTTCTGCTTCTGTAAGCCCAGTGTGCACTTCTACAGGATCCTCTGTGGCAATGAGTGGGTGTTTTTGTGTAGGTGTTGGAGTAACTAACCAGCACACCTCACTCATCCCTGGCTCTCCTGCCCATTCCCATGTCAGTTACTCCTGCTGGCGAAGTCTGAGTGACACTGGTCTGGCTGAGAGCCGTTTTTGTCCCACTTCTCCCCCAGCCAGCTGCTAATCACTTATCTTGCACCCAAAATGAAATCTCCCCATGCCAGTCTGTCCCTTGCTTCCCTTTCTATCCACCCATCTGCCTCCTTTAGTCATTGACTTGATGGGGCCACACCGGCTCTTGGAAAATGTCAGTGTGAAAATCAGCTTTTTAGCAGACAGTGC
Organism: Apteryx mantelli; assembly: GCF_036417845.1. NCBI lineage: Eukaryota > Metazoa > Chordata > Aves > Apterygiformes > Apterygidae > Apteryx > Apteryx mantelli. The sequence continues at coordinate 44,977,059 of NC_089980.1, read as the reverse complement.
CCTGCAATCGTGGAAGGCTGTCCAGTATTTTAATACATGCTTGGGCCTGTACACCAGAAGTGGAACAGGCTCAGCTAATCCGTAAGGGAATGATTAGCAGCTGCAGACTTGCCTCATGGTGGCACGAGATTTGGGATTCATTTTCTTGAAAAGTGCAGAGCCAAAGGCTTCAGGGTGATCTGGAGCCACTGGAGAGCTCTGGAAAAAGAGCGATTCTGGACCTGTCCAATGACCAAAGTGCCCACTCTACAGCAGGACCTTGGAAAAGAATCTGCAAGTTGTGCTTTATTTAAAACACAGCTGGAGAAGGGAGTGCTGCACAGGCAGACTTATCTAGCTCTAAGTAGTCGGGTATCAACAGCAGTGTAGCCACAGCAGCATGGTCTAACAAGCTTGCTCAAACCTCTTACTAGCCTTGACTGGCCTTCCTGCAAGTCTGTACTGCTGTTACTTTACCACTGTTAGCGTCCACATACAGTTGCTAGTGCTGCAGTTACACCCTCTGATTCTATGGTAGGCATGCCCTAAGTGTGGCAGAGCCTGGAAATTTGGGAAGCAAACTGAGCTCAAGTAATTGAACTGACCCCACAGAGACAGCAGTAGAAGACAGCAACCTCTCCTTCTCTTCCCAAACCCCTCTTCTAAGGAAGAAAATCCTAACTCTTCTAACAGTCCAGTTACAGGACTTTTCTGCAGCAATGATGGCAGGTCTTTATTAAAAAAAAAAAAAAAAAAAAAGATGGGTAAACCTACTGTCTCCTTTCAGAGGATGACTTTGCAAATACAGCTAGCTACATCGCTTTCCTATAGTCTGCAGCAATATGTCTTTTCCCTGATACCAAGGAGTCGGCACTTAAACACATTAGTCCATCTTAGTCCCTGAGGCAGTCTAATGCACCCTCTAGAGCATTATCCTCACAGCGCACTGTCTTCATGCTCCTGTTAAAGATTAATCATCAAAGAGCAAACAGATTTTGTTTTGACTCTAATTCTGATTCTAGCCTGGATTCATGTTTGAGCAAAAGCAAAACAAGCGAGTCCTCATTTGTCTTGGGAAGAGCAAAGAGGACAAATTTCTTTTTCCATCTTCTGGACAATTTGTATTGGCAGCTCTATTGCTTAGAGCTAGATAAGTCTGCCTGTGCAGTACTCCCTTCTCCAGTTGTATTTTAAATAAATTTGTGCCTCAACAGACCTTCAGGCCTCCATGGCACAACAGCTGGAACACAGGGCACATAAGTCTATAATACAGGCCTCTACCATTCAAACTTAGAAGAAGAAATTGTCAGAAAGAAAAATGCAAAGTGATTTTTCAATAGAGAGCACTAACCCATGGCTTTTCCAGCAGCTTAAAGCCATACCTTTTTTTTACCAGCATCTTTGTTTGCACATTCCCATAGTAGATATCACAGACCCAAGGATGATAAGTGGAAAGGAGGAGACTGGTATTGAAGTGCTTATTGCTGTGTGTTGGTTTTTAGTATCCCCTGTCTTTATGTTCCACTGTTGCAAAGCAACATATAATGAGTATCTGGCAAGGCATTCAAGTACCTGACCTGTGCAGAGATATGACATGGAGAGGAAGATACAAATTGTTCTGTTACAGAAGAAATGGCAGAGGTCCCCCTGGCTGGAGGGGAAGTCACAGCTAGGAGATTGTTCTATTTTTCCTGGCAGTTCCTTCCTGGCTGTGTAGGGTCCTTGCCCATAGGCTGTTTTCCTGGGAGAAGTAGTCAAAGATGTTCACTTGATTTCATCATATCCTGTTTTTACTGGCTTCTGGAAAATATAGCTATTGTGAGCATGGAAGAAAAAATAGGGATGAGCCCTGGAACATGACCTGTAGAATAGCGACAATTTCCCACAAGTTTGCTCTCCAGCCATGACAGTCCCCTCTGTGCTGCTCAGACTCCAAGGGAGGAGCGTCTGGAGTGTGAGAACGTCCAGTATCCTCTGAGTAGTACAGAGATAGGGACATAGAAAGGTGTCCAATTATCTGCTAGTGCTTAACTAACAGCACCTATCCAACTCTGGCTATGGAAATTCTGTCTTTGTGCCGGGATCTTCCTCTTGGATGCATGAATAAGACAGCAGCTCAGCCTTCCAGGTGCTCTCTCACTCCTTTACTTCTGCCCACCCTTTCCCCTCTTGACTTACAGAGGAGGAGAATGCATCCACCAAAGCAGACACGCATACAGGCCAGCATAAAAAGATGTTGGTCTGGGAAATCTGGAAGCCAGCAGCCCCTTCTGCCTAGGGCCTCACACTTTATTCATCCTCCCTTGCTCTGAGTTTTGGGAATATAGATCCAGCCAGCTTTGTCTTACAGCTGGACATGAAGAAGGGTCATTTCACAATTCTTCGGAGCTGCTCTGGGTTCACTGGCCTCTGATATCTGTCCCATTGTGTATTCCTGACATCCCCTTTCCATCTGAATTGTTTTCTCATGTGCGATATTGCCAGGTGTTACTGTTCCTGACTCTGCAGTGAGATATCGTGCAGAAGCAGTTGCTTCACCACTTCAGCTAAGTTCAGTCCTATGTACTTTTCCTCTTGCTGGTGATTTCCTGGATGATAAGAGTTTGCATGGATACTGGCCCTCATGTTTCAAGACACTTGGAGATGGAAGGCAATTAATATTATCCTCCTGTGCTTTCTGACCCAGAGGAGTAACAGGGACACCATCAAACACCAGCATAGATGTGAGTTATCTATGGTTTCACATGCTGTTTGGAGAGAAAAGCACCTTTATATCACAGTAAGGCCTTCATCTTCCAGGCTGCTGACCTGCATGCTGCTTTGTGAGCTTCTTCAGCAGGGGCTTAAATGGAGAAAGATGCCACAGAATATATGTGACTGCTTTTCTCTCAGCAGGACACCATCTTTGGCTCCCTTCCCAGAGTCTCAATGAACTTCTGGAGGCAGTAGTGGAAGCTGAGAAAGCATAAGGCCTTTGTGGAATATTGTTAGGATTCAGTACATTATTCTCCCCTTTCCACTTCTGATAACATAACTGAGTATATTAAATGGCATACACATGATGTTAAAAGCACCAATGGCTCCAGGCAAGCAGACTCTGCAGGTGCAAGTGTAGCAGACACTAACTGCATAATGGGGTGTGAATGAAAGGAAGCCCTGGAGGTTGTCCTGACATGAGCCTCTTGTAATCAAAACAACTGGAAACAGTGACACGAAGGGGAACCTACTTGAACAGTTCAGCCTCTTCCTGATAAGGCCTGGTGAGCCCTGGGAATCCTGCAGATTTTGGCAGGACAGGAGGAGCTGCAAACATCAGAAATACACTTGCAGTCTGTAGCCTGCGCAGCATCCTGAAACATCCCAGCTGCGAAGAGCTCTTCCGTCCCAGCACTGTCAGTCTGCAAGATCTGCTCTTCAGGAGGGTGGCTGTGGATGTGCCAGAGCATGTACCTCATTACGTACAAAAGCTCCACACCAAAACATAAAGGAACAAAAGATTAAAGGGGAACAGATGTTGGCTGATCTTGTCCACCCTGCTCCTGGGAGGCAGCCCAATGCAGCTGCTGTCTGCCCAGGGCTCTGCTAGCTCAGGCCGGCAGGGCTGGGATCTTTACAGCCCCACACTGCTCACGGTACTGAGTGTGGCCCCAGTGATACTCTCTTGTGCCATGGGAGCTTGTTTCATGGGGCGGCCTTTTTGTAAAAATTCCTTTAAATGAACCCCCATGATCATAAGACATGAGCATTTAACTGCAGGATGCTGCCCTCCCCCCCCCCCCCCCCCCCCCGGGCACTGAAACTGCAAACTTGACCCCACTGAGGGAAACAATTCAATCCATAATGGGAAAGGAGATCTGAACCACTGGGTCATTAGTCTCAAGCCAAGTTAGGCCATCCATGATGCAAAACTTGCCATCAGAAAAGCCTTCTGTTGGCCCGAGTGGGCTTCTCACACTGCCTGATTCTACACACAGTCATCTGTCAAAACTGCTTTTCCTCACTTAGTGCATAAGCCATGCTATTCCTTTTCTTGTATCTTTTTCCTTGTTTGTAGCCTTCCTTTCAACGCTCTGTACAGCCCTGCCTCCCGTATTTTGCACTCTGCTGTACCAAGCCACTACTTAAACATGTGATGGATGGACTCGCTCTCCTGATACCCTCCTTGATCAGCTGCTCTTTCTTCCTAAATCCTCAGGGAAATGCTGCCACCCACACTGCAGTCCTTGAGGGTTTTTTCCAAAGTGCCTAAGTCAACTTTTGTAAAACTTATGCTCCTGTGTCACTTAGACACTACAAAAAGCCCCAGTCTTCAGTAATTTATATTTCTTTCCCTGAGGGTTCTGATAGAAGGAGAAAGTTGAAAGAAATAACCAAAAAGAAACAGCCCAAACTGAACAGCTTATCCATTTTTTGAATATTCTGCCTCAGTATCTCTAAGCCCTTTCTACTGTTTAGCGATCCCTCCCCTCTGTCATTCACTACCTCTGAGAGCTATTGTCCGTCTAATGTAGAACAGAACATGCCAGTAAGCTCAGGCCAAATTCAACCAATTAGTTGTAATGTGCCTACCACTATAGTATCCTCAATTAGCTGTGGAATCCCAGAGAACTAAGCCTGAAAATTTAATGGCAGAAACTGACTTCTTGATTTTTATTTGCATATAATGGCTCACATGTACATGTTTGGTAACTGAAAGACTGCAGTTGTAATTGTGGAGTGGAGTTCATTGCCTTCCAGCCTGTGACTGCACTTTCCCCACAAGTCTATCCCAGATCCTGCCTTCCCCATCTTCTGTACACTCTGCAATAGGAGACAGGCTCTTGGGCTGCCTTTCCCTTCCCCTTGCAGTGTGCTCCAGGCTGTTGCACTCACAGGGCTCTGTGGAAAGCCCAGGGACAGGGCTCCAGCTCTGAGATGGCACCGTGCCTTCCCTGCAGAGCCCCCTTAACGATTCACTTCATACCCCTCTCGAAGCTCTGCCTTCCCCAGCACCGAATGCCAAGAATAGCACCTTTCCTGTCTCTCTCCTAGTACAGCATCATATGCTACCTGATACTTGCAAAAAAAGAACATCTTTCTCAGCAGGTGTCCTGAGCCCCCCAGGAAGTGTTTGCTGTTCTCTGTTTGCAGACCTCTTCTCATTTATCAGGCCAGCCTGGTCACTCATCACCTCCTGATGTTAATGCTGGAAGACAGAGCCACTGAGTGCAGGAGTGGCAAAGCTGTCATGCTCCAGCTGGGCAAAAGTGGAGCCTCACTCAGTAAATATTGACATGTCTGCAAGCAAACAGAAGGCAGCTTTCAGCAAGCAGCTCTGGCTCCCTGAGCTGATGCTGGACCAGAGATGCTTGGTGCTTTGTGGTTATGAGCTGCTGTTTACAGAGTGCAGGATGCAAGAATGGATCTTCAGCAGCTGTGATGACAGTGGCAAATTGATGGGCTCACAGGAGTTGCCAGCTGCGTGCCCACTGCCCACCTGCAATATGACAAGTGGTTGCAACCACTTCAGCCTCTGGAAAAACAAGCCGTCTTTTCCATCCCTCAGCAAGTTCCAGATAGGCTTTCTTGAAGAGGATATTCAAGATAATCTCCATTAAAAATTGCTGGCATTAAACTGAGCGTTGTTCAAAGTCTTCAGTTCCCCTGACTTCCTGTCCTCAGGCATTACCCTTAGTGAGGGCATACAGATGGTTATTGCACCTCCTGTAAGTTGTCAGAATTGCAGAAGTCAGATGCAAATGCATATAACCATAGAAAACATCAGATTGAGTCTTTCTTAGGGGCCCATGGAATTGAGTGGCCAGTCATTAGCAGTATTAGTACTTACAGAAATCCCAAAGTAAAGTTCTTATACCTTATAAACTACAGCTTGACTTATGTTCTAAAACAGGAGTTTTATGTCCTCTTTCAGACTATTGTGTGTGAATGCATGTGAGCTAAATCACCACACTCCCTGCACGGGTGGAGCAAAGTCCTTACTGAAGGAAGAGATGGGACTGCAAGCAAGGAGTCTTAATGGATTGGGTTCACTTTCTGGCCCACCCTCTCTGTGACTTTGAGCAAGTTATTTGATCTCTTAATGCTCCAGTTCCCATCCATGAATAGGAAGTGATAATGCTTTCTCTCTCCAGTGCTTTCTTTCACCTACTTAGACTGAAAGGGACTTTGCTTTTTCTTCTGTTTCTCTGTTTTCTGTTTTTTTGTGTGTGTTTGTTTGCATGCCTAGTGCAATTAAATTCTGATCCACAGCAGAAGTTTCTTGGTACTGCAGTAATGCAGATAATCATCTGTTCTCATTTAGAGCCTGTGGGCACCACCACCAGACAATAAGAGGATGACTCAGATCCTTAACTGACACTCTGTGGATGAAGAAGTGAAGAAGCAGGACAAGCAGTTCAGGAGCAGTTCCCAGGAGTCCCTTTCACCTCTTTTTTGAATGTGCAAAGTCCAAATTCTTTCTTTACACTCTCTGGTTTATCTCTGTACTACCTGCCTCTCACTTGCAGAGTAAAGATACAGTTAATCCCGCAGTTCGTTTCTTGCTCTTAGTAAACATACTGACATTCTGTGATTCTGTGATTAACGTGCGTGCTTTGGAAGGAGGGCATCTGCCTATCCATGAAGCATATCGTCTCTCTTCGTCCTTGTGGTCTCTTGCCATTTTCCATTTCTAATTGAGACTGTCAGTTTCTTAGAACAGGGGCCTTGGCTGTGTCATGGAGCATATCTGTAGCGCTGTAGCACACACGATAAGCCATTGGTGTAGACTGCACCAAATACAGTTTCTTATTTATTAATCTCCTAGAGTAAATTAGTCACTGAAAGTTCTGTTACACAACTCCTTTGCTGAACCAGATGTTGGGTGATGACAAGTATCATATGTGGAAAAGGAGGGTGGAAACTGCAACCTATGGACTGTGGAAGAAAGCACGAGTATTTGGGCAGTACAAGACCAAATACCTCACTGATACAACAGCTACAGCCCAAGAACTGAGCAGAACCAGAAGGCACCAAAGTGCTGTGTGAACAGCACTGCTGTTCTAATCCAAACCTCAGCATCTATCAAGAAACTGTTTGATAGTAAACCATTTCAGCTGTTCCTCTCCTCGGGCCTTCCCTGCTCTGTGGGGCCTCTGCAGAACCCTACAAGGAAACCCACAGTTCCAGGCTAGAATCAGTTTCTCTGCCGAGATCACTGGATATCATGTCAAAGCCAGAGCCAAAGTTGCTGTGTGCCTCCAGCACTGGCAAGTCTACCAGTAAATTGAATTACAGGGAATGAACCTAACAAGGCACATTGCTGCAGATACAGGGGAGGGACAGAGAAAGAGAGAGAAGAGGGAAACACAGCAAAGGAAGAAGAGAAAAGGAAGGGACATGGTAGACACACAAAGGAACTTAGAGTAAATGAGAAGGGCTAACTGGCCTTTTGTTAGCTATTCACTGAACGATGGTTTGTACAATAACAGCCAGAAGCGATGTTAACGGCAGGCACTGAAACTTCATTGGGCTGGCAAGCTATCTTTCTCTTCCAGAAGCCACTCCTGCTGACCACTACAATAGTATCAGTATAGAGCTGTTGGTATATATGATGCTGAAAATTATGTTGGGCAAGTTTTTGCTTCAAATTGCTTCCAGTGTAAGAGCATACAGGTGGAGAAGCTATGCTTTATCTCTCCTATACATGGACTGAGGACAAAACGAAGAATCCTGTTATTTGGCCACTGGTCTCCCCACTGAACCCTGGGAGATGGGGCTGAACTGCACCTCCGTATGATGTCTAGAAGAGAATGAGCAGTAAATAATTTATTTGGAGGCTTTTTCTGGCACAGAGAGATGTGTATAGACACAGAAGGGAAACATTGCTTGTTAAAAGGTCAGCATATATTCGTTATGAGCAGGGGAATGTTTTCACAGGAAACACTGAGGGCTGGGCAGAAGTAAACATACCTCCAATGTGGAGTGATGTGGTGATCCAGCTGAGTCCCTCTCTGGGGACTAGCTTCCCAGGGATGATGCACAAGGCCCTTGGGGTATTTACACAGCCCGCTCTCTAAAGATCAGCTGCCACTCAGCACAGTTTATCTTCTTTTCCTGATTATTCAGTTTGTGTTTTCTTTCCTCCTCCTGGCTGCCTCTTCCTCTTGTTCCTGGAACTGTGAGGAGCTGTGGGCCTCTATAGCACCTGTGTGCGTGTGCCATGCACAGCAGCTGCAGCATCCCTAGATGCCGAGTACGGCCATCAGCAACACTCGTTTCCCCACCACTCTGTGCAATAGGGTACTTATAGATCCTCCCCATGCAGGTTTATTTCTAAGCCCAGAATTATTATTTTACTACAGTGTGAAAACTCTGCTCTTAGCCCCTGGCACCTCTGTGTTTTGTGTTTCTCTCAAAAAAGTGGGAGGGTTCCCATTATTGTGGGGCCACTGCAGTGAGCACACCTCAAAAGAACTATCTATCTCCTTGTTGCCACCAAAATTAGAAGGAGAGAGAAGGTTCCAGTCTGTGAGGGGCCAGGCTGAAATCTAGTAGGGGAATAGGGAATATCAGTGAGTGAGGATCTTACTGGATCCCTGGATTTGGGTCCAATCAGGAGCTCCTGTAATCACAGAGGCTCCAAATTCCAAGAGCCTTTCAGCAGAAACAGTGTTTAAAATGGATAGAGTTCTGGTGCTCTTATAGAGGGTCAAAGCCCCTCTTTATTGCTGCTTACCAAGGCTTGCATGTCCGTGTCTGCTGGCTATACTTAAATATCTGTCATAGTCTCCACTTTGGGCAGGAGGAGCCCTGACTTGCACAAGATTTCCAAACACACGAAGATTAAGCAGGCCATGCTGAACTGCTGGCACCTCTTCAACACATTTCTTAGCAAGAATCTTACTTGCTTCTTGCAATAGCAAGGTTAAGAGAGATGCATTCTTCTCTGTGGAACAAAGAGGGCACTGTCTACCAAGCTTTTGCTGTCCAAAAATCAGTTCAGTGAAATCTACATTCCCTGCTTCCCTTCTCCCTACTTTCCCAGGCCTGCTGTCTCGACTGCTACCTTTACTAGCCCCATTATTTTTTGAACCAACCTCTGAAACAATGGAGTTTGTCCATAGAACATAATACGCATCTGTTTCTGGAACATGGAACCCAGGTGAGAGAGCTTCATCCATCCAACCCAGATCTTTTCCAGAGTCATAACCCTGCAAAAAAACAATCCTTAAAAAAAATACTTACAAAATAGAAATATTTATTAAGTGCACAAACAAAAGCTTCCCTCTCTATCATCAGTTTTTATTGTCATTAAATATCTCTGTTTAAAAACAAGGGAGGAGAGGCGAAATGATAGTGATACTATTTAGCCATTGTTTACCGCACTCAAGGAGGTGCTGTTTCATACCACACTAAACAGAGAAAAGGGTTCTCTTGCATACTGCCTCCTTGCAAACCTAATTCCTAATGTATATACAGCAGGAATGAGTGCCTCGATATTCTTGCTACAGACTAAGGGAGCAGGGGGGTTGCTCTAGTGGGTACAAAGTCTACAGATGTTTACAAGGTAGGATTTTTTAGGGCATACCAGGCAGCTAGTCATCAGCCAAGGTTACCTCTGGCTTGAGCAATCAGTTCAATGGACTTTAGCATTGTTACATAATTGTAACCAGAAATCCTCTGGGAGCTTGAACCATGCCATTGTGCTCTCACAACAAGTAATTTGCAGGGCATCTCTCCTCTTAGGAGTCCACATTGGTCACTAATGTAGAGCAGCTGTGATTTTTTGTTGGCCAAGAGGCATTCCTAATGACCAGAGCCCCAGGTCATGCTCTAATTGTCTCCCATGAGGTCATTTTACATCTCTTCTTCAGAATATGTAGCTGGCTCACAACCCCTTTAACTTTTTAATCAAGTTCATGTTGTAGATTTATAATCTTGTTTCTCCATGCAACATGTAGCAGTGTACCCTACCTTATCACAACTGCCCATTCTGCTGAGGTAGTTCTATTGGCTCCTCATTTGCACACTACAGATGAGGACCTGATCCAGCAAAACCAATGAAAGCTTTGCCACTGACTTCTGGCAGACCTAGGCTTCAACCTGTAGCCTCTGGCTATCACCAAACTTGTATTTTAATCCAGTTGAATACAGTTTCTGATTTCAGTTTTCTCATAAGCAAGGTTCTTCCAACCACTCAACAACACACACAGCTAACAGCTTACCTGAGCTCCTATTTCTGCCTACACCAAGTGGATAATGTTTTGAAACAGGCTGCAGATTTAGCCTACTCTCAGCAAAGTTCATACAGCTGTGGCCCATCACTTCAAAGATAAATGATCTCAAACTGCCAAGATGTGATTCTAGGTTAACAGGGGCAAAAATAAAGCAATGGTCAAATGAAAAGGAAACATTACATTGTTTTTCATTTTTAAACAGATTAAGCCAACATTTACACACAAAGACCCACTGAAGTCCCAGAACTAGACACCCAAACCAGTTATTACTGGCCTGAAAGGCTCTCTCCTGAAAGTAGATGTACCTTAACTCATGCCTGCTGATAGCGGTAACTGTAAAACAAGCAGTGCTTCAGGTTGCCTCATGGAGGTCTTCTGGGAAAGTAATTTTGGTTCAAAAGCACCACTGCAGTGCCTCAGTTACTCAGAAGCTGGCAACCAGATTACTTGACACAGCTCATCTAGTTGTGATTCTAGCGTGCCAGGTCGAGCTTTGTGATGTGTTAATATTAGTTTGAGGTGAAGCGTAAGAGACACTGTGGCTGTCTAAACTACGAGTTCACCACAGCACCCACTCCCCTGCCCTCAGTCCAGGTTTCTTTCTGACGGAAACCAGGAAGCATGGCAGGGAGAGGAGGGAAGAGAGAATGGACAGGTGCACTCCCAGGCTGCATCCTGACAAGAAAGCAGGATGTGACTGTGGTGCGCATCTGGGGCCCGGAGTTGGGAAACAGTCCCAGGCCTCACAGTTCAGATGCACCTCTATTCCCCAAAAGTTGTTGTGAGCATGAAATAGTCCTCTGTCTGGTTATAAAGCCTGAACAACTGAGTATGGAAGGTCCACCCCATTTTCCAGTGGTGTAATGTTGTGCTGCTGCATTAACAAACTGACAATGGGGGTTGGGCAACTGGTTTCTCATCACCCAGAAAACTTCCCTGGAGCAGATGTGGAATGGCCTCATGCCCTTGCTGGACAAGGTCACTGTGCCATGGGAAATTCTGAGGCTGAGGCAGGTAAAAGCAAAAGCAAATAAGATAAGTATTGCAGGAAACAAATCAGTATCCATTGACTTCATTATTATTATATGAGAACCCCATGCACCAGTACAGGTTGGGGGTTGACCTGCTGGAAAGCAGCTCTGTGGAGAAGGACCTGGGTGTCCTGGTGGACAACAAGTTGATCAAGAGCCAACAATGTGCCCTTTCAGCAGAGAAAGTCAATGGTATCCTGGGGTGCATTAAAAAGAGTGTTGTCAGCAGGTTGAGGGAGGTGATTCTGCCCCTCAGCCCTGGTGAGGCCCCATCTGGAGTACTGTGTCCAGTTCTGGGCTCCCCAGTACAAGAGGGATGTGGCACTACTGGAGCAAGTCCAGCGAAGGGCTACAAAGATGATTAGGGGACTGGAGCATCTCTCTTATGAGGAAAGGCTGAGAGAGCTGGGCCTGTTTAGCCTGGAGAAGAGAAGGCTGAGAGGAGATCTTATCAATGTGTGCAAGTATCTGAAGGGAGGGTGTCAAGAGGATGGCACCAGACTCTTTTCAGTGGTGCCCAACGACAGGACGCGAGGCAACAGGCACAAACTGAAACACAGACAGTTCCAACTGAACATGAGGAAATACTTTTTCACTGTGAGGGTGACAGAGCACTGGAACAGGTTGCCCAGAGAGGTTGTGGAGTCTTCTTCTCTGGAGATATTCAAAACCCGCCTGGACGTGATCTTGTGCAACATGTTCTAGGTGACCCTGCTTGAGCAGGGGGGTTGGACTAGATGATCTCCAGAGGTCCCTTCCAACCTCAACCATTCTGTGATTCTGTGATACTATTTGTATTCTAGTAGATGGTAGGGACCACACGTGAGGCTACAGGGGGCAGGGGAATTCATTCTCCTAGGTGCTAAACAAACACTGAGCGGCACAGTGGCACTCCACCCTTGCAGTTTACAAATGTAAGCCAGCCTCATTTAAGGGAAGGTATCTAAAGTTGCAGCATTTACTCATTTACATTTTGCTATGAATTCTTCCACTCCTTTAGAGATCAGAGAACTGGAAAAGAGATCAAACCAGGGAAGGCTGGAGTTTGCGAGCGCAAGTGCGTGGCTCAAGCCTATGAATCATGTTTATATAGGGTTAATCAGGTTTTGGGAGCGATCCAGACAAGGAAAGACGAATCAAGGCAAGAAGGAGACAGGTAGGAAATAATTTTCAAAGGATTATGACTCTAGATCGGGTTATTAAGATTGAATGAGTCTTTGTTCACACCCAGGAAACCACAGACTGTGTTCTCTCTTCAGAACTAGTAGAGGTCTCTAAACAGACAAGAAGGAAAAAATTGTCCTACCAGAGATCTGTCAATAAAGAAATGTCAATAAAGGCTCAGTTGATTAAAACAATTTCCCAGCACAGAGGATACAATACATTTCACAGGGTGGTCTATTACTTCTTTTGGTGACACTACTTCCCCTCCCAGCTACAAATGCTGACTTAGCTTTCCAGTAGCTATGCTGGGGGTACACATCCATTTAATATTTGAAAATTTTCACATACAATTCCCTTCTGAATGGGCAGTGTGTGTTTAACATTTCATTACATGAATAGTGACAAATTCTGCTCATAGAAAAATTTGATGTAAAACTGAAGTACCTGCCCTAATATAGATAGACTTACACTGGTTATTACATCAGAGTAAATGAGAGCACATTTTGGCCTCCTGATATCCAGCAGAGAGGCCAAAACATAATACAAGAAAGGGTTACTTTCTAACTGCTTGTAAGATTTAAGGCAGATAAATAAATAATAATAATAAGTCTTTGTTTTTGAAATGAGATATTCTGTCTGCCCAAAGCACCGTTCAAGTCATTAAAGGATTCCCAGGTGCCAGTATTTGGAAAGGGTATTAGCTATTCAAACAGTTTAGGCTGAGGTCTCTGCTGTTCTCTCTCCTGGGCCATCTCAGATTTCTTCAGTCTCAGCCCAGATCTGAACATAGGCAGCAAAGAAAGTTTGGAGATTTCAGATGAGTAACATTTTTTCCAAAACTAGAAAAAACATATTACTTAGTCTTGCAGTAAAAATGAGGAAAACCCTCCTTTGTTAGTTCAACTGCAAAGCTGAGTGGAGGAAGGCCTATGCACTACATGTGGAGGGGAGAGAGCAGGGAAACAGACTCTGCAGCAGATGCGGTAAAGGGAACCCTGAATCCTCTTTTCCTCCCCTTTTCAGATATGATGTACTTGGCTTGACTCTATTACTGGGAAAAGAAACCACACAGAAGCGTCAGCACAACACAGCTGGATTATTCAAACAAAGTATTTCAGCAGCAGGTGGCAAGAGTGGATCCACACAAATGCAAAGGTCTTACTGAGGGGATGGCTGAGCTATATGGAGTGTCAGTGCCCCAGAGACAGCAACACAAACACCAGTCTGGGAGGACAGTTCAGATTTAGTCTGCAATCATCTGATGCCACCCATCCCCACCTAAGTTAGTCTCTATCTCCTGCACAATTTCAAAGATAATAGTTTTAAGCAGATGCCTGAGACTGAACAGAAATTTCAGGTTGGAAAATGTCATCTTGAAAAAAAATAAATGATGTTGGAAATAGGACTCCCTATAGAAAGTGAGCTAAGGAAAGGCCAGTGTTCTCTGACTATCTGGCCAAGGAGGAAATATGGATGTCTCTAACTGGAATAAGCTCTGCCTAGATAAGTTATAAAAGCAAAGCTTGCTAGAAGGATGTTTTCTGAAGACATCATCTTCAATTAATGAGACCTGTCTTATCAATTAGTTCTGATCCCAGAGTCTCTCTGGACTCACTTCCCTACTTCTGCTCTGGGTTCTCAGACAGTAGGCCAGAAATGCTTATTCCATCATCAGCTAGCCAAATGATTGTATGCTTTCCTCACACGTCACCCAGGCTTTGTTGCCTCTGTGCTAAGCTGTTACAGTGTGTTCTGTCTGGAGCCACCTGCAAGCTGCAGAACTTGCTGGCCTTTCTTTCAAAGACAGGTTGGTTAAGCTTTGTTACACCATGACTGTACTTACTTATGGCTGCTGATTTGTATCTCTGTGCAATATATGACCTTGGTCATGTTTCCAAAGACCCTAAGTCATTCAGGACCCAGACATTTTAACACATGCTCTTCCAGCATCTCACTGCAGCAATTGCAGCTTAGAGAAATGAGCTGGGTGTCAATTAGCCCCCAAAACTGAGCTTGTAAAGACCAGGGATCATTGGAAGCAAACTGCAGCCAGGAAAGCACCAAATCCACAATCTGACAATCTTAGCTGCAATGGAAGATGCCCATCCTCTTAGAATGTCTCAAGTAATCTGTATTAGTAATTTGTAAATGTATTAAATCACAGCGCCAAGACACTAGGATGATGGGCAGCTTGAAATGTGGGTAATACCTACATCCATGCATTAAATCCTCCTAAAGCCTAACTACAGTCAGGACTGTAGTTCCATACCAGTTTCTCACTGTGCTGTTTTTCCCTTTCCAGGGTTCCTTAAGAGCATCCTCCCACTCAGACTGTCGGCAGTTTGACTGGCAGCATAGTGGGTGCGAGGTCAGAGGGCTGCATCTCATTTCTCTGGCTACCTGAAAGACACAAAGGAAGGTGTGTATACTCAGTTACTAGCTGGAAGAACGACAGCTACTCATGTGATGCCCAGGCAAGATGATATAATCAGCACATTGGTACTTCTTACCCAGTAAACTCTTTACCTGTGCCCTGTGCCAACAGCAGTCAGGAAGATGGATGCTATTAGGGGAGTGATGAAAAGCATGAAATGAAACTGAAAGACATAGAAAACTTCATGTTACAAATGCAGCAAAGTTCTTTGGCTCTGATGCCTGTCTTCTTTGACTAGGGCAGGATAACTACTTTTTTTTTTGGACATATTGCCTGCCCAGGATTATGTCAAAGAGAATCTCCAGGGAAAGCTTATCACAGATAAGCCTCACATTTCCTCTTTATCTCAGCACAGCTGTTCCCATCCTGACCTACTAGCCTGATTTCCTGCTAACTTGTTACTGAGAACGCTACTGCAGTGATTCCAGATGTGGGTGAACCCCAGCCCATGGTACACATAGATAATACACACCTTCCACCCCTTCCTCTTCAAATCTCTTAGTACCAGCACACAGCTAATTCAGGTGTCATTTAGTGAAAATGGCATTAGTCCTGGACAAGTCAAAAAACCTTTTTTCTTCTAACAGTTTGCAGCCAAAGTATTCCCAGAGTTTTTCCACATCTAATTCAGTCTCCAAGACAGAGGAAGGTGCCTGTACTATAAGAAGTAGGGACATCCCTAGTCCCTTCTATTGCTGTTCAACTGTTACACAGCTCCATTTCTTTATTTTATGCTCAGCACAGCTCAGGGTTTCACTTTGCAGATCTTGACGTTTGTTCAACCTTTTACCACTCACAATCTCCTCCCCTTCAGTTATACAGCCATCTATCGTGCCTTCCTTATTGAAAAACACCCTGTACTTTCCTTTCTGTTTACTGTCTTTTACTGCCATATCTACCATATCCAGTAGTGATGTGTACGCAAAAAAAGCATTCAAAGCCACAATATTTCTGAAGCCAGTGAAGTCCGAACTTTCGAGATAATCAGGAGGAAGGTTAGGCTTTGTATTCAGCACACTTGGGAGGAATAACCCCTATCTGCATCTTGCTCCATGAGAACGAACTTCAGACTGTCCTCACCACATGAAGAATGTCCAGGACCATGGATAGGAGCATAGCTTAAGAGCAGTGATGGCCTAGTGGACCCGAGCGCAATGTTGCATTTGTCCTGCAAGACTCTTTCTAGGGCAGCCTTCATAATCTGTACTAACAGAAAGGTGACATGGATCAGGCCACTGGCTCAGTAATTGTTTTTCTTTCTCTTCAGGTGAGGCATCCTAAATGAACATGAAGGAAGATGAGCTAATTTCCTACTACTGCACTAAAGGCATTTCCAAATGTTTTATGAAGCAGTGCAAGGCATATGGGAACCATTGTGCACTGAGCAGCAACCTAAACATATCTGGTCGAATCAAGATGTTTGACTCTGATTCTGCAGATGGCTCTGTGATCTTCAGTATCTTCAGTATCTTGCTCAGATGAGCGCAGGGGAACCTGAGTTTGATTTCTCGTCCCAAAGGATGCCAGTTCTAATGGGGCAGCGGGGCTGGAGAGGAGCTTAAATGGTGGGACACGCAGGTACATGCCCATTCTGGGCAGAGCCAGGAGAACTTGGTGCTCTGACAGGAGACTGCCGTGCCCTGCTGGAGCACAGGACTTTCCCTCCCTGAAGCAGGTCTCAGAGAAAAGCCGCCTAATCAGAGACCATCTGAATGATACTTAATGTCTATGTATTTCCCTCCTGGCTGCCTGATTCCTGAGCTGCTTCTTGGTTGAGCCTGGGATAGCAACTGATGGGGGAAACTGCTTTCAAACTGTTTAATAACAGTGATGGTAACCTTTGACCTTGCTGAATGGCAGTGCTTTTGACCTTTCATTTGTTAAATAATACAACCACTTACTTCCCGATCCTTATCGGCATTTAGTAATTGGGGTCAAGACAAAGCAAGGCAGAATACAGTTACCCACCAGACTTTACCAAACCAGGAAGAATTTCCTTAAGCTATAGATTTCCTTTATGATAATCTTCAGTCAAGACAGGCAGAGACTGGAGACTGGGTGGCTTAGAAGATCCATAACAGGCTAAAGAGCCTCTCAGCTGTTAGCATCTGGTTTGAATCCAGTTGTGGTTGACAGTGGCAGAAATTCATTATGATCTCAGGTTGCCTCTCTGACTCGCATGAAATGAGTTTGGGTTGCAGTCATAGTGTTTACTGGCCAGATAGCCATATCATAAAATATTAGTGTAACAGATGGTTGTAAAAATATCAGTGATTACATGAATTTACAAAGCCTGAACACTCCTAATACCACAGGGAAAATCAGAGCAAGACAAGGTGGTAGGCGACAGCACAGACAGGAAGCTTGTGGTCACCCCTGCACGTTCTGTGTGATTCACACTGAAGAGAGGTGCTTACCTTCAGGAATCTGAATTGCTTTTTGTGAGATTTAAGTAGAACTAATGGGTCAGATTGCACGCTGTACATCTCATTAAACATCTCACTTGACAGAAAAGCAGGTGACAACTGCTACAGGCAGCAGCCCCAGGATGAGTGTTTACCTTAGATGTGAATGGGAAAGAGGTGAAAAAGAAATGCAAGGATTTATGACTTGACAGTGAAGCTAAATATACGTGTATATGCATATATATTGATACAATGCACACATATAAAAGTTTAAATTTCCTGAAGATATCAGACACAAACTTTACTTGTCCAAGCAGCTGCACGCTCTCATTACTTATTTATTGAATTTTGTATTAAGCTGGTCTGCAAGGTTTTTAGAGCAGGAGCTGTTTTGTGGATGTCTGTATGTGATTCAGCAAAATGGGCCCCCAACCAGTGATTTGAATGCTGGCATTTATAAATAAAAAAAAATCTATTTATAGATATACAGGAACCAAATAATAAGATCAGTAATAATGACACAGTAAGTACTGAGATTCAGAGGGTTTTTTTTGCTGTTGTTCATGTAAGGAGTGGGGAATATAGATCCCTGAGTGGTATCCCAACCAAAGCACAACATAATTGTATGTCTTCCTATTTTTTTGTGCTGATGTGTGGGTTTAGGCCTCTTGAAGTCGAGGAACCACCCAGGAAAACCACCCCTAATTGCATTCATAACAGGTGTTTTGTCACAGCGTCTCTGGGGGACACAGGACTTGCACACCCAGATCCACCTGCCCGGGCAGCTGGCCGCAGGCTCTCTCCGGAACCCTGCTTTCTCCTGGGGCACAGGCTGCTCCAGGCCAAGCCGCCGGCTGACTCCGGCCTCCCCCCGCCCGGGCTGGCCCTGCTCCCCCAGCTGCCAGCGGAGGGGCGGCCCGGGAGGGAGCTGCCGCCGCGGGGCCCCGCCGTAGCCCCGCAGCTGAACTACAGAGGCCGCCACAAGAGGCTCCGCTCCCCGGCTCGCCCCCGCCGCTGGGCCCGCAGCCCTCGGCCTCGGCACGGCGGCGGCGGCGGCGCGGGGCTGCCGCCATTGCGCGCCCGAGCCCGCCCGCCAGCGCCGTTCCCTTGGCAACGGGAGGCAGGGAGGAGGGAGCCGCCGCTGCCATGGCGACACCGCTTCTCGCGCGCGCGCGCGCGCGCGCTCTTCCCCCTCCCCCCCCGCGTTGCCACGGCGCTGAATTTGATTGACGTCCTGGTTCTGCCGGCGAGCAGCGGCCCGCTCCCTCCCCCGCCCCCCAGCGGAAGTAAGCGGTCACCTTTGACCCAGGAGCCGCAGCACGGCGCGGCTCCCGCCCGCCCTAGCGACGGTTGCCTGGCAACGGGTCCGCGGCGTCGCTGCCCGCCGCCGCCGCCGCCATGGACGCGGCGTCGCTGCCCGCCGCCCTGGACCTGGTGGCCAGCGGCGGCGCGGGGCTGAGCCCGGAGAAGCGGGCGGCGCTGGGGGCCTCGCTGCCGCTCCTGCAGCGCGACTACCGCTTCGAGCGGGTCTGGTTCTGGGGCCGCATCCAGGGCCTCCGCGGCGCCTATTACATCGCCGAGGGGCTGGGCCCCGACCGCGCCGCGCCCCGCAGCCGCCTCTACAGGTGCGGGGGGCCGGTGCCGCGGGCCGGGCCGGGCCGGGGGGCGGGGGGGCCGGGGGGGCCTTGCCGCGTCCCGGGGGGCCTGGCAGGGCTGCGGCGGGCCCCGTGCTTCAGCGGCTCGGGCCTGGCCCCGCTTGTTGCTGACAGCTTGAACTGCGTGGAGTGGAGCCTCCTGCCGCCGGCGAGCGAGGACACGGTTGCGCAGGCTGAGAAACTGAAGGGCCGTTTCCAGGGGGATCCCTCTTTTGAGTATGAGCTCACTGAGATAAAGGCAGAAGATGCCGAGAAATTAATTGAAGATGGGCAGCAGGTAAATACAACACAACATTTCTGAAGGGTCCCCGCTACAGCTGTTCCCCTCTCACACTGAACAGATTGGGACTGCCGCTCCTCTTTTGTAATACACAGCTGATGGGTCACAGAAACAGCCCAATTCCTACTCATTTCTTCATTGGCATTTAAATTGGGCGGTTCTGGACAAAATCTCCCACTTGGGAATAGCTCTTCCTTCAGAACCGGTGCACTTTTGCCTTGGTATCACTGACTGATTCCCTAAAAGTTAGGAAAAGCTGGGTCAATGTGAACTTAGCCTATCTCACATCTGTTAAGAAGGGCTGTTCCTGTGGCTTGTTCTCTAGTTCTTAGAGTATTGGCTGCAGGTAATGCTCCTTCTAAGATATTTGCCCTCAAGAATCTCCCTGTTCACTTCAGGCAGAATACACACAGCTTCCTGTCCTCTGTCATTGTGTAGCAACAGCTTCTTGATTTAACTCTTACTTCAGTCACTCCTGGAATTAAACATGGCTCAGGAATATTCTTAGTCTTTCTCCTTTATGTTGTATTATGCACAATTCGTACAGATCCTCATTGCAGTGTCTGAGGCTTTATACAGGAACTGCAGATACCATTATTTATAACTGAATAGACAAGTTACAAGTAGGTTAATTGAGAAGGATGGCTGAAGGGAGGGACAGTCTGTTCCCCAGTGAGTCTAGAATGTCTGCTCCTAGCCACATTTTCTGTCATATCTCATGAGAAGAATGTCTGATTTGTGATCATCCTCCTAGTGCTTTCAGGCTCCAAGCTGATGAGTCTGTTGTGGTTTCCATTGTCGCCTTGAGTTTATTTTCAGTAGAGAAAACAAGGAAAACCCTGCCTTTAAAATTTGCCTATTTTTCTTTAAAGCCCGTGATCAAGGAGGAGGCCCGCCTTGTAGCTACGATAGAACAGATAGATAAAGCAGTTGGTATCATCCCCCGGGGTTCATTTGTGAAGACTCCCCTGGGGTCTGTGCATGAAAACAGAAACTTTGAAGGTAAATTCTCATTGTTTTTATTAGGATCGGCTGTACTTTGATCATAAAGGCTGCAAATGAAGATGACTTGCTCTCTCTAGTGATGTTTTGGTTTCAGGTTTATTTTTTCCTTGGGTTAGATGAACAGAGAGGAGAGAATCCAGTGTCACTACTGCAATTTTGATTCACACTGTAGAGCTGTGAATATAATCAGGTTCAGGTGCATGATTCAACTCTGGAGGGTGGGAGGAGAGACACTAATGGCTCTGAGTCATTTAACCTGTAGTCTCATTTATCTATGTATAGTTCATGTCAGTGTTTAGCAATTATAACTGCAGTGGTAAGATCATTCTCCATCTAGATATAGGATGTAACCAAATGGGCACAGAGAGTTGGTCTTGACTGAATGTCCGTTGCTTATCTGGGACTGCAATTAGCATGGTCTGCAATGCACAGCATCAGTGTGTACTGTCACCCATTTCTGGCAAGTCTTTGGACTTCCATGGGGACCACTGGAGAAACACTGTGATTCTGTCCTGCACTCTGTGCTTTAGAGAAAATAGTAAGATATTATGCGATATAATGTATGTCAGCCCAGCTCACTGTGTTCATAGTCACCAATGACTGTTTGCAGGTCTTTCTTTGACGGAAGCAAAAAAATTAAGTTCCTATTTTCATTTGACTGAGCCTGTTAACCTGAAGAATAAAACACTGCTGGAAAAGGCTGACCTGGACCCATCTACAGACTTTCTGGACTCTCTGGAGCATGATATCCCAAAAGGTAAAGAGGGCAGTGTCAAGAGATGGAATGAAAGGGAAAGCAATCTGAGTAGTCTGGGAAGCACTGAGTAGGCAATGTGTGGGTTACTGCGGAGCTTGTATGCTTGGGAGAAGCCCCTGCTAATCTGTAGAAGAACTTTTTTCTTTACTAGAATCTTGTTCTTGATTCCTCTTTTAAGAGATATAAACCCTTAAGATGGTAAGACCTAAGTGCGTGAGGGTTGTCATATCCTCACAACAGGTTATCTTCTGACCACAGCACCAGTTCTCTCTGCCAGAGTGCCGCAATCCCTCCTGACTGCAGTGAAGTCTGTGACAGCTGGTGCCCCGATGGGGGGAGATAACTCCACCAGTGGTAGAGGGAATTTATGTGGTTTAAAGTATTTCACACCTCCCATCCCCCCAGTATTGCTCTCTTTTATCTAAATGGGCTCTCATTAACACTAAACTGATATCTCTGAGAGGCTGGATTCAAACTTTCCTCTGATAAACTGTGTTAGAAATGCTGTAATGGAATAATCTGTACTCTAGCAGTATTACACAGTGTGGAAGGAGAAAGGAGGATGTGCACACAGCAGTGTATCTTCAGCCCACATCCTTCCTGGTCTACGGGACAACTGTTATATGTATTTTTTAAAGCCTCCATGGGACAACTCTGACAGGATGTTTCTCTAAAGAGATGTTAGCAGATTGGATTTATATGGCTGTTTTGCTTCTGGAGCTCTGAATAGGATCTAGTTTCTCATTCAGAGTGAGAGTGAGTCTTTATATATCTCATCCAGTCTGCAGTTACGTTCCTTGTTACTGCAGTATGTATGGGAACACACAATTCTACAGAAAAGCATTATGCTTATAAAGTAGGAATGATTTGCTATTTGTTTCTAACTGCTTTTTGCTAATCTGCTGCATTTTTTTGGTTGGAGTAAAGGAGTTCCACATCCTGCTGTCTAGAAAGTCAAGATTTAGGTTTGCTGTTTTATTCCAGTCCTTCAGTAGCTCTCAGTGACAGACGGAATTGGCTGGAAGGACTGAGAACTGTCAGTGTTGTAAATAGCTTTCCAGACTTTGTCCAAACACACACACACACACACACACACACATATGTATATGTGTGTGTGTATATATATGTATATGTGTATATATATATATATGTAAAAATATATAAAAAATTGTGTCATATATATATATATATATATATATATATATATATATTTGCCCAAACTTTCCTTTGCCAAAAAAGAACTGTGAAAGAATCTAGTGAACTCAGGCCTCAATTCTGAATATTTTGACTGTTCTGAGTGAAAACAGTGTTAAAATGAAAACCATTATTCAACTTACTGGGAATGTCTTTGCTGCAGTCATTTTCCAGAGGTGTAGTCTGGAGAGACTGCACATCTTTACATACAGCAGCTTATTGTGTTGTCCCTTTTTACTCAAAAAGGAGTATTGCAAGTGGGCTCCTAGATACCTCCTAAAAACATTTAATGGTGGCCTCATATGGCAATTCAGGCTTTGTCACTGGTTAATTTTTTTTCCTCCTTTTTTCTAGTTTTTGTGATAGGGAAACTGGTTAGTTTTGTGAGGCCTGAAATCACAGAGCCACTGCAGCAGGAGATGAATCTGTAGTGCCTTCTGTGTTTCCACTAGGAAACAGGCACCAGGGGCTAAGAGCCTGGAAGCTAATTTGCACCACAGAGCTGTTTTTAGCTGCCTTTAGTTGTGATAGGGAATGGCAGCTTCAAAAGATTGCAGATCTCATACTGCAGTTTCCCATCTGGTTCAAGGGACTAGGCAACTAGCAGGTCATGCAAGATATTAGACATGAAGATGGTGGTTTTGTGGAAGTCTTTCAATAAAATTTGACTTGCAGCTATGTTTTACCCAGTGGTAGGTAGAAAGCAGGACTCGGCCATGCCACTGGCATGTTTGGCTTCCTGTAGCAACCTGAGGTCAGTGGAAGTGAGAACCTTTGCCCCCTCTTCAGCGGAGATTGTTGCTGTTAGTGCAGATCACGGTCTCTTCAACACAGTTACTTCTCAAAGACTACCCAAGCTCAAGCGCAAGCGCAATTGAATGCTTCTTAATGGAAGAGTAAAAGATTGATCATGGTGCTTGCACGGCTCTGGCTCTATTGCCCTGCTCTTTCTTGGACTGAATGTGGGGATTGATGGGATGAACTTGTCAGGCTAAGGAAGCAAGACAGGAACTGATTACAGGATCAACAAGACATGTAGCCTCTCTAATTGCATTCTGTCACATGCAGCTAGGAGCTCTGACATTAAAGAAAGAACAACCCACCTATTTAGGGAGCACTGAGGTTGCCTAAAATATTGGTTGCTTGTGAAGACGAAAAAAAGAACAGGGGACAGACACAGGCTTTGTGCTGATATTTATCAGCACAGCTCTGCCAAAGCTACTCATTCCTGGTTGCAAGGTACTCAAACTCTGGTTCTTGGATCACCTTCCTTCAGCTCTGCCAGTGTATGTTAGTCCTGACCCAGAGCGACAATGCTCTTCCTATTCTTGCATGTTGTACACAGCTCAGGCAAATCCCCTCATTTTGACCTGAAGCATTTTCTGCCTTTCCTGGCTAGATCCTTTCTTGAGCAGTTATTGTCAGAGCAGAAGTTGGAATTTCCAAATGCATCACTGCATCCAGAATTGTGATTGTAGCCGGAGCTGACTCTGCCCTCAGCAAACATACAAAAAATGGACCAGTGGGTGACCGACATCTGAATGACGCTCCCAGCCTGCACTGGCCCTTAGAATTCCCCTAGCATCTTAGAAGACCTAAAGAACAGGACTGAGAGATTAAAGGCTGATTTTCCCTGTCTAAAAGTAACAACTCTATTGGAGTGGTTTTCTTATTAACTGGAGACTAAGCATTTGTGATGGCTGTCAAGGAGGTAACTGTCATAAAATGTATGGCGTGTCATTATAGGAGAGCAGAGGTGTCTTACGGAATGGAAAGTTGGAGGCAGAGAGAATATTTTGTATGACAGCTGAGAGGTGGGAAGAAAGGAAGTTAAAACCATGTTGAATAAAGGATACAATGGTAAAAGCAGGGAGTTTAGTGCAAGACTGGAACAACTGGTGTTTTATAACAAAACTGTCTGCCATCCTTATCTTTACAGGTGATATCTATGGTGATTGCAAGTTCCAGATTCTGTCTGTGTGTGTATCTGGTTATCTCTGCACTTTAAGAGTTCAGAATATGTTGCTACTCCTCCCCTCATCATACTGGGAACCTCTCTGTTTTTTCTTAGCATCTCAGCTCCCAGAGGCAAGTGATTAGCAAGTGATTAGCAAAATCTTAACTTTTATTAAAAAATACATTTTTTCATGATTGCAGAGGAAAGTGGGAGAATGTGAAACCTACCATCTCAAAAGATATTCAGTCTATTTTTCCCCTTTAAAATCTCCTGCTCTCTGAGCCAAACTCATGAATCTGAGTGGCCTGACTCATGATTTTTGAACATGGAGGGTTTGTGATACTGATCTTCTGTCACCACTGTATGCTTCATTCTGATCCAAATGGCCAGCTGGCCAGAACATTGCATGCTGGGATCTGTAGGTTTTGCTGGCCATATGTCTGCATTAAAGATAAGCTTGTTTGCTCTGGTCTAAGCAGACAATCTGCTCAACTTTATGCACAATTAGATGTAGCCTTTGAGCTGCTGGCAGATTGCCAGCACAGTCCTTTCTGTTGCATGGAGTTTGTCACCCTGACCAATAGCATTTTAGGAACTAGAGTTGTGGCTGTTTTTCATGTGCTTCTAAATAATGGAATGAAATTTGGCAAAGCAAATAGCAGTAATTCCTACCATGCCTGCAGCATTTTCACTTGACCTAATGTGTGGATATGAAATAGTTGTCACTTGACAGGCATGGACATGATAGGAAAGTGAAAATGGAGGGGGGCGGATGACTTTACTGTGACCACAGTATCAGATCAAGCAATGCTTCATTCTGAAAAGATGAAGGAAAGATTGGAGAAACCAGGAGAAAGCATAAGGTACTAGTGCAGAATGGAAAGCTTGGGAGGAAATAAAATAGGGGCTGGAGAATTCAGTTTCTTGTTGCTTTCAAACTACAGTTTAGAAAGGCATTAAGCTGACTCTGAAGGTTTGTTACAGATTACTGGATCAGATAGATCACTTTGATATGGAGATAAGGGACACCAACAGGGCACTCTTAAAAACCGATGCAGGAAGGGAGATAGGTCAGAGGCAAAGCGAAAGAAAAAGGTAGGTAGGAAAAGATGTGGATGGAAATAGGATTTCTATGAGAAGATTTTATTCAAAAGTCATGACTTCCAGTCAAGAAATAGCTGCTTTTAGTTGAAAGCCTATTACAGTTCATTGGTGGATTGAGAGCAGGAATTAGAATTAAAAAAGCAATGTAAAAGAAGATGCAGAAAATTGGGAACAATTAATGATTGATATAAATTAGAGCTTATAATGACTAGAAAATGACAAAGGGAGCCGGATAACCTGGAGAAATCCATGGCTGGCTAGTTTGACAACCGTAAGGAAGAATTTTTCAAGTATATCAAGAGGAAAAGCAATGGTACTGGAAACTATTACTAAATGGTGATAGTAAAATGGCTGAAAAGAATGTGGAAGAGCAGAAATACTGTTTCTGGTTTGTACTTCTGGTTTGTATTTGGAAAGAAACAACAATATAGACTCGCATCATATGAAGACAATAAATACTGTTTCAGTCAGTTTTCAGACTGTTTACTAAGGGAGGGTAGAATTAGGCAACCGTTACTGAGGGTCAAAAAATGAAACTGGCAGGGCCAGATAACTTACTCCTGAAAGCATTATCTCAGGAGACTTGTGGTATACTTATGATGCTAACTTTTAATAAATCCCGGCATTGCAGAAATATTCCCGCAAACTGATCTTGATCAGTAGTTGTGATTCAGAAATCACTGAATGGGTGTTTCTGGAGGGATTCTGAAGGGGTTTCATTTGGGACCAGTGTTGTACCAATATTTTTCAACATGTTTATAAATGATCTAGAAGTAAAGGATTGGTGGAAAGACAAATAATGACAAGGAGAGGACAGCCAGAGAGATCCAGTAAGCTGGGCTTACTTAAATGAAATATGCTTTGATGGAGCTAACTGCAAAACCTGTTTCTAAGAGCAGGGAGTACAAGCCAGACTTTGAGAATTGCATTCTGGAAGCTGTGGCTCTGAAAGGAAATCCAGGCACGTCCCACTCCCCATGAGCTCCCAGTCTGATGCTGAGACTTAAAAGGCTAATATGATCTGTGGATGTATAAACAAGGGCGTAGCAAATAGGAATAGGGAGGTGACTTTACTTTTGCATATACTATTGGTGGGATCAGGACTGGATTACTGCACATTGCAAAACTGGAGAGGTTGCAGAAAAGAGCCACAAAATGATTCAAGGGCTGGTGAGAGACATAAACAGTTTAATTTGTTTATCTTACAGAAAAGAACATGAGAATGACTGTATCACACTGTGTAAATACTCCATGGAGTTTAAGTATTGGGTACTGAAGGTCTATTTAGTATAGCAGAGAAAGGCATAACAGGAACCAGCAGCTGGAAATTATAGCCAGAAAAATTGAAATGAAAAATTAGATACAGATTTTAACAGTGAAATGATTACCTACTAGTAAGGGCAATGGATGATTCTGTGTCTCTTCGTATCTTAGCATCATGCTGAATGTCCTTCTCGGAGATATGTTTTAGCCAAATGCAAATGTAAGTTACTAGTCCCAGACATGAATAACTGGATGTAATTTAATGGCCAGTGGTATGTAGGAACCCAGAGCAGATGATTTCCTGGTCCCCTTGGCTATAAACTTGACGATGGCTACGGAGGTTGACATTTAGCTCAGACTTCTTCATTGTCAGTGACAAGGACACAGAGATGACAATGGGCTCCTGAGACAGTGAGTGGAGGCACAGCACTCTCAGGACAGCTGGCTTTGCTTTCTGAACTATGATGCATGAAGGCTTAAAGGCTTTCCATCTTAACATGAGGAAAAACTTTTTCACTGTGAGGGTGACAGAGCACTGGAACAGGTTGCCCAGAGAGGTGGTGGAGTCTTCTTCTCTGGAGATATTCAAAACGCGCCTGGATGCAATCCTGTGCAATGTGTTCTAGGTGACCCTGCTTGAGCAGGGGGGTTGGACTAGATGATCTCCAGAGGTCCCTTCCAACCTCAGTGATTCTGTGATTCTGTGAAAGGGGCACTGAGAAGATTCCTGACTGTTCACTGTCCATTCTGGAGGCTGAACTGAACTGAGACTCCCTCAGATGGAGTTGCTGAGTCTGTGTAATGCAGGGAGAGATTTCATGGAAGCATCCTAAATGGGCATACAGCAGCAGGATGGATCATAGTCTTGTCCTCTTGTTGTTTCAAGATTTTGCTAGAGGAGGGGGAAAACTGCCTAGGAGTGAGATAATTTCAGCTCCTTTACTATTTTGACTGTGGAGGAGGTAACAGCTGCTCAGAAAGTGAGGTATTTTTGGAACATTCCTTACACAGCATTACAGACAAAGGGATTTGTGACCATTTCCTTGGCCGGATACATTTGGCACTAGCCTTTCCATAAACTTGCTGAACAGTAGCCTGGGTTAAAACACTAACCTCCTGTCCTCTGAGCTTCATTAGCACACACTTTATCAGTTTAGCAAAAGCTGGTGCTTATGGGCCCTTGAAGATGGAGAGGTTGCATTTTTGAGTGGGAGATAGTGTCTTGCTGTGTTTCCTTCGGCCAGTCTTAAGGGCCATTTTGGTAGCCTCATCATAGCTGCCCCAAAAGCCCAGATGCTGGGATGTAGAGGGCCAGGAGACATGAACCTGCTTTATCTCTGTGCATTAACACACCTAATTAACTCCCTTTCGACCCCCCCCTAGCGATTAATCCCCTATCAGTCTCCGTCTCCAGCCATTTGAAGAGTCTATGTCTGCAGAGGTATTTACAACCCCCAGCTAGCCAGCAGAAAGCAAGTCGGCCTGTTATCAGGGCTCTAAGACAAATGGCTGCCTATCTCCCCAGTGGCCTTGCAAAATCCAGCAAAGTGCTATGCTGTGCTGGCCACCTACTTTCACCCAGCCTCCCTTCCCCGCTAACATTTCACAGATGTGACCTGAGCCCTCCCCTTTCATTGCTTAACAATAAGCAGCACCTCCCCAGCTCTGTGAAAGCTGAGAGCAAGAGCACTTTACTCCTTAGCCTGCCAAGAGCCACATGGGGACAAGGCTTTTCAAGCTGTCTCACTGAAATCCAAACTAAAAGACCCATAATGAATAAGAAAGCAGTGCAGCATTAGGGAGGAAAAAAAAAAAAGAGGTGGCTCAAAATGTAGCCCAAAATACCTAGTGTGGCTCACAGCTATCCTCATTCTTGCTTAGGAGCAGTGGTCCTTAGGATTGGTGAATCTGTGAAGCTGAGCTGTGATATCCCATGGAATTATCTGACGTTTAAACAAGTTGTTTTACAAACAAGCTTTATGACACAGTGATACAGAAGGAGTACAGCAGATGAGTGTGGTTCAGACAGTTGGAGGCCTTCAGATATGGGAATCAAACCGAATAGGTAGCTTAGTGGGTTATTAATGAAAGCAGAGATTTTATCTGGTACCTGAATTTCTCTTTTAAAACTGAAATCAGCCATCCGTAGGAGTAATTTTAGGATGGCCGTATCTGCTGCCTTCCAGCAGGGTGCACTATGGTGCCAGCATTCTCAGTGCTGAGCACAGCAAAGGAAACCACAGAAAAGTAAAATGAGAAAGAAAAGCACTGAGAAGAGCATCAGATTGAGTCGAAGGTGAGGCTGGAGTTCCCAGACTGTGTGTGGTATATTGACCTCTTGAACTGTAGGTATGGAGAAGAGACTCTGTCCCTTCCAAGCTTAGGCACTGAACTCTCCAAAAGCTTTCTTAGCATCCTCAGTGGTCACATGCATGCAATGGACGTGGGCAAATAGATGTTTCCTTCCTCCTTCAAAGGTAGACACATTCATCCTTTTTGCTAGTGATGTGTGTGGACTGTGGAGCCTATAGAGTCTGTCAGGGCCACTCCTTCAGTGACCCAAAAGAGTTGCCTGGGAGCAATATGCCATGTTCCTCCTGCAGCTGGGGTGCTGCCAGCTCAGGAGTTCAAGATTAGACTGGAATCTCTCATGTGGCAGCACAGCTGGAGGACTCCAGTGCCAGCTAGTATTATAGCTTTTGACTGGCTGTTTGTGGACTGCCTTGATTTCTGGAAAGAAGTCTGTTTACCTTGGGCTTTGTGTCTATGGGTAATAAAGCAGTGCATTCACTACTTCTGGGTCTTAGGTCTATATCACTTCAGGGGTCTTGTTTAGTCAGAGGCCTTGGATGAGTTTATACTGGAGCAGGGCTGCCCATCAACTGAGAGCTGTGGTGGAGTCTTTCGCCCTCCTGACTGCTACAGTGAAATAATCAGGACAGAAGCAGAGTCTTTGCAGCAGCTTTCCAGGGATTGTATTAAAAGTTTATTCTTCCTCAGTAAAAGAAAGCATTGCACAGCCTGTCTCCATTTCAGTTCTTGGTTCATTGGATATGAAAAGGGAGATGAGCTTCTTGCTGAACTGATGGAAAATGCAGGTAAAGCCTCTTAGAACCAAAAGATGTAGTTTTATCACCACATCGGTCAACCTTGGACTAACCCTTTTTCTAGGGAATGATGAAAAATTACTCAAAGGCGAAAGCCCAGGGCAGCTTCTGTGTTACCAGAGGTCAGAAGGAGCCCTAACCGGGTCAGTTCTTGCTAGGAACAATCTCTTGCTGGAAGGGCTCCACAGAAGAAGTGGCAGTTCCTGCCTGCTGAGCAGGTGTCAGTGCCAGCCCTGTGTACAGCTTTCCCTTGCTGTTTGCTGCTCCTTTGACCATAAAGCTTTTGCAGGAAGGGAGTCAACAGGCATTGTCTTGTTTTGCTGTACACAAATATCATATGGGTTGAGATTCAGCATACTGAAGAGGTATGTGGCTGCGTGGAGAGGGAAAAGGCTGAGGCACGGTTGATCTGTGGGTATATTTGTACAGCAGTTGGGCTGTGGAGAGATATCCAGGCTCTCCCAAGCACTAGAAGATGCTTAGTCATCTGTAGTGTTCAGAATTAGCTCAAATATCAGCACAACTGTGCTATGCTGTATGGATATGCTCTGTGTGACAGTCTTCTCAGAAACTGGTAAACCCTACAGGTAATTTGGGCCAGAATTCATGTTGAGCCAATTATGAAAACATCCACAGTTCATGATTCATGCCATCTGTTCCTTGTCTTAAGCCCTTTTAACTAGTCCTGCTAACTTGATGATGAGGTAAGATGTCTAACTCAGGCAGTGACAGGGTTTGTAGCCTTGCCCCTCCTGCAGGAGAGTGAATTGGATGTGCTCTAAGCATTCAGTGGATTTTGAATCCCAGCATCACCTGCTTTGTGTTCTCACAGAATTCAGAGATCAATGTGAGGTTCTTTGCCCCTAATCCAGCCTGTTCATCATCATCACCTCCTCAAAGTGGGCAGTGCATTGTGATCAGGAGAGGCAGAATCTTACAAGGTGGCCGTAATCTCCTCTGAGAGTCAGACAGATATTCTCCCTTGGTTAAGAAAGTGACAGTGACCGAAAGCTCTAGGGGGAAGAAGGCTAGAACAAAGCTGTCTATTGCATCCTTTCATCAAACTGTTAATCTTTCTTTCAAAGACATCACATTTGTTTGGTGACAAAAGCCCCAAAGAAGCTGGATTGAGCTTGAAATCCTGTAGCAAGATTTAGAGGAAGCGTCTTTCATTCAGAGCGAGGAGGGGCGAGAGACTCCTTTTTCTTCCTACTAACCAATGGGCTCACAGAAGTCCACGAAGGTGACGGATTAATGCAGGGGCTCCCCAGGTAGATGCTACGTGACTCCTGGCACGCTCCAAAAACGTTTCCACAGCGACCAGCTAAACAAGAAATATGGAGTGTGATGGGATCCAGGGGAAACCTGCACTTTGGAAGGAGGGTGCTTTGCCACTCCGAGAGATTTCTGAATCTACTACAGAAGACCCAAGATACAATAATCAGTATTGTAGTTGTCGGAATTCAAATAGCTGGGATTTTAATCAGCTTTTCCCACTCCTCCTAAGTTTTGATTGTATATTGTCTTGCTGTTTCCTCTAGGGCACAGCCCCATTCCAAATCCTTGTTCCAGATGCTTTCTGTGCAAAATCGACATTTTTTTTTCTTTTCTCTTTTTTTTTTTTTTAAAGAAAAAGAAGAGCTAGTGGGAGAAAGAATTCTAGCTCTGTTCTGATTATCAGGTGAATTTAGGACCAGAGGGCTAACTAACTGGGCTAAAAGGGAGGCTGTACTTTGATGTGCATTACTTTTGTGCTAGCTTTTTCAGCCCTTCCCATCCTCTGCTTTTTATTTATGACTGTGCATTGTCCCTTCTCTTGTGTTGGCATTGCTGGCTGTGCAGCCAGATTCCAGCTGGAAAAATAACTCTATTTTTGGCTAGACTATTTTTCAGCCAGATCATTTCCCTGACCTGGTTCACTGAGCAGTAAGCAAACACTTTTGCGGTCTCTGTGATGAGGGAGTGATGCAGGGGGAAAAAGTGTTTGAGGGCAGAGGCTGCTTCAACTGGTTTATGCCACAGTGCTGTCAGATGTCTAACTATGGCCTGAATTTTACCCCGCACTCTAAGGCACCTGAATACTATGAATCTAGGACAGCACTGCAGCCCCAGAGTCTGTCTTGTTGGCAGGAAGCAGGTACTTTGTGCGTAATCAAAAGGCCTAGGCCAGTCTTTATCATTCTTGCTGCAGAGAAGTTCCCAGTGGGAGAGGAAAATGGAGAGAAAAAGCCTCTAAAGTGAGATTATTTTACTCTGAGGTTTGGGCATCATTGTATTTGTGTGTCAAAATGTGACAGGCATTAGGACCACGCAAGAGCCTCTTGGCAGCGTCTGACTGTTTGTAAGCTCCACTTTCCTGGCTCTGGTGGCTTTTTAAAATAGTACTGAACCTGCAACCAGTCTGTGCTTTTATTTAATTATTATTAAATAGTTATATGGGGAATTGGAAATATTGACAGCAGTGTTAACATATGGGGTGCAGGTGGTGTGTCAGGCAAGTGAAAGAGATTTAGTTTGCAGCCAGTAAGTGGCATGAAGGGGTTTGAGCCCCACATAGAGTATTTGGATGTATCCTTATGGCTGGTAGGCTGTGCGTGAAATGTGTGTGTGGTGAAATTTGTTAAGAGCCAGAGCCCAGTGACCTTTCCTTGCAGCTGCTCTGCTTTGCAATTTGTCTTTGTTCCCTACAGACAGCAAATTAAGAATAAGAAGCTCTCCCCAGTGTAGGATTTTTCTGTTGGAGGGAAATAGAAGCTAAATCCCATGGGTGTAGTGTAGCCTTGTCAGAGCTAAGTGCTTCGGGTCAAGCAGCCAAGCAGCCAAGCTTTTGCAAAGGGAAGTGATTGTTTTGCCCCTCTCTGGGTATTAATATTTGTCTGGTAACCCAGTACTTTGCTTTCAACCAGGACTGACTGTAGCAAGATATGGTATAGCGTGCTCTTGCTGCAGCATGTTGTTAGAGCTAAGTGCAACTATGCTGTAGCTGCTTTTCCCTTGGGACATTTCTTCCTTTGAAGAGGAATTGATATTGTCACTTTTATGACCCTGTGTGAGGTTTTGGGACATGAAGCCTTGGTATCAGACTGTTTAGGTTTAAAAGCTGTTTCTTCTCAAGCTTGCTCCAAAATGAGGCATTGCTGAATCACCTCCAAAGCAGCAATGTTATGAGAGGTCATACTGAAAGTGGACCAGTCATGGCAGGAAAGTTCTTCCGAAAACAGCCCTCTTAAAAGGCTTTTGTTTAAAAGCTAATGTCACGCACTCCTTTGCCTCTGTGAATTACAAGATTCAGCCCATAGCTGAGACAGACATGAAGGATGAGATGGGGATTTCTGTCGGCGACTGGAAAGGAAGAAGCAGCTGAGAAGGAGGTTGACTTTTGAAATTCAGCCCTGGTGTCCTGGCAGCTGTTGAAGGGCCATAAAAAAGGCAGTGGTTTAACACTGGGCGAGCATCAGGATCTTCAAAGCTCCTTCTTGTTTGGGAAAGATGTAAGGAACTCCTCAGAATTCCTGCCTGTGTGTGGAGGGGTGGAGGCTTCAGCCTGCTCCAAAGAGGGAATAGGAAGCTCCAGATCTTCATCCAGCAGATATTTTTCCCATGCTCTTTCCTCCCACACAGCAGCATCCTCCCTTCCCTTCTGGAGCAGCAACAGGCAATAGTTTCAGCACAGGCAGTGCTTGGCTTACTTAGGTTTGCTGGGTGCAGCCTAAGAATTAACTTGCTTTTCTTAAAAAATAAATAAATAAATAAAATATATAATATATATAAATATATATATATATTTTGAAGAATAGAAACCTTACCAGAGCAGTGTTACTGTGAAAAATCTCTAGCGTGAGAGAAATGACCTCCAGTTCCCTGTGCCTCAGCAAGCTTTGCCGATGAGCAAAGCACTGGGGAGTTAACCCTGCTGCCTGGTTTAGGGACAATACAGGCTACAGCTCACACATAGATGTAACTTAAAAGCAGTGTTTAACTCTAGGAAAGCCAGGTCTTACTTGACATCTCCTAGTTCTAACTGCATTCTCTCCAATGCAAATGATAATTATTTTAGTTCTTTAATTTCCTGACAATTTCTACGTAGGAGTCTTGGTGCACATTATAGACTGATGCTCTGAGCTTCTCAGTCTCCAAGTAAGAAACATCTTGCCTGACACAGAGGTAATGATGAGTGCAGGGACTGCCCTGTGATACACTGGGCCAATGTAACAAAGGATTAGAACCCAGCATCCTGCTTCTGCATTTTTATATTAATTCCCGACCTGTACGTTCCTATGCGATGACCTTACTCCAAGAGCCATTTGTAAAAGCAGGGAAGTAAAAAATGTGGGATAACTGAAGCATATAATTTTCCTAGTTCTCCTGAGCCCTTTTTATATTGTATTATCAGATGCATATCTAAGACCTTTGCTTGAAGGAGAAAATTTTCTTTTATGGAATATTGTAGGATTAAGAATTTGAAGATTTTTAAAAGCTATTATTTTATACTGTTTATCAGCTACTGATTAAAGTAGTTTTAAGGTGATTTATGACATGGCTGTTTAAAACTCTTACAAGAAGAGGTGGGCCTGAAAAAGCATCTTGTTGTTTGAAGATGATGAAATTTGAGCTGATTGTCTCATGAGATCAGACAATAACTTTGTTACCTGAAACATTTCCCTGAATGCTGCTAACATGGTGAGGTATGGTAAAAATTAGTATCTGAGAAACTGGGCTCTAATTCACCTGAATGTTAAAGAATAGGATCAAGATCAGCAGATAGATTGCAGAACTTTCTTCTGATATCTTCTTAGAAGGCAGACACCAGCATTGTGTATCAACTTGCAGTTTCTGAATGGGTTTTGTGGATTGTAAAAGTCCAGTCTGGAGAAGTAAACTGAATAAATCACCACTGATAGCTGGATTAGAGAAATCACCCCAGTGCTCTGGTTAGTAAAAGATGGAAGGTGGCATTGCTACTGCTGTTCGGGTGTGCAGAATAAGTAACAGCTCTAAGACTGGTCATCATCATGGCTGAAAACAGAATATGAGTGGAAACGACATAGTTCCAGGCAGTTCCTTATAATTCTTCCTGTTTCCAACCAATGTTGCTTTGGCCCTGTTGGGATTGGTGTTGAGTAACCTGCTTCTTTTGGTTCAGGTCCTCATTTCACAGGAAGAGTTACTGTGCAACCTCAGCAAAATTGTCTATATTTGCATAGAACTAGATGCAGAATCAAGGATCAATTAGACCTGGAGAGTATAATATAACACCTTAATATTCTCCAGAGGTCTCACATTTGTGAAATGACAAACTTGAGCCCTTTGTGAGCTTGCAACTTGGACAGACTGCAGGGAAATGAAGCAGCTGCACATCACAGCTTTCGGAGATCTAGCATAAAAGTGAATGGAGCTGACTTCAATTACATCTATCCATTCCTGCCAGGTCTGAAGGTGTAGGGGAAGTTCCTTTGATCAGTAAAGAGCTGATGAATACTCCACAGAGATGGATAAGCCTGTGTGACACTGGGCACGTGCTCTGAGGAGACCATGGACTTGTACTATATTGCCCCAGAGCATAGATATGGGGATTTAATCAAGCTGAACTTGATGTGCTCCACCTTCTTTGTGAATTTGTCTGACAAAAAGAAGTCTGAATCCAGATATGGTTCCTGAGAGCATTAATATCCCTGTTTTCCCTCTCATAGTTCCCACTTGTCAATCCTCCAGGCATTTCCTTTTGTTCTTTGATTGTAACTAGTTTGGGGCAGAGAGCTCATCATTATCTATTTTTATAATAGAGATTGTGTATGTGTTCAACAAGCTATCACACGTAAACAGGCTGCTGGATGCTTTCAGTATGTTGGGAGGTGTTAACAAACTGGGTAATCCCTGAAGGCTTTCACCACCCAGCAAGGCACAGCCCTGTTCTTGATAGACTTGCTTCTTGGTGGACACAAAATCAAAATCAAACACAGTAAGAGTTCTTCATTCCATTAGCTTCTTGTCAGAGAAACTATTCCAAAAGTTTACAGTCCTCCCTGCAAACCAATGTGTAAAATTGCTGAGTATTTGGATGAAGGGCTTGCAGATCAATTCTGCAGGTTGAAACTGCAAGAACCCTGCACTGAAAGAGAACTCGGTTCAGTGTTCGAAGGAGAAATGGACAAGTTAGTTGTCACACTTACATTCAGATCCATTTTCTTGATACTTGTTTCCCAATACCTCCATGCATAGTTTAGCTGCTGCCACTAACAAACAATGAAAACTCGTAGAGGCAAAGTTCAAGAAGTTGTTTGAAAGCTTGGGTTTTGACAACAGATGGCTGTAGTGCTTCAGTCACTGGATGATCTGCTTTGTAGTGAACTGTTCTTCTACCCCTTTTTTTCCATGCTATCCAAGTAGTGAAGTTTCTGAAGAACATGCAGATTTTGTAGGAGACTCAATCAGTCAGTCAGAATTTGCAATCACAATTTAGAGTTGGCAGTGGCTGAACCATAATATTTGTATTTATTCCAGGTATGACAAAGATGCAGTCCAGCTTGTGTGTATGAGTGTATGTGTGTATGAGTGGCACTGGAGACTGCATGGAAAACTTATGGGTGCCCTGTTTGTGAAACCAGTGTTGATGAAGTCACTAGTTCATGTTGCAAATAGGACTTGTGCAAAGAATGTCACAGTGCAAGGAAGCTGCAAAGATGGCATACACCTGTACTGATTTTGCCCCATATTAAGTAGTGCTTTGGTTTACTGCAACTTCAGCTGTTTGTCTTTAGTGGAAACATGGAGGGGAGTGAGTCAGAAGTAAGCTCTCCAATGCTGAAATCTCCTGAGTCTTTAAAGGCTGTGAATGTTTCCTTTGTGCTTTTATATTGCAGCCAGAATCAGTTTGTCAGAAAGTTCAGCGACTGTCCCAGAATGTAGGGGGTTCTTGCTGTTCATTTAGCATTTTTGGTGCAAAACTGAAGAGGGTACTTTAAAAACTAACAGGTCAGAGATGACACAGGAATTATGTTGCATATATTATGAGATAATAAACCTGTGAAACTTGCTACTGAAAAAAGACAGGGGAAACAATGGTGTCCAAGAAACTTTTCAAAAGTACAAAAATACAAATAGAAAACACAGTGAGGTAACAGGTGAACAGCACAACTCATAGCACCTACTTTTACTAGGCTGGGCTTTGAACCATGTTATTCTTTTGTCATTCTGCAGCCCCCACATACGCATTTCCCCTCACCTTCCCCTGTCACTTCCCCTCCCTCAGGCCCTCAACTATTGTAGTTTGCCATCTAGCTGGGTAAGAGACTACATGTGCTGCTGTGAGCGTGCAAGAGCCCAAGGCTAAGCAAACAGTGATTGCCCAGCTAGCTGCTGCCTCTTGGCTATCAGGTGAGCCAAACAGACTGTGCTTCCTCTTGACTACGGGCAGACCAAACAAATAGCTTTGGGAGCTACAGTCAACCCTGTCCTGTGGAGACCTGTTGGAGGAACTTGCTGCATATAAGCCCTTCAGCACCCTTTGTCAGATGTGACTAAAATTGGCTAAGAGTCAGAAGTTACGGGGAGGGGGAGGACTGGCAGCTGACAGTGATCACAAAAGCCCTTCCCCAGGCTAACCATGACATGAATAAGCATGAGTCACAGCATAAACTGATGAGCCTAAAATTATCTACAAGGATGAATACTAACTGGCCCAATACATTAGGGTTTTTTTGCTTACTCTGGAAGTAGCAGTTCTGGCTTTGGGTGCAGATAGGCTCACAGCTGGACTCTAGGCCAATAGTATCCTAACAGCTCCAACTGCAGTTTTAGCGATTTGGGCCTGGTGCTTTTGCTTTTAGATGAAGGAGATTCAGCAGGAACCTTCTTCCCTATGTTTTAGCCTCTAGCTGTTACTAGTTTGGTGCTGAAGCTCATATTTTCTTCTCCTGGCAGTTCCTTGCCCTTAGTGTTGAATCCAAGCTGATATTCCTGCCCTCTCCCCTCCAGCATTGTTCCCAGGCTGTCATGTCAAGCGCAAAACAAATACTCAGTGGCTCAGAGCTCCTTGCATCCAGGAGAAATTGCATTTTCACACTGGCTCAGAACGTTCTCTGCAGAGCCAAAGCAAAATTAACACTGAAACTAATCCCTTTGCCCTTACCACACACACCCCCTTCAATGGTGGAGCCAAAAAAGACTGAAGGGAATTAATCTTTTCTGTAAATTTCTGAGATGGGAAATACTCTGCTTTTAACTTTCTCTTCTTCCCTCTTTTCCAGTACCTGCATCAGAGAAACCAATCTTCCTTGGGGCAGGAAAGTGCCTTCTTCCTCTTTTCACTACTAATGCTATGAGTTTATTTTGAGAAGAAATTTTGTATCTGTACCTATTTGCCCAGGACTGCCATATAGCTTGGACAACCTATTAGCTAGACCAAGTAGGTTGTAGAGCTTGTTAGAGTAACTGCTGCCTACTCTCAAGAGTAGCCAAGAATAGCTGTTCTCACTCCTAGGGATAAAGTATACAAAACTGGAGCTCCAGGGGTCTGTCCCTTCCTGTGACGCGTATCACATTACCATCATAGCTGTGGGAATATGCTGCTAAGTGAAACTAGAAACAAACATCTAGAAATAAGAGGGCAGTCTATAGTGCTGAAGTGCCAAAAGAGAAAGGGCATCAAAGTTTCTGGTCTCTTTGACTCTTTTCTTTTCTGGTGTCAGAAACTCCAGTGTACTGATGCAGCCTTGTTGCACTATTAACTAGTCAGGCAGAACCCACCACAATCCTTCTGCCAGTTTAGGGACATCTTACTCCTGGAATGCTGCTTCCCTCTCATTTGCAGTGACTCATTAGCACCTTCTCATACAGGCTCCTGGACTGTCCAGCTAGAGAAGGGAGGCATCGTGGTGGTGCTGAGGAGCCTGCTGTGGCTGGGATTGACGTTCTACCATGTCCCAATGACCAAGCAATATGGCTACGTCTACTTTGGCACTGGTGAGAAGAACTTAGATCTGCCCTTCATGCTGTGACCCTGCTGCCTGTGCTGATGACTCAAGAGTGTTTAGATGTTATCCTTTGAGATATGTGTTTATTGCTTATTCTAATAAATATATGAAACCTCTGCATTGAACAGGATTCTTTTTTGTCTGTACTCTGGCCCTAATTGTTTCCTAGGATTTCACTGTGTGCAATCCTCCCTCAACTCCACAGTGAATTCCCTGTAACGTGTCAGTGCGGATCCTTTAGATAGCAATGACATTTCTTCCAGGAAGGGCAGAGCCCTAGGTCAGAAATCAAACCTAGGCCATCTGTCTGAGAACAAAGACACCATGCTTACAGAAAAACTCATTTGGAGGCAACACGAATGAATGCCTGCTGTCACCCATGAATGCCAAAAATAGAGTTTCTGCCTTGGAGTCAGAGGAGAAAGCTGATGCATACTCTTGAGAGCTCTATACTAAACCCTGAACTCCAGAAATGCACATTGAAGAGAGATGGGTATCTTGTTTTTCAGATGTTAGGCTTCACCAAAATAAGAGAGGTCTTTCCAGCTCATGGCAGAAAACGTTACTGTAGAAAAAAATTAACTGTGGGCATCATGTGGTCATTTGCAAAACCTGCTCAGATTTGCCTCAAGGCAATCATTACCCAAGGACTTTTCCATTAGTAAAAGTCACTGAGCAGAACTGGGATTAGAAGACAGAAAGAAGTTCTGTGTGCAGGAGAAGAAAGAAAGATCTTTTCCATTCTGAAGGACTGTAGGTTTCAAAGCTTCATAAAATAGAGAGGGTCAGCCAGAGATTTTATCTCAATATAATTAATGAAGTGTTGGCTCTGTCTCCCAAAGCCAAAAGATCTTGGCCAGATCAAGGGGCTGAATCTAGGACTTTCACTTCACAAAGTTTGACTAAAAAGAACCATTATAATCTAATTTGATTTCCTGAGTAATATGGGCTTATCCTCATCCTTTGTTCCTGTCCATGCCGATAGGTATTAACAGATGATTCTGATGAAAGCAATACAAGGCTCAGTGGAATAGCAGTACATTAAAAAAAGCTGTGATTTCTAATCCCCAGATACATATCAAGGAAATGGAGCCAAAGCAGTAATGTCCCAAATAAATTTAATGAGACTTTCATGCCAGGTCCATATCTAGCACTTCTCAAGTAGAAGCGGTCAGTAGGTGGAAGACGCCTGGATGTATTGTACAGAGAGAGAAATGATGTTACCCTTTAGTTATATGACAGAAAATGATGCACATCTGCCAGCCCGAAACTATACTAGGAAGCAGCTATATCACTGATACAGAAGACTTGTGGCAAATGTTTTTGCAGAGAAAAAACAGGCTGAGTCGTTAAAGATGTCAACATTCTGTATTTGTTAGATCCAGGAGTGAAGCACAAGCCACGAATCCTGGAGACGGCATGTAAGACACACACATGCTGCCAAATGCCTGCTGGCCACTACCACAGGTGTTCTGCTTCAAAATATGGATGGTACATATTATAAAAATATTTCACTTCAGTAGTCATTAACATAATTTGCATCGCTGCCAAGGAAGCATTGAGTTGCAAGAGGCTTTTTCTCCCCTCAGTGTCACAAGTACAAAAGCCCCAATGAGGCAAATCTGAGTTGAAGCACACATAAATGGAGAATCACCATTTACTGCTAGAAAAAGAAGGAAACAACCTTCTCCAAACCCACTACTGGACCACAATGAAACACAAATCATCAGATTCTTTCTGGCTTTGAGGTAAAGGTCTTTGTCCCCTGCTGCCTCCAAATCCTTCTGCACGTTAAATTTTGCTTTGCTGATTCTTGTTTTCTCTGAAATGAGCAGATCACTGCTCATTCACTGGGAATAATACAGAATACTAATGAGAGTTTTGGAATAAGAAAACTGTGGGTACTGACAAACTTGCAAAAAGGGCAGAGCAGTGTAAAACAGCCGTGCTCACTGTCTGTGCCAGTTCCATTGGGCCTTAGTGGTTTAAATAGAGAGGCTTGTGCATATATTTGACATTATCCTTTAGTATAGGGTGTCCAACTGGCATGGGAATTTTGCACCATTTAGGGCCCCTCTTCCAGATGGGCTTTGCAGATCTAATGGACCAGCGGGTCAGATACCTATCAAAACAGAAAACAGACACATTTCAGTTTGAGACTAATCACTGAGAAAATCACAGAATCACAGAATGGTTGAGGTTGGAAGGGACCTCTGGAGATCATCTAGTCCAACCCCCCTGCTCAAGCAGGGTCACCTAGAACACATTGCACAGGATTGCATCCAGGCGGGTTTTGAATATCTCCAGAGAAGGAGACTCCACAACCTCCCTGGGCAACCTGTTCCAGTGCTCTGTCACCCTCACAGTGAAAAAGTATTTCCTCATGTTCAGATGGAACTGTCTGTGTTTCAGTTTGTGTCCATTGCCTCGCGTCCTGTTGCTGGGCACCACTGAAAAGAGTCTGGTCCCATCCTCTCGACACCCTCCCTTCAGATACTTGTACACGTTAATAAGATCTTCTCTCAGCCTTCTCTTCTCTAGGCTAAACAGGCCCAGCTCTCTCAGCCTTTCCTCATAAGAGAGATGCTCCAGTCCCCTAATCATCTTTGTAGCCCTTCGCTGGACTTGCTCCAGTAGTGCCACATCCCTCTTGTACTGGAGAGCCCAGAACTGGATGCAGTACTCCAGATGGGGCCTCACCAGGGCTGAGTAGAGGGGGAGAATCACCTCCCTCGACCTGCTGGCAACACTCTTTTTAATGCACCCCAGGATACCATTGGCCTTCTTGGCCACAAGGGCACACTGCTGTCTCATGCTTAACTTGGTGTCCACCAGCACTCCCAGGTCCTTCTCCGCAGAGCTGAAATGTTTTGACTTAAGCAGAATAGCCACTCTAGCCTTTGCTTCTCCACATTGCATCTTTCTAAAAGGAGGCAATGACCATGGACAAAGCTCCCTCAGTTCAGAAGGGACCACTGAAAAGAATTTTTTTCGTTCTGAAACTTCTAAGCTGCACCGCTGGCACCTGCCATGAGTTCCAGTATCATGAAACAAATGAGGGGCAGTCTCCGGGCTGCTGGCAAGTTGTCCATCTGTAGCTAAACTGGAGTGCCAAATCCCTTCATTGCATCTAGCTCCAAGTCTGAATCCATCAAACATCCATATTCTTGGGAGGTGTCATTTCAACAGCTGGCCTGAATAAAGTAAGTCAGTTACAAAGGCTAGGCTCAGTATAAAATAAACTCTATAAAGGGATTCATTTCTTTCCAGTGGATAAGCAAATTTTTCTTCTGTATGAGATGGGTTTCTGGTCTAGTCATGTATTTTCATATGCCCAAATTTGCTTTATTATTTCTGTACAACACTATTCCAGCTTGCTGGTGCAGGAAGTCACAACCTGCAAATGTAAGAGGTACTAAAATGGAATGATCACAACTGCAAATCCCTGTGAAGAGCAACGTCTGGCAAATGGCCTTTGTTTTTTACCACCTGAAGTTTTAGGCCTGGCTTTGCAAATAGGCAGGGGATCTCAGATCCTGAATCAGTTACTGGAAATCTTACCCTCTGGCTGGGTGGCCTGGAGTTTTGTTAGTCTTTAAATCTTTTGCTAACAGTACAGAGAGAATAGAGGCCCTTAGAGAAAGAGGAGTCTTTTCAGACAATAAAGATCCAAAATAAAACCCTCGCGTAATCTGCACAAACAATACTTCAACAAATTAGAATTTGGAACAGACTGATAAACTTTGTCCAGCGATGTTTGCATGCCTCTGTTGAGTAATACCATAGTCTTAATGTAACCTCAATCTGTCATCCTCTCCCCACAAAGCTTTGTTACCTTTTATTTGCATCATGCAAATTTGAGCTATTAAGAACTTTGAACAGAGACCATGTAATGCATTGTTCAAAGGCACCTGGCACATGCTTGAGATCTGCAAAGAAAGCTCATGATGCCAGGCAGCTACAGTCTACATAACAGTAGCACACTTTCCTAGCACTTTTCTTCTTCAGCAATCTTGAACAATACGAATTGAAAAATGAACCACACTTGGAGGTTCCTGCTACTGAAATTAAGCCACTTATATTTTGCACACAAATAGATTGTAGCTTTTGCTTTGAGGAGTTTAAGATAGTCGCAATACCTAGAAGTAACAGCAGGAGAGATATGGGAGAGAGAATGGAACAAGATCCATCATATGCATGCATTAAATTAGTCCCTTTTGACCTTTAATGTTATGATAGTGCATTAGTGGAATCCCTTACATAACAACATTAGGACAGGAAGTAAGAGAGACTCCAGTCTCTAATTTCAAATGCAAGGGGAGTTCAGAGATACCAAAAGCAGTTCCCTAGTTTGGAATCTGGCAAAGAACCAAAGTAAGGCAGCTTCCCTTGGGAGATGTTTAGGGGTATTTGACAGGCACATGGGCATAGGCCCTTCTTTTTACATTTCCCTTACAGTAGGTGGAGGTCTGTAGTGTGAGTTTTGATATTGCAAGACTAAAGTTACAGTGGAGGAGGACAAAAATTCAAAATTGTTTTAATGCATCAGTGTGCCAAGTGCAGTTCTGGTCACGTGACCAAATGCTTACGGGAAAGTGCTCCCATGATAATAAATGATCTCACCAGGAGAGAAGTGAATGTGTGAATGTGAGATACGCATCAATGCTATGTGCAGGTTTAGACAGACAGTGGCTTTTTAAGAAACCCCTCTATTTCTGTGCGGGGGCTGGAAGTGCACACCCAAATTCTGCATAGGAAGGAGGATTTAGTAATGGCCTGATTTTAAAGCTTTTGTTATTTCTCTTTTGAGCAGGTCTAATCCAGCCCTCTGGTCCAGGCTTTTGGCTTCCTTTGGGGACTGCAGGCTGGGGCTTTTCATTGTTAGCTGAAACAGACATTTGGACGCTTTCCCTTCCTGAAGCACATTTGCTTTTAGTGTTTTTAATACTTGCTTTGTCCCAACCTCAAACTTTCAAACTTGTCCTATTTTGTTTGCTGCTTTTTTTTTTTTAACCTTGATTCAGCAATGGCAAAAGCCTGGGAGCAGTCAGTCTACAAAGTTCCTTTTCCTTTTTGACTAACCCCAGTTCCTACTGTTTCACAGAACAATTTTTTTCTTCCTGAGAGTAAAAACAATCCACCAAACTCACATACAAAAGCTTCAAAACACGTTGCCTAACGCAAGACTTTTTGGAAAACTGCTGTCCATGTAAGGTTGTGTTTTGCAAATTTGTTACACCCTTTTCTAGCCAAGTCACCCAACAATGCATTGAATCCAGCCACCTAGTTTGTCTTGCGGAGCTTTTACAAGGGCCTACAAACACACACTGGCAGATGGTTTGAATTTTCTCAACCAGCTGAGGGCTGTCAGGACAGAGCCTCCACACAGATCCCAAATGCACCCAGTCTGCAGTCTCGTAACCTGTTATCTCAGTGCACAGAGCCCTCCTTCTGGACAAAGAGGGTCAGAACTGCTAATCTTGGGGAGCAGCAACTCACCTCGAGGCCCTGCTTGCCCCCTCAAGTAGGATCCCAGGCAACAGCCAGAACCCCTAGACTCCAGTTGCACAGTTGAGAAGTATGGTTAAGGCATATGCAGATAGTCCTGTAGTCTCCATCACCAGTGTTTGTGATGGTGTGAAGAGGTAATGAGCAAAGCTACTTCCAGTCCTGATGGGAAATGGCACGACATAAAAGGCATGGAAACCGGTGCAGTTGGTCACCTGCAGTCATTGTAATCACCTAAAATCTCTGTGGTAGTTGGAGGTCAGGTTCCAGGGATTTATCCAGTAAGCAGGAGTGCTCCAAAGCACTTCCCACTGCTTCCCAGCAGCTAGAGACTGCTGCTTAACACATAGGAAGAAGCAGAGGGCTTCCATATACTGGGGTAAAGGAAAGTACTCACACATGGGGCAGTTGCGTCCTGCGTGCAGGATGGCAGAGGCCATCTTGGTGGAGTCTGAGGCTGAATTTCTAAACCCTTGCTGAACTTTTTCAATCTGGCTTGTTTGGATTAAGAGCGAAAGGCAGAGGGCTACAGACTGTGCAGGAAGCACTCGATCAAAGTGTTGGCAAGACTGTCTCCTCCCTGCCACCTCCCTTCCCAGGATGCCTTTTGGCTTTGCTCACCTGCAGGCTCTCTGGTTCTTTGCTTTTGAATTCACATGCTATGCACAGCACAGTTTTCATGCAATGAGAGAAACTGCATGCTGCTAGAGTGAAACATGACAGCAGTGAAACCAGATTCTGCTCCAAGGGACTAAGGTGTCCACAGAGCCTGAGAACTTTATAATTCATGAGGAGTTCATATGGAACCAGCCTCCTCCCTAACACATGGCAACTTCAGTTCAAGAAATGGAGGAGGGAATAACTTGGATATTACCTGTGCCAATTTCTGTTCTGCCAGGAAGAAGCTGATAATGAAGTA
This sequence comes from Apteryx mantelli, assembly GCF_036417845.1. Taxonomy (NCBI): domain Eukaryota; kingdom Metazoa; phylum Chordata; class Aves; order Apterygiformes; family Apterygidae; genus Apteryx; species Apteryx mantelli. Next base: position 44,932,108 of record NC_089980.1, on the reverse strand, counting down.
GCAGCTGAGCACTCAAAATCATGTACTGCATAATCTGCAGCACCTCTTGCTGACAGAGCCTAGGCTCAGGGAGCCTGAGACATCCCTCAGTCCTTTTGATTTAACCAATATTTTGGACCTACCAAAACAGAACAAGTGCTATATTCACATTAAAAAAGCCTCCAGATGCTGGCCTGAACTCAGTGGCTGTTCAGACAGAGAATTAGTCCACACTATCCATCCAACATCCTCCATGCTGGAAAGAAAACTGTTGAGCTATTCAGGTTTCCAGTCCTGAAAGCAAGGAGAGAAGTTTGATCTGCAGCTGTGCTTAACAGCTTCCCAAATGGTTCCGGTGTGTGGTAGACTCTGAAATCTGAGAACAGTCAGTCACTCTGCATGGTGCTGGTGAAATCCCTGAGAACTTCCTCAGCCTTACAGGCTAGTGAAAATACTTTGTTGCTGCAGCACTTAACTGGAATGTGCCAGGCAGGAGCACAAACAGAGGCAAAACTAAGAAATAATGTCAGGAACTTATGAAAGGGAAAACTCAGGCTGAGGATGAGGGAACAATTCTTGGCTGCATGACAAATTTGCTTGTGGAATCATCCCTCAGAAACAGGGAAGACCTAGCCTAGGCCAAACACAAAGAAATGAACCATAGGGAGTAATTCTGCATTGACAGGGAACAAACCTGAATGGTTTTCCATGTCCAAGTTCTGCAGACAGATGTTATGGAAGAGAGGGGGAAAGAAGGTAGAAAAAATAGCTTACGGAGTATGTGGGTACTCTAATGGCCATATTTCTGCAAAAGAGCCATAGCCAGTAAAGCAGTTAGCAGACGGCATTCACAAGCTATCACTGTAAAAAACAAATCAGGCATAAAGCAAAAAGGCAAAGAACTAAAGCCCAAGAAATGAGAAATACTGTGGTAGGTGTCACCTGGGCAGCGTCCAGACTACAGTGGGGAGACCAGACCAGGGAGCTGCGGAGTGCTTCCCAGTTTATTTCTGACCACAAGCTTTTCTCACACATCTCCTATCTCCCCCATGACCAGAGCTTGGCTCACCTGACATTTCACTTTCATATTGTACCTTCTTCTGCAGTTCTCAAACTCCTTTTCTATGTTACATTACATCCTGGATAGATGATCGCATACTGTGCTGGAAAGTTTCATGACTAAGAACAAGTCAGGATCTGCAGGCCACTATTTACCAATGCAAAGCAGGGAAATTCTTACCTCTCTGCAGGTATAGGTGTGTATAGGAAAAAGTGTTTGAAGTTCATACAATGGAGACAATACAACCACTTCAGAAAGCAGAGCAGAAATTCCACTTTTTGGAAAACAACATTGAGTAATCACCATAAAAGCATTTTCTGGAGGGGCAGAGCAGGCAAGGGGGTTCTGGGTGATATAGCCACCCTTTGTATTGCTAGATCAACTGCAGGGCAGCACCCCAGATGCTTGTTAAATCAAGACAGTTTGCTGATAGTTCCAGGTGGTGGCATGTTACTTTTTAATCTCAGCTAGGTGATAACCACTGCATGTCAGACACCTTGTTTTGGAAGCAGGCTTGATTCAGACAGGGTGAACACGACATGGGCCAAATGTCCTAGCCAAGATAGCCACAAGTGAAGCCAAGTAAAAACTGAGGAGCAGCTTCTCTGATGCTCCCAAAGCATTAACACAGCTCCTCAGCGCTTCTTTATGTACTTCCTTAGCACCTTTGTCCAGGAACACAGCTGGTCTGTGTGTCAGGAGGAAAGAACAGATGCCTTAAGAACAAAGATAACCTGTTGGGTAATTTGTGCTACTGGCTGTTGTGTTATGGAGAAGGTCCTGAGCTGGGTAGCACCTCATTTCAGGGCAGAGACAAAGCAGAAGTCTTTCATCAGACTGGTCTATTCCTCCTTCAGCAGCAGATGAAGCTGCTCTGAGCAATACTGATGCAACCCTGCAAGAAGCTTGGTCAGAGCGAGCATCAACTAGAACTTTGCGGGAATGGAGAGACACAAAAGGAATTGCTCTCCAAATGAAGCAATCTGACAGACTTCTGCCAGCCAGGGGTTGAGGCTCTGAATCCACAGTGTCTAGAAACTATATGTAGAGCTCAGGTCTACATTGTAGCCAAGGTGCTGAGCTCTGACTCCTGCTTCAAGTTACACTCCCCACAATGAATCTCCTTCACCCTCAGGTGCTGTGAGTTAAATCTGTCCCTAAGATTATCTTAGGCTCCCATCTTGGCTCTGTCACTCTAGCAGCTGAAGGTGTAGTCTAATATCAAGAGCCCTAATACCAGGAAAACATTCTTCAGCTCCATGCAAGATTTTCTGTCCCCAGATGATGGGAACTCTCACAGAAATATGTGGGGCAACATCCAGAGCAGACTAACTTCTCAAAAGTCCCTCAAATAAAAAAGTGAAAGATTTCTAAATTCAGAGCAAAGGGTTAGACAACAGATTGCTTATCTCCCAGTCCAGGGGAGCAATTAGAAAAATTTCAGAGCAGAAGGGGTGAGCACACAGAAGTACAGGCAAGACTCTGAGAGACATGCTGTCCTTTAGCAGGGCAAAGATCTTATTGTCACAGTCTGAGACAGACTATACTCCTTTACAGGGCTCTGCCTATTCTTTTCATCTTGCACCAGACTTCCTATTTTAGGACAGTATAGCAGGAACCTTGTGTCTTCTATATGCAAAGCTCTCTTCCATGTGCAATGCAAGCCCTGATGGCAAGAGAATGAAGGCAGATGAGTGAGAGGGAGAGACAGCAAGAATGGAGCACATGTGATGGGGAATGGACTAAATTTTCAGTGTACTGGATGCTACTAGCCACCTGTGAGAATTATCCATCTCAGTTTGCAGCCCTGATACCAATTTGTTTCCACTTCTCTTCTCTGGCCTGTTGCCTCATGACTACTTTCTTTTGGTCAAGAAGAGTCAGACTCCTACAGAGCCCAGCAACTGATGCCTCTTTTGCCAGTGCAAGCATCACTGCAGAGTAATGGGCAAGCTGCTGTGCCAGGGTTTCTGTTTCTTTCATGGACCAGGTTAAAAACCCCCTCAGGCAGCTCGTGGCAACTCAATAGCTCCAGCATGCTACAGCAGGGATTTTTTGGAGGTGGGGGAAAGCAGGGGAGGAGAATGTATTTCAGCACCACATGCACAGTAAATCCACTGGTGGAGCAAGTAAAAAGTCATGACTGCAGGCAGAGCTGGAGAGCACAAGGGCTGGTAAAACTGATGCTAAGGAGTGTACAGTTGCTGTGTTCCTGCTTTGGAAGAGCTTTAACCAGTGGCCCAAAAAGTGTGCTCTCATGTAACTGCATATTATAGGGCACCTGAGTGACTCCCCATTGGGGTTCCCAGGGCTACAACAGCAGTGCTAAAAGGCACTATCATCTCTCATATAAACAGAGCTAAGAGGACTAAAGCAGCCAATAGTCATCCCAAGGAGAGCCGAAGCTCAGGGATTTGGAAAATACATCACTTAACTGTGCAATATAGTCCTTGCTGTGATAGGCTCCTTGCAGAGCCTTTTGATCCCTTCACGCACTGGCACTTAGAAACCCAGTAGAAAAAAAATGCAGTGAAGGGACACGCTCAGTTAGGTTGAAAGTGCTGCTATTACACCAGAGAGGCTTTGAGGATGACCTGGTCAAGTTCTTACAGCACTGAAAAAGGCAGCTTGTTCCACTCAAAGTCCCAGCCCAATCCTGCCCCTGCCCTCCCCTGCCAGCTCACTGTTGCCTTTGGCAGCACCACAGACTGAGTGCTTCCCAAATTAGTATGGACTTACAGAAGGTTTTAGAAACAAGTACAGAGGCAAAGAGAAGGTAAACACGGACAAATCATTTACGCAGGAAATTTGTGGTGAGAGTTCTGGTTTCATTCCCAAAATAAGTACTGGTTGAGTGTCTTCTGCATGTGGATACCCTTCAGTCCTGTGAGGGCCACCTTGCCCCATCAGGCTGGAGGAAGGAAGCAAGGAAGGATCAGGGGAACGTTCCTGAAGTACCCCTGCACTCCCTCCTGGCTCCAGGACTCACTCGAGCAGTTTCATCCCCACCACCACCAAAACTCCCAGTCTGACTTCTTGATCCCATTCCTCGTCTCCATCCAGATCTTTTTCTCAACTCTGCCCCCCTCCCAGTTGTTATGTTCCCTTGCTGGGAGGAAAGAAAAAAAAAGGGTGGTGTGGAGAGGGACTAGCAATACACTAGGGAGGACTTGAATACTTATCTCTGAACTTGATTTTAGAGGTACAGCACACCTACTTGCACGTAGAATGTATCTAGAAGTCTCCATGCTTTGTTCTCACATGGAACAATTTATAGAAGTTGGGGCAAGAGACCTGGAGTCCTGGTGTGATTCCAGTATGATACAGGATTTGCCATTTCCTGTCCCAACCTGCTGTGCAGGGTTGCTATGTGAATGCTAACTAGATACGGTGCTCCACCCCACAGCTGCTAGATAGACACAGTGACTAAGAATCCCAAAGACTTTTAAGATACAGGAATGAGAAGGTTTTCAGAGCTGAAATATCTGATGGCCACAGGGCTGCATCAAATGCAGAGTCCTCTAATTTGATCCTCACTGATATCCGGTGCGCAGCCTGCCAGCATCTCGGGGACATTTCCAAGGGCTTCTCTCAAATCTCAACTGCAGAGAGTCAGACCTGAAACGCAGGAGTCTCCGGCTGCCCTGAGCCCTGCAACCTAAGCTCTCCCAGCAACAGGCCCGTGGCCTCTGGTAACCCCTCAGCTCGCTAATGCAGGTTCATAAACTGCTCTGACATCCCCATGGAAACAGAGTGTGAGGTCATAAACAGGGGATTAGCACCTCCTAACACTGAGCAAAGCGCAGGAGGCGACAGGAGGCTTTCAGTTCGCCCACCAAAGGCCAGGGGCCACTCAGCCCCGGGAGGGGGAAGAGAGCTTGTTGCACAGGAAGGGCAGGCTGAGGGTGAATTACTAAGCGCAGTCGGGGAAATGGGGATGGGGCAGAGAGCGAAACAGGCTTGTGACAGGCTCTTTGTGGCTGCTCATCCCCCAGCTCAGGGCTGGTACCCATCCTGGGCACCCTTCTGTGCTACCTGCTGTGGGGGAGGTGAGACTCCATCACTGGGGCATCCTTCTGTGACAGCCCTACTAGTGATGAGGAGGCCAGTGCAGCTGAGGAAGAGTAGGCATAAGCTAACATGTGCGGCAGTTTCAGCTCTCTGTGGATGGATGGTTTGAATGAGATGTGGTTTGTCCTTGAAACACTGACAAGAGAACATAGTGGCAGATAGTCCTTCTCCAAAATACTGTATGTACACCTTATGAGCCCTGTAGCCTGAGGCTTGCTCTACCCAGTTACAAGGAACTGCTTTTCCTTTTCCAGACTAATCCCGAGCAAAGAGAGGTTGAAAGACAAGACTATTCACCTGTTGAGCTTGGGTTTCTTGGGAATATGCCCTTCAGGAAGCAGAGGCCTGTGGTTTGGCAACAAACCTGAGACAGAAAAAGAAAGGTGTGAGAAGATTTTGCAGTGCCTCCTTGCCGCCGCAGCATCCAGAAATCACATTACACCTCTGCCTCATAAGCCAGGCAACTCAGACCCCCACTGGGACAGCACAGCAGAAACTGAAGTGCAGCAGAAGCAGTACCTTTTCTTTAGTCAGTGGTGAACCTGCACCCCAGCCAGAGAGAAGCTAGGACATTCTGCTAGATATACTGTGTTTGAGAAGTAATATGCAACCAAAGGCACAACCACTTGGGCTCACTGAAGAGGCTTTTAAAGAGCACATAGGGCATTGGTGTCTAGTCAGATTCCATATTCAGGATGAAAATATGACTACTAAAATTCTCAGTTGATTTAACTTGGATTCAACTCAGGTACCAGATCGGTACGATATGCAGACTAGGTCAGTCTGGGACCCACTCCCAGGATAAAGCAAAGAGATCTTCATATGGCAGAGGGTAGACAGGCACATGTTATTAATGGGGTAGAAGGTCAAGCTTGTGCTAAAGCAAATCATTTCAGAAGCTGATACTTAATCATTAGTTATTTCAAACTGAGTCACTTCCCACATGTTTCTGCAACAGTAGGCTTCTCTGCAGGGATAAATGTCTGCTTCTAAAGCAGAAGAGAAGACACAGAAAGGAGAACAAGTAGTTCCTGGTCCACTTTCCTGTCCCAGCACTTGGTGCATAATGAGTTTGCTGAGTGACTGGACAATGAAATCTCACTTATACTAATGGGGTGGGAGACCCTCTCAAAGGGTTCTATTGGTACCCCCAGTACGGAGTTTGCCTGAGGAAGTGGCTAGGTACCTGCTCGGTGAGCCATCTGCACGCAGACTGCAATCTTCTTGTGCTCCTCCAGACAGAGGCCTGTGATCTTCCGTGGCAGCATTCCTCCATCAGAACGGATGAACTGACTCAACAGCAAGACATCCTGAGGGATCAAGAGAAGGGCAAACCCATCAGTGCTACAGCTACTTTAACTACTGTGATTCTTAGGTGTCATGCTGACCCTCAAGCTGTGTACAGAACTCAAAACAAACCAAAACAAAACAATAATCCCTTCCTACGCCTTTTGGCTGCAGCTTGACAACAAGTGGCTTTCGCTTGCCATCACTCTGCCTGACAGCTTAGCTCAGTTAGGTCACTCAGATGGTCTGAGTCTTCCCCTGACTTCACTAGTGTAAACACATTATGTCAGCTGCAAGCTCTGCTACTTCACTGTCCCTTGCTCCAAGATTCTATCCAAGATAAACTGTGTCCTAGGTACTCAGGCACAGTTACACAAGATCTACAGATGGATAGTGTTTATGTAACTTGAAATACCATCACAGCTGCTATCCTAAAGGTCACAGATATGTTAGATCACCTCTGTCCCTTTCCTTGCTCTCTCAGAGCAGGCCTGTTCCCTGCTATCTATTCTTCAGTCTTTTATCCAGTTTCTCATGGTGGAACTTCCCTTGTATCTCTCTGGAGGGGTGGAGAGCAGGGAAACACTCCAAGATCTCATAGGAAGAAGCTTTTCATAAGGAAAGAACTGCGCTGTGACGGGAAAGACCTAATAGAATAAATTGTTGTCTTCAGTCCTTTGATTGTGTGTGCATTAGGTGGGGCTGTTAAAGCCATGCTGGATGAAAGGCGCACTCAGAGCATGCTGAGGGTTCGGCTGGGATTCGAGGATCATTTAGATTACACTGCTGTTGACCTTTCAGATTAAGAGCTCTAGAAGCATAAAGCATTCTTAATAAAAACAAAATTTAAGGGATCTCTAGGATCAGATAATATCAAAGGGCTAGTATGACAAATTTTTAAACGCAGCAGAACAGCTGTTAGAGAGGGTACCATTAACCACATAGTGAAACAGCCCGACATTCAAATACGTGCTTTCCATTTCCGCACACGGCACTGCTGCTGATGCACCCCTCATACCAACCTAGGCAGGTCCCCTTGATATGCTGACATCAGCATAAATTGGCCCAAAGGGCCTCTGGAGACACCGTGCTTGTTTTTCCCCATCTGTTGGCAGACTTGCTGCTGGTTGAAAGTTTATTTCTCTGCTCCTGTTGTAAACATTTTCATAGCTGGTGTAGCTGGACCACGCAGAAGCTGCTCACAGGCTGGAAGGAACCTGCCTGCAGGCACCCCCACAGCATGAGAGAATTCAAGCCAGGTATGTCAGTTCTTAACACCCCTCTGGTCTGGGGCAACACGTGAGAAGAAAGAGTACTTAAGGCTTTTCACTATGGGTGACCCTGACTCTGCCTGCTGTTGGCAAACCTGCTCCCATCCCCTATCTATTCTCTTTCACAAGGAGGTCCCTGGAGCATGCCTAGCTTCATTTACTACCCTTGTAAAGGCAAACAATCACAAGTTGATATAAAATGAACATCCAGAAAACCCAGCCATCTAGGATTTATACATCCATCCCTACAGCACAAGACAAGCTCAGCTCTGAAGTGGGCCACAGGAATTCAGCATGGCTTTCTGATAATGACTGATTCTGACAGACGCTGTCATGCAAGTGCTGTATCAGAATTTAGAGGGGTTTTCCAATCCCATCCTCACTAGCATCATCATCACATGCAATTTCCCTCTTCCCTTATCTGGCTTCCGTTTTACTGCTGCTTGTCTAAAATTAGTATGTTCTGGCTGATTTTCGGATCCAGCTCCTTTGAAAACACAACAGATTAGGCAACTTCTTGCTGATACGAAATGCCTGATCAACCACCACACAGAGTGATGTTGTATCCAAAGAACAAGAACAGCACAGTCAGGCAACTAGCAGCGAGCTCCTGAGAGGACATCTATGGGTAAAAGGGAAGTGAAGTGTCCCCAGCCCAGTTAATGCATGGCCTTGCCAATGAGAACAGTAACCAGGGAACCAGTTAGTGCCAGCTGCGTTGGTGGAAACTGGACCGAGGCCAGCCAAGTGGTCCAAGGGCACTGACTTTCGGCCACTCCTGAAATGCGCTGGATTAGATCCAGGAAACCGGAGCAAGACTCAGTCCGATGTTTTTCCATCTTTAGCCATCCCGTTCTCCAGATCAACAGCTCAATTTGCCATTTAGCACAAACATCTCACTTCACTAGTGAGAAAGGGCTGTTCAGTTCCAAGTGCCTAGAAGGAGAAAAACTTTCTAAACTTTTCTATTAGCCTGCGGTATTCCTCTGTGGGGAAGAGGAAAGAGGGAACTGATGGCAAGTTTGAGGCTGTTCCAATCTTTGCAGCCATGAAAGTCTAAGTAGGCCACTGGCTCTTGTGGAGTGCCTAGGGTTTGTGTGGTCCAAGTACTTTCTTGTATTACCACCACACCTCATGGAGTCACAGGGTTGCTATCAAGTGTTTCCATGCAAAGGGGGGAGGTGGGAAGCAAAGGGAGATACTCTCTTTTTCTCCCCCTGAAAAAAAAAAAAAAAAAAAAATCAGGAAAATCCACTCTCTATTACCAACTCTGACCAACAGCTCACCAGCTGACCAACTTCTCTTGAGTGACAGTCATTTCTTAACTGAGTCATCTATGTCCCGGCTGCTGCAGCTCCAAATTAACGCTTATGCTGTTTGGCTTAAAATGCTGCACACTGGACAGAAGGTTTGTCCGTTTCTGAAGATCCCCACAGTTAACATGCCAGGTGCCTCTCCCAGAATACTTGCACAGATGCATCTTACCACAGGGAGAAGGCAGACAGGTATAGCCAACTTTGTGGGGCAGCTGGGGAGGGAAGCAAGCATGTAGAACAGTCTGAGGGGGAAAAAAAAAAAAAAAAAAGTCTGGCAAGTTCACATGGTGCCGTCATGTTCCATGAAATTCACATTTTGTGCTAGTGGACAGCCAAGCCTGTAACCACGGATTTGCTTTAATCACTTGACGGCTCCCAAGAGGCTGGACCCAGAATCCCACCCCTGTAATCTGCAGCATTTGATGAAAACAACTTGGATTGAATTAATCTAGGGCTAATAGGCAAAACTTGCAGTTTGGTTTCCCCTATTTACTGTCAAAGAAAGATGACATTTACTGCCTACTCAGACTAATGATGTTTGAAGTGGGATAAGGGGGGAAAAAGGAAAAACAAGTTTAGCCTTCACCTCTAAAAGGGCTGGATAAACTAGATAAACAAAACACTATGTGCAGCACATTCTTGTGAATGGATGGCAACTGAAATGCAGACACATAGTATCTGCAGTCACTTTGAAACCCAAGATCCTTGACTGGTTACATGCCTTCCATTAAAACCGTCATTTACCCCAAGAAAGAAGTATTCTGTCTGTGTAATCAAACTAGTACTGGGCTGTACCAGACAAGTCTGTCAGTCATTATTTCAAGTTACATAAGAATCTGCTTTCTTCACCCTCCCTTACTCCTGGGAGCTGTACACCAGTCTCCAGGCATTTCATAACAGGATTGCAGGTTCCAATCCAGTTTTACATCCTGACAACGACCAACATCTTTTTTAATCTCCAATGGATACTAGATGGCTAAGAAAAATCAACAGAGGTCTCAGTTTCAGTGGATAGACATACCCAAGCCATAAACAATGGCAATTTGTACCATGGGCTTCTTTATTCTGAGCCTCAGTAGAGACTAAAGACTGAACTGGCAATGACAACTGCTGCCCTCCACACCAGAGCTGAGGCAGGCTGGAATCATGACCTGCTAGTGCTCACAATGCCTGTTCAGTTGATTGATAACTTGGGAGACATTGGTTCCCCAGTTCTCTGACAGCTAAAGTAACTCATTATGCCACTACTTTAGACTGTGCTAGTTGTACATGACAAAAGGAAAGTCCTATGAGGTCATATTACCCAGCTCCCTCAGGGGCTAATTCAACACTTCCCTTTTCATAGGGCTTTATTCTGTCCAATTATAAGCATCCCAAGCAAAAAAGCTCACACTTTCCTTTCTATGCAACTACCTGATCTCAGATTATCAAATTATAAATCTCAAAGGAACCACCGTGATCCATTTACTCTAATCTCTTATCAAACAGATTATGCTGTATGAATGAGGATATATCCTTAAGAAAAATAGCTGTTCTCAATTTAAAGACTTTTAGGCCAATTACAACCACTGGTGAGTAAATTGTGTCACTGTTTAATTACCGACAGAGTTAAATGTCTGCACTTTACTATTTGAGCATTTCAAGATTCTGCTACTCATCACTGCTGCAGCAAAGAAAAACAGCAGAGATGGCTTTTGTGCAGAAAAGGGGAGAATTTTATTCACTTTAACATCTCAAAGCCTGAAAACGCATGACTGGTACAAAGCATTCACACACATAAGAGACTTATTCAAGTAGAGGAAGCAAGCTGCTCCAGAAATGAAGTTTCTCCTAATTCCCATCAGCCCCAGGGAGGAATGCTTCTAAATACTGAGGTAGGAACCTTCCACAGTTTTGATTTACCAGTTCACGCTGCTCTCTCTAGCTTTTTGTCCCAGTTGTCCTCTGCTCTGAAGCAAGAGTAGTGGATATGTACATAATCAAGATGTATATACATTCAAAATTGACACGACAGCCAGGAAGGACACGTTCCTAGCTTATCTCTCAAGAACAGAATTTGTTAGGAACAATTTCAACTCAACAATGATTCTCAGGATTCTGGCTGAAGGATCTCTCCTAGTGTTTAGTTTTCTCTTGCTTCCCTAATGAGCTGTAGAAATCAAGATCTAAAAACCAAACTGAACTTCGCTTTGGAAGAAAATGCATAATCTTAGTTCACTGTACAAACACACCTAAGGCTCATGCTTCACATTCTCTGTTGGGACTAACAACCTACTTCTAACCCTGGAATTCGGGCTCTACAACACAAAGTATTTGCCTAAAACCACTTCTTTTGTTCTCAACAGCCCTGTTATCCCTATCTGCAGCAGAGTCCTCTACCACAGACAGCAGTAGAATGTGAGTTTTGGTATTAAATTTCAAAATGAATCCAATCCCATTGCTCATTTCATCCCTGGGTATCAGTTTATAGTTTTTCTGGGGTTAACATACAACTCATGGAATGCTTGCTGGAGATCTGTGGAGAGCTAGCTGGTTTAATGATGCTGTTGACTCCTTGCGTTTAAAAGTCACATGAAACTAAATTAACCTTAGAAAAGTATTTTCCAGTGTAAGTGACTAATCTGTTTTGACCACCACCAAGTTCAACAATCATGAAAGAGGAAAGAATCTCTTGCAAGAAGTCCCTGCATTCAAATACGGGCAGCGCAAAACAAATTTGAATATGGTTTTGTATTATTTTCTTTACCTTAATGGTATTTGTCATTTATTCTGATTTATTATCCCATGCAAATTCAGTATATTTTTAGCTTTCCCACTTTTTTGTGAAAACCAGACCAGGGAACACCAAGCACTTTTCCCCACTATCTTTTTCATTGTTCAGTATCGTATCCAGCCTTAGTTTGAATCATTGACAACACTCAGATCCTAGACAACTTCATTTCTGCAACACAGGCTTTGAAAGACACTGATCTGATATTTCATTTAGATCTCATATCTGTTGTTTCATCTGCCTGGAGTAATTTTAAATATTTTGTCTGGCACTAGTTTCGTACTCAAGTTATTCGTAACTCATGAGTCATAAGTAATCCTATCCAGCAGGTTATTTGTGGTTATTCCTATTCAATACTGTTGTACTAAGAGATTGTCCACATTTAATTTACCAAGTGGTAATCATCCAAATCATTCCGTTTCCTCTCTCAACTGTTCAGTACTTCACTTGCTATTTTTAAAGAACTTGGTAATTCCTTAAATTTTTTTCAGGCTTTAAAAAAATCCTGCAAGTGAAGTAATATATTTGTTAATTAATTTCCTTAAAGTTCTGAGGTCTACAGCCAGTCTAGGCCTGCTGGCCTGTATCTAATTCAATGCTTAAGTTACTTCTGTACCTGTTTTTTCTCTTGTTTTGCAGTAGTCATTCGTAATATTGCCATTACTATCTAATTATTCAAACATAACTTTTCTCTCTTTTGTGTTTGTGTTAGGACTGCATGTGAACAGCTTAGCCATTCTGCAGCCAACCTGGCTTTTAGTCCGCCTCTCCTCTCATTAGCGGACTTTCTTTCTCACAAGTATTTCTTTTCCTCCAAATGTATTTGTATCTGTATCCCCCTAATCCCATTGGCATTAACTTATTCTGCATTTTTTTTTGCCTTATCTTAGTAACAGCATGTTCCTGTCTGGTTTTCTTCCTTTCCACTTCCAGCACTGTGTTTTCAGCTTGCAAGGGGGGCACTTCGTCCTTTTTTAAACTTTGTGTTTGAATGACCTCTTGTAAAGCTACATTCTACATCTTCTATCTCACTCTCCTTATTCAAAAGTGCTCTTGACTGCTGTGCTTTTGTTTTAATGCATTAAAGGATTTTCCTGACATCTTCCACATTTAGTGTTAACAATTGTCTTGTTAGTTAATAAACTTCTCATTAGTAATTCCTGCAAAACGCTTCAATCAAATCAAATCTATTTTTCCTTTGCTGAGAGGGATGAAAACATATTGCCAAAAGGGATGCAAACATGTATGGTTTCCTTCATATCCATCAAAAGCTTTAAAAGGGATGTAAATAGTTACTGCCTTAGTAGACAATGACCTAATGAGAAGCTGCAGTGCTTCAAGACTTACAATGGACCTAGTCAGGTCTTTTGGCCTCTCTGGAGTTAGAAGAGGCTTGAATCAGTTGACTAAATGTTGTTTTCCAACTGGAAACTGCTAGAACTGAAGGGCAGCTGGGCACATTGGAGATATACCTGGCCATCTGATCTGAGGAAGCCATATAAGGGGCATGCACATAACTGCAAGCCTCCTATTTGGTATGAGCTCCTCCTCCTTTCTCTCTAAAGGGATCACTCCAGGAAAAAATCTGGAAAAGACTATAGAGAGAAAATTGTCATTTCCAGGATGAACCAAAGGAGTCTGAATGCCATCTACCAAACTGAACAGTTACTATGTAGGAAGCTCTTGTTACATCCAAGAGAAATGGAGATGGGGTTAACTACCTTTACTAAGCTCAGCAAAACAAGAAAGCGGCAGGTTGTACAGTATGAAGATCTGACAGTAGTATTTAACTAGTTATGGGGATGGGGAAACTCTCCGTCATCACACTTACCACATAATCGTACTTATGCTTCAGGTTCCAGCGACAGATGGGACACTGGCCGGAGGGGTTAGGAGGAGCTGGCACCTCAGCATCCTCTATAATTCTCCCTTCAATCTAAGAAACAATTCAGAGGATAAAATGATCAAGCAAAGATTCCACAGTTTAGACCTCTGCATGCATCTGTGACTTGAGGAATACTTTTCATCAAGTCCACAACACACTGATCAGTATTGCACAGATGTTAAGGGGACAGTATCTGCATTATACAGCTCACTCAAATACGCATAGATCAAGCTCTTTGTATGTCCACAGACTATGGGTAAAAGAAACAAACCCAAAGGACACAGAAGACCCATTTGGTAGGTTCTGATATACATTTCTTTAAATCTAATCTAGTTCACAATTAGTGTGAAGCACTTGCAACATTTGCCTGAATTCCATTTATTGCAGTAGTCATTCAGACCACAATGTCTTGAAATTGTAGCAACTCTTTAGCCAAAAGCCTTAAAAGTGTGCTGAGAATATGAGAATGTCACTGAGTAGCAGATGCATGCTATAGGCCAAAATACACAGGGGCTTTCTAGACTATAAATCACCAATAGGGAAAAATCTGAGCAAAAGTCAAATTGAAGAAAGGCCTGTTAGAAGATGTTTGTAGAGATTTCATTTTAATACACCAATATTTTATCCAGTTTAATTCTCTGAAAAATTCCTTTGCTTTTAGGAGATTATTTTACAATCATTTCTATATCACTGCAAAGTGGTGACATCTAGCACTCAGTTTTCTTAAAAGTAACATGCAAAGAAATCTAGAAGGTGTGTGTGGGAAGAACTTTAGAGATTTGTTTTCTAAATGTAGAAGCATTAAGAATATTAAGTCTATATATGTGTGTGCATGTCTTTTTTGAGAACTTATGAATAGAAGCAAGAACCCTCTCAACTTACAGCTTAATAGAGAGAAAAGGCAATCAAATTCAGCCAGCTTTTCTCCAGAATATTTTGGGAGTTTGAAATGGTCAAATTAAGATTAAGAAACAGATTTTGAACACCAACTGTCAGCCTCACATAGTGCAAGAAAGCTCTTGAGAGGCAGGAAAGCACAGGTATAGAACAGAATGTGGAAACACTATGCCAAAGATCTTCCATTATGCCAGGGTTTTGCAGGAGGCAAAGATCTTTAAAATTCTAGCACAGACCCAGGTAAATCTGGATTAATAGATTTGTTTTGAGCAGCAAAAAGCTTAAAAGAAATCCTGGATATCTGATAGAAGTCTCCCACACTGTGGAGGAATGCCATGTTACTTTTAAGAAAAAAGTCTAACTGATTTAGACTGAACTGTCATGTTTTGCACCTGAAAACCTGGGAAAGGAGAAGCATTTTCCCTACGTGTGTATGGGACAGTGACATCCAGCTGAGCTGTCAAAACTGTTTTATACCATGGATCTGTCTCTTTCTTGTCTAGCGATGGCAAGAGGGAAGGTTATTTGTAGTTGAAGCATCTCAGTATGTCAGAAAAAAAAAGGGGGGGGGAATATTGTCAACTTTTAAGTAAGCCTTCTCCTCTCTCACCCCCCGTGAGACAGACAGTTTTACGAAAAGAAAAAAGTAACTATGAATATAAAATATAGGCTAGTATCTAATTTTTATTCATGGGTGAGGTTATTTTCTGGGAAGTCGGTGTATGGGGTTCCCTCAGGGTCTTGATCCTTGCCAGTTTGACTTGAGACTGTACTTTGAGTGCAATTGCATTTTGGGAATGAATAAAGATTCAATACGTATGTCAATATCAACTTTTCCTGAGATAAATTTCAGAGTACAGTTTTTGGTAATTATTTCCCAACTACTGAGGACTCTCATATTTTAAGTCACTCAGTTTTTATTCTTCTGTTAGAGAACTAAGAGGGAAACTACAGGAAAATAAGGGCTCTACATTCTGAGTATGCTGATGAAATCCAGATTTCCTTGAGATTCATTCATCTGGTTCATGTCAAACACTTCCTTCAATACTGATAAAAGCAAGAGCACATAGAATGATGAGGATTCAGAAAAGTCTGATGTAGTGTTGGTAGGATAAGTGACCAGAAGATATGCTGAGAAACATATCAGCCCTTTAGTTCATCAGTTCACACCATTTGTTCAAGATTTTCTCATCTAGGGGCACTGATGCATCCTAGATCGATGCTAGGATATTATACAGTAGAAATATCCAAATCTCCCCCCTCTTTCTACAACAGACCAAGGAGTTGAGAATTATTTTTCTAAAGGGTTTGGCTACTGCAATGTATACCTTTGTTACTTTGTGCCTAAACTAATGCACTGGGTCTTTGAGATTATAATTTATATCCCTTTTGAAACATGAACTGAGTGCAAAATACAGCAATCCACTATACCCATCCCTCTTCCCTCCCTAACCCTTTTATTATTTACAGGAAGACGCTTTTAGCAAAAAATGTATACTTTGCTAGGTTTGGCTAAAACAATTTTATGCTGTAAGCTCTTCTCTACGTATCTGGAAAAAGATTAGTACTTATGCACTTGAGAGGAAAAAGAGACTTCCCATCCTATCTACAGTCACTTCTTAAACTTACTTTTGTTGATAACCTAGAGATCTGGTTAGTTTCAGGGTTTTATTTTATATGATATACCTAAAATATAAATAACCTGCTCCATTCAGGTTTCAAAGACGACAATGTTCACTAATCTAAATATGGACAAGAAGGAAACTCAGACTTTCAATGGCATGCATGATCAGGTTTTGTCTGCGTTTCATTAGCAAGCAGAAACCCTGTTCCCTCTTCATTATTTACTTACAGACTATTTAATGCAGTGGTTTCTAGATAGTCTCAAACACTTCTTTCTCCACTCACCCCTTTGGTGTTTACACACTTCAAAATATCTGTATTGGTTGTTTCTAACTAAAATATTGATAATTCAGTATTAGCATATGTAATGTGAACACAATAATTCAATCCTCTTATTCCCCCACTAACTTCTATGCTTCTTCCAAAAACTACAAGTCTTTTGATAAAATACTACATATCAGATGGTGTTAATGAAGTAAATTTTAATTCTACTGCTTTAATTGTTTTATTTCCTGTCTTAAACTGTAGCTAAGAAGATGCTCTTCTTTATCAGTTACTTCAGAAATTCTACTGTATTTTCTGAAGCAGTTTTCTTCTAGGATTTAGGGCCTTGCTTTACTGATGCCCTTTCACTAAAGAAGAAATATGCTAGTGAATATGCTACTGAACACGTTATAAAATGCAAGCTTTGTATTACCTACAGTCACAAAGGCACAGATGCAATTCAATTTGATTAGCAAGTATAACACACATCAAAAAAAAGCAAGTGAAGCGTGTGGGGGGCACAGAACAATCCTGAAATAACACATGCTGTTGCCACACCAAGACGGAGGTGCAATGACAAAATTAGCAGGCAGACTTCCTTTGTATCTGCCTACACTAGTTAAAGGAGTGGCAACTGGCATCATCTCAGCCCTATAAAAGGTGCACACACCTGAAGAATTGCCACTTGTGTTTCAGCTACTGAACACCTTCAGTCAGGGCTACCAATTTCACCAACTGCGCGACAACACGACAGGTTTTGCACGCATAGGTGGTCCTGACGCAAGCTTTGGCTCATCCGATCCCGTCACCAGAAACGGGGGCGGGGGATGATCCACACATCTCGCTGCCTAACCATCCACCCGGGCACCTGCAGGCGTAACATAGGTTTTATTTTTGTTTTGCCTTTGCACCCTACGACTTCTTCCCGTTTGTCATCACCCTTTAGGGACCCCAGGAACGGAACCGGAGGCTTATATCTTTCTGAATGAAGAAAAAGCGACAGCACAGGCAACTGCTGGGGAAAGGCAGACTTACCGTGGTCGTGTTGCCTTCAGTCACTTCCACGACTGCAATTAAAAAAAGACAGAAAATAAAATTCACCCTGAGAAAAGCGATTTTTTTTTTTGAGAAGGGGATAGAAAAAAAAAATATTTTGAACCCAACTGCCTCCCCCAACGACCTCTCCCGCCTGCAAGGGGACGAGGCAAGGTAGCACGGCCCCAGGGCTGCCCCGCGCCCAAGAACCCTCCCCCCCAGCCCGGGCTCACCCTCCCGGAGGGCGCGGGCCGGCGGCGAGGCCCGGCCGTTTCCAACGAGGCCGGCGAACAACCGCCTCAACCCCCCACGCAGCAGGCTGGGCGCCGCCATCTTGGCGGCGGCGGCATCGTCACTTCCGCCTCCGGGGCAGCGCCGGCGGGAAGGCGGCCCGCCCTCACGGCGCCATTTTGTTGCGCGGCTCTTAGCTTGCCCTGGCGCCGTCACCGGGGGAGTGAGGAGGGAGGGTGGTTTGGGGCGAGCTGAGGCTATCCCCGTTGCCTTTCTGTGCCCAGCATATTCTCATTGGGCCTGCTTTTTTGCAGCTTTTTCACACTCGGGAATCTAGAGGCAGAGTGGCACTTGCTGCTATTTCAGTGCCCCCCTCCCCGTAGCTGAGGCTGCTGTCAGCCTGTGGCAGCTCCTTGTTATGGAGGCCTGAGCAATGCTTCTGGTGTTGCTCCTGAGTCTTTCCTGGCTCTGCAGCGGGAGAAGGAGCAAAGGGTGGTTTGGCTTAAGCTGCTTTGGGGGGAGGCTCCTCTGCCTGGATGAGTCCCATGCTGACTCAGGCTTCAGGGATAATTCAGGCCGGCTGCAGGGTGCAAGGAAGGGGCCTGTTTCAAATCTGCCCGTGTCAGATCTGCATGTGGCAGGGCTGTAGAGGTTCCTGCACGTTCTTGCACTGGCTCATGTAACTGAGCAGGCCAAAGTCTGAAGCAGTGTGCTGTCAAGCTGTATACATTACTCTAGCCCCCAGTTGCCCTAGTTTACAGGATTCCTGGTTTTGGATGAGTATCACTTGCCTTTGGCAGGTTTCGGGTGGTTGTAGTTTCCTGAGAGAGCATTTTTTCCATCATCTTTCTTAGCATGCCTCCATCTGTTAGCTTCTTTCTCCTGTCTTAAAGGTGGAAGCAGGGAGAAAATGAGAATGGATGACATGACAGAGCAGTAATGGTTTAGCCTAGAAGTACCTGTTGCAGGGGTATATGAGATAGTTGTAGCTTTAGATACCAACAAAGCAGATACCTTCCATTTTAGATGATAATGTTGCATCTTCATGAATAGCTTTTTGGCATACTGGAGGTTGAGTTGAACTATACTCAATAGCAAAGGTCATTCACTGTTTTTTCCAAGTGCTTGGTGACTTTGTCATTTCAACACTTTAAAAAATTCCTGGAAGCAAAACTGATGAAGTGAGAGAAAAATTGTCTTGTGCATCGGTGATCATTCATGCTATTCTCTTGGTTTAGTGATCAACAGTGTTCATGCAAGACCTCTGTGCATTTTTCTAAGTTTCTAGCTAAAATGTGATGTAAAATATAGTGGTGTAAATATAAAATGCAACAATATAAAGCAAAATGTGATCTTGCTACTCCAGGATGTGTTCCACCTCCTTCCTTTGGTTTGTTACACTTTTTACAACCCCATTTGAAAATACATACCTCTCGCAGACAGTGGGACTAAAGTTTTTATTTCTTCATGTAGTTCTTGATACAACCAGGGAGGTTGTTCAAGTGGTGTGATCATTCCATGAGCTTGCAGAACAGGAGAGCTGAACAGAAAATTAATGCAAATCTCTTCCATGGCAGTTCTAAGCACTCAACACTGGGATTTCCCAAAGAAGTAGGAACGAATGCAGAGCTTCTATCCAGGCTCTCGTGCACTGTGCCAAGCAATGAAAACAGGGCCATCTCAGGTACAGAACAAGCAAGAATGCTAGCCGGAAAGACCTTTTTCTCTCTTGCTGCATTATGCTATATAGCCGTCTCTAGAAGCAGGATGATCTTTAGCTTGTCCAAAAGCTTAAAAATGAGAGCCAAACAAAATATTTACAAAATATTTATCTAGGGATAACTTCCTTATGAGGAGAAGAAACATTGCTAGGCAAAGCGATACAGTGACATCACATTTTTATGATTTTTTTTCTGTTATATAGAGAGTTTTATCCTAGTTAAAGGAGTTTGGCTGCGACAACCTGACAGGAGAGTTTATTCAATGGCTTAAATTAAATCCAATTTCTTCTGGCTGGCTTGTCTCATGTGATAGGGAAAACTAAAGGGCTGAGTGTTTCCAATGGGATGGAAACCAGCAGTTGGTTGCACAATGGTGGCTCACTGTGACAAAGATGAAGAGACAGAGAAGTGTTACGGGGCCGTTCAAGAATTTCTCAGTGTCATTTGACTTTTGATGAAGGTGTTTCAGCAGCACTATGGGAGAGCCTGTAGTCTGACAGAAGGAAGTTACCATGTTGGTGATAGTTCAGACACAAGTACTCCACTTGCTCTCCCTGCTTTCCACCAAATTCTGTCCCTAAAGGAATTTAAGTGATACATAATTTAATGCAAAGAAGGAAAGTAGTTGCTTTCCTAAAGAACTGGAGTCTCTGGGTAGAATGAATCCTCTCTTCCCCCAAGATGTTTTCTTTGCCTTGTGGGTATTTTCTACAATAACTATTAGCAATGTAGACCATCAAGTCCCAAGGAGACAAACAAAGCATGTGCCAGTTTGGGTTGAAGCCCGTCATCCCTTTCCAAGTTTGGAAATTTGTCGTATTTCTGATTTCTTACAGATATTCTTGAATGTGTTTTTTTCATCAAGCCCTTGTATTCAGAGGAAAAGAAAAATAGTGCTGAATACTACATCCACGTACAAAAGAGAGAAAAGAAAGTAACTTTCTTTCCATAAGTCTGTTCAGCCGTAGTCTCCGATTTGTCAGCACTACATAGGGTCCAGTTTAGATTGAACTGGATGAGACACTTCCAAGGAATGGAATGGGATGTCACTGGTCATTCAGGAATGAATGCTTTTCCTATTGAATTAATATTAAACTTGTGCTCCAAAGAGTGGGGCTGGTCACAAGCAAGGAAGTATCATTTTCTAGATGAGAAACTAATGTCTTAGTGGTTTATGGCGTCTAAGGATCTTATGGTACTGTTCTCAAAGAAATGGTATTCCCTTGTTTAAACTGCTTTGGGACCAGACATCGTGGATGTTCTGTAAATCTCTGTTTTCCTTTTCACACTAATTTGTTCTGTTTTTTGTTCTTATCTGAAAAATGGAATATGTTTTGCTTGTTTCCTTATTCACTATAACATACTACTACTTTCTGCTTCTACCTACAAAGAAACTTTTCTGGTCCTTTGGGCCTTTTCTGGTCTATTGGATACTAATGCATGACATGTATATATCTGCTGCAGAGCTTACCCGTGCAAAGATCTTATGAAGGCTGAGGCTGTTCCAGTCAAACATGATTGAAAGTCATAGAAATTGAGATGGAAAAAGCTATGAGGTCATGTAGTTCCCACACGCTCCCTCAGACCAGTACAGGTTTGTTTCCAGTGCTACATTTTTGGTGCTTTCCAGAAGGGGTCACTGCAGGTCACTATTTGCATCCAACAGCCTACTTCCCCTCCCCCTCCGTGAAAAAATAGGAAACCTTCTGAATCTGGCGACAAGTAGGTTGCAAAATGTCTAAAACTATTATTATAGCTTGTAATTGGATGTTGGGTGATCAAAAGCAATAGAAATGTGTTCAAGACTGACAAGTGATCATCCAGGATTTTAAACTAGGAAATTCACTGAGCTCTTAAAAATGACTTTTTAGCCATGTACATATATTAAATACCACAGATCCTGAGAACTGTTCTGGGGCTACTCAGTTGTAGCAAGAAAGACACAAGTTCACAGATTTATCCTGTCACATAGTCCGTACTTACAAAAAGTGCATTACAATAGCATAGTTACACAAAAGGTATCTGGATGATTCAAAGTAAACTGCTGGTTTTAAAAAAACAAAAGTGACAAAACCTCCTTAAGTCTGAATAAGGGAGGGGAATAACTAACAATCACTTTGCACCAAAAATGCAGTTCTTCATACTCAGCCATTCAGAGCCACCGCAGTACAGAAGCCTTTCTGAAGGTTGTCAAGTGTCATGAGTCTGTTAGGGCTCAGATGCTATTGCAAGGTTCATCTTGTATAGGTGAATCAGGTGTCCTGGTAGAGAGTAGCCAAATGTTTCTGACCAAGAAAGGCCTGCTCATTCAATCAACAGCTTACCCCAAATGCCTGTGTCGATGAGGAAGTGACAACCAGCTTATGAAACAGACTTGACAAGGTGGAAGAGAATGGTATCGGGACAGCAATTAATAACTTGAGGTGTGGAGGGGGATGAAAAAGGGGTTGGAGATGGGAAGAAGGAAACACTGCAAAGAGAACAGGGAAAAGGGGAAAGAGATGGCAGTCTGGTAGGAGAATGAGCAACTCACTTGAAAATAACTTGTTTGTGTTTTCAATTTTTTTTTCCTCCAGTGGATATGGTTATTTTCAAAGTAAAATAACCAAGTAATAATTTCATTATGTTTCCTTCCAAGACTTCAAGCTAAGTGTAAACAAGAGAAATCCTGTGGGGAAATTAATCCAACTTCCTTTTTCAATAGAGCTTCAGTTCTGTTTCACCCCTGCTCCTTATATGTTTCAGCTGATAGAGTTCTTATAGCCAGTATCTGTGGCATTGCTGACACCAACTGAAATACCTCAGTGAAGGCATTTGTTAGAAGGAAAAACCTTTAAGATCACTTAAATTTATTTCCAGATACAAAAATGATAAGTTCTGAGATTTTTAGTGTTTAAAAAAATGGTAATGGCTTTTGACATTTTGAAAGTTTTCCATATGGGCAAGTCAAAATGATGGAAAACAACTGAACTGCTTGCACTGAGATTTGATCTCTGGCAATTAATATTTGGGCTGTATGGGAGAATCAGAAGGAACAAAAACTCTGTAACAACACCATGGCAATCAGACCGGCAAACTTCCAGTAGCTTTAATTCTTCCAGATGTTAAGTGTCTTTTTTTCCCAACCTAGGTGAAGGAGGGACTTTAAAAAAAAAAACAGACAGTGAAAAACATTGAGTTTGTAAGCGATAGTTGGCACAAAGGCTACCATAATACTATGTGTTTAGATATCAGTTTGACCGAAACACAAGCAATGTTAATTTGCATTAAATGAAGAGAGAAGAATTATCTGGCCTATAAAGCTACGCTTGTGTCTTTAGACATTTCCAGGCTGGGTTGTGACAAATGCTTAGTTTGACTTCAACAACAGGTGTGCTTGTAAATGGCAAGGATGAGCAGGAGGTGACCAGGAGTCCTCTGGTTCATTCAAATGGGGACAGCCCTGGAGTGATCTTTCTCTGGGGAGTCTTGAAAGTCCGAAGCCAGCTGTCTGTGTCAGGGTTTGTGCTGTTGACTGCAGCATGCATCGCCATGACTCAGTTTCTCTCATGTTACCACCAAAGCCTGAAGTTTACCAGGGAGGCAATGGGACATTGCGGGCAAAAGCAGTGATCCCCAGTCTTTCCTTTTGGCAAACTGATGTATTGCTGTAGAAACTACTTCACTGAAAACTTGTTTTGGACATCAATAAGCTTCACGTTCACAGTCTCTAAGCACAGGAGGATCCACAGCCTCGGCTCCTGATCATAAGGAGAAGCCACATCCAGCACTCAGGTCAGGATTTACACTGAGCGGTCTGAGCACAAAACGGGCTCCACAGCCTGTTCCAGCAATGAGTCAAAGTGAAATGGGATTTTCATAATAAGGCATAGAGTCTGGACTGAAATCTTTTGCTGGAGAGAGTGCCAACTGGATTTATACTTTGCGAGGACCATAGAGGCTCTGTCAGAACGGTGAATTATGCAGTCCTTTTGCTCTTCTCCCCATTTTTAGTTCCATGACTTTGGAGTCAGGGAAGTCCATATTGTGCTCTGAAGTTGGACCATCATGGGATGTGATGGAGAGATCTCCAGCAGGGTTTTCCTCTTATGGTTGCTCCAGCCAGATGGCTTCAATCTACTGACCAGTTCTCTGTGCTTTGTGTGAGGTCTGTGTGCAATTTAAATGGAGCCTGTTCTCAGCTAGTTTTGCCTTTTCTTTGCCCCCCTCCCCCACATGCACACACATTCCCAACTGACCCTTTTCATGCTTCCCCTTTTCTCTAGCCATTAGGGGAAATTATGCCGGCACCATATAACAAATATATCAGCTGGATTTGCCTCAAAGCCCTTCACTTCTGGAGGCTTTCAGTCATCTAACTCCTCTGAGTATTTCTGAGAAGAGTGCTCACTTAGGCATCTGTGCTGTTAATGTAGTTCTCAGATTGGTATTTCTTTGTGATAATGCTGTTTTCTGGCTGGTTAGAAGGATAGAACATGGTGCTAGTTGTGCACCTATGTTTGCCACTACCCTGCATCCTGACAGATGTGTCTAATCAACAAAGTACAGTTATCTGAAGCTAGATTTATCTTTGCATTTTGCAAATCTGGAAAGAGCATATTTGCTCTCTAGGGTTTTTTTTTTTTTTTCATTTTCTGATATTGTTCAGCACAAAGCCCCCCAAATACAATGACCAATAAAAACAAGGACTGCCCTTCTCTCTGTCTTTTATAACAGTACTGAAACTGCAGTGAGAAGTAGATAATAGAAGACAGTCTTAACTGTAGTATGACATCTCTGTTTGTTTTGCTTTAAACATCAACAAGTTTGCTTCTTGGGTTGGTGCGGTGAAAGAAAATCAGATGGGCTGAAGTGGAGTTTTAGCTGATCGTTGCTAATCTATTAAAATCAGTTTTGCTTCATCCCTAATTATATGTGCTTTCTGCTTTGCATTATGTTGCATTGCATTTTTTCAGTAAGCATTTCTTCAAGCAGTATCCAGAGGAATTATTTTCTTTCATTAATCGGTGGCCTGGAAGAAGCTTGGAGACTGCTGGTAAATAGCAGTAGCACTTGGCCTCCTTGCCAGTCAGGTGAAAACACAGTATATTTTTGCATTTCTTATAGCTTTCTAATATGAGTCACAGTCGATTGGATACTTTGTCTGTTTAGAGATAAGGATAAAAGAATTTCCCTTGTGGGAAAAAGAGGATGGGGGTACTTTTATGACACTTTCTAATTCTTCTGATACTTGGGACTGTAGGGACTACACTAGCCTCTGCCATGTTGTAAAACTCAAGGAGCTATTCCACTGATCAGGATTACCAAAGTGTATTGCAATACAGTACTTAATTTCTTTTCACTGTGTTTTCATTTCATTTCCTTCAGTTCTTTCTGAGAATGGCATTCACTGTGTGTCTGTATGAGTGATAACTACAAGCAATTCCTATTTTGATATCTGAGACATGGAAACAAACTCCCCTCCTGACCCCAAATATGCTTGTTTCTGATACCCTACAGATCTAGTTTATAGACAAGAAGGACTTTGCCTTCTTGTCCCCCCCACAAACAGCAAAACAAAACTGTTAGCTGTAATCTTACAGAGTGAATCAGAGTGAATATGAGTTTGGCAAACAACAAGAAAGCTGAGATAGTGCTCAGCAAAGATGAAAGTGAGATACTGATGGCCAGAGTTTAACTGAGTTTTCATAAAACATGCTGTTCTTCACAATTTGGCTAGAGTTTGATAGTTTCTTTTTATGAGTCTGGCAAGACAATGGAACTTCAAACCATTTGCTTTACAACTGGAAAAATGAAGCAGCGAGATATTCAGAACAGCACTAGAACTCTTTGTCTTTTCTACCTAGAAGAAGCAATTCAGCAGCAAGGGAACGAGAGCCTCTTGCAGTCATACAAGCACAGTTTAGCAGTAAATCAGCTCAGCTGCAGTCCTCACCACATGATATTCTTTAGTTGCCACTGGGGAGAATTCTGCTCATCTCCAGACAAGATTTTGACTCGAGTTAATATTTATTTCCGTTTTTACAGATGTGCTGTCCAGTGATGGATGGGGTGTGTTAACCTTCTACTTTTCACACCTGGTCAACACCTGTTTGGGACCTCATTCCCTGCCCCGCTGGGCAGCAGCTCTTGAACTTTGCTGGATCCTGGATCGCATGCCAACTGAGGGTGGTGAACAACTTTGAAACTCTTGGCCAGAGGGCTTTTTGTTTCTAAAGTCAGAGAGGTTGATAGGTTTTGTTTTGTTCTTAAATGAATATTCATTCTCATGACAAAAACATTTCACAATAAGCCATTCCCATTTGACAGCTCTTTGGCAGCACATGTGTGAAATAAGTTGGTTTTTTTTTCGTCCAGTTCCTAGTGGGCAAGTAGCCCCATCTCGAAAAGGCATTGGGCTTTCATTGCTCTCGTTGATAGCTTAATCAAAGAAGTTATGGACAAAATATTCCTCAGAGACCAAACTCTCTGGGGATCTAGAAATCAATCCTCCAGTTCACTGTGAGGAAACTTGTTCTTGTTTTGCCTGTGCAACTCCTTGTGGGTAAGAGGGGGACTTCGGTCTCTAGGGCTTTGGATTCAAGAGCATGAAATTCAATACAAAAATTTAAAAACCAAAAACAAATGG
The DNA here is from genome assembly GCF_036417845.1 of Apteryx mantelli. Taxonomy (NCBI): domain Eukaryota; kingdom Metazoa; phylum Chordata; class Aves; order Apterygiformes; family Apterygidae; genus Apteryx; species Apteryx mantelli. Next base: position 44,906,070 of record NC_089980.1, on the reverse strand, counting down.
CATTGTTTAGAATCCTGTTATGGCATGTTTTTTTCATTTGCACTGTGGGGGCTTTAAATATTAGCATGTGAACACTAGCCAAATTTTGGTTGGTCAAGACTGGAGAGAACTCTGAGGAAGTTCAGAGAGACACAGCTAAGCTGACTGAAAAGGCAGCTCAGTGACAAATTAAGTTCCCTTTAGAATACTGCAAGATAATGCATGCTTGGGAGAAAATTAATCTACTTGGCCATCTTAAAGAGCACTAATTTAATTGTTTTGGTTTAGGAAAAGACCTGAGCATCACAGCTGGCAGCTCTGTAAAAACTTCAGCTCAGTTTGCTCATCAGCATTACTGAGAATATGCTTGATTGGACAGTATGTGAATGGGAAGCATATGGAGAATTATTATAGTTATAATTAGTGGCATAATTGGAAGCCATAATAAACATCAAGTTTCAGGCTTTTAAACTAATCTCAATTAACATTTGGGTGGTGAAGAGTTTTTTTGGTGAATCTTACATCTTCCCCTGACTTGTCTGGTGGCTCTTTCTAGAGGCCAAAGACTGAACTACACAGACCTTGGAACTGATACAGCAGAGCAACTCACATGTTCCACATCTGCTGTTTTTTTGTCTGTATAGGTTATGAGAGGCTGCAAGTCAGGACTGAAGTGCATCAAAGGAGCCTTGCTGTGAATCTGGGACTAGAATAGTTGGGCTGTCATAAGGAAAGACCAAAGTGTGCCTGCAGAGATGGGTTACAGGTAGATGATAGAGCTACTCATGAGTAGACCAGCATGGCATTGGGGGCTATCAATCAAGGCTCAAAGACAGCTGCTGAGCTTTACGTTCGGGTCCCAGGGCTGGAATAGTAGGAGAGCTACAGGTCAGCATGAGGAGGATCAGCAGAGTTTGGTGTGGTGAATCCAGGGCTGGAGCAGTAGGGAAAGGAGGGGAACTGCCGGTCAGAAATGAGGGATGCTGGCAGAGCTCACTGACTAGTGCTGAGGTGCTTTTTTCTTCCTTCAGTGCGACTATGTGACAATCTTTTCTGTTATTTTGCAATTTTCATTTAAGAATCTGAAACCCCTGAGCAGCAGGTGATCTTGACTATCATGGAGAGAAATAAGCTTGGGAAAGTTTTGTTAAAAGAGGGTAAGTTGTAAAAACAACCCTCTCTGCATGGCTTGAACCTGTCAGCATGATGCTGCTGACGACACAGCTGGAGGGGAATGCGGCAGGCTCCTCAGACTGAAGCAGAGCAGCCCACACAGCCTGCAAGTGTTATGGGCCTGGTGGGGGTTTGGGGGAGGTGTGCCTGCCTTGCCAGGTGAGGCCATGCATGGAAATCAGATGCTTAAGTGGCCGTAAACCTCTAATCAAAGTGATCTTTTTGAATCTCAGTTCTGCCAAGGGCTTGAGAGGGGCAAGGAAAGCGCATGGTGAATCAGAAAGTGCTGTTCGGCTCATCTCCAAGGTACAGGGCACTTCTGAGTGTCCTCTTTGGGACTCTATTATTTGCCCCTTGCAAGATGAAATAGCTCTTGGTAAGAACGGTTCCCTCTGCAAGTGGCTGCAGCATGAAAGCATGTTGGTATCCAGGCCTGGAGTAGTTAAGGAGCTCTAGGAAGAAAATGGCAGAGAGGCTGGGGAAGCAAGTGCCACTGAGACCTGGAATGTTTGTCTGCCCAAGATGTCTTGGTGTCCTGCTTAGGGTCAGTAGCCCTAAAGCAGGGGTTACTGCAAACATTTTCCTCCAGACAAATTGACTGTATTAGTTTGTCAGCTTTGCTCCTGTTTCTTTTGCACTCTGGAGGGGGAAAGTTCACCCTTTGCCAGTGCAGGGCTTACATACGGTTTTCCTGGAGCTCAGACAGTCAGCCAAACTAGTAGGAGCTTTTTGGAAACAACGGGAGCCAGCTGAAGTCAGTTCTGATCCAGTAGGAACTTTATTGAGCCACTCTGGATTAGGAGTCACTTTCATTAGGCCAAGTCAGTAGGAACTGTATAGAGCTGGCTGAAAAGGTGTAATTCCTGGTGAGCAGCTCTTGGATGGAAGTCACCTCCTAGATGAAGTAGTAAGGGCTATGCTGCATTGTTTGTTGCAAGAAGGAACTTTGTTCTTGAGCAGCTGAACTGGACTAGGTTCTTCAAATTGCTCGCAATTTCTTCGTCATATATTAAGACCCTTTCCAAACAGGCAGCAACAGATCTGTAGCTTTTGCATAAGGAGCAGAAGCATTTATTAAGCCCTTTGCAGGTGCTTTAAGGCTGAGCTGGAACCTTCTTTGCTCACAGTTGCTGTCTAATTCCATTGTATAGTCCTCACCCCAGGTATATGGCAGCTTCTTTTGATCTTCAGAGATACTGCAGGAAACTATTTCCTCTCCTAATCCTCAGAACCGGCTATTTCAAGAAGAGAATATGTCATATTTGCATAACTTGCTGATATATGTAGTGCCATATTGTGGGATATTAAGTATGTCATGCCTGCAGCCAGGCAGGAGCATATGTGAGCATGCCCTGCTATGTGCATATCTGTGAAGGCAGCTCACCCTTTCTCCCAGGGTTATTTTGCTTCCTCTTCTCTGAGTTGATACATCTTGGTGATGGCATAACTTTTCTCAGGATGTTTCCAGGCTGTGCTGCTTCTAAAGCGGTATCTGATCCTTGTGGTTAGGTGAGCAGCTGAGGAATGCAGGACACCTGGGTTCCATTCCCTGCTTTGCCCCAGACTTCTGCATGCCCTTGGCATGTCATCAAGTGTTTTTTCCACCAGGTTTTTCTTACGACCACTCAAACTACAAATTTTTAACAGTGAAAGACACACTCCAAGAGAAGAGCAAGAATAAGATTCTGCATGCTGGCTGCTCATGACGTCCAGAGTACCCACATGTGGTCCCTGTGGTCATGCTTGAGAATTAATAGCTTAGAGTAATTACCAAATGATCGAGAGCATAGCTACATTGGCAGAGCCACCTAGTGGGAGTATGGTCTGTATTACTAGAAGTCTTTTGCTGGACTGGGTACCATTTAGTGCCTCCGCTCTTCCCAGCCTACGGCCCTTCCCTTGCTTACTCAGTGATGAAGAATGAGGACAGTATAAGGTTACATCAGTTTAAGTGCATCTACATGACATTTTTTGCTGGCATAGTTACACTAGCAACCCTCCTTGGCTGGATGAGCTTTGCAGGGTGGGACAAGCCTTAGTCTTTGAGTTCCTCAGGGACTTAATGAGAATACACATAATTGTGTCTCTCTTCCCTGGAGGTCTGTATGAAGATGGACACATTGAAATTAAGAGTTGCACAAACTATAGCTGAAGGGACCATTAAAAAACTTTGATAGATACAGTACCATTCAACCAAGATTTCCTAAGATGTCCGGTCCCTGCCTTATGACTTGAAACACGTGTACTTGATAAATGGAAGTGGAAACACGTAAGATATGGAGAAGTAGTTCAGTTCAACATTGCTTCAGTTCTAAATATCCTTTGCTATGTTACTAAAGGTACCCACACTTGTATCCAAGGAAAGAAAATGTAAAATACAAGAGAATCAATGTGATATATTTACTTTTTGTTCCTTGCCCGGCTCGGACAGTGTTTTATCTTGGTCACTGGTTCTCAGTCTTGGCTGTCAAGTGGAATAAAATCATAGAATTGAGGGTTCTTAAGGGGCAAGTGTGGATAATGGCACGTTATTATAAATTTGGGGCCTTTCAGCTGATCTTTGTTAGTCTCTGCTACAAGGCCAGTAGTTCTGAAGTTCAGAGTTCAATTAGATCTGTTTCGAAACAAAACTGTGAAATGGATCCAATTTTATCATTAAAAGCTTCAGTTGGGAGAAGCTCTGTGACCTGATCCATTCCTCCACATGTCAGACTTTTTTCTAGGAGCTTTTTCCAGAATGTCCTCTAAAAGCGGCATTTTCTCTTGGCCTCAGAGCTGATGGCCCAGTTGAGCTACTACCACTTTTGGCTTCAGGAAAAGGCCCTGATCCCACTGGTACCAGAAACAAACCTTCCCTGTGGCATCTTCTCTACAGTCAGCATTTCACATCAGTGAATCATTGGCCTTTATACTTTCAGAGCAGCTTTTTCTGCCTTCCAGGTGCTAGGGAACAAGAGGCTCAGAACTGTCTGGTAATGTAAGAGCAGTGTAGTGCCAGGGGCTTTATTGCTAGGGGCATGGTTTAAACAGGCTTGTCTTATGTGCTGGTGGCATGGAAGTCCTTAGAAAGCTGTGGTTACCTGGAAGGTGAACAAAGACAAAACTTATGAATGAGCTGCCTTTCTGGTGCAGCTCTTAAAAGAAATCCTCAGGCAAGGCGGTTTGGGCAGATTAAGGAGCAGTAAGTGATCCACGCCTCTTCTTCCAAATTCCTTTCACTGACCTTAATTAATTAAGGCCCACTGGCTGGGTCTTAATGCTGCCAGTAAAATTCTCTGAAAAGTTCAGTGTCATCAGGTGAGTGCTCTGTGTTCCCGTAAGGGACAATGTGCAGCTGAGGGATTTAAAAATATCTTTCTACATTAATTACTAGAAAATCTGTGTCCTCCATGGGGACCTGAGTTACAGAGAGCAACTAAAATACAAAATGTATTAACTTTGTCCAGCAATTCATTGCTGGTAGCGAGTTAGAACAGCTTTCAGAAAAGATCAATTCTCATTCTCAGCTTCCTGAATTGATAAACCTGCCTGTCTGCTCGCTTACCTACCTACATCTACCTGGCATGTACAAAGTGAAGAATGCAGACCATGAGCTAAATTTTTGAGCTAGATTCTTCTTTGGATATGAGCTCTGCTTGGCACAGACAACCGGGGGCAGATCATAAATTAGCCAAGTGCAGGTTCCTTGTCATGTGGGACAGTCACAGTGTGAGTCAGAGTGTGCTAAGGGCAATTCCCTCTTACACTGCTGGTGGGTAAACTCCATGGACTCTTAATCCACTGAAGAATCAGTATAACAAAACAGGATTCTGTTGAGTCCCCTTTCTTCTGCCTCCCCCTGTGTGGCTGTAGCAGTTTATTACGGTGTGAGTATAGCTGATCCATGAGAACTCTGCTGCTCTTAAAACATCTTTCCCACTGGGGAAAATCTTCACCGTCCTTTTACTCTCACAGTCCAGACAATATGCATTGGGTTATGCAAAATGGCAGGGGTGGAAAAAAGCATGAGTGGCGTCTAGTCTCCAGGCCATTTCCTCCGTCCCAGGAATCCTTCCATCCTCTCTCACTCCCAGGGTTGTTATAAATGGCAGAGAGGAACTGGACTGTGGCATAAAAGTCATGTTTTTTTTGTGATAGTATACAGTGTACACTGGATTGTGACATGAACTGCAAATGCTCTGTAGAGGGCATTTTGCTCTTCAATACAAAGATTTCAGTCTATGTCTCACTACAGCTCTGCCTCTGTCTTCTAAAGGGAGGCCTCAGCACAGGGAAACACATCTCAGGCAGGCAGAACAGGGCTGGAGTTAGTCAGACACAGAGGAGAATGTTGTGATACTAATGGTCATACAGAGTCTGACAACCTCACACCAATGGGCCACTCTCCTCTACAGGGAGTTTATGAGGCCTTGGCTTGTGTGGCCACCTCCACTTATGAATGAAAATCAAAACCAGATTGATGTCCCCCTCCCAACAGCAGCTGCCTGGTTCTTTGCATAAATCCTGCTCCCTTGCCCCTCTCCAGGGGAGCTCCATAAAATAAATGGATTCATTACATGCGGATTTCCTTTTCCTTCTTCTCTGGAGAAACAAAGAGCCTATTAGACACAATATGGAAATGCACACACACATGCACACATGTGCAGACAACATGAAACTGTGCACGTGCACATGCAGTGTGTAAGCTCTCTCATTCTCCCATCTCAATACCCGGACAGTGCCATAAAATACGTGCAGAAAAACACTTCTCCCTTACAAGCGCAGCTCTGCCAAACACACAGGCATATATTCATTTGTGCAGATCTATAGCTTATATTCTAAACTAACAAGGACAGGAAAGCCTAAGGCAAGTTGCCTCCTCCCAGAAGGTGCAGCACTGAGAATGCGCTGAGTGAGGTTGCATTCCTTCGCCAAAGCCTACTATAGTGCCCAGGAGCTGTGTTTTTACCTAGAGCATAAGGGCCCTTTCCTTCTAGGAGTCAGGCTTGTAGCAGGCTGCACACATGGTACATCATAACCACAGGAGCTGGGAGGCTGCCAGTTCTCTTCCTCTAGCTGAACTGGAGGAGGGTGCTCTGCATCTGAGAAAAGGCAGAGGGACGGCAGCACGGAAATGGTTGGGAGCCCTTCATTCCTCTTATCTCCGGATGGCGGCAATACTGGCACAGAAACGAGTTGGAAAACACACCTTCCCTGGAAAGCTCTGCCTGTTTGCAGCAGCCGCAGATGCAAATCCTGCACACCTGCATACCAGGGTGAGGGACACATTAGAAAACCCTGGCTAGGCAGGTTAAGCAAAGTTAGGAGTTATGTACATTTACCTTCAAGATGCTGCCATAAGATGTTGGCCCCAGGACAAGACTAGTATGTGGTTATGTTCACATTGTATGCTAAACCTGGGTCAGAGCCTGGGTTTGAGCACTAACTTGCTTCCTATGCAAATTGTTAATGCCCTAATCCTAGGGTCCGACTCTCTCTAACTTCATTCAGGAAGCCTTTGGGGCTCTGAAAGCCCAGCCTTGACAGGGTGCCATACTGCAGAAACAGGAGGGAAATCACAGCGGCACTAGGAAACTGATCCTACCCTTTGCCAACTGCTAGTCACCTCTACTTGCCTGACTCTGGAGGCAGGAATGGAGTGGAGGAGGAAGAAGAGAGCTTCTTTCTCTCCATGGCACCAGGGGATGCTGTTACTGTACCTTGGAACAAGGGAGAAGAAGGATGGTATAGCTGGGCATGGAGCTCAGCTGGGTAGCAGAGAGCCAAGCCTAATGGTGACATTTGCTTGGTCAAAGGCTAGGGCAACACTGAGGACATGCCGTTAGTGCCTGAGCTACAGTGAAACCCTACCAAAATTCTAGTTTTCAAGTGAAGGAAGTGAACATCAAAATCCTTTTTCATCCAGAATCCATACGATTGTGGAGTTCTTTTTATCCCTCAGAAGGGAAGCTGTGGTGTAAAGACACGAGAGCATAGGAACATACTGGAGGCCAGACCAGGCAAAACTGAGGGGTGGAGAGAGCAGTGTTGCCAACAGAAGGAGTTCAGATACACAACCCAAGACCCAAATCCCTCAAATCGTAAATGTCTCAGTAGTGTAAATACATAGGTGGTGTTTTTCTTAGGCCTGGAATATTGGACTTTTTGGTTACATTCAGGCTCCATTCCTATCTTTTCCTGGCAACTATGAAGAGTAGGAACTTTCTGTTACAAGATGCATGTTTTCACATAATCACGAGTTTGAGAGTTGGAGCTTTAAGAAAAACAGTAACTAGCAGGAGATGTCTGAAGAAATCCAGAACACCAGCAACATGGGGGTGACAGACCCCACAGAGGAGAACTTCTGAAGAGCTCCTGAGCAGAAGCTTTGAGACTGAGAGAAGCCAACAAGAACTAAGCTGTGATGGAACCTAAGGAAGTTCATACTGCCCTAAATTAAGTCTTATAAGCCCCAAGATTTCAGACATCTCAAGCTGGACCACGGAAAAGTTGTAGTAACTTTAAAATCATGAGCTTTTTAAAAATAGTAAATGCTGCATTTTCTCTCTTTGCCTCTTGGTTTCTGAGCCTTAAAGTTGCATTTGAGTCATATTTTTTAGTTTTCCCCACAATTAAGAGGACTAGAAGCTTGTCTTATGTAGAAAACATATTTCTCACCTCATCATCTGTCATCAGGATCTGAAGTTTTAAGGAAAAACAGCAACAATATAATGAGATCCACAGCACATCACAGGCACTGGTAATGCTACTTCAAGTGGCTTCACTTCACTGGAGTCTGCAAGGACTTTGTATATGCAAATATGAAGATTACAATCTTGACCCTAGCAACACTAGAGCCTTGGAATGGCCAAACTGCAATGAGCCCCAAAATCCGTTTATTCCAGGATCCTGTCTCTGATGCTCTGATGCTCTGATTCTGTTTCTGATGCCTTTGCCAGATGCTCCAGGGGAAGGTGCAAGAACTTTGCAGTAGGCAGATGTAGCATAATATGTTCCACACTTGGGATCGCTTTCTGGTTTCTGTCCATTAGAGATGGGGTTGGGACCAAGAGGACGAATTTTAACATCTTTTCTAAAAGTGTTCTTAGCTATCATTATTATGTTTTTTCTTCTCATACACATAACAGAGTCTTGCTAAATTCTTGGCCTCTCCAGCTTCTTGTGTTAGGGATGTCTCAGCTTAACTACACATAATGTGAAAGAAGTTGTTTACTTTGAAGAAGTTTGGACTGGTCACTTCTTCATTTTATTGAATTCACCCTTGCATGCCCAAGGACAACAGCAACACCCAGTTGTCCTTATTTCTGGTGGTATTGTGTATGCTTTCATTAGAATGCCTTTCAGTTGCAAGAATGTGTGGTGCTGTGGATTTATGCAAGTGGATCTCTTTGCTTGAGATTTCCATGTGCACTACCTGCTTTCTTTTACAAACCCTGCCTCCTGCGGTGTTTTTTTCTCCCTGCATGTAACCGTGTTACCCGATAGCTAAGGCACTCAGCTTGGACTGAGACAGCCTCTGATCTGTTCTTTGCTGTGACCTTTTCCATCAGCATCTGCTCCTCTTTAGACTATATGCTGTCAGTGGCAGGGACTAGCCTGTGTGTGTATGTTTGTGCCTGCACAGGATGGTGGGACTGTTGTTCCAGTGGGAACCTCTAGGCTCTGCTGTAATACATGCAGAGTAATAATGTGAATTAGTAATAATTCACACTTAAATAAACCTTCTTCCCACTGGGCAACTCTCCGGGAGCAGCCAGTGCTCTGTCTTTCACAGGGTCTGAGACCACCTTCCTGGTGACTTGGCTGCCGAGGCTTTGTGGTGGAGCTTGGCCCTGCAATACAGTGACGACTGTGGCTTGGAAGGATCTTAGCCCTCCTGGTTCTTCACGGGAAAACATAGAGCAGGCCATTCTCTCTAGGAACAATCCTGCCTCTGTCTTCCTCGTTTGTACCTTATCTCTAAGGACATTTGTATGCAAATAGGATCAAAGGGTCAGAGATGTGAGATAGACTGCCTGAATATTCACCGACAGGCAATGACAAGCGGTGCACTTCAGAGTAACCTATCTTCAGCTCAGAAGTGAGCAAGGAGGAGGAAGGGATGTGAGAGATCAAGTCCTGACCCTTTTCTGACAGTCACCCCTCTTTCTTACACTTGGGAGGCACTTGCTGTAATTTGCTGAACCAATAGCTCCCCACTGAATTGAAAATCCAGCTGGAGATTTGCCTGTGATATCTGACACTCGTAATTCATGGTATGTTGGCCAGTTCTGCAAATTGGAGAGGGAGCGCAAACAACCCCTCATGACTTGCCAGCCACGTGTGGGGTTCAATAGTCACAATGTGTGTGGGCTCCTCGGGGAGGAGGAACCTTTCCAAGCAGCGATGAGGCTGTGATGAGGGTGAGGGGTGGGAGCAGGAAGGCGTGATGGCTCCCCAGTTTGGATCCAAGCAAAGAGGCAGGCAAGGTTTGATAACTTGCAGATTTGCTCAGGCCCTGGAGCTGGTGGGGATGTGGGGGTGAGGAGTTGAGTAGCTGGCAAGGGAGCCAGCCTGCCGGCAGAGTGGAAGAAGATTTTGTCTTTGCTTGCGTGGGTTTTTTTCAGCTTCCTTTTTGCCACAGTCTGCCTCCAGGGACTGAGACTGCAGCTACCACCAACAGAATTCAGTCTGGGCTTCCTTTCAGAGAATAGCTTGTGGCTTCGATTAACCATAGCCATGTGTCTCCATCCCTGCTTGCTCCCTGGGTGTGAAGTTTGGCTGTTCAGACAAGTGGAAGCTCATCTGGGGGTGGGTGCAAGCCCTGCTGCTGTGATAGTCCTGCCAGAGCCAGGACTTGCTGTCAGGTCAAGGAGAAAGATGCTGCTATGCTCAGATTCCCTCTGGTATGAGATGGGTGTTCAGCTGTAGCCTCCAGTATATCAGTTCTGTGCTGTCTAAGCCATCTTGCAAGTCCTCACATGGGAAAAAAGAGCTGAAGGCGCCTTGGATACAGCAGTGTCTGGGCTGTCAAGGGAAGGTCAGTTAGGTTCTTGGGGGGATGGACAGGACAGACGAATGACTGAGGCAGTGGGAGAGCAGCTTATTGCATCTCCCAGCCTCCTGTTTGCTATGCCTGGCCCACTAAAGGAAGTAGAAGGCTCCTCCTGTGCATTTGTCATTCTCTGGCTATTTACCTGCTTCCAGTCACTCCTTCCTAATTGCTTGGGATATGCAGCAATAAAATCTGTCTGCATTTCAGACAGTGCTGTTTTCAGGTTCCTCTACTACCTGTCTAAGCTGGTGATCTCCAGGAGAGGAGGAAGGATGTAGTGATGGTGGGAGGATAGTATTCAGGCTGCTTATAGTCTCTGAAGATCTTGCCTGCCAGTGAATTACATATGTGATGCCATGGGTTAGCAGATCGCAGGAGTGCAGGTTGGAAACCGTCCCCATACAGTCTTCTTTGGGCTACAGTGCCCATTGCTATGTTACCTGGGCACTTCCTGAGTCTTTGAGGATCTTAAGCCTCAAAAATTAGTGAGGTTAGTGGGCTCTGGATGGGCCCACTGGCCCTGCATCCAGGCACAAAACCACAGCTACTCTCTTGTTTGCAGACAGGACTTTTTCTCCCCTGACTCAAAAACTTTGAAGGTAGAGGAAGGTCTGGCAGCCTCTGTGGCCTATTAAAAACCAGCCGTATAAAATATGAGCTAGGGAGCAAAACGCAGCAACATAAGAGAAAGAGGAGGAAACCACCAATTAGGAGCAGCCCCCGAGGGGATGCTTTCTCAGGAGCCAGGAGGCACTCTGCCAGCAGGGCTTTTGGAGCTGGATCTGGGCAGGCTGGGAAGGGCAGAGCTGGGGGTAGCTGCCTCTCACAGAGCCTTTTGGTAGTCAGGAAGGTCTGATCCTGCAGCGTAGGAGCCTTGGTCTTTGAAGCAGAGCAGCAAGGGGTGTGAGTGCTGTTCTCCCTTTGCTTGTGCCCCTGTTTGTGCAAGGGCTAGCACCAGGGAGCAGTGAGGAGGAGCGCTGGGAACAGTCAGCCCTCCTTAGCCTGGAGCAACTAGCTGGTGTTGGGGAATTCCTTCCTCCGTGGGAAAGCTGCTTTGCCAAGGAGCAGCTGGCAGTAGCTTGCAAAGCTCTCTGAGTATTCAAGTTTCCCACAGGATGGTAAACGCATACCTGACAACAGGGCTGCTGTATGGAGGCAGAGGCTCCAGTGCCTTGCAACTAGCAGTGAGTTACCCCAGTGCACAGTGAACCCATGGCCAGTGCCCAGCCCTCAGCTCCAAAGGTGGCTGCCTACACATCAGAGGAGAGGCCCCCACGAGGCATAGGTTAATAGAGAATCAGGATATATGGTTTGAGCTTTGTCGTTGGTGTGTCTTTCCAATAGTTTAGGAAAACCCAGGATATTATTCAGTTCTTGACCAGTCGGGCTGTTGTTCCTGGCTGGGAGTCAGGGTTATTCTTTGCTGGAGGTGGCAGAGCGTGGTTTGCAGCAGGGCCGTGCTCTGAGCCCTGCCGGAACTGTGCTCCTGATAAGGCGTGCTGAGATGCTGAGGGCTGAAATACCAGGATGTGGCTTGTGGACTAATACGATATACCGTGTGCTTTCTTATGAAGAAAAGAGGAGTGGGTGTGGAGTGTGGCTTCTAGTTGTTTCAGTCTGTCTTGTTTTTCAGTCTTCCTGAAGATGTTAGGTTCTTACCAGCTTAGGGCTGTGTGTAGGCTATGGGGTCCAGGGGGGAGAACAAAGCAAAATACTTGCCTGGGCCCATTGGATGACACAGTTTGGGTGCTGCTTATGGGGACTGTCTGGGGCCTGTGAGGAGAGGGCATGCTACGGAAAGCCATGTCCTTCTCAGTGCGTGGAAAAAGCTGGAATTATGGTGCAGATTGGGTGAAGCAAGTCTGACCATGCTTGACCACTGAATGAGGAGGTGATGCCTTCCTTCATGTCATGCTGCGTATCCTTGTCCCTTCCCTCGCCTTGGCAGCAGCGACGGTGCTGCCCTTGGCAGCTCAGGTCAGCTCGTGGCTCCAGCTGAAAGCTGACCATGCAAACAACCACAGATGTGTTGGCAGCTGGATTGGCAGGCTAGTGCTGGTCACTGGTGCTGGCCAAATGGAGGCAGTGGGAACCCAAGGCCAAGACTGAAGGCAGGAAGGGGCCAGATTCCCCTCTTTTGGCAGATGCCTGCATTTAAATGGGCCTAAACCACTCATAGTGCTTCCAGTGGGCAGCCTGGAGCACCTGAAATCTCAGCTGCTCTTTAGAGGTGCCAGCAGGAACTTTGGCTCTTTAGGAGATTTAGGCTTCATCACTTTCTCAGCAATAAGGTGGCTCATCAGCTGGCTGCCCAGACAGTTTTTTACCTCTCCTTGAGCTGGAGTTGGCTATCCTCCTACTGGGGACCTGGCTGATCTCTGCGGGGGTTCAGCTCATTGCTTCAGCTCTTAGGACTTGGGTTGTGCTTTGGGAGAGGACTCAACAGTCCTCACTGATCCCCTCGAGTGAAAGGACACGTGAGTGCTGCTGCAAGTCAGATCTGGCAGGTGAGGGGAGCTGCAGTAATAGTGAGCCCAGCAGCTGCCCAGAGCATTGTGGGCAGTGTGGATCAGAGCATTTTGAAGATGCTGTAAGTGAGACATGTTTAAATATTTACTTGACTTGAGCAGGGACTGCAGTCTGACTCTCTTGACATGCTGGACATGTTCCCTACCCTGCAGACTTCTGTGTGGAGTTGCTCTCCCTTTCTCATGAAAGCTATTTCATGCTGTGTAAGTAATTCAGCATGGATTAGAAGCAGGATTTGGGCTCTGGTCTCTGTCCTATGAGAGGAACCACAGCAGTATAGAGAATCAGTCATTCTGGCCCATTTGGTGCAGACCTTGGTCTCCCACACCTCTCTTTGGTACCCAGTCTTGACCTGTGTGATCAGTCAGCATTAGTAAGTTCCTATAGAAAGGTTCATTTCCAGTAAATGGACTTTTTTCCAATGGAAAAAAAAGAAAAAAAGCTGACTGGGAAATACCTGATTGGATCTAGTACAGACATGTCAGTTGTCTTTGCCAGAACAGAATTTGTGCCAGAACAGAATTCAGCACCAGCTGAACCTCGTAGAGAAAAAATGCATTACAAAGGGTTTATCATTAAGCGTTTTGCCTACTAGTGTAAGCAAGTGAAAAGCTGGAAAGGAAATTAAGAGTTTGACACACCAGGTGATAGAAATCAGACTGTGCAATATATTCTCTTTTTTCTGCCTGACTACCCATATCTAACATGAAAAGCATGGTTAAAAAGGAAACAAGCAAATCAATGTTAGAAAGACATCTTCTGAGTCATTCCAGGGTGAGACAGGAAGTCCTGATGATTCAAGATTTGGCACTTCCCCTTGCTGAACCCACTGGCACATTGCAGTGCCAGGAGGAAGTAGGCTGGAGGAAGCATTATCTTCTGGCTGTGATAACAGAACTGTGATCTTGCTCTTCGTCAATGAGGAGCCCAGTGGTATTTTTGATGTGAACTGAAGCCCTCTTCATAGTATTGTGACTAAGACTGCAGGGGGAATTCTTCACCATTTTGTTTTCCAAACTGTGGTGACCTCTCTTGTCATTTCAAACACATCACAGCTCAGTGATAGTTTGCACATACATGAATTCATTAGTCTGTCTGAGGAACTAGCTCTCTCTCTCATTAGGACAAGTTATGTTTGTCCCTTTTGTTATGTTACTTGCAGCCTTGACTTTCCTCTGTCTTTGCAGTGAGGAGATGCAGAACCATTCTCAGTGGTTATTTCTGGCGAACGCAGTTGTTTGGTGTGTGCATTTTGCTTCAGATAAGGTCAAATGTGTGCTCTTCTAGCTTCCTGCTGGAAAGAAGTTGTACCGTGAAGAAGCTTCTTGTGACCCATGGATGGCTTTATGGATCCTGTGGACCGCAACAGGTAGAACATAACTATGGTAATTAATAATGGCAACCTTTATTCTTTCCCTGCTGATCATTTTTGTAGCAACATTCTACTATTATGCTTCTCCAGCACTTTGTCCTCCTATCTCCTTCCCCTCTGCCCATCTCTTGGCATATGCCTGTATATCCTACTTGCCCACTGTCCAGATACCTTTGGGAAAGCACACATGTATCTACAGTCCAAAAAGCTGTGGCTTGTTGAAAGTATTGCAGCAGGAGGGAAAACATTGCATTTAATAGCCAATTCACTAAAAAGGAAGGACTCTGTGTGGATGACTCATTTCATCTTCCTTTGCCTTTAGGTGAAGCAGCTAAAGGGTTTCCAGTTGGTTGCTCCATTAGCCAGGGTGTCTTGCTGCAGATCTGTTGAACTTGCAAATGCAGCAGCAGTCACGGCTTTTGCACTGGTGAGCTAAAGAGGACACTTGAGGCTTTTGAGCAGCAAAGATAGAGTCCCGTGAAAGAACTAACATATGGAAACCATGTAGACCATCCCTGGCCTGCTGGCTGTTCAAACCTCATCCATACTGCCTCTGCCAAGCCCAGCTGTAAGAATGATGTCAGTGAGTCACTCTACGGGGTTCTGGAGAGCAGTGAAATGCACCCAATGAAGTCAGTGATGACATTTCCAGTCCCGAGGGGTTACACTACCACGGGTCACCCCCCATCTCTGTTCTGTTGGACGCAGATCTGGCAGCAGGACCCTTGCAGTCATGACTTTCAGCTCGATGAGTACAGCTCATTATAGCCGGGAACAGAGCCAGAGGGGAACCAAGGAGACTTTAACTGGTGTGAATCTCAGCTGCATGTCTGCTTAGCAACACAGGTTTTCATAAATACATTATCCATGGCTCTGCACTTTGTGCTGGCTTTTTTGCTTCATGCGGAGCTCCAGAGCTGGGGACTTGCTACTCCGTGGCAGGGCCACTCCCAGGACCACTGACCTGCTGTGGCCCAGACAGGTGTTATAACTCTGGAGCTGTCAACCACTGAGTTCAACCAACAATGTCCCAGGTGCTGCTCCTCACAACTGAACAGTGGGAGCAGTGATTGCAGTGGGCCCTGCAGCAAGGGAGGCAAGGAGCCTCTTCTCATCTTCCTAAGTAGTCACCCAGTGTCTGATGCACTCTAGCTGCATCTCCTCCTGGGCATCTGTGCTGGAACATGTTAATGCCAGAGGAGATTCATGGTAAAGACCTGTAAAAGCAGACAAAGCTTTGAGGGGAAAAAAACATCAGAGACAATCTTACTCTTGGTTCAGTTTGGCTCAAAGGCTTCTTCTGCATCCTTCTGAGATGTACCTGACCTCAGATCAGCCTGGCATTGAGCTGCACATAATCTGAGGATGCCTGTGTCCTTGTTTCTAAGGGCAATGTGTATGGATGAAGTCAGCCCTGTGTTCTGCTTTATCTCTGAGCGTCTCCACAGTCCCTACTGGGTTCGGTAGGTGGAACAACAGTTCTTCCAAACAAAGATGCCAAACGATCAGAGCAGGACTCCAGGGCTCTCCTGCCAGCTCTGGGAGAGGAATTGGCCTAAAGGATAAAGCAGACCTGTGGGAGTCAGGACTGCTGGAAATCTTTTCCTAGCCGTGGGAGGGGGTGAGGTCTGGTGGCCAGAAGAGGGGATCAGGAGTCAGGACTCCTAGGCTGAAGCACTGTCCATAACAGAGAGTCTTTTTCTAATTGTTGCAGCAGAGAATGTGGGTCAGGACTTATCAGTACAGTATTAGGGACAAGCCACCCAGAAGCTTTGTTTGACTTTGATTCTGATCTGAGTTCATACTACTTTTGGCTGAGGCCAGTTCTGAACCCACTCCCTTTTCTTTGAAATGGTTTTCCGTTATTGGCAATAAATGAGAAAAAAATGACTTCATTGCCTCTTTGAGTAAACAAATCCCACTCCATCCTCAGAAAATGAATGCTGAGGTTTAATTTTCCTCAGGACCTGCGGCAGATGAATCAGAAAACTATCACATGTTTGGAGGCCAAGCTAGACTGAAAAGAGAAAGCGAGGTGAAGTCAGGATGATGGAAGAAGAGATGGAAGCAGAGTCAGAATCTGGAATCTCCATGCTCCGGGAAGGCAGCGTGCTTGATGTGAAAGTGACTGAGGAGAAAGGAAATCTCTGCTCTGTACTTCCAGATAGTTCAGCTGTTGAGTCAGCTGGGTCTGGGGCTTTGCAAAGCACCAAAGGGGCAAGGGTGAGCAATGAGCTGAGAGCATGCGTGTGTGAGAAAGATGTTTCACCTCTGGCACTGGGCCAAAGGAGCGGCTATGTTATTGCAGTCCTTGGAGACACACTTGCAAACACACATGCTGGCTTGCACACACACGCTCTTGCTCACACACACGTACCACTAACAGCACATGGAGGCTGCACCCAGAGGCCAGCCCTGGTTTGTGCTGGTCCCTGTTAATGGTCAATGTCTGACTAGGTAGCTGGGGTGGAAAAACAGCTGGGATTAGCGAGCTCTTTCCTTGGCTATGAATGAAGGGGAGGGCTGAGGACTGGGTCAGGCTGGATTGGAGTAGACTTGCCTTCTCTAAAAGCAGCTTGAAAACACTCACTCCTGTTCCCTCTGTGGAGAGTAGAGGTTGAGCTGCTCTCTGCTTTTATGTTTTGTTTGTTAAAGAGCAGCTGAAAGACAAAAGCGTGAAATCCCCAAACCAAAGGTCCTTCACTGTCCCAGGCCATAATAGCCAAGCAAGTTTTGTCAGCCCAACCTGGCTTTGCCAAGGGCCTCAGTGCTTATCTGGAGCATGTGGCTATGCCCAGCAGCATGGAAGCACAAATATGCTTGATATATTTTGTCAGCAAGGGTTTGTTACACTGATGAAGGAATTTTTAAAAATGGATGTGGGCTGTCTACAGATTTGGGATTGCCCGACCTTCCCATTGGCAGAACTGGGGAGGAAGCAGCATCCATCTCACTACCTGTAGCAGCCCACCCTGAAGAAAGTCTGTGACATTTTGCCCCAGAGAGGGCCTTTCGCTGGTGTGAATCGATTGGTGATGATGGCCCTGCTAGAGGGTGCATGGGTTCACCTAGTTGCTACCTGTGATGGTTCTGCTCTTGCATGTTCCCAGAGGACTGATGTAAGTGAGGTGGGATGGAGAATGCACTTGTAGGAAAATATGTGAAAACTTTGCATTTCTTAAGCTGCAGCCATTTTTCATCTGGGAGGATTTCTCTGGCAGGCTGGGCTGCCGCCCCCATGCTGCCCGGCAGCTGTGCCCCATCTCACCCATGAAATTTATCCACAGAGGCCCAGGGTGGCAAAGCTCACACCTCCCAGGGCCTGGAGAATCCCAGTCCTCTGTATCTAAGCTCCAGGCTATGGAAAACCTCCCTTGTGTCTCAGCCTGGCTGAGACAGAGCTGCAGCTACCCTGAGATAGCTCTTAACAAGCATACCAAAGGCTTTCTGGGCATCAAAGAAGTGGTATCACCCAGCTCTGCTGTTATCATAGCCTCCTTTTTGGGAGTATGGGTAGGAGGGTTATCAGAGAGGGAGGGAGAGAGAGAGATGGAAGGTATGGAAAAGTAAAGGAAAGAGAAAGTGGGCTCAGGCAGTGAGGTGCAGCTCTGGGAGCTCAGAGCTTCACCAGCATCCTTTTCCCCTCTCTCATCATCTCTCCGTCACTGGCCCTACCTAAAAAGTGCTGGGTAATTGCTGCTGTGACAAACATCAAAGTCTCTCCCCAGCTCTGTCCTCAGACCAGAGGTCTCCTTCACCTGAGGTCAGCGAGGCCAGACTTTGCCTGGGGCCTCTGGGTTCCAGGTCGAGTGTGGGACCACAGAGGAAGGCTGAGGTTAGAGCGTGGTCATATGTCTAATTACTCCCCCAGACGTGCATATACAGGGCATGCCATCACCAGACACAGTCCACATGTCCCACTTGCTCACCACTGAGTCACTGGAGACTGGAAAAACACAAATCCCCTCTGGTGCTGCGATGAAGATGTAAATGCTCTCTAATAGTATATGAACAGCATGTGCGCGCAGCCAGTTGAGACATTCAGTGTGTGACGTTGCTGTGTTGAAGATTGTGATGTTTACTGTATGACTGTGTTGAGTTAAACAGGGAATGACTCGGGGCAGACCTTCCTGACATCTTTGAGGTTGTTTCGGGATGATACTCATCAGCTCTGAGGAGTCTGGCTTGATCTCCCTCCCCATCCCCTCAAACCCATCAGACCAGTGTTGGGCAATCAGAGCCCTAAATTCCAGGTACTGAGGAAACATGGAAACTCTTGTTGTGTAATGAGACATTTTTTCCAAGAGGGAAGGAGTTCATCCTGGTGAGTGTTCAGGCAAGGACACTGATTGGAGGTAGGTCCATCTGGGACACCATGGCAGAGCAGTTAGTGAACTTGTGGTGAACCAGGGAAGGGCAAGACCTTGCTACCATCCTCATTCCTCACTAGATACCCTTGTGTGGTGGCATCTGGATACAAAGCCTTGCTGAGGGCAACCCTCCATGGGGGACCAGCTAGCTCCTGCCTCAAAGGCTGAGAGAGGAGAACTGGGTCCTTGCTCAGAGCCAGAGGGATAACCCACATGGCGCACATGGGCTGGTGATTCCTCTCCGCTCTGAAGGCTCTGAATGCTGTTGGTGCTGCCAGCTGTGCACAGCTGGGCCACAGATATGCTGCTGCGGGACATGCTCACAGTCATGCCCATTTCTTTGCTGGTGGGCTCCAGAAAGGGTCCAGAGTGATTTGAAGTGTGGGCAAGAAACTGGATATTCCTGTGGTATGTGAGTGCCTTTTGTTGAGGGCATATCTGTTGAAGGAGCTGGGTCTGGTCCAGCTGTATGATCAGCAGGGGTGTGCTTTACGCCTAACCCCTTTGCACTCGCCCTCCTTACTTGAGGGCCAGACAGCAAGGGGGAGATCTCTGGTCCATTGATGTGATGGACTGGGAGTGCTGGAGAAGTAGAGTCTCTATCTGGTGAATAGATGGATTCCAGCCATGTTCCTCCAAGCACTGGTAGAAAACAGTTTTATAGGCTGCGGTGTTTAGCCAGGGAATAGTTAGGAGGCTGCAGGGTGTCAGTGGGTATAATACTGTGACTGAGGCTGCTACACCACTCTCCTTTCCCCTTGGCCTTTCATGGGCACAGGAGTGGAGGCAGAATCTTGGCAAAGGGAAGGGAGGGTAGTGAGCTATGTGAGCTTCCTGACACAGGGATGAATTCTGTGCTGACTCTTCTCTTCTGTGGGGCTGGAGGCTGAAGTGTTCACTGTCACCTCAGGCCTTCTGTCCACGAGTGAGCCCAGGTCACCAACAACTTTCCACTGTGTGATGTACTCCTGGCTCCTTGCACAAGCAGGAATCTCAGCCAGGACTATGATTTGACCTGACATGGGATTTACCCAGACCTACAAAAGGCATCTGTAGTACAGCTGCCAGGCCTTGCTATATATTTACCTACCAGCCTACCTGGCTTTCAGACCTGTGGTGCCATTGGGCTGCTGTCCAGCGAGAGCAGCTAGGAGGAGTTTTTGTGCTGCACTGTGTCCCTCTGAGATGGAACATGCTAACCCTCTGGCTCTGCACACAGGACCAGCCTGACCACAAGTGCCAATGGCTCATCTTCACCCAGCTTGTCCCATGGGCTGCTGCTTCTTCCTCACCCCTCTCCCCTGATCTGTTATTGTTTGTAGTTGTATGCTGCCAAATGCAAGTCCCCTTAGGCTGAGTATTTGGGAGCTGCAGGGAGCTGCAAGAAACTCCAGAGTGGCTGAGCCTGAATATCAGGTCTAGAGCTCCAGCTGGGTGGCGCTGTAAGTCAGATCCACAGAGGAATTTGGCATCTAAACAGCTATTGAAAGTAACTCACTTGTCCCTGAGGTGGAGCACTGGGGAATCTTGTCAGCTTAAGACTGCTGCTGGAGGACAAGAGCAGCTGAGCCTGGGTCCTGCTTCAGCAAAATGATGGAAAACAAAATTGTCTCAGAGTCACTGAAACTACAGAGATCAAGGGAAGCTTAAAAGCACCTTGGTCCAAAAAGTTGGGACCCATACTGAGAAACCTGTGTGAACGCACAGCAGGAGACGTTACCAGCTCAGCTCCTGACCCTCGTACTTTGGGTAAGGGCTTTTTATGGCTTGACACATTTCTGAGATGCTAAGCCATGGACTGCTGGCTCACAGATGAATTTTACTCTAGTCTCAAACAATTCATCAAGCAGCTAGTGTAAAAATGTCTCTGTCTGCTTCCTCGGGATTGTGACACTCTGTCCTGGGGGGCTGCAGTCACAGGCCTGAGGGTTTTGTGCAGCTGTGGCTGCATAAACCACCAGGAAGAGTAAGCCCCTGAGTACTGAGTGGGACCAGAATGGCTGCTGAAGGGATCCAGGGACTGACCTGACTGGTGTGTTTTGGCCTTAGAAGACTCAGGTCTATCCAGAGCATCCAGACCCAGGGAGCAACAAGTGAGGGAAGGGGAGGCTGGGAAAGGGGAGAGAAAAGAAGGCAGGGAGGAGGCAAGATGGCTCTGTCCAGGGTTGGGGTGAACTGATACCAGCATTTCTCCCTGCATTGCTATTACTTAGTAAAAGGGGCAGTAGCTTGTGCTATTGAAAGTCTGTCTCCCACCATGGCCTCTCAGACGTGGGGCCGGATGATGTGCTAGCAGTGTTCGTAGCCTGAATGCCTTGGCATAAATGGTTGCCTGCATCATGGAGGGGTGTTCAGATGTGTGACTGAGTAGGGGTGAATCTAGCTGCTGAGCTGTAACAGTTGATTTAATGCTCTCTCCAGTGGTTATTAGCTCATTGCAGAGTCAAGTTGGTGTGCCATGCTCTGGGGAGCTTTGGTGAGAGCACTTACGTAGGCAGGGGGTTGCATTTAACTCTGCAGATGGCAGGAGCATGCCAGGAGACTTTGAAGCTGAGTGTCTGGTGGGATAGCCCCGCTCCCGACCCCAAACACCCTCATTTCAGTGCCAGGGGCCCTGGAGGGCACAGATGCTATGTGAGACTGAGAAGGGGGCACTGGTGTCCAGGAGCTGCCAAGTTCCGCTCCAGAACTGACTACAAATTTCTGCCTGAATTAATGAGTCTGAGTATACACAGAGGGAGGGAGGGGAAGGCAGTGAGATGCTTTTCCTTGTGTCTCGTAAGGAAAGGATGAAACAGTGCGGAGGGCACCAGATCTGCCTGCTCCCCCAGTTTCATATCATGGTGGGAGGGTTTCCCAGCGCAAGGCAGCTTGGACACAAGATGTTTTTTGCCCACCTGGGCTGTGCGGCTCAGGATAAGGCTGCTGCGGCAGTGAGATGTGGAGCTGCTTCAGTGTCTGAGGAGTGCCACAGCCCTGCCTGTCTGCCTCCTCCAGGCCAACCTCTCTCAAACCTGGCCATGAAAATGTGCCTGTGGTTTTACTCCGTGAGACTGGAGAAGGATGATGTTCATGGATTAAATAGGAGTCCCGGTGCTTGGGGGTTTAACCAAACTGAGGCAGTGCCAAGCTGGGAATAGCACCCAGGCGTGCTGCCACCCCCCTTCCCCCAGGAACTGATGTCTCTGAGTATATGTATTAATATTGCTGATCATGCCTGAGTGGTTTGAAGCACTGAAATCCCCAAAGAAATGCAGTGAATTAAGCCTTGCCAAGGAGGCTTTTTCCATTGAACTTCCTGGAGTGCTTAGGTCTCTGCCTTGCCTTGGCAGGCCCGTCCCATCCTGTCCCATCAGGCAGAGATGTCCCCGGCTTCCGTGACACTGGCTGGCTCCACAGCTGCAGCTTCAGCCTTGACGTCTGCATTCTGCCTAGGCTGTGCTGAGTCATTCAGCGTCTGCACGCTGTGCGGCCCGGTTCCTTCCAGAGGTATGGCGGTAACCCTGCCCCGCAGAATTAATGGTGCGTCTGGAAACCTTCATCAAAGTCGGCATGCAAACTGTCCCTCCAGCCACGCGTCCTCTGAATCACAGAGGTCAGGCCCTGGCTGGGAGGAATGGGATTTCCCCTTCCTTGCTGTGCAGCACCAAGCACAAGATTTTGCACACAGAAAAGCCTCCTTGCAGGCAACTGGAAATAGTTTCCAAGTGCACATTTCTGGACAAGCTAGGACTCCCAGGATGGGTGACTGGGGTACACTGATGTCCTGAAAACCTTTTATTACTGTAAATAATGATTCTGGCTCTTAGTAGAGTTCATCTAGTTCCTCCCCCTCTAACCAACCTTGGCTTCTCGGCAGTGTTGTTAACACAACTATAAGCCAGGGAGGCGCAGAAGGGGGGACCTTAGCAGGGGGGCAGGTAAAGCAGCCTTGATTTTGGGAACGTCTCTGAGTAGGTGGAAGTCCCTGGGGGGTTTTGCCCTGCTTTGTGGGGTTTGCGTGGTGTGGCCGGTCTGTCGCTGCAGTGAGTGCAGGCCTTAGACCAAGGGCTTGTCGCTCTCAGGTGATGCCGCTTGTCCAGGCTGGGCCTGGTGGAAGCAGAGGGGATTTCAGGCACCGCAGGCAAAGAGCTGCAGGCTGCATGTGGCTCCAGAGCAGCTCAGCCGTCCCCCTGCCCAGTGAAGGGGATGTGGAGAAAGGCCTGTTGATGCATCCTGGCCCCAAGCCTGTTCATTGTGAGCTTGCCTGCTGTTTCAGGCTTAGAAAATGCAGCAATCAGGGGTTCTGGGGGAGACAGTCTGACACATAGTGGAAACTCAGGGCTCTTGGGAGCCAAATTGCTGGAAAGCCGTACTACCCGGTCAGGCGGATAGAAGGGAGATGCACATACAGAGATATTTGGCATCCTGCAGATCCTGGGCCTCCAGCTGCAGACATGTTTAGAGCCCTGCTGACCAGTGGAGTCTGGGCCTTGCTTGATCTTCAGGGTCCATGGGGAATGCCATGAGCCCCTCGGCTCTGCAGTAGTTTCAGAGCCTTGGTGAACTCTACAGGTGAGGAAAGGGGCTCTGCTAAGACACTGTGGGGTGAGGAGTTAGTGGTGCTTCCTACGTGCAGTAGTGTGTTGCCACAGGAGGGCTTTGAATGAGACCAGCCATGGGACATCCATCGTGGGGGTCAGGGCTGCGGGTCAGGAATGGTGTGTGGCAGCGAGAGCATTCCTTGCCCCTCAAGGCCAGGCTGTGGGCAGCGATATCTCAGTGTTAAATTGTGATTGTGAAAGAAGGAAGCAGCTGGGTTTGGTGGCAGCTATTGGCATTGGCTCCCTGAGGGCTCCCCTGCGCCCACAGTGTCTGCTCCTTCACCTCCCTCTCTACCCAGTGCTGGACCCTTCCCCAGGAGATGTGTTTCTCAGGGAAGATATTCCTCTTGTTCACAGCACGTCCTTGCTTCCACCTGGGACTCACATCTGCAGCATGTAGCCAGCATAGCTAATGCCTGGTTTGCAGCTGAGACTTGGGGACTGTGGGGAGCTGGCTGAATTTGGCTCTCTGAGTATGTGAATGAAAGGTACCCACCCCTCTGAGCTGCTTGTCACTCACTGTGGGTGGGAGGAAAGGATATTTTGGCATCAGCCACACAAGCAGCCAGCAAAAAGGCAAATATTTTGGCTACCCCAACACATCTGCTTAGAAGCAGCTCAACCCTGATTTTAAACAAAATGGGGAAGAAAAAACATTAATTGAAGACATGTCCTTAGGAACGCGATGCCTTGGCTGGGGCCCAGCACTGGCAGCCTTGTTAGGAGATCATGTATCACACAGATGAGATGATAGCCCTGGCTCTGTAGTGAGCCCCTGGTGCTGCTTTTCAGCAGGTCATACATGCCCTGGGGAAGCTGAAAGGTTACTGGCAGGCTGTGTATGGCTGTGCATACACAAAGAGCTCTCATGGGGGCTACGTACTCCCCCCATCATCACACCTCCCTGTCATCTGGGCTGAAGCATAGTAGCTTCCTTTTGTTTGGGAAGGACTGTCTTGGCAGTTGGCAGCTCCTATTTTGTGCCTGCTTCATCTTTCATCTTAAGGATGCAACCCCAGGGATCCTAAAAGGGCTCATCTGTTGTTCCCGGCAGCCCCTGGCTCCATGTGTGGGACTTGGATTATCAGAGTGGGAACAACTGATCCAAAATATGTTGACAAATCCATTAAGATTCAGTGAAGCTGGGATACAGTTCTCTTGATAATCTCCTCTGGTTGACCCCGGACCTTGTTAATCTCTGCTACACCCAGAGGCAAAGCTGCGGAAACAGATGAGAAATAGCTTCAGATGGGAAACTAGTATGATGTGTGGAAGTGAGAGGTTCCTGAGCTTTTGATCTGCTTTTCAGACGAGTTCTGCAGCCCTTCCTGATCTCTGTGTTGTTGCAGGTACCTCCAATATTTAGGCTGAACTCACAGGTGAAGTATGTTTGAGCTATAGACTTGTCAGGGAACGCATCTCCTCTGTCCCCCTGCCAGGGCTCAGGGACACTGATAGACTGATGCCAGCATGGTCAGTGCTTGCAATACCATGGCCTCAGGGAATCTGCCATGTTAGTCCTGTGCCCAGTGTGCTGGCCACTTCTTGGCCCTGTGGTGCCTGCATCTCCCCACCCCTTGGCAGCACCTCCTTCCTTGGAGCGCAGGTGACATGACCTGTGCAGCCGCTTTGATCCAGTGTGGGAAAAGTTTGAGAGAAGGGCTGGAGAGAGGCCAGGCCCCCCTTCACCTCCACGGCAGGGGGCATTCCTCCCTCTCCCTCCATGAGTGCCGGAGCAGAATGAAACGTGTGAGGTCAGGGAGGCTGGTGGGACCTGGGAAGGGAGCAAGGAAGAGTCCCATGTACAGAAATGGGGAAGAAACAGGGAGTCCTAGAGCCCACAGGACTGTGCTGCAGCATTTATCACTAGGTGAAGTCCTTTAGGGATGGGCCCTGGCTTCCCCGAGAGGTTGCACCAAAGGGCTGCTAGGTCCCTCTTCCATCGCAAGGCTTGGTGGCATCATGAGGGCTTTCCTGATATCAGCTGGGGCAACATACCCACGGACTCGCCTGTCCCTGCTAGAGCTGGCTGTGTGCTGGCAGGAAGAAAGGTGATGGTTAACTGCTGTGCAGTCATTATTTTTACACAGCCTCCGCAGCCGGCATCCGGGATGTAATAAGTACTAATGTTGGCTTCCCAGGTTGAGGCGATGGGGGCAGGGAGCGTCTCGAAGGAAACCTTCAGCTCATGTCAATCAGCGGGACTTTTTATTTTACAGATCATACTGCACAGCGCTTCCAAGTATGAACAAACCTAAATGAACACAGCTGGCAAGGCTCTCGTCATCTAACTCATTCCAGATGTGCAGTCATATGCTGCAGTTTCTAACTAATGACATCCCTGCGGAAATCCCTGGGGAGGCTGCAGTGACGGGCTGGGAAGAGGCAGGAGAGGGGCAGCCCAGCAACCTGTTGGTGGGTCGACAACACCAACTCTCCCGAGGCTGTTGCTTGTGTCCCCTGGCAAAAGCCTGGCTGGAGGGGAGGCCTCCGCCTGCCCCTTAAGATCAGCAGAGCTTGGCTGGTCTCATAGTGACTACCTCTGCCATGCACAGTACCTGAACAGTTCTGTTTGGTGAGATAGAGCTACTTAATCCGGTACAGTGTCCTGCAGAGATAATTACTTTATGGCCTGGAAGCCAGGAAACCGCATTAGTTCAGTTGTGTTGGAGCAAATTAGTGATGTTTTTTGATAATGAATTGAAGCTGAAGCATTTACGCTGCTTCCTGTTTGGGAGCCCATTTAGTTCTCCCTGCGTTATGCCTCACTCTGCTACAGAGACATATGAGAAGTCTGTCTGGGTGAGAAGATCTGCAAATCCTGCTCCCTCCCCCTGAAATATCTGACCTGCACATCCTCATTTTATGTTTCTGCATGATCTGGGATGTATTTGAACTCTGCACAGTCTGTGATGTGTCTAGTTTCCTCACACCCATGTGGGAAGGGCTGTGCTAGTTTTATAAACTGGGACCTAGGGGATGCTCAGTGGCTGACCAGAGATATTTCAGGAAATCTGTGGGGGAAAACAGCCCCTTACCACAGCCCCTCACCCCAGGTGAGAGATTGCATCATCCCAGAGCATCGCCTTCTTCACTTTGTGTTTCAGAAACTGTAGCCAAGCTGGGTCCATGTTTGCTTCTTAGATGGGGGAGTCATTTTGGGTCTTCCTGTGGCCCCCCTCCTCTCCCCTGCACACCTTTGTAATTAACCTATGAATTCTGGCTAATCCCAGGATTAGCACGTCACGGGCTATTGGTGAGGGCTCCCACCACCCCTTGTGCTCTCCTGGCATCCCTGACGAACTTGCAGGGGGGTCTGGAAAGCTAGGGCCCCCCAAAGGAGGGAGGAGGTTTGTAATGGTTGGGGGATGCTGGGAGCCTGGCAGGAGGAGGGAGCTAATCCTTGGGTCACTGCGGCTCACAATGATCTCCCAGAGCCTGGAGAACGGAACAGGGAGCCAGTGAAGAACCTGGCTGCCCCAAGGAGGCCTTGAGCCCTGGGGAACTGTGGCAGCCACTTTAGCAACCCTATTTTGGACCCTTCTGTAGGGCAGAGTGCTGTATAGTTAAGGGGAAATCTGGCAGGCTTTCGGTGAAAAGTGTCAATATTTCCTTTGCCTGCAGGTGAAGGCAAGGGACTAGCTGGTGCCTTTTGGATTAGTGTCTCCTCTGGGACCTAGCTGTGTATGTCTTGAGATGAACAGAGAACTTCCTCATAGGGTTTGTTCAACCATCTAACTTGTTCCCCTCACTGCTTCAGAGGGACTCCAGGTCTGCGGGTGAGCAGAGCTCTCTGCTCCTGCTCAGCCTTCCTCCATCTTGAGCAGGCCTCACTGGAGGTGCTTTACAGCTCCAGGTGACCAATTTTCCGAATTCACATTTAACCTAACAGAGACAGTGCAGTGACCTCTGTCATTTTATTTCTCCCTCAGAATGAAAACTCCCAGCCCTGATGAAACATGCAGCAATCCGGTCAATTTAGCCATGAGAGATGTTTTTTACTTTCAAGGTACCCATCTGTGTAATGGACTTCACTGTGGAAGTAACAGAAATAGTGATGGACTCCTGCTGGGACTGTGACTTTAAAAATATGGGCATTGGCCAAATGAAAACAGAGACTGCAAGGGACCCTGCCGCAGGAGAGCAAGGCTCACTGGGGAGCAAAGGACAATGCACAGGGAAGACCTCATGAACAGTGGCCAAAACATGCAAAATGGACTTTGTTGCCAATTTAGCTGGGCAGTTAATCTGTGGACCTTGGTGGCTGTTAATCTGCTTGCTCTAAATACCTGCCAGTCTTCTCTTCCTGGTGAAACTCCACATACTGCTCTGGGGTCACCAGAGCTGGAGGGAACAAGCCCTCGCCATGCCAGCAAGGCCCTGGAGGCTGAGTCTGGCAGGTGCTCTCTGGAGGGGAGCAAACCCTCTGGAAAGGCATATGGGTTTGCAGCGGTGTGGGCTGTAGTTTTCTGTCCACCCTGGAGCAGAGGAACAGCACTTTCTCCTGCCTGGGAGGAGACGGGGAGGAGAGCTGTGCTCTCCCTGGTAGGTGGGAGACTGGGGAACAAACAGTGCAGCATGAGCTGGCACCTCTCCTTGTTACGTGGAGCTGGGAGGGGGCGCTGAGCCCTGATTTTGTGCATGGTACCTGGTATGTACAGGCAGGCTTGGAGAGGAAGTGGACGATAAGCTCATGTCCCCAGCATGTGACACACTGTGTGTGTACAGGATGTTTGGTTTCCTGTCGATCTGCTCCAGAGGTGGCAGGGATGGGGAGATGTAGAGATAGGCTTTGTGGTTTTTTTTTTTAATTTGATTACTTCCCTACCTCTTTCTGTAACTCACAGACAGGCACAAAGGTGAGACACCTGAAGCGATGAGCAGGCGCTCTGCCTCTGTGCCCTCTGTGCTGTGTTCGCAGGGAAGCGGGCTGCGGGCAGCTCTTCTTGGATGTGACTGAAGCTGATGAATCCTGCTCAGATCCAGGTGCTGGAGCACCTCACTGGAACATGTCTTTGGCTCCTGGAAGCCCATCCGGCCCTGCTGCTGGCTCACACAAGGGCGCATTGCCACTGTGAGTGAGCGTGCTTGCTTTGTGCAGGTGGTAAGCACAGAGGGCCAGCCAGTGCAGGGGAGCAAGGGTACAGGGCTGGTTGGATAGGTTCAGTGTGAGGGATAATGTGCACTAACTGGCCTCATGAAAGTGGTTTCCATTTAGCCCTCACAGCTCTTCACTCCTCTCCTTGCCCCTGTTTTATCCAGCCAGCAGTAATTACGCCTGCTGAGAAGAAGCATGGAGATGGTAATGTCTTTTCCCCAGGTACACTAGCTCCGTCACAGTGATGGCCCAACTATGGTCCTGGCTCTGGCATGTGATAGACCCTGGGCCCTGCAGGCCTCAGCCACCGATGGGTCACGACGCTGTTCCTTTCTCCAGTAGCTCTGCTACCTGCAGTGGCTTTGCCTCTTCTGTCCCTGACCTCTGCCCTCAGCTCCTGCCTCTTGCCTGGGTCCCTGTCGTTCCTGGAGTGTGAACCCAACCCCAACCCCCCCCCCCCCGCAGGAGGAGCATATTTTCCTGCCTGAACTCTTGAGAGATGATCTTGTTCCGCCCAGGATTTGCCTCTGGGAAATGCCCATTTTGTCCATTAGCTGCTGGCGGGGGAATGGTCAGGGTGAATCCACATGAGGAGGACAGGACCAGTCTGGGGCTGATGTTGAAGACACTGTCCCAAATCTGGGACATACTGAATTGTCTTCTTCTGCCTGGAGGACTTCAGTACTGGGGCAGCATACTCCAGATGTGATGAGAAACAGAGCATCGTGCTTTGCTAAGGCAGTATATCTCCTAGAAGAGATGCAAATTATGAGCTTTGGAAGGGTGAAGGACAAGGGCTCTGATGTGAAGACATGTGAAGGATGTGCTGGAGTGCTCCTTCCACTGCGATCTGGGCGGAGTGGACACCTGTCAAAGCAGGAAGGATAAATCAGAGGAGACCTTTCCTCAAATCAAGCAAGCTCACGAGAGCAGAGAGATACCAAAAAGATGACAGAAAACTGTCAGAGAATAGCCCGAGTCAGGGATAGGTGTGTTACTAGGGCTAGTAACTGATGCAGGAGACCTGCGAAGTCCAGAGGTGAAGAAGAGTGGCAGTGAGGCAGGGTGGCTGCAGGGAAGGGAGATGCTGCACAGCTGAACAGGCACACTGGATGTCAGGAAACATTTCTGAGTCCATGAGACCTTCTCCCAAGGGAGGGCTGGGTTTCCACTGTTTGCACCACTGGAGGTTGACTGGACTGCTTTGGGGTCTCCATTGTACTACAGCTCCCTGACTGGAGAATGGACTAGAGGGAACTCAGTGGGACTTACCCATCTCCTCACTCATCCCAGTGATTGTGGTAATGGGGAGCAGTGGGGAGGGAGAGGTTAGGAAATGTTGTTACAAGGTGCAAGTACCACAGAGGACATTAGACCCTGCTCAGCCAAGTTTCTGTGATATTAAGGGGAGCCCCAGGCTTGCATGCTGGGCCTCAGAGGAACACCTTGTTTGTAAACACTGTCTGGAAAAAAAAAAGGCGGGGGGGAAGGCTTCTGAGAGTATCCCTGCTTTACCCAGTTGCTGGGTGCTAGGAGAACTCTGGTCTCCCCACAGACCAGGGTACGGGGAAGCCTCAGACATGACGCTGGGGAATCCCCCAGCTGCGGAGAGGAAAACTGCTGGGAAAAGGCACCGCCAGTTTCTGTGAAAATGTTTTCATTCATTGCAGTCCAGACGGGAACCGATCCTGGCAAAAGGCGGTGAGGGGATGTGTTTCATTCCCAGCAGAGCCAGCGGAGGCTGGTTTTGATCAGAAGTAATCTGGCACTGGACCTCAGCACTGCTGATAACTGCAACCTGCTGCCTGAAGTGCCTGGAGGAGGCTTGCTCTTGTTTGCATTTGAAAGGGCCTCCTACACTCACTGTGCTCACAGTTGAACAGGTTCCAAGGCGGCTTACTTTCCTCTTTTT
Source organism: Apteryx mantelli (assembly GCF_036417845.1). Classification (NCBI taxonomy): domain Eukaryota; kingdom Metazoa; phylum Chordata; class Aves; order Apterygiformes; family Apterygidae; genus Apteryx; species Apteryx mantelli. The sequence goes on along the minus strand of NC_089980.1, from coordinate 44,876,020 downwards.
TATCATCGTTATTATTTTTTAATGAAGTTCCCTGATTAGCTTCTAAAGCTTGTGGCTGAGGGACCAGGGAATTCATTTCCTCTCCTTGGCCACTCACAGTGATTTCCAGGCCGGCTCAGAGGTGCAAAGAGAGGTGGGAGTCAGCACCATGGCTCTGAGCGGGGAGGAGGAGACGAAGTCCAGGACACCAGTTCTGCACTGCAGGACATTTCCAAACCTGTCCCTACACCACGATGCTCTTTAGGACCTGTCAGAGAGGCCCTGGGTTGGTGGGTGGAGGCAGTGTAAAGGGGCATGGGTTGAACATGGTGTGGGATATTCATGCATAAAGTGAAGCTCATTGTTCAGGAGGGGAAAAACATTCATCAGAAGCACTGGGTGTGAGCAGCCCAGAACTTGGCAAACAAGTCAGGACTCAGGGACTTGTGCACTTTTTTGACAGGAGTGTAGCCCCATGGGTTAAATAGAATTAGGGGAATGGGGGAAGCATAACATTCCTCGTGTGTAAAATGTGTGTGGGAAAGAGTGTCTTATCCTTTCCTTGACTTTATTCTCTTCTGGTTCTGCTGTGATGCATTTCTCCAGTCCTCACATACCATATGATTATTAATAACAACTGTGTTATTAGTAACAATAATTATTAATAGCATTGGTATTAATATTAATGAATAATATCTGGTGTTATTTGCAGAACTGAGGGCACAAGGAACCAAAGCCTGCACAGAGAGGGGACACCAGGTTACTAGGAAGACACCATCAGCTCTTCTCTTTTTACGAGCTTATCCATTTTTTCCCTCTCCAAAAAAAGAAAAAACTTTTTCTACCCTCCTCTGTGTGCTGGGGCTGTTGGAGGTCAGTGATGTGGTGACCCACAGGGAGGCTGGTGGGTTGTAGGAGCTCAGGGTGGGTTGAACTTGGGTCCTTGGTTGGCAAAATGCCACTGTGACAAACAACCAACCTGGGGAAGCAGCTTCCAGCATATCCAGGAGGAATTTGGTCACTGTGAGAGGACACAACAAGCTGGAGGCTCGTTAGTCTAGAGTCCAGACTGAGAGGGGATTTAGGACAGCAATTTGAGTGGAACAAAGAGGCAGAGGGGAACGAACAGAAGATGCTTCAGGTTCCTCACAGAGGAGTCTCAGTCACGCTGACTTGCTCAGAAAGCCTCCAGCAGACAGAGGAGGAGATACAAGTCTGAGGTTAGCAATAGCCAGGGAATTGAAAGGACGCGTGCTCCTCAGACTTGGTACCCTGTTGGGGCATACAGAGCATGGCCACGGCCCTACTGATGTTTTCCTTTGCTGATCTCCAAGGCAGAGGCAGAGGCATGAAGGGAAGGTGCCTTGAATTGGAAAATGTCATGTGTTAGGGCCATGCATTACAGTGGCTGGGCTCCCCAGAGCGAGGGCTAGTGGTACGTGGAAGCTCCACAGGGCTTTTGTGTGAGTATGTTTATGAGATTCTGTGATCAGCAAGCTCCTTGCAAGCATGCAGTGTTGGGAAACTATAATCCAAGTTGCTCTGGGCCTCTGGATCTTCAGTGGCTCTTAATCTTCACTGAATCTCTTGAAGAGCCTGAAGGTGCCTAGCTATTCCTGCTTACTGGGACTCTAAAGGGACAGCCTCATATTCACCTTTTCCCTCTCTTCCTCTGCATTTTCACCCAAATGGAAAGCTACTTTTGGCTGTGTTTCTCCCTTGCTGCAGCATCTCACCTTCCTGCCCTGCTTTGGCCCTCAGCTGGCTTCAGAGAGGAGCCATCCATTGCTACACATTGCTTTGCTTGCCTTCTTTTGCTCGGGTCTTTCTCTCCCTAGCTGACATGCTGAAGATAACATATTTCTCCCACCCTTTTCTTCCCCTTTCCCCTTCACTGTGTGTATTTCTCTCTCTCCATCCCTGTGATTGAAAACTTGGCAGGAAATTCAGAGACACATTAAAATGACTGCCCCAAGAAAATGCGAGAGCACAGCTTGAAGCGAGAGGTGGGGGCTGATCCCTATCATTTCCACATGAGCTGTGAATGAGGTTCCTTCTCTTGTTAGCATTGGCCCCCCTGCCGGCCCCAAAGAACTTGTAGTGTTCGTCTGTGCAAGTAAGAGATGAGATATCCACTGAGACAGCCTGCTTGATGCTCCAGCCCTGGCTTTTGTGTTGGAAGATGGGTATCAGCAAGTGCTTTGGGGAGTCCATGTGAGAGAAGATAAGTGGGAAGCAGTGGCTGGAGATTCAGGGACAGATCCCTTGTTCTGGGCTCAGTGTTCTGGCATCAAATAGTGGTGGTGCACAGGTAAGCATGTATATTGCTGGTATTTTGAGTGTGCACATCTGTTCATGTGGTGGGATGCTGCTCAGACAGAGTTGCATGTACCTGTTGGGTGTGCTCTGTGGAGGCAGGGGTTATGTCTTTCCTCACTGCTCCATCCTTCCCCATCTTGGTGCTGCATCCCACATTCAGAACCTCACGACCAGCTCTTGGTCCCAAAATGATAGGAAAGGAGGAAAAACAGAACACTTCTGAAAGGTGTGTGGCCTCAAGCCAGGGAGCACTGTTGCCTTACAGGTAGTTCAGAGAGGAAATAGTGGCAATGGGGTGGTTGAATGAATGGTGCAGAGAAACCCAGAGAGGCTTCAGTGTGTCACAGCTTTCAGTCCAGGTTGAAGGGGGAACAGATTGAAATGAAAAAGGTCAAAATTGCAGGCAGATAAAAGGGGTTGTTATGCAACTATGGTACCCAGCCAAACAATAAATTGCAGGACATATATAATATTTCTAATGGACCAACAAGTAGTGTTAGCCAGGTGCTTTATAAAAAGTGCCCCAAGTGGTGCTGTTTAGCCACTGGAGCCAGGATCTGCAGTGACTTTGGTCAGGATCAAACTCTCAGGGTTGAGTGCCATGCTGTGGGCAGCGAGGGTGAGCTGGGTCTGTGCAGTCAGGAGAAACCCCATGCAGAGCGAGGGGTGCTGTGGGGAGCAGAGGGGATGCTTTGCACAGAGCCCCTCTGTCATGGCTGGGGTTGGTGCTCCAAACGTGACCTGGCTACTCCTTTCTAGTGTGGCAGGGAGGCAGAATACCAAATTAGATGAGCTCTACTGTTTCTGTTTGGCGAGAGGTAGGATAAGAGTCAGTGATCAGATCTGGCAGTGCAAGAGAAGGGTTAGTGGTAACTGGCTGGATCATGCCCTCTTCAGCTTCACTCACTCTATCTTGGTGCAGCTCCAGTGGCGTTTTTACAGCATGAAGCTGCTGTATCTGGCTGTACAACAGCTCTGGGCAAGGCTGAACTTTGATCTGCCATGGTTTTGTTTCTGCAGCTCCCCCATGAGATCTCTTTCAGCCAACAGCCCAGCTTCTCCATGGGCGGTGCAGATGCTAGACATCATTAGGTCTGGAGCACATATGAGGCAAAGCCAGCAACTTCCTGCTGAGGTTGCCCAGTCTTGGGCTTGCTGGGAGTGAGGTGATGTGAGCAGGCTGTTCAGAGGAGGACTTTGAGAAGCCCAGAGGATTCCCTGTCTAGATAAGACAGATCTTAGGAATGACAAGAACAGGCAGTCTTTATATGCCATCCTGTCCTCTCATTCTCCAAACGTGTGGATGCTGGCCAGACCATCTGAGGTTGGCTCATCACTACTCATAGTGTAGAAGTGCCTCGCGGGCTCTGTTAGGAAATCTTTGGTGTCCCCTGTGTGGGATCTTGGGCAGCCTCAGCTCCCTCATTGACTTTAGTCTTCCACCAACATACTTTAAGGAGGCCAAACTGGAATGATTAGCTGCAATGGCCCTTGGAAGCCACCATCTCCCAAGTGGAAAGGAGCTTTACGATCGTTACTGGAAGCTACTGTGGCTGAATTACCAGAAATAAACCACTTTGACTTGAGGCCAAGAGTTTGCAGACCACTGTGTTTCCTACTTTGGTAGCTGGGCCACCTTCCTACTGCCTTTGCTTCTCAGCAGGGAGAAAACGCCATCCACTGCTCTTGCTGCTTAGGGTGGGTGAGTGGTTGGCAATGAGGCAGGAAGACAAAGGTGGGTATCTCACATGAAGGCTTCTGTTAACTTAGATTTTTTTTGGGGGGGGATGGAAGTGCCTTTTCTGAGAATTTCTGAGTTTCAAAAGAAGTAGCAAGAACAGCTTCATTTGATTCACAGGCAGTTGCAGGGCTGGGGGGGAGGAGGTAGCTGGAATGAGAGGACTCTGCCCACAGCCTGGGAGCAGAAGATGTGTCCCTGGAGAGGCACAGATGCCTGAAGCTAAGACTTGGCCTGCGTGGGCTTGGCAGGGTAAGTGGCTCCTGACCAATGTATCCCTGCCATTCTCCTGCCTGTCTTTGATTTTAATTAAACTGCAAGTCTGTCTCAAGAGCTATGTGTTGACCTGGTCCCTCTCAGGAAGCGTGGTGGCTGATGCCTACACAGCTGTTGGTAGCTTTCTTTTCTCAATGCCCTGGGGAAGGGGGCACTGAAAGTCAGCCCTATTTTACAGGGGTAACTAAGGCGAGGAGGGTCTTGTCTCCTGCATGCTCTGAGTCTGTGGCAGAGGAGGGAGTAGGAGTCCCCTGAATCCAGTGCTTTAATCACAAATCCGTATTTTCTTGCCTAGTCTGTGGGAATACCTGATTAAGAGGGAGGGGCTGAGCATGATGCAGGGATATGCAATGTTTTTGTGTGGCTCAGGGCAAAAGTTATGACTGGTACCACCTCTGTATCAGCAAGGAGTGTCATGTGGCAAGCCAGGACTCCTTATAATTTCTCAGAACTTGGGGATAGGGTCATGCTATCCTATTTACTCCTGCCCCAGTGGGCAGCCTTGTGTGTACTTCATATCTTTACTCTCTCAGACAGACCAAAGGACTATGGATGGTGACTGAGAGCTTTGGATCACTGCTGGAAGGGGAGGCTGAGCTGTGAGCAGTTCATTAAACTGAGGTGGGAAACAGCACTGATGACAGCAGCAGAGACAGAGCTGCTGTGATACCTTTTCCTTGGGTTTTCTCTGTGCTCCCATGCCCCCATAAGATAAATCCAGCCCATTACTCTCTAGGAGAACAACCAGGCTGAGGTGGCCAATGCTCACCGGGATCTAGCCACAAGCAGGCTGTGGCACTTTCCCTGTGCCTACTTCTGCACATCCCGCCTCCCTGCATTTCCCTCCAGGGCTCCCTCACCAGGCCTTTGAGCTTTGCGGAGGTAGAGACCTGGCACCAGAGCCCTGTGGCAAAGGCCAGGGGCTGCTGAGCCTGGCGACCTGTTGGCAGCATGTTCTCCCTGCTGTGCTGTGAATGCAGCTGGCCCAGCCTGCAGTGTGGCCAACACGCCGAATCCACCAGCTTGGCCAGGATCCTAACCCCAAATAACATAGCCAGTTGCCAGGCAGTGCCTGGTTTTCTGCCCTGGAATCAGGGGGAAGGAATGTGGGCGGCTCTGTGTGCTGAGGCTACTGATGCTGTGATGGTTGGTGCTGATCGCCAGCCTGGTCTGGCTGGGAGCTAGCACGGACCCTTCCCAGGAGGGCATATGAGCCCAGCTTGGCTGTCCAGGGCAATGAATCTGTGCTGGGGCAGTGCCTGGCTCTGGTGCGGGCCGAGGTGAGGCAGGAGGGTATTTTGGTGCCAAGCACCACCTCTTCCCGGCTCTGTGTCTCATGCTTGGTATAACATCTGATAGCCTACCTTGCAGGCGGGGGTGCTATACCCCATCCTGTCATTCCATGGAGCTGGTATGATGGTCCCCAGCCTGGGGCTTGCCAGACCAGGTCATCTGCCAAAGGGCCTATTTCTTCTTATGCCATGCTCTTTCCTGAAAGCTTCAGAGGCCCATAAGGAGAGAGGGTTGTGAGCCTCACAGACTGCTTCTGTGACTGACAGCCTGCTGTTTGCTGTCCCCCAGCCTCCTCTCTAATGTGACCAGGAGTGTCCGTAGTGCATGACCAGAGGGATGGTTTTCCCTGACATTTGGCAGCTGGAAGCCTCGCTGTCTTATGGGAACGCCCGTGGGCATCGGGCCGTGGGACGGAGCCTGACTTCTTGTCCCAGAGCAGGAGAGAGGCCAGGGCATAGTCCTTGAGTGCTGTGCACATCAATGCCAGAAAGGGAAGGGGGAGTTTTCCTGCCCTGGTCCCAGCAGAAGGTAGCAGCCATTTTATCTTCATCCTAAAAGACCCCAAAATAAACTCGGGTACCTCCTGCCTGAATGGCAGAGGATGTAGGAACTTCTTCAAGGGGTGCTACCCACTTAAAAAATCTGCCTTCTGTTTCGTAGTTGTTTCCATCCTGTTGCTGAGCTGTAAAGTTCCCAAGAGCCCAACAGTGGAGAAAAACATTCATGCTCTTCTCCTGGTTGGGTTATGCAGTGCATGTCAGCACTTTGGGTGCAATCAGTTTTGTCTGGTCAGTGAGTTTCTTCCGTTGTTTGTGTGGGCCTTTCACAGATCTTTGGGGGAGAGTGAAGCTTTTTTAGAAAGTGGAATATATGACTGTGAAACCGCAAGTGGAGGGTCTCAGGGATGGATAGAAGTGCCAAAACAGCTTCTAACTTTCAGGATATTAGTCACCATCACTATCACTTTTCTGGCACTCTGCTTCCTGCTACACGGCTTTTGATTCTCCAGGAACTGTATAGGATTTTGGGAGGACCATGCCTCCCTCCATAGTACCTTATGGCTGCTACTGTGGCATAAATAAATTATACATAAAATAACTGCAGTATACTCATTTTGGAAACAGACTAGTATTCAAATTGTCAGTTTTCCTCTATACTTAGTACTAAAGCCACAGGTCCTGAAAAAGCTCCAGCTGCTATGAGGCTTAGCATGCATAAGCGTCCGTGAATGTTTGAGGTATGATATTAGGAAAGACTTTCTTGACTATCAGGGTAGTGAACACTAAAGCGAGCACTCTAAGCATGCAGTGGGAACTCCTTCCTATGATGTTTTCAGAAGAGGATAGACCAATAACTCCCAGGGATCATCTAGACAGTGCTGATGACACCTGAGCAGGGTCCCTTTCATGTCTGCACCTCTATGATCTACCCTGCTTTCTCTCCTAGAAAATGGGGTCCAGTTCCATGTCTCTGTTTCCATATGTGGAAAGTGTGCTCTCCGGAGCTCTCTGTTGGGCTAACCTGAGCCCACTGCTGGCACTGCAGCCATCTGTGGCCATGCTCTGCCAGGGGTCTGCACATCAGTGACTTAAATGTCTCCTGGGAGGGACTTGTTAGTGCAGAAAACAAATTAGGAGAGCAGAATAAAAGTGTCACAAATGTGGCTTATGTGCAAGAACTGCTGCAGTGATGCTTGTTTAAGTTTGCAGAAATTTCTGCAAATGTTCCCCAACAGAGGCATGAACTACTCCATACACCTCAGTGTGGTATTAACTCCAGGAGTCACAGCTCTGACAAAGGAAAGGCAGCAAACTCTACCACACCTGATGGGCTGGGCATGATGGAAAAAGGCTGGACTGAGCTTTCCTGCCAATGCATCCTGTTATTGGGGGGATGTATCCTAACAGAAGCCTGGAGTCAAAGGATCTGCTCTTGCATCCTAGCTAAACAGAATCCCATTATGCTTCCAGGAAGGAAAATTACCCAGTTATTGTTATTTTCAGTTTATTTAAGATTGCAGGGGTAGGTGCATAGCATACATGCATGGGGTAGGTATATAGCATACAAAAGCAAAGGGGGAGAATAGTTTTTCGCACAACACTTGATTAAGCTGTGGAAATCCCTGCAGCAGGATGTTGCGGATATTAAAAATTTGTGAGTACTAAAGATGACTAGTTGAACACATAGAGAAAAAGTCCACCAAGGACTACTAGACCTGAAGGCACAACCTCTGGCCCAGGAAGTCCTGAATCACAAGTGCATGGAGCCTGGGAGAGTATTCGAAGGCAGTATCACTGTATGACTGCTCTTCTTAGATTCTCCCTCAGGCATCTGCTATCAGCCAGTGTTGCAGACAGAGTACTTATCTAGATCAACGTTCACTTTGACCCAGTACAGCTGTTCTTATAGTCTTACGTGTATAGCCAAAGGGAGGCTGTTGTTGCATGTATAGTTTTGCCTATGACTAGCCTTGTCACGGTCATAAATTTTTAGCAGGGGAGAGCTTCATAGGGCCAAAACTACATCCTCCCCCCCTTTCCCCTGTGAAAACACGAATTGTTTCCCGGTCCCAGGCTGTCATGATGCTAGTGCCAGAGCATGTGTGTTGTGTGTCATCCCAGTGAGTGTCCAGACCTGGAGGTTCACAGGGCCAGATGAGAGCTGGCAATGCCAGGAATGTAGCTGTTCTGGCAGAGAGCAGCAAACAACCTGCCCCTTTGTACAACCACACTTAAACCATATCTCCATGCTCATGGAGAGAAACATGCAAAGAGGGAGGTGACCTGTGGGAGGTCAAGAGTGAGAGGTCAAATGGCCCTTTGGCATCTTTGCCTAAACACTGTGTGATTTGTGCACCATAAATTCCCTTGGGAAGAAACTGGACAGAGCTCTGTGATGAGGAAAGGAAAGGGAGATTCCTTGCACAGGTCTGCAGTAACCCTTCTCGATACTGTAAAGGAACTTGTATTCACGTCTTAGGAAGGATGAGAGAGCTACTGAAATAAGAAGGCCCATGTTAGGCTCTGAGTCTTTTGGCAGCCTATTTGATTATAGGCATAGCTGACACCAGCCCCAGGTGCTGCAATGCAGAATCCAGGTTGATGGGAAGGCATACCCCACCGTGAACTGTGTGCTGGGGTTCAGGGCTTTGCAAGGAGCTTCCCCAGCCAAGTTTGCCATGGAGACCTTGGGCTTGGTATGGAGATACTTTGAGATGCCATCTTGAAGAAACTCTCCTGAGCAGTGGCTCCTGTCCTACCCACAGTGTGTGCTTGGGAGCAGGGCTTGGGTCCACTTGCAGAGAGTCACTTTCTAAGACTCCTGAAGGAGCTTCTGCAGGTGGAAAGATCTGCCACACTTCTCCTCCTTCCCATTTTGCCTGGTGTTCTCCTTTGGGGTCCATGGCTGACATGGGAAGATTTTTTTGTTATACTGCTTTCCTTTCCCCTCTCTTGTAATTTACAGAAAAGATCAACCAGCTAAGCAAATAAGAGGAATTAAAAATAAAAGGAATTTCCAGTGGAACACTTAGAGGATATCTTTCATAACAACTGCTGGGAGGTTCATTGCCATGAAACGGTTCCTGGTCCCACAGCTATCAAACCTTGTGTCTCTAGCAAACTGGATAGAGAGCTCACAAGAGAGCTGTGTCTACTGCCTAAACATCCTGATGTGGTGGTCAGTGCAACGGTGCCTTCAGTACTGCTGAAGCCCTGGCAAAGAGAGCCTGGGGTTGTGCATCCAATCCCTGCTCCCCTGGCATTGAGGGGAGGTGAGGAGAGCCCCCAGGAGGGGGAGGGCAGGGTTGGGTAGGGTCTGGGAAAGGTGTGAGGCATCACTCCCTGTGCTTGAGGCTGGAGAGTCTCCTGGGCTCGCAGCCCCTCCAACACACACACAGAGGAAGGGAGCCGCATGCGCAGAGTCCCACCTACGCACCCCTCGCAGGCACACATGCACAGAAAATGCTGCAGACAGGGATGGAGCCTGTCCAGTGACTCCCCTTTTGTGCCAGAACACAAGAATTCTGTTGATTGGAAAGATGGAGCCAAATGCTGATGGGGCACAGCGATCAGTCAGGCCCTGCGCGCGGAGCTATTTGGGCTGTCTCATCAGTCCCATTTTATTAAATGAGCTAAACTAGATGTGAATCAAGTCTTGCCTCTTTAACATCCCAGTCCCAGTGGGCTACTGCAGCCCACTGCAGCCGCTCCATGTGGGACGGCTCAGAGCAGCCCCGCGCTGCCCTGCCTGTGCGTGGTGTTCGTCTGCCGTGTGGCAGCTTGCACTGGGGTGCCGAGCTCTTGGGGGAAGGTGCTATATCTTGTGTGTTCGTAGAGCTCCTTGCAGAGCCGTGTTCAGATTAAGCAACAACAGTGTCCGTGCGGAGGCCGGCCAGGCAGCGCCTGCCCTGACGACACACGAGGCCCGTGGGATTTCAGGGGTGTCTGTCCGGTGCCAAAAAAAGAGCCACAGAAGCAGCTTTGCCCCCTTCCCTGCGTCCTCCCCTCACTCCTGGGGGCACTGCCCTTCGGTACCCCCGGCCCCTGCAGCCCGCTCCCAGGATGGGGCAAGGAAATGGCAGCTCCCGGCCCCTGCCGAGTTGGGGGGACATGCTTTGGCACTCAACGGAGGGGCTGTGTGACCTGCCTGCTCCCAACGTGGTTGCTATAGGAAAGGGAAGAGGCTGGAGGGAATGTGTCGGACCTATTCACACCCCCAGCCCTAATTCAAAGTGTCCCTGAGGTAATGTTTGCCCGGCTCGCCGTGATCTTGCCTGATAAAGGGGCCTCCTAAAAGTGGGGGGAGGAAGCGCTTGAAGCAGCTGGGAGAAGTATTTGCCCTGAATGCAAGCAATATGTAGAAGTGGGGAGGCGGGGGGGGGGGGGGAGGGATAAGAAATGGCCCTTTGAAAAACAGGTGGGGTGAAGAAAATTGCCCGTGGGGCACCAGGCTGGCCCCATGAGAGCGGGGCTGTGAGTGCAGCCTCCTCACGCTGGGCTGGCTGCGCCTGGGGATGCCAAGGTGGTGCATCCGCTCCCTGCGGCACGGCTTCCTCCTCCGGCAGCAGCCCCCGGCCCGCTGCGGGACAGCGAGCCCTGCGGCCGAGCTGAGTCCGCGGCCAAACCGGGTCTGCAGCCCTGCTGGCGCGTGCAACGGGAGCGGGTTCCCGTGGCGGTTCCCGCTCAGCCTGGGAGAGTGGGTTGGGGCAGGGGATCAGTGCAGATGTTGCTGGCAGGAAGAAAAGCAAGGATGCACCTTTGCTGAGTGCCAAACATGGTGGTAGACATTGGCCTAAACACTCCCTGGTGTTAATAACAGGGCTGTGGAGCAGGGCTACCACAGGACAGAAGGACACATCCATGTTTCTATGGCCAGGAGTTTTCAAGGAACTGGAAGATAGCACAGTGGTCCTTTTAACTGAGTATCCTGTCTTTAACAGTAGCCAAATAATGATATTTTAGAGGTATAGGTACAGTTATATGAACACCTACAATAAGACTACAAGATGACTTGTACCCAGTGGTAACTTTTTTCTGAATTAAAAGGTAGAATAAGCTCTGAAGCAATAGGGTTTATACACCTTTCCAAAACTCATCTTTATTTCTTTCTTTTTGCCTTTCTCATCGTGAATTTCTTGTTATTCGGATTATTATTATAATTCTGCTTTTGTGCAGTCAGAATGCCATATGGAGAATGGGTTTTGTTTTGGAAAATCCCTTCATCTGTGTGTGAATTCTGGGAAACAAAAACAAAATTCCATTGCCTAAAAACAATCAAAACAAAACTCCAGTGATCCTGCAAACATTTTCCTGCACAGACTAGCACTGGGTGGAGAGCAATTTTGGCAAAGGGAAGGCACTGGCCACCTCTTAAATTTTTATAGCTGATCTTAACAAATGTCCTTTTTGTACGCTTAGTATTCTCCGTGACAGACCTGATCAAAGAAACAAGACAAGGACATTGCTGCTGTTGGGATAGTTTGCAAGATGGAGACTGCATCCAAGAGTAAGAAGCAAGAGGCCATTTTCAACATCACTAGCGGGGCCCAGCGCTTTCCTCCCTGTGCTGGCATTTCACACACTTTTCTGCGCTCTGAGGGAGGAGGGAGGTGGGAACTTTTGGGCTCCGAAGTCCAAAGAAGTAAATCAAGCCCAGAGAAGAGCTGTGGGGTATTTCGGAGAGGCCTAGCGCAGATGGGCGAAGGGATGAGCGATAATGGTGGCTGAAGGTCAGCGTTACCAAAGGTGGGGGAAGGCAGGCTGTAAGGAACTGGCCAGACCATCCGTTCACAGCACTGTGTTTCAAATGAACTGTGACTGTTTGGCCAGAAGGCTTGAAATCAGTGGGCACGACTCTGTGGAAAGCTCTTCCCAGTGTGCCACTGGGGTCAAAAGAAAACGAAAATGGGAGTGGGATGGAAGGAAAAAAAAGCATCAAATATTATAATGGCATTTTCTCGTGGGAAGGGAGTATAGTCTACAGCTCTGGTAAAAAAGAAACAGAGGGTGCTGGGGCACTGCTATTGAGATCGGCTGGGAGCCTGGGAAAAGCACTTCTATAATGAGAGAGGGAAAAGATGAGAGTGATTTAGGATAAGAAATGTTGTCATTGGCTTCAACTGGAAGGGGAACAGGTCCATGCCTCCTCTGACTTTTTAAACGGCACCTATCATCACAGGACATGAGTAATTTGCAAAGAGACCAGACTCTAAACAGATTATGGTTTATAAACACCTCTGCTTATACTGAGAAAAGGACACCCTGGAAGTGGGTTTCTCCAGCTTTCTTATTTCAAGGAGTGACTCCTCACTCAGGGGGGGAAAGAAAATGAAGCCTTTATATATGTTATGGAAAAAATAAAAGAAATGTCAAAATGCTTGGCTGATGACTTTGGGAGGAGAAATGGTATGTAGAGAGCTGACTTCTGGACCTCAAAGGGTAGCAATATTGGGGGAAGGGGCAAAAAGCAGGAAAACTGCCTTTGTTTAAGATTTAATAACACTTTCATGGTCTTATCCCCCTCAGAAGCCTTTCCACAGAAGGCAGCCTACCAGCTGGGGAATGTTGTCCCTCAAGCATAAAGGATATGCAGTGCTGCAAACAGGGAATCTGGGACTTACTGTAAGCTTTGTATTTCATTTCAGCAGCTTGATTGGGGTCCTGCCATTGAATCAGTTTCTATTAATCCTGTATTTGTATTTACCAAATGCGTGTCTCAAGCAGTTTTCTGGAATTCCCCTCTGCAAGCAGCTCTGATGGATGATGCAGGCTGCATCATGGAGAGTATAGCTCTCATTCATGTGCTGAAGGATTTGGACGCATTTACAGTTTGCTGTTGCTTAAGCTCGAAGTCCCCTGTCCCTCCTATTTTTGGTTCATTTAATAGTGATCAAAGGATGTTTTTATTCTTGCATGAAACTGTTTCTTTAAAGCCTGTGTTGCAAGTGACCCGGTGAGGCTGTGCGCTGGTTCTGAGCCCTCTGAGATCTCCTGTGGCTAGCATGGATTAAAAGAACTAGGTCAGATTTCTAAACTATAGCATACATGATTCTGCTGTTCCAGCTGGACTATCTGTAAAAGCTGGAAAAGAAAATCAGAGTCCTGGAAAGAGGTTTTGTTGGATGTGAACTTCCCAGAACTCCCCCAAAAAGCAATCCAGCTGTGCAGGCTGGAGTGGAGAAGCTTCAAAAGGTTTTTCCTAAATCAACCCAGCCGGCCGAAATCCAGTGGGAAAGCTGTTGAGAATTTTGCTCATGAGAGAGACAGATAATGCAAAAAGCAAGCAAGCAAAATGGAAGAAAAGGCATTTTTCTACATGGTGTCATTCCCAGCATTATTTGATATGAAGTAGTGCACAAATAATTATGTTTCTCTTTCAGCCTTGAACACAGTGAGGAGAACTTCACCTTCCACTGCAAAGCTGTTCTTTCTGGGATAGGGTAGAAAACTGTTCATGTGTACATAGCAGCACTGCAGAATGGCTTGGGATGAGAAAGGGAAAAGAAGTTTGCAACCCATTGAAACTACTTCTGGGTAACAGAGAGGCAGAATAAGGCATGCTGCAGTCCTAGACTGAAAACGTGGGCAGCAGTTCTGCACTGACCAGGCAGAGGAACTTCGTTATCTCATGCACTTTTTCTATCCCTAGCTTCTATGTAACGATGCTGGTCACTCAAGCCAGTCTGAAGTCTGGCCAAAACAACATCCTCATGTTGTGGCAAGTGCTCTGGGATCAGACCACACATGACAAGTACCCCAGATTCACATTTGCATTGGGAAGATGCCATTGTTGTGACCTCCACTGTGCCCTGGGAAAGTCACTGAGCAGCAGCTCACAGGAAGGAGAAAGCTCCCTTTCTCCAGAACCAGAATTTCCTTGGTGTTCGTTCTTCTAAGTCCTTTCCCTCTCTCCTGTACTGCACCACAGCTTACCCCACTGTAGCAAGTAGGGATCAAAAAGCAGTGTGGAAACATCACCTATGCTACCAGCCTTGCTGTGCCAATACTGAGGCTGATACACCGCTATTTTGCCCTCCCCAATGAAATACGTCTTGCTGCTTCTGCACCCCGCTGCCATTGCTCACCGAGCTGCCCTCCTGGCCCTCACAGTGCCAGCCTGTGTAACTGCCCTCTGCCTGCAGGACCAGGCAGCCCTGGCACAGACCTAGCATGGCAGAGCAAACTCCCCCGCGTGGGAAATTTCTAAAGAAACATCTTTCTGTAAACCACATTTTCATTTAACTAGTCTAAATATATTTCAGTTTCAAAACACACACTTAAAAATAACTTACAGAAATATTTATATGGACACTAAAAGGAACTTTCCAGCTCTGATCACAGGCTTTGGAGATTGAACCCACAGCCCACTGTAGAGCCCACAGCTACCTTCCTGTTCAATCACTCTTAGTTTGTTATTGAGTCTCTTGTTTTGAGAGTTTGAGTCTCTTTTTCCTCAAGTTATCTTGCTTCACTCCACCCTGACTCAGAGGCGCAGAAGGCTTTGCTTTAGTGAGGTCAGGACTGATATCGCAGGATAATTTTTCTCACAGTCACAATCACCATAAGGCTCTCAAAAGTACAAATTTTTTTGGACCAAAAGGGAGAATATTGGCTAAACTAGGAGAATCCAGCTACCCTTGGGTTGGAGCACGGTGCATATTTAGGAACTCCCTTCATCATTTTCTTGCCCTTCTGTGCTGTTCGTATGTCTGCCTGTCTTAGATCACATGCTGCTCGGGGCAGATGTCAACTTTTGACAAATGTATGTCAACACTGTACAGTGGGGCTGAAGATGACAGTTTGAATCTTCTAGATGGTTTTGCAACAAAAATGCCATAGTAAGGATAATAATATATCCACTTGCCTTGTGGTTTTCACCATGGTTTGTTCACTACTATCAATACTTTCTGCTGTGGCATGTCAGCTATTGGAGGGACAGGAAGTGTACCAGCCACTTTCCCTAGTCTTAATAAGGCATTACAATACGATCAAGTCAAGCAATCAATATGGCTTTGAGCCATATGGGAGAGAAGCAGTCTTACAGGTCAGGACAAAGGTTCGGTGATAAGGACATGTTGCGCAATGGGCCTGTATGTCTCTGCTTTTCCAGGGATGTCCCTGTAACCCAGGAATGTCTTCTAGGAGGTTTGAATGTCTCAGTTTTTCATTTCACCAGATTTTATTTTTAAATCACAACACAGTGTTTGTTCAGTACATATTGCAGCATTGGTGAGAATTTGTTCTGTGTTTAGCAGGAACAAACAGCCCAGAAGAAGGTGTGCTCACTGTGATGAAGAGTATTTGGATTACAAGAAAGGTCAGATGAGTGTAAACCCCATCAAAGCCATGTTAACATTCAGTCTTGTTCAGTGCTATAGGAGGAATTGTACTTAAAATGTGAAACTACTGGAAAAGTTCTGCTACAAGAAACATACTAATGTTGCTGTACAGGCAGTAGCTTGCTTCGGAAACACAAACACTCAATCAAAAATTGTTCTGTGATGTCTTTTATGGGAGCAGTTTGTGACACTTTAATGTGTCACCACCAAAGAGTCTCTGGTTTTGATTTTCAAAGTAAGGTTCAGCACCCTATTGGTATGCTAATGATTTGCTTCTCTCTCTCCCCTGTATTTTTCTTTATATGTAGAGGTTGGAGAGGGCTATGTGGGTGAGTATTAGTGTTTTTCATCAAACTATAATCTAAAACTTTATTCAAAGCAGTGCAAACAGACTCTAGGTCACCAATTAAATGCAACTAACTCTGAAATGTCACACAACATCTATTTAAAACAGTCCAAACTCCAGGCTTGGATTAAGACCTGGGCATTCCTGAAAACACAGGATTAAATTGAAAGCTCAGGTTTCCTTTAAAAAAGAAAGCTTCCTGCTCTCTAACTGCATAGAAAAGATCAAAACCCTGAGCTAAACAGAAGTGATGCAACAGATTCTTTTGGGGTCCCCACACTCTGAGGACGTGGTTCAGTACTTCAGTTTGCCTGGCAGTAAAGAAGGGCAGAGGTTTCTATCCCTAAGCATTCGCTCCTGCCCCTGCTCTGCCATTTACTGCACCTTCAGTTCTGCTATTGTAATCGTCCACCAAGCTGTACTGCGAGTTGAACCAGTGAATGGGTTACTAAAGTCCACAAAATTTGCCTTCATTTTAGAATGACTTTTTTTACCCCAAACTATTTCAGTGCACTAGTTCTCTATGTGACCATGTACCCAGATGTAGTTGCACTGCTGGGGGCAGAGGAGAGGAGGAAGGACACAGTGCAGTGCAGGATCAGGAGCCTGAGGCAGGGCAGCAGCTTTGTAAGTCAGCTTTGCTGCTGCTGAAAATGTGTCATTGATCTGCCCCTGAGACGGCAGGAAAATGCTGCATGGGATCAGGAACAAGCAGCCAGGCATGGGAGAGGCAGGGAACTTTTAAATCAGCTTTGTTTCTGGAGAAAAAGGACCCAGACCCTAAGATAACGGCTCTGAAAGGTGTGAGCTGTCCCGCTCACCTCAGTGGGGTGTCACCTCAAGGCCTGTTGACAGGAGACTCAATCAGGCACTCTTGCAGTGAGGGATATGGGGCAAAAGGAGTGCATAGCCAGCATAGCTCAGCTCCTGGCAAGTAGTGGGACTTAGGGCCCCAGGAAGCCTTAGTTTGGTCCCATATGAACCACTAGAAATAAATATTTGAGAGAGCAAATCTTTTAGTGGAATTCAGCTAAGGTGCTGGGCTTACAGTCCGGTCCTCATGAAGGGTGCCTTAGGGACCTCTCATGGTCACAGGTACTCAGGGCTTCATTTGCATTCCCCCTGAGAGGGTCCTTTCCATAGCATGGACCTATTAGCAGCTATGCTATGCTGTGGGGCAGTGGGATGGGGGGAGGTATGTGGTGGTGGGGGGTCCATTAATCACCAGCCCCACTCGCAGCAGGATGCTACTAGTCCATGAAAATCTCCCGTCTCAGTGCAGCATTCCCTGACCCCGTTTAGCTTTCTGAGGAGATAAGAGCTTAAACTTGGCATGCCTGGGGACTGTAGAAGGATGTCATTAACTGATTAGAGGCCATTTTTCCTTCCAAACAAGTGAAGGGAGTTGCATTACCTCTGCATCTGGAATGAGAATGATGCTTGCATTGGAGAGAGTAATCCCCAGCCATGGCAATGTGCGAGCTCCTAGGAGTCCTGCACCAAGTCGACTGGCTCCCATTGTGCTCTTAGAGCCTGTGAGACCAGGCCAATCAGCACACCAATTTCACACCAAGCCAGTAGAGGTCACAGTAGGTCCAACAATTTCCCTGTGCCCTCCTCTCAGCCCAGCCTGTCTTCACAGCTGAAATAATTCACCACTGATTGACTGGTATTAAACCCACTTCCTACTGAACAGCTAGAGCAAGTCCAACAAAGCCAGCCTGCTGGCTGCTGGGTGCTTTCCTGGAAGGAAAAAATAGCTGCAAACACTCTGGTGACTTGGGCCGTGGCCTGATCACGACCATCTTCCCCAGTATGTGCTCCCACTGCAGCTAGTGTACGATATCTTGGTGGTAAAGTCAGTCATGAGGGTGTGGGCATGTTTTCATGCTGTCATTCCACAGAGGGAAATACCAGATGTGAGTGTGTTGGGCTTCCTTATTTTTTCAGACCTCTCACCTTCATCCTCCCCATGTCAAGTTTATTGCCAGCCTGGAGGACGTGCCTGCTGCCCTAAGGTGATAGGGCTTGCAGGGCAATTGGGTTCATGTCTGCCTGTGCTGCATAATCCACATACCAGCCATTGCTCTAGGAAAATTGTCTGGGCCTTTCCAACCCATAATCTGAGTGGATCCCTGTTGTCCTGGGCTCTCCTGGGGTCCTCCACAAGAGCTAGGACATTCCCCCAGGAAGGAACATGTGCTGTGTAGGCAGGCAGGCTTAAAGCCAAGCAGTCCATGAATTACAGCTCCATGAGGAAATTGCTGGCCTTGCAAATGCAAAACCAGATTTGTAGCTCTTTATACAGAGCTATTTGGGATTCCCTTCCTTCATTTCTAACAACAGTATCTTGGGCAGGGAAGAAGCTGAAGGCAAAAACTGTGTCTTTCTGAAGTAGATATAGGCGCCAAGCCCTACACTGAGGGCAAGATCTGTATAGAATCAGGCTGTGGCTGGCTGGGGTTTCTCATCGGCAACTGGACCTCTTGCCATGGCACCATCCTTGGTGGGACTTTCTTGGTGCGATGCCTTGATGGCTTTGAAGCTCCCCACGGCTAAAATGTGTTGCACTGCCTGGTGGGCTGGCACCAGTAGAGCCTGAATGCCCAAGCTCTGGTTTCAAAAGCATGAGATGGCTGTCTTGTGGTGAACTGGGAGAGCAAAGCATATTAGCTGGTTCAGGAAGGTCTCTGCCACTGGAGGGGGACAAAGCACCTCATTGCACAGGCAGGTCCCCCCCACTCCTTTCTGGAGAAGACCCTCCCATGCCTTAGGGCTTTCACTCAATTCAGCCTGGTGGATGGGCCACTGCTTGTAATGCCGCACCCTTGAGTGGGTCATCGTGGGATTGTGCTTTTAGCAGAGGAGGGGAGCCATTTGGCAAGAAGTGAGCATTTCACACAATAGAAATGAGTCCATTGGCAGCATAGCACTGCTTAGCCTGCCACCACAGGTGTCCCAACCCATCTGGGGAGGGGAGTTGTGCAGGAGCCCAGAACAGGGGTGGGGGCCCGGGGCTTTCTGGAGTTGGGCATAGAAAGAGAGGCCTGTGAATTCAGGTGCTGCCCTAAACCTTCTTGGGGTTTCAGATGTGCTCCTGATGTTCCCTGATTTCCAGCTGCTTCAGACAGGCCATTCCTGTTGCCTTTGGCCCTTGGAGGGCCACTCACCATCTTTTCTATTAGACTATGGCTTTAATTGCTCTAGGAGGATTATGTTGTTGCAGTGCCTCGGTCCAGCCTATCTGCAGATTCTTTCTGCAGATCCAGGAAGGGTAAGTACAGCATGGAGGGAGATGGAGGGGCTGTGTCAGCAAGGCTTGCTGCTGCATCAAACTGGCCAAGAACACCTCCGTCAGATATGGTCCAGCATAGCTGTCAGTGAGGCCGGTGTTGGACCCACCTGCTCTGAAACAGCTCTTTTGCGAAGGCTTGTCTGGCATGGTTTTCTGCCTGACCTGGTGTCCTGATGTGCCGTGGGATCCCACTGCCCTGAGAGGCCTGTGGCGGTGGATTTCTCTGAGGAAATGTAGTCTCTGTTCTCAGCAAGGAGGGGAGGCCACGTGAACGGCTCATGCCTCTATCACTCATCGGGCTCTAGCTCTGCTTTTGTGCTGCATTCCCGGCTGGTGCCAATGGCAACAGAGACCTGAGTGGCAGCCCCCCCCGTATGTTTTGGGATGTTGTTAGCTAGAAGAGGCTGTTCCCATGCTGGGGCACCCCAAAGAGCAGACACCTCTCTCCCAAGCAGCTTGTGGCAGCTGAGGAGACCTGATCGATGAATGAAGCCCAGATTTGGCATGCTGTCAGACTACAGGCTGCATTGTGCAATAGTGTGTGATGCAACTGAACTTTACATAACCTGACGCAACACCTATGGCTGATGTTTAAAGCTGCAGATCCTGGATTGTTATTGTATGGTGTGCATACCTCCCCTGTGTATACATGGATGAGGTCAGCCAATGGTAGTGGGCAGTAGCACTGCTCCAGGCAACTTCAGCTTTATTCTTGGGTTCGAAATCACTGGAAACAAACAAATAACTGTGGCTAGTGAAGGGTGAAAGACCAAAAACAGAAGGGAGAGCCAGACATATTGCAAACAGTTATTGTGGAAATGTCATCCATGCAACTCGGCCAATATCTTTCATTCCCTACATACACCTAATCCAGTCCAAAGCCTCTTTCCTCACTCCTGCCCCACAGCCCCTGCTAGCCCAGCCCTGGGCCCCCAGCTCTGCCCCTCATTTCTGCCCCACAAACTCCCTGAAGCCTCCCAGAGTTGTACTTACATACCTCCATCCTCATTTGCAACCCCTGTCCCCAAGATGTTCTTGAATTTTTTCCTCTGTCATGGTAAATCATGGTTTTGAGCTCAATGCTGTATGTTAGACAGTCTGTCTTGCAAATCTGTAGAGCTGATGCTTAAACTGGTGTCTTTGGAAAGCTGGTAATACACCTTTCCTGGGGCAGGACACCAACGTTCCTTAACATGGTGCATTGCAAGATATCACATTAAAACTGCCCGTGGCCTGACGCTTGCTGTTGCCCATTCTGAACTTCAGGCTTGAAGTAATTCCTCATCTCTTCTTTTACATTTACCATACTTAAGCTAAAAGAAAACAGACAGGGGTTGCTGGCCTGTTGTTTTCTGTATAATTAGTGAGAGTTTGCAGCTGTTGTGAGGTTTGGTGCATGTGCAGTGCCCAAGCAAGGCTGAGGGAATGTGAAGCATGTCAGGAAGGAAGGAAGCTCCAGAGGCACGGGTCACCATGCTTGCTTTTCTCTGCACTGGGGGGACCTGGCAATGCCCCACTGCCATAGCACGGGGCCATCCTAGAGAGCACCTCCACCAAAAGCAGCAAGTTCCTTGTGCTTTGGCATCTCTCCCCCTGCCCTGCCGGCCTGGCCCCTGGTGGGACACTGTTTTTGTGTAGGTGAGAGAAAACAGCAGGGTCTGGAGAGAGCCAGACCTTCTTTTGGCATTAGGTTCTAGCTGGCATGACTCCAAATAGCATCTGGCTTTCCTTTCCCCCTGCAGGGGAACCTAATCCTGGGCATTGCCAGTGCTGCCAAGTTTGCATGGAAAATGCCTCTAGCAAGAGCCAAGCAGCAACTCTGAAACCCAACTGGGAGGTGACTGTGATACCAGCTGGTATCCCCTTTCTGATGTGACTCTAACCTGTGACTCACTGCTGTCTCAGTACCTTTCCAACCAAGCTGTTGCGCTTGCAGCCAGGGCTTGCTTTGGAGAGGTGAAGCCTCTTCCTTTTAGGCCTTTTAAACCAGGCCCTAATGATGTAACGTTGCAGGTGAATTTCCACAGCTCTGCCAGAATACATGGCATCGCTGGAAGGGAGACATGAAAAATGCCATTCTCCAGTGTGGTGCCTGAATTGCCCGTGTGGATGGATGGACTGTCCCTCCAGCTCCCACTCTCCCCTAACATACATGGCACCAGTTTCTTCTCTCCCACTCATGTCCCCCAGAAATGATACACAGAAGACATTTTCTTCCCATGTGATAGCTGGTAAATGTGAGCAGAGACAGTGCCTGCAGAGTAAGCAAGCACAGTGGGGCACCCCACGGGTCTCCTGTGGGGCAGGGAGAGATCCACCCATGGCACAGAGAATATGAGGCACTCGCATATGCATATCCTGGCAGGGGGCTGCTGTGCTCACAGCAAGCCTCAGGAGGGCTGAGTCCCCCTGACTGCTGCGTGGTGCTGGGCCAGGCCTCTGCACTCCTGTTTCCCTGTCAGTGATGTGAAGATAAGGGGAGACTGGTACCCATTCTTGCAGGTAAGTGCTTTGAGTCTGGAGGAGGAAGGAGCTATATAAGGATTGAAAATCATCGCTAGGACTCCTGAGCTCCCTCTCTGCCATCCCCCTTCCCCAGGGGTGAGGTGGGTTGTCCCCAGGGCCAGGCTCCACCATGACAGAGGAGCTGTGTAGACACCACATCGTCTCCATGCAGGGATAACTGCACCCCTGGAGCCTTTGGATCAGGGTCCATGGCTGGGTGTCCTGCCAGCCTGGCCAGAGCCAGCAGCGAGGAAGGTGAGCGTGGTGGTGGTGGTCACAGGGCTGGGGAGGCAGTGCAGCCCAGTGTGAGACATATCAGGAGATGGTGGAGGTGCAGGGAGCACCAGCGGGGTCTGGGAAGGGAGAGTGGGCATAGGGCTGCAGCACTAGGTGTCTTTAGGTGAGTAGTAGCAAGGGAAGAGCAAGGAAATAAAAGCAATGGTTGAAGCTGGGAGAAGGGGAAAGGAGGAGAGAAAGGTGGTGCCAGTGAGGCTTGTTAAGAAAATAAAAAAGGGTGGTCGGCCTTGCTGTGCTTGTGGAGAAGGCCTGTGGTCTCCTACGCATGCCTTTAGGAAATGACAGAGGAGCAATGCCCCAGCGAGGCCCTGTGGTGGGCAGGAACGACAGGTGAAGGGCTCTGGCTGCACGGATGAGCATCCAGGACAGTATCCAGTTTCACCAGGTGGTCACCTCATTGATGTGGTACTGGAAGAAGACTAGGGCTGACCCCAAGCCGAGGTGCGTCAGGACTAGGGCAGATGCTTCGGGAGTGGGGCAGGGGAGGTGTGAACCAGGCCTGGGCAGTTTAGGACCCTGAACCAGAAAGCAAAGCCATCACATTGCGCCTTACGGAGAAGAGAGGAGAAAGGAGGCTGAAGGCAGAGACTTGCAAGCAGAGACACATGCAGGCAGTGGTGTAAGCTATTTGTGTGCGGCAGTAAGGCCTCGACACCTCCAGCCATGTACACACAACACCTCGGGTGTTTGAACTCTACCCAGAGAAGATTCACCCTTGCATGAAAGCAGCAGCTGATGTTGAGATCATGAGGTGCCTGAGATCAGTTTACAGATATTCTGAGAGGATCTATAATCAAGCTAGCTCTTTATATCCCTAATCCAAACAGCATCCAGGGAGCAAACAAATGGTTAAGGAGACAGGCTGAAGTGCTAAAGGAGAAAGCAACATTTGCTCCACAATCGTGGCCAAGTTGTAGCAGGAGAAGCTGCTGTGTATACTCAGTAAGCGTTCTTCTGTGACCATGTGGTCTTTAGTATTATATCAAAGAAGGAAAAAAACCCCCAAGAAATGGTGATCAGGGTGGGATTATAATCCAGGAACACAGTGACTGTAGAAGCCTAGTAAAAAGCTAAAGAGGAAACCACAGACTAGAGGCTTTCTGTTAAACCAATTGGTGAAATGCTTTTTGAGATTGTGGAAGTTTTCCCAAATCCTCTCTCCATAAATGCACTCATGGTATCAATGCATTAGAGCTCTTGAAGAACACAATAAAAAAGGAAAATGAAAGAATTTCTAAATATGTGTTGGGGGGGGGGGTAAGGAAATTACTAGTGTATTGCCAGTTTGGAGAGAGTTTAAATGCTGTGTCAAGGGAGCAGATAGTGTGTGGTATGCAAAATGAAGCAATCCACGAACGGTTATTAACTGAGGCTGATTTACCCTTAAAGCGTGCTCTAGGAACTGCTGTGTCAAAGGATACAGCTACTGCAGAAGACAGGGAGTTGCAACAGCATCAAACGGCCTGAAACAAAAGATTCATTGTTCCCCCTTTGGACAAAGTGGCTAAAGTCTTTCAGGAGACCATCAGAACCTAAAAAATTCATGAGAGAAAGCTTTGCTTGAAAGGGAAACTTTTTTTTGAATTCCATGATGCTCCTGAGGTCCCATCTGCATGACAGCCTACATAGGGGCAGAAGCACAACATAGACAGGATCTGGGACATCCTAGGTTATTGAAGGAGGATGTGGTGCCAGTGAGGAGAAAAGAGAGGACTGTTTGTTCTGTCGTGGTTTCCAAATCATCATTAACACAGATTGGTATCCTTTGCTTGGGCTTGACTGAAGAAAGCCTATCAGCTGGATGGGGATGCTGGATAATGACAAAAAATAGACCGTAATAATATGTACCAGATCTTCCTCCAGTATAACAGGCTAGCACTAGGATAGTTTCCACACTCTTGTTCTGGTGGAGGGCAATGGACCAGCTATTGCAAAGCATTTCTAACATTCAGAGCTATGCAGACAACATGTAGGTAAAGGAAAGTGACAGTAAGGGCTGTCTGCAGAGGTACTCGTGATGCTGTTAAAAACAGTTGAAAAGCAAATGAGGGAAAAGTGAATTTTCCAAAGATTCGGCAGTGTGCTGTGAGACTCGCAGATGATTTTCGTAAATCACAAGAAATGCTTGAGGCTATTCTCAAGGCACCTCAACCACAAGATATGTCACAATTATCTTCCTTTCTGGGGATAGGCAGTTATTACCAAGGGGTCTTGCCCAATACATCGACACTATTACACTCCCTAAATAGACCAATGCACAAAGGACAGAAGTAATGTTGATCCACATGATGTACCAAGGTTCCTGATGAAGCAAAGAACCTCATTTTATCAGAAAGACAAACTGCTTGTAAAATTAGCTTGCAGCACTTCCCCATGGACCTGAAACGCTGATGCTGAAAGCCAGCCGTCAGGATACAATACTGAAAAGAACCACACTCCTGGCCTTCTGACATGGGTGTGCAGCACTGTCCTTGCACCGGGAGAAGAGCTCCAAGCATAGTCTTGGGAGGTCAGCAGTTTGACCACAGCTTATCTCAAGAGGAAACAATTTACTCTGGTTAAAAATCGTCAGACACTTGCTTCAGTTTTAGCAGTAATAGCCCGGTTACAGAGATGGAAGGTCTCCTGGGATAGTCCCTGCCGTGCTACTCTGGTAGAAATACGCAGTGACTGGTACTGCAAGTACTGACCAGTGACAAGTTCCCTGGTACAATGTGAAACTGAGAGAGAGCCAGACCTGGTTCAGGTCTCTGATAATATGATGAGTAGACAAGCTTAAGCACCCAACTTCTTTGAGCCTTCTTGGCTGTAAAAAGAGTAATGAAATACATGTCCAGGTTGCCTAATGTGTGGCACTAGAACCGTTACTATAATAAATCTCAGGTCTAGTGTACTCCAAGAATTACATGATGGCCCTTTGGGAATAGTAACTATGAAAGTCCTGGCTAGAAATTTGGTTCAGTGGCCAGACACTGATACACGAATAGGAGGAATGACAAAACAATGTCAAGGGTATTAATAAAGCTAGTTGGGAAATTTTCCATTCTCTGATGGAAAATGCTCTTTTCACTAAGTCAGCAGTTTTTGTAAGAAAATTGCAGTTTTCCATTGGGAAAACTGAACTGAAGTTTCCTTGGCTCCTTTTCTACAAGGAGAAAATAAAATTGCTGAGAGCTAGCAGAGGTGGTCTTTCTGTGCAGTCTTCCCCTCAGGTCCAGAAATCAGAGACACAGCTGAGCAGTCAGAGGTGTGTGAAGGCTCAGAAATGGGGAGCTGCTCCACTAAGCTTTTGACTGTTCACCTGCAGCAGAAGTCAAATAAGTCCCTACTAGATGGGCAGCCAGCAAACCAAAAGACTTCTTTTTGGTTCTTATGAAACATGATTTTTGTGGAATTCTAACAAAAACAGTGGTTTTGATTTTTCAGTCTAATATTTTTCTTAAAAAGTAACTCAGTTACTATTGTTTTCTTTCTTGCTGGAAGGGATTTCTATTTCCCAGGCAGCTCTGGGTATCAGTGAACATTACACTTGCTTCAGTGTTCTCCTTTGTATTCTCAGGAATGGCCAGCTGCTCTAGGAAGGCAAATCTAGACAGAACTGGGCTTTTTATGGGACATATGTTTTTGATTGCAGGAAGTGCCCCTTGTAAATGGCCTAAAGTGCTGTGCATGAATGCTACTAATTTAACACAGACTGGGAAAGTGTTAAGATTAGTATTTTCATGGACAGGAATTCCTACAAGGATTGTAAGTGGTGAAACATTGCTTTTTTGATGTCCAAAGAGTTGTGTGCTTTTATCCAACAAAATAGTATCAACCCTGTCATATCAGCTCCTTGCTGTCATGCCATAAGAGGAGAAGTGGGAAGATATGTTCAAACATCCAATTTGGTGATCCGAGACACAAATTTGGTTAAAGTTAGCTTACAACAGAAATCTGTGGATCTCCTTTAGGCCTAGGAAGGACATGTTAATACAGATCTTGACTGCAGTCATCCACAGTGTTGGGACACAGATTTTTCTCGCTTGGATTTGCTAACATCTGATCTCCAGAGGGGTGTTTGTTTGAAAGTGATATGATCAAATGGCCCCACATAGTCATGCATGACTATGCTACCTTCGGATTGGAAAAAAATCTGTGCAAGAGGTAACTGTGAAAACCTGGGGAAATCTTAAGCCAATGATATGACAGTCTGCTCCTCTGTCTTGTTGGATGGAAGTGGTACTGAGAGCCTTGGAGTTAACTGGAGTAATGGAGTGAATGAATTGGGCCCTTTTAATAACAGCAATAATCCTTCACCTTTATGGAGAGGTTTGTGACAATGAACTGTGAGGTAGGTCAGCTTGTGATTATTCAGTTAGCAACAGTTGGGGAAATGCAGTATCTTGGAAGACCAAGATCCTTTCTAACATGCCTGCAAATTGTTTAGACATCTGATTTAAGGTTTCCACATTTAGAAGTGTTGGTTGGAATCTCTCAGTGCTTCAGTTTCTTGGTCAGTAAAACAGGAATGCCTTCAATGCACAGATATAAAGTTTAACTTGTTTTTGTCAGAAAGGACATTGGCATTCTCTTCTGGAGTGCATTATGGAGGTATTATGTATTGCAAGGAAGTGTTTGATGCATGCATGCTCTATCACACTCACATCCTGATTTTCAGAAGTTCTGCTTTTTTCTGGAGCTCTGAGCCTGGCAACCAGACTTCAAGAATGAATGATACTCACACGTGGAAGTGGCCTAATGACTTCGTTGTGCTGCTCTGCACAGCTCAGTGGCAGGGTCAGCTTCTTCAGTGCCCTCTCTGTGCTTTTGTGACAATATTTGTCCTGCTTTAGTTCTTTGCAGGGACCTTTAATTACCCTTGTTTCAAGACTTTCAGAACCTCTCTCTTTCATTGTCATTTGGGATTTGTCTCTTTCAGCAGCTGGTCATGGGATGCTGATAATGAACTCCAAGTACTGTCCCCAAACAGCATAAAGGAGGTTTGTTCTTACTTGGCCAACTTTCAGTTCTTTCCTGCTCTCCTACAGAACTTGCAGACTCTGAGAGACCCTTTTGTCTGAGCTGTGGGATGGCTCTTCTCTTCCAGGGCCACGCAATCATTCATCCGCCTCTTTTTCCCCTTGCAGAGCTTTCACCTTTTGGAGGTTCCCCACTAGACCTAAATCTGAAGAGATTCATCACATTTCTAGCAGACAGAGATCAGCACAGCCATTGCAGGTGAGGCTGGGCTTGACTGCCTGGTTGCAGGGTCAGCCAGCATATAATAAAGTTCTTACCCCACGCTCCAAAACACCTTCCAGCAGTTTGTTAAGAGAGGTGACTAACACCAGTTCCCTGTGCTATATCCTGCTTCCTAGGAAGAAGATTGTTTATGGGTGGTATTGGAGGGTGGTGTTTTCTTTTGGATGAAGCCCCATTCTGGAGAAGGAACATCATAAAAAAGGACTTGTGGTGGTGGGTCCTCAGTTACAGACCAATGCCTGAAAAATGATGTTTCCCGTCATGGCAGAAATACCCACGGTGTCCAAGGAAGGGTCATTTACCTGAGCTCACCTCATAGAGGGCCCTGAAGATGTTTTGTACAAGTACCTGTTACATCCAGTGCAATGCTACCATCCTCAGGAGCATATCCTTGGGAATTTACTTGCGCAAATGTACAAGGATACACCTGTATGTATTTCTGAGTCATGTCCTGTCAGTACTTCCTGCACCAGACACAAGTGTGGGTTAGGTAAATAGAAAAAAAAAGAGTAAAAAAAATGGCATTCAGTAGAAATGAGCTCAGTGATCATTAAATGTTACAAATTCAACAAACAGTCTTAATACAAGATTCACATAACGTATATGAATCTCTTCCCTCTCTCTTCTTGGCCGTTCTGCCTCTTAGCTAGGAGAGCACGAGTGCTTTGGGGCACTGTGGCCCTCTTTCTGTTGGGATGTGCTAGATGGTGTTTTCCAGCTACTCAGAAAGCAAACCATCTCACTTTTTGTCCTTCTTCCCATTCCTCATGATCTTGGTCTGACACAGGTGTAGTAGCTGATGCAGAAGACCTAGGACAGATGAATAATTCATTGGCAGGATTGCTGAATTTGTGGCAGGGATCAGATGACAGGATAATGGTGTTCTGGACTTGAAGAATAAAGCCTGCAATATTGAGTTTTGGGTATTCCATTTGGTGGTATTGCCAATAGGGGCTGAAAAGTGATCTGATTTCAGTTTGTTGCTGTGCACTAATTAATCCCAGTTAATACACTGGGATTACTCAGTAAATCCCTATCTAAGGTTGCCTGTGTAAACCCATCAGCATTTTTCCTCTTTTGATTAATTTAAAAAGAATGCTCAAAAAAATTCAAAAGGTTTCTAGTTTGTTTGTTTCTCCCTTCTTTTATTCTGATCCATCAGAGACTGGCTACTGCTGGAGGCGAGACACTGGGTGGGGTGTCATGGCTCACAGAAATCCCTCCAAGGCCTGCCTAACATGTCTAATGCACATGTTCTGGCCTTAAGGAAATACCAGATTTGGGGGCAGGAAAGTACATTCATCCAAATCAGATTGGCAGGAACATTTTTTTAATCTTCTGTAGTGCATGGTGTGGTCTGTTTTCCCAGGGCCTTCAGGGTATGTTTCTGTGGACTGCAGAGGGGCACAATGTGGCATTTCACAATGTGGGAGATGGAGCAGGTGGGGCTGAATGTTCTCATGGCCCCTCTGGATCAGCCTGTAATTGCAGGGACTGGGACAGCTGGCCTTGGTGGTGCTACCCAGTCCAGTACTCCTGTAGGTGATGAATAGCTGCCTGCCTCTCCCCTGTCGGACATTTAAGGGATGTCTTTTGTTTTGCTTTCAAATTTACCTGCATTGTATGCAGATTTGGTATCCCTTCCACTGGTTCAACATAGAGCAGCATCCTCTTGCCCTCTAGAAACATCACTTTCAGGCTTTGCATCCTGGGTCTTTTTTGCTATAGGACACTTTGCCAGCCTTTGGGCTGTGGCAGGTCAAGGGAAGTGATTAGCTCCTGCATCCTGGGGCTCTCTGAATGTGTCATTCACTGCTAACCCTGCAGCAGCACAGCTGACTGCGCTGTTGGCAAGGTGTTCCTCCTGGCAAATGTTTCAGAAAGGAGCAAGATCTCTGTCTTGGCAGGTAGAGCCCCTCCCTGGCCTCATGAGAGAACAGGCCATTGTGTGTGTGCCTATGAATCACGCTGAGCATATTCAGAGATATAGAAATGTTGTATCATGTGAATAGAGGGTGCAAGAGATAAACCAGGAGAGTTTCAGGGACTGACTGCACAAGTGGTCAGGAATGAGGCAGCTACTTGGTAATTAGAGGCCTAGTCCACACAGAAGGCTGAATTTGATATCAGTGTGCAGACCAGCTAAATAGGCTAGACACTGAGGATTTCGACAATAATCCTCACCACAGGCCAACATGCTGCAGCATTCCCTTCTGCTCCCTGTGGAGGAAGTGGGAAGGGTGGTTGACAGGATCCACACAGTGGCCTCGTGCCTCTTCCAGCTTGTCTCTGCACTCCCACTGCTAGGTTTGAAGTCTGCGCTAGCCCTTCAAGGAGGTTCCTTATAGCTAAACCACACAGTGACCCTTAAGCCTCAGCATTAGCCAGAGCATTTAGTGGAGTGAGGCTGTTTCTGGGAGCCTTCACTTAATGAACTTCCCTGCTCCTCTTTTTTCTGTTTCAGAGAAGAGGTTGATTATCTGAATAACAGCATATGCTTGGGATGGCTGCTGGCATAAATTAGCAAACCCTCCCTCTCTCTCTGTAGGGTCCTAGATTGTGCCCCTGCTTACAGCATGCCCTTATGGACAGGGACTTATTTATTTTTTAATGCAACATAGACTACAGGAAACCTGCTGAATTCTTCACAGCCCCCTGCTCCCAGAAGGTTTATGTAATAGTTACTTCATGTCTGTAGCTCTTGGTAACTATGTTAGGTGTCAACACAACTCATGTATGGTTTGCCTGCCGCTAGAAGCTCATGCCAGGCAAACCCAAAGTAGCAATAAGGCACAAGTTTTGCAATGGTGAGGGCAATTCTCCACTGGAGCAATCTATTGTGGGTGATGGTGGCTTCTCTGTTTTTTGATGTCTTTGGATTTAAACTGGATGCCTTTCTGGAAACCGTACCTTGCTAGATGCAAATAATTGGGATCAGTAAGTGGAGAACTGAGATTCAGTTTCAAAGCTTGCTTTACGCATGAGGTGCCAATCCATTTTGGCCTGATCATCTGATCTAGGCTTTGGCCCCCACCTAAACACAGTGGCATGTGATGCTTTGGAGAGAGTTAAGCTTTGCTTTGCTGGGGCTGAGGACTGGTAACCTCGCAGCAGCTCCTCCCAGACAGAAATGCTTTGCTCCTGCCGAAGATGGGCATTGATATTGGGCTCTGTGGGAACACGGCACAGCCTGGAGTACAGCTGAGCTGCAGTTTGCTATATGAGTAGGAACTGAAGTCCAGCGCATCTGGCTATATCTGTAACCGCACTAAGCAGGCTGTTGCTGTATCCTCCCAGACTCTTCCTTAAGTCTCCCTTGTAGTCTAGATCCTGTAAGTATGAGGAGACATGGCTCTCTGTGCAGGGATTCCCATGCAATACCAGCTCTGACAGCTGGTCAACAGCTGGTTGCAGATGATTGCCAGTATTAATAAAGGAGGCTATATGATGGATTCCCTTATGTAGGGGTCATGAAACAAACAGTACTTGAGGAAACCCTGCATTTTCCAGGAGCAAATGCAGCACAAAACCTTGTCTTGTTCAGGAAGAGTTTCCTAGAAGCTCCTGACGGGCCCAGAGTGGGTACTTCTCTGCATGTAATTTATAGCTAATCCCATGTGGAACAGCTTCAGAAACCCATGTGATGAGAGCAACCTTTCTGTGCACTTCTGACTGGCCTGCTTATTGCAAAGGAAACGTGGGTGCTGAGAAGGTAAATGATCCCTTGGAGGCTTCCTGAAGGATTTTGCAGCACCTCTGGGAGACTCGGGGGCAGACTAGCAAGGCTCTTCATGTATTTGTAGGCAGAGACTTATGGATGTACGGGATGGGAAAGTTTGCCCAGGTCTCTCCACTTGAGAAGTCAGAATGGACCCAGATTTATTATGTTACGCCTCAGTAGGGTCATGGGAGGGGATGATCCCTCCTGCAAATCTCCTTCTCTCTGCTCCTCTCCATCCCCCCTTCTCTTTTCTCTGGGTCTCCCTATCACTGTCACATTTGTGGCTTGCCTGCTGGCCCTCCCCACCCTGGCTGTGCGCCGCGGCCTTCCCTCCCTAGCACTGTGGAGGCTGGAGGCTGGTGCTGGTGCGGAGGTGAAAAGGCAGCTGGGGAGCTGGTGGCCTTTCCCTCCTGCTGATGGAGTGACGGAGGGCAAGTTGCTGACCTCCCAGCAGGAGTGACACAGGAAACCCGTAATTACATGCTTGTGACAGCAATGCTGTATCATCTTAATCACACTGCTGCCGTGTCAGAGATGCTGCCTTTGGGGATTAAGCAAGACAAACAAACTGAAGCGGCAGCAGCAGCAGCAGTGGCTCTGCCAGGCAATTACCCGGCATGTACTGGTGCTGTGGCCCTCACAGCAAGGCACCAGCTGGCCTGGCTGCAGCAAGGTGGCCCAAAGGCTTAGTGTACAAGCTCATTCCAATAGACCCTGCTGGCTCCATCGCTTGCACTGGCCGGTCCGAGTCCTCTCCTATTCCCAGCGGCTCTCAAACACAGGGCAGTAGTGTCTGACCCCTCCACCACCGCTCTGAAGTCAGCCAGCTTTTTTCTTCCTGTGTCATACAGGGGTAAGCTAAGGCACAAAGGAGACAGGAGATTTACACAAAGCCATGCAGTGAGTCAGTGGCAAAAGTGGACTTATAGTGTAGAAATCCTGCTTCTAGACCCTGGTGTCCTCACCATCTGCTCAGCCCTTCTCCTTGACTTTGGTGGGGAACCAAGGCTTGTATTACCCCTCTTCCACTATGCTGGCTGCTTTTTTCTGGTGATCATTAAACATCTCCAGTTCTGCAATATGTACTTCACTTGAGCAATTTCCCATCCTCATCTCGGTAATGAAGTGACTCCACCTCTAATTCCCATCCCCACCTATTGGAAAAAGTCTAGGCATCCCTTTCAAGGACAAACTTTACATCACACTGACCCATCCTTCAGGGCGAATAGAAGCTAGTAACGTAAAGCTCAAACTACTCTTCTGCTACTCTGAGCTGAGCCAGAGTATTTTTTCTCTCCCTCTCGAAAACTTTCCCTGTTTTCATGATTCAAAAATTTTGACCAGCTCTTTTGTCAGCTGGAAAAATAAAAAACAACCCCACCCCCTGGCTTTCCTTTAGTTTTTTATTTTCCATTTTGAAAGCTTAGTCCTTTGTTAAGACTTGCAGCTCTTCCAGCGTCTCTTCTCCTCTCACCCATACTCCCTTGTCAGTGGGAAATAATCTTTCCCTGTTGGTCCTCGTGGTGTTATCCCAGCACCATTCCCTCCTCCCCAGGAGCTGAGGACCTGCCCTATGCTATGGCAGTGCTATGAAAGAAGCCAGCATACCTCCCAAGGAGAAACAGCCCAGTTAAAAAACAGAAGAGCTCAGCCCTGGGACGATGCAAGGTTTGTAGTGATAGTTGCCTTGGCAAAGGCTAATAATGCAGTTAAGAAAGACATGGTTTGGGCTAACTCAGCTTTACCTCCTCCTCCTGGATTCAAAGATCTGCCCAAGGGAGTCCTAACACCAGAGTCGCCTTGCTGGGCTTTGTCAAACGATGTTTTACTGGGCAAACTCAGCTCGTGTCCCTGGCAGGGCTCCTGGGGCCCTCCTTTGCTCTCCTGCTGTGGGCACAAACAGTGTCTCAGTATCTGAAGTCCAGGAAAAGGCTGGCCTCTGAAGCCAGACCTCGACTGTCCTCTAGGGAACAGCCAGCCCAGCATGTGAAATGGAGAGTTCAGGACTTCCCTCCAGCTCAGGGGAAGCGTTTGGCTTCCTGAGAGCAAAATGTTGCTCCTGACAGCAAGCCAGGTAGCAGCACGGCTCGCAGAGGAAAATGCTGCGGGTGGGCCAGGCCATGTGGACCAGGTCCAGGCATGCGAGGAAGCACCTGTACCCACCTCCGGCCGGCACATCCCGCCATCAGGGCAGCCCCTGGCCTCCCAGCCCCTCCGCTAGCACCGCAATGTCACGGCGGAGAGATGTGCCGCTCATGTCTTGCCAGGCCAGAAGCAGCAGCGCTGGGGATGGTGCTTCCACCCAGTTGGGTACCCGCAGAAGCAGGTTTGGGGATAACCGTGCCTGCCCCATGCTAGCAACCCCGAAGAGCGAGAGGACAGAGCAAGCGGCGCAGGGCTTCAGCCAGCGCCTAATCCAATGTACAGCTGGGAGGATCAAGAGGTAGAAAGGTTGCTCACTTTAAATCCTTTTGAAGTCCGTTCCAACTCCTTTGCTGGGAATTCACCGGCTGGGGTGCCAAAGGGGACGCTAAGCCGAGGAGCCACAGAAAGCGGGGGCGAGCCAGGCAGCGGGGAGCCCGCGCCGCCAAACGGTCCACCACGGGGCCTGCAGGTTCACCTGCCCCACCAGGCTAACAGGGCGCCCCAAAGTGGCCACCAAATTATGCTGACGGGGGTGGGTGGTGGTGAACGTGTCAAGCTTGGCAGAGGCCTTCGGCCAAGACCTGGTGGGAGAGGGCTGGAGGGCTCCCGCCCGGGCGGCTGGGCGGCGGGAGGTGGCACGGGGGTGAGCGGGCCAGCAGGGCTCCCCCCGGGCTGCAGCGGCTCCCAGGCCACAGCCGCGGCTTGCCACTGGCTCTGCCCTTACCCAAACGCGCTCTGCTTCCCTCGCCTTCTCCCTTAATGAATTCCTGCTCTCCTGGCTGTTGTTTTTGGCCCTCGGCTGGCTCTGCGGTTTTCCTTCCTCGGCACGTGATACAGGCAGCGCTGGCCGGCTGCTTCCCCCAGGTGACGGACACCTGTGGCGGCCCCCGCGGCCTGCCACGCAGCCCCGCGTGCCGCTTTCGGGGCTCCCCGCGGGGCCCGCCGCCCGGGCCGGCCGCCTCTCGCCTCTGGGCGCCCCGGGGGTTGAACTGGCTAGCGCGCGGCCCTTTAAAACCCGCGGCACCAGCCGGAAGCATGCCACAAAGCGAGAATGTAGAAAGAGCAGCAAAAAAGCATCCATGTTTTAACAGCCCTTTCTCTCCTCCCCCACTTCCAACCGCTTACCCTGAAATTTCCCCTTGGGACATGACTCTAAGCATTTCTCTGAAACCACCAAGACTAGAAACTGCCTTTCTTTTTCAGACAAAACTCCCCCCCTCAGCGAAAGCAGGGGCTTTAAGGAAACCTCACGCCATTGCAGAGCCCCTCCTAAAACCCTGGGGATGGGCAGCGCCAGGTCTCCCTGCCTCTGCCCCTGCTCTTCCCCCCTTGCACAGGGCAGGACCCCCTCTGCAAATCTGCCCTCCGCAGCTGGGATCTCCTCCCGCTCCCGAGGCCAGTGCCCCCAAGCCGTGGCTCAGTGCTGGCCGGCTATTGACCCCCTCGAGGGCTGCCCGTAGCATCCAGCTCCCCTCCCTAGCCTGCACTTTTTAACATCCCTCCTTTTTTTCCCGAGAAAATGCAAACCACACAGTCCCACTCCCTGATCTCCCCATGCTGTGCTCTCATATAACTCAGCACCCTTTTTCCTTATTTCACAGTGTTTCCTGCAAACACCGTTTTTGTATGGTTTTGAAGCAGACACTGCAGAAATCCCCATGTGTGAAGAAGCAGTGCTAATCACAGCTAAATTATTATTGCATATGAGGGACTCTCCTGGGATGGGGCAGAGCAAGCATAAGGTATGGCACTTATTTCAGGAGGTAAATAGAAATTTTCCTGATGGAGTGACACCAAACACCTTGTTTAGATATAGAGAGATGAGCCTGAATCGGCAGGTGAAAGGCATGTGAGGTAACCCAGGCAGAACTTTTCCACCAGGACGTATGCTGCTCACAGACAAAGGGCCACACCTGCAGTTTCACTAAATCATCTCACCTGATCTGGCACTGCTGGTTACTGACTGACACTGGCAAATTCCAGTCCTGCAAATCCCATAAGGAATTTCTTCCTCTCTGTATCAGCAGTGCATTTTGATCTGCCTGTGACTGCAGCAGCTGGGGCTCCCAGATGGGCTATGCTTCTGCCTTGCTCCTGACGGCACCTCTGGCCATGTGGGGCTCCCCCTCAGCCCTGCGTCCAGCAGCCCCTCGTGCAGCCCTGGCCTGGGTTTAGGAAGGCTGGAAGGGCTGATTTGTACAGGGTCTTCTGCAATAGGGAGATTGGGCTTGGAGTTGACCTTGTCCCATTTATCTGAGTTATGTAACATCCTCCCGTATAGGCTGCTGGCTGCATGACACCTGACTATTTAGGCCAATGTAGTCTGTGACAAATGTGATGGTCGGCTTGGGGGAGGGAAGCGGGAAGGCTTGTGCTGTCTCAGACCCAGCTGGGAAGGGAAACAGCTGGAAGCCTTGCAGCAGGGTCACTCCTCAGCTGACACAAATTTCCCTGTCCTGCTGCTGGTGGGAGATGCCCCATTTCAGCTGAGCTCAGCAGTCCTGCACCCAGGGCCTCTTTTCTGCACAAGAGTTGGCTTAATAAATCAGCATGCTCCCTCTGACCATCTTGTTTAGGGTGGGAGGGGAGAGAAGGTGAGAAGGCAACTCTGAGATGTGGGGCCTTTGCTTCTGCCTAGTGGGTTCAGAGGTTGGTCGCTGAGGCTCCTTTGGACGCAGTGTAGTTCCTACTGGAGCTTTAGTTTGCATTTCTGCCCACCAGCCGGAAGAGCTGGGGTTGTTACTGTTCCCTAGGATTCAGGGTACAAATCTGTGGCAGACTTGGAGGCATGAACCTGAGATGGAGCTGGTAGTAGCTGAAAGTTGGAGTTCATGGTTAACATTTGGGGTAGTTTGAATAAGAGCAGCATGTGAAGCTGTAGGCACATGGAGCCTTATTTCACAGCAGTGCTGCTGACTTGCCTGCAGAAAATGTATGCTGGACTTCATTTGTGGCATTCTTGCCTGTTTTGCATGTCAGGGAGACGTTTGTCCACTTTATGGGCACTTGCAGGGAACAAAATATTCCCTGACAAGGCAAGGGAATCTCCTCTTCTTCTGCTTCTACCTGTGTGTGAGGGTGCTCAGTGCAGGCCTCTCCAGAACTTCCAGTAATGCAGTGGGTGACCTCCACTCAGAACATCCTGGGCCTTCCTGGACATGCCGTACCCCAAATTAACAGTCACAGCCTTCCAGTTTCCATTCTAGGTGCAACATACTCCTGACTGCCACATTGCAGTGCCTTCAAGCAGTAGCAAAACAATTTGGATGAGAAAGAGAAAATGCAGAAAGCACCATCTAGAACAGATATGTCTGGTAGCAAACTGTGTTGCTTGGAGATACTTAAGGATAGCCATGGCTGGAGTCTGGTAGTGTCTCTGCCACTGCTATGCTGTGTGACCAGGGGCATATTGCTTACCTGTCAGCCTGCCTTCTTGCCATTTCTTCACCCTGCCTGTTTCGGTTACATTCCCTCCAGGCGAGGGGCTGTGCCTCACTATGCTATACAATAAAGCCCCATTCTCTCCCAAGAAGGTTCATTTGGGGCCTGCAGTGCAAAACCAATAAATTAACCCAGGGACATAATCAGTCTTCCTTGCCAGGATATTTGGTATGTGGCTGGGCTGCTCTCCCTGGTCTGTCAGGGGTCACAGCTTTGAGCCCTGGAGAGGGAGAGAAGGTGCGTGAGACGCCGCAGCTGAGTGTTGGTGATCTGCTGAGCTCAGTGGGGGTGGCTGGGCAGCTTTCTGATAAGTGTGGAGGCTGCAACAGCATCAGACAGGACAGCATCTAGCAGACAGCATATATTCATAAATGGTACCATAGGTCTGGCTTATTTTGTCATTGCTCATAAAGCTCTTTCTTCAGTAGGAACTTCATCCAAGATGTTGCTGCCATCAGGGTTAACAAACAGCTCCCTGGGGTTGCTGGCTTTCTTGGCCATCAGCAGCTAGGCTTCCAACCTCATGCTCCCTGTGTTGGGCCTCACTTCGGTGTCCCTGCTACGTTTGCAAGCCTGACGTGTGCCAGGACCCCTGGGCTAGTTGCCTGGGCCATCCTCCCATGGACAGGAGGTTCAGCCTGGCTGGGCTAGGGAGAGCTCGCATTGGTGTGAGCTGTTGGTGGACGTTCCTCGTCCGAGGGGTTTTTCTAGCAAGGAAATGTCTTACAGCATTTCCAGAGTTTCTGTGTTATAATGTGGTATCAGTCTGGAGCTACGCCTTCAGTAGCACTGTTTCTCCTTACCTTCCTGCTACCTTGAGACCAGTGCTTACCCTGAGACCTTATTTTTCATTGTCAGGTGTCGGGGAAGAGGGGGTGTCATCATTTGTCTGAAATGGAAGATATGCTATTGCAAGAAGTTAACTTGTTTTTCAGTGTAACTTGAATTTGCCCAGTAAGTAAAGCTGTGTAGCTCGAACATAGAAACTATATAAGGGGAAGCCAGCTCCCCCTGAGAAGCTTCAGTAGCAACACTATTTCTGGGAGGTATTTACGGCAACCCTGGACATGCAAAGACCCTATAATGATGTATCCTGACAAATTCAGCATTGCTTTAGTCTCAGTCTAGGAGGACAAGTTTCTACCCGAGGAAAATCTACTGCTGCAGAAGACATTCACTGGATGCTTGGAGATAAGTTTCTTCCTTAAAGTATCCCTGCAAGGCCAACATGGAGGCTCCTCTCTGGACAAAAGGGATCGTTCCATTTGCACTGATGTTGCCACTTATTTAGATATTGAAGCCTTTGGTCTTTAAGGCTGCCTGTCAAACACCTTTCATCAGGAGCAAATTCTCTTGAGTTGGAATTTGCCTCTGGACAGAGTTAGAACCACTCCCAAATACCACTCGTCATGATTACGCCCTCCGTATCAGTGGGGCTGGTATCCAGGCTTTGCACAGGGCCTCTTACCCATAAGGATATGCATGCAGCCCTTCTCGCGTTCGCTGCTGACTGCGGCCCCTCTAAAGCAAGAGTCTCTGGAAGGTTTTTTTGCCTCTTCTGGACTTGCTGCCTTGGGGAAAGAGCAAATGAGCACTCTCAGCGCGCGTTGGGGCTTGCTGGCTGCACTTGGACAGGATTGTCCCAGTCACCCAATTCATCTATGCCGTAATCATATGCTGTTATTAGGTGATTATGTTTTGGTATCTTCATTGTGTAATTAGTCACATGTTCATAAACAATGTAAATAACCCCTAAAGAGTTAGTAAATTAATCATTCAGTAATGACTTCAAATGTCAGAAACCATCCACAGAGATCAGCAGCTACTTTTAATTTTTTTCTTTCTTTTCTTCTTCTGTGTTCCAAAACCATTTAGCATCTTTGTTTCTTATTATTCCTAACGCTCTGCAGGCTATTCTGCTTATAAGCCAATTGACTTCAGTGGGCTTACTCACCAGTAAATCCAGAAAATTGGGCCCAACTGTTTCATGCTGCTGCTGAAGTTTTTTTCTTTTTTTGAGACATAGCAAGTTTCTCTTCTTTTTAATTTTACACTGGTGTTGATAGTTATAGATGCATCCTTGGCCCTATTCTTCTGTGATCTTTCTATTTTTGAAAGTCTTTGAAAGTCAGGATAAATATTTAGGCCAAATTCTTACTGAGATAGGGTCTGCTTTGCACATGACAGCAGGGGTTTCAAAATGGTGATGACAAAAATTAAATCTGATTAGTATCTCTTTTTTTTTCCCCCATCCATTTCTTGTTATTCTTTTAACACATTTCCAGCCCTAACAGTCATCAAGAAAACCTTGGGAGGCTCAAAGACTAGGTGACAGACATGAAAACTTCAGCATAACATGTTGGACTTTAATTTCTCATTTTTAAACCAAGTTCATGAAGTTTTTGGAGCTTGATTTGTGCTTTTGGGTGCCTGGGTTTGTCATTGCTGTGTTAGAATGGTGCTTTATTGTCTTTCTGGTGTGGCTTTTAATCAATATTTCTTTCTGCTGCTTACATGGAGCCCAGTCCCTTTTTCAGCTCCCCTTCAGCACTGCCCATTCTGTTGGCCTCTGGCACTTGCTGCCATAGTGTTAGATATGAGAGCTTGAGCACTTTTCAGATCTTTCACTTGCACCCCTAGGAATGCTCCTGCTTTTGTGTAAAATAGACCGTGCCATTCTTTTCCAGACACATTTATGAAATGCTGATAGATGTCTGTGTCTTTTTTGACATATTTGTGTATTTCTGGAGTGAGGCTGCCATGATAGATAACCAGAGGAAAGCAGTTCTGTTTGGGAACAACTTTTGAAGCTTCTTAATTAGCTCTTAGTCTGTGTTGGGACAAAGCCATAATATTTCAACTCTTCTGGCAGAAAGAGAGTTGTGTCCAAATTTCCATTTTTTGTGTGCAAAGTGTGATTTTTAAATTGAAACTTACATTTTTCAGAGCTGGAATTTTAGGGGTGCACACTAGTAGCTTGTGCCTTGGGAAATGGCTTGAGAGATGCCTAGATTCAAGTCTCTGCTCAACTTCAGTTTGAACAAAATCTCTCTCCCTGATCATGCAAAATCAGATATGAGGCTGAAGCCTATTCCAAGGCTTGGGTGTTCTCTCTGGCCACTGGGAGTCTGCTACTTCTTTCTATCCCCACCAAGCAAAAAGTGCATGTGCGTAAGAGAAGACCAACAGCTGTGCTGCATCAGACCAAAGGTTCATGGAGCCCAGCATCCTGTCTCCCACAATGACTGATAGCACAAGAGCAAAAATGAGCACAAAATAAAGGCAAATGTATGGTGATACTTCTCCCAAATGTTCCCTGGCTTCCAACAATTTGTACTTTGGGGACTTTCTGAGGCAGACCTGATATCTTTGTTGGTGTGTTCTTTTTCTGTACATTTGTCTTGCTGTTTTTTGAAGTAGTGTAAACTTCTTGTACCTACAGCATCCTGCGGCAAGGATGTCTGCAGTTTAACCACCTGTTGTGTAAACAGACACCTCCTATTGCTTGTTTTCCTTGCCACTTTCATTTGATGCCCCTGGTTCTTGTAAAGTATGCTAGCAATTTCCTTGGATGAGTTTTTACCGAGGCCTACCTGCCTCGCATGCTTTTGATTGCAAATAAATATACTGTGCGGTATATTCTCAGCCTAAGAAAGGGAAGGGTATATCCTGATCAGGCAGAGGTGAGAGCCTCTCTCCTCCTCTTTTATGTACCTTTTAGGCTCTTACATTAAAATCTGGCAGCACAATGCAGCTGTGCAAACTTGCCTTTTACTGGTGAGTGTGACCAAAAACGTGTAGAGCCGCTACACCTACAAGAGTAATTTCCAGTCTCTGCCTCTTGGTTTGATATGCATTACCACTGTGCACGGAGACGCCAGTGAGAGTCTGCTCTCGGTAGGTGGCATTTCATATCAGAAGACACCTTTCCCTGCAAAGTCTCCCCAGACACAGGCCCTGATTTTGCAATGGATATGATCTAGGACAGTACATAAATGTGTGCTTAATTTTAATCCACACTTGCTTAAATGCCTTTTGAACATAGCTCTGCTCCATGCTTGTTGCTAGATATGTCTGTTAAAGGACCAACAAAAAACAACTGCTGAGTTCGTACTTTACATTCCTCTTCTTGGGCAGCAAAGCCTGTGTGTATGTTGTTTTCAGGAGTCCTCCACATGGCCACTGACACCTAATGCAGAAATTACCTGGATGATAACTAGCTTTATTAGCTGTTTTATATAAGCAACAGGCACCCTGGGTGGTGCTGGGTCTTGTCTGAGCTGCTCCACAGCTAACCAGCTGGTGGGCTTTTCCAGCATGATCACTGCTTCATAGCGCCCCCCTAAAACGCACTCCTAGCCCGCCCTGAAAGGACACCACATGTTGCTGCAGGTACATGTTTTCCTGTTGCTGTAGCTCACGGTGTGGCACTGTGACGTGCTGCTGGTGGTGTATTTTGGCACCAGGGTGTGATGCTGTTCCTAGAACATAAGTGATGCCATGCTGAGCGTTACTTTGCCCTACCTGATATTGTTTGTAAAACAGAAACTACCTGTCTGTTACCATACTGGAGATACAAAGCCCTGATTATTGCAGTTGTAATAATGTGCAGCCTCCCTGCTAGGTGCTTAGGCACAAGGCTTTTGCTCATGTCCGTCTGCTGGGGACACATCTTACAGAAGTATAACATGCTGCTTCATGAGCACTCACTGAGGGGTGAGTGGTGCCTGGCTGTACTTTGGGTGTGCAGCTGCTGCAAAGGCATACTGACTCTGGCACGTGTGGCTGCTTGCGGCTCTTATAAAAGCGTATAATATATATATATAATGCACAGTGTGTTGTTTTTTATGGCATCTGGGGCACAGAGTGATTACAGTGAGGCTCCTGTGCCTGTGTCCCATCATGGCACTGGTCTGTCCTGCTTCTCTGAGCAATGTGTCTCTTGCGACTCAGGCAAGTGGGTGGTTATTCACAGCTCTGTGTCTGCTGAAGTTCCCTGTAGCTTAATTCCCTCACAGAATTTTCCATTCCTTATGCAAGGAAGTTAAAATAGAAAGGAAGGGATAGCAGTGCTCTGCGGGACAGGGAGCCAGCACAGCTCACTGATTTCGGAGCCTGCTGAGGGATGAGGAGCCAACCTGAGCTGTTTTTTTTCCCATTGCTTCTTGCTATGAATGTTTTCCATCTCCTGCAGAGGGGTGAACTACAGCTGAGTGGGACTTTGGCAAGGGGTAGGGCAGGAAGTACACATTGCACAGAGGACTTGACTAGGCGATGGGGCCCGGGAGTTGGCAGACTAGGGCCTACAACCTTGGTGAGATCTTGGCTGAGTTTCTGGTTACCATGTGAGTCTGAGGAGTCATGCCTGCAACCAAGTGAGTAACGCTTCAATCGTGTATCTGGGGCATTTCAACCCTGTTCATGTTTCTAAGTGGCCTATAAGTTTGTGATTGATTTTTTGTCATCTCAAGTAATACTTTTATCTCTGTTGCAGTCTCCTGATGAACCCTCAGCAATTTGTTTCTTGGAAATCCTCAATACTCAAAAATCAGAGTTACTTCATTTTCTTGGAACATGTTGATCCCCTCTTCTTTATGATCTTGGATGTCGACTCTCACGCATCATCTTGTTTCTGGTCTTGGATGATGAACCTCACGCTTGGAAAGAGGTACCCACTGGAAATAGGATTTCCCACAAGCAGCCTGCAGCATCCCTTGCTATTCTTGCAGATGTTCCTAGCAGCAAACGTCCTTGGCTGAGACAGGGTAGGGAAGTGAACACACAGAGGGTGAGAACGCAGCCAAA
Source organism: Apteryx mantelli (assembly GCF_036417845.1). NCBI lineage: Eukaryota > Metazoa > Chordata > Aves > Apterygiformes > Apterygidae > Apteryx > Apteryx mantelli. Next base: position 44,833,778 of record NC_089980.1, on the reverse strand, counting down.
GTGAATTCCAATTTTTATTCAAGCAGAAACTTTCAAAGTATTTGGGCCTTTCTAAACAGGAGTGTATTCAACTCTTGTTAAATCAGTGACACAGGAGAATGCCTTGTATATGTTCTCTGCGGGGATACAGCCTGTTATTGGCCTATTGTTTAAACTTATATCAGTGACTTTTTAAATGACGGGCTGAAATTCAGTCAGACATAATTAATAAATTCTTTGCTTACAGTTGACAGATGTGGAGGAAAGAACGAGGATGTTAACATGCTAGCCATGTGAATGAGAAGTCTGTCATGCTACAGTATTCTTGGCCAGTTCTGATAGTTTCCTAAACCAAAGGACAAACCACAGCACAAAAGCTACAAATGTTCTGATGCTTCACAAGCCTTGAGGTGTTTTGAACACCTTTTGTCTCATGATGGATCCCACATTCAGCACCACACAAGCACGCTGGCTGATTTATACACGCAAACTTCTTCAGAAGACAGGACCAGTTGGCTACTAAGTAATGACACTCAGTGGCACCTGGAGGGAGCCTTACCTGAATGCATGGAAGGTGTCAGAGAGGCCTGGCTACAAGCACACATCCCACTAATTGCTAGCAGTTTTCCATGCCCTGTGTACATGTTGCAAGTACTACTGACCTGGTCAAACACTTCCAAACATTTCCAAAGAGTGATTTCATAAGGTTTAAACAAAGTAATTCCTGTCCTTTTTACTTGACTCTTTATATATGTGAGTATATATATGTATTCTCTTAGAGATGTGTTATATATTTATGTAATTGTATATATTTCTTTAGAAATGAAGACGTGCAAAGTCAGGTGAAAGACTGTCCTTAACTATTAGGGTGTATTATTAGTGTTACAGTAGCCCTTCAGTCAAGTTTGGGGCCCCATTCTGGCAAGCATTGGGCAAATCTTCACTAAAGCCAGCCCCCTACCCCCCTACCTAATGAGCAAACAGTTTAAATGAAGTGGATGGACAAACCCTGAGAGAAAAAATACCAAAGAGAATTTTCTTCTCTCAGACCATGCAGAAGGTCCCAGACAGAGTTGGGAAGAAGGTTTGGGTGTCCTAACCCTCAGGCCACTGCTTTATCTACTTGATGAAGCCCTGTCTTCCAGAATGATCCACCAAAATCTCCTGAGGCAACCTTCAACTTCAGCCTGGCCTTGAAAGTCTGCAGAAAGGCCGTTCAAAAGAAGCGACTATTTGGCAAATAATTTGCATAATACATTTGTTTGGGAACATTTTTATCCTCTTACAGGCTGCCAGCAAAGCAGATGCAAGGTGGAGTTTTTGATTCATTCACTCATGAAAGAGTAAGGAGTTTGGTTTAGAGTGAGGATGGACCTGGTCAAATGGCTCTGTCTGTATGCTAGGATGACTGGGGTTAGGACTTTTTTATCTGCAGGGTGCAGTACACACTTGAGCTGAGGATAAGCATGAAAGAAGAGAGTTTGGTTTATTTATAGGGTATTTTTAAGCCCCATTTCCCAAGGAAACAATGACAGGCTGTCCATCCTTCCCTCTTCAAGTAGCTGTGGAACATGTTGGCAAGTTTTGACCGCATCTGAAAGAGGAGTAGAAGTTTCAAAAATACTAAGTTTGTGGCTGCCAGAGTAGATGAAATGATGCAAACCAGTGACTTCTGAAGAAAAGAGAGGAAGAGCTCAGCTGTTGTACCTTCTGTTAGACATCAACTGACCACCCCATCACCATGTGTGTACATGACCTGCCCATCAGGAGGTATCTAACTCTAGGTTATCCACACTGCTATTGTCTCTTGCATGGTAGGAGGCAAGGGTTAATGCAGAGGGTGAGGAGGAGATGTCTGGGGACAAAGGAAACCCCCCTCACCCCCACGAAACCCAGTCTTTGTAGCTCTGTTGCTCACAAGGCAACTTGGTTCCTTTATGTGTGGGCAATGCTGAGGAACAGCTGAGCTTGGCATTTAGCTGTGAGCTCGTGACTCCCTGTCTCCTGCGGGAGTGAGCTCCAGCATCCAGGGCCAGCTCTAGGGTGCAATCTGTGTCCCACACATGTTCCTCCCTCCATTGTTTGATGGTGGTCTCAGTCTGCTGGGACACCATTGTCAGCAGTGGTCAAAGTGGATAATGAGCAGAGAGAGAGCTGGGAAGACAGCAAAAGTCTACCAGGATAATAATGAGTGATGGCCTCAACCACCCAGATAATAACTGGCTGTTTGAAATACCAACTCCAATAAAAACAGGTTGGGCAAGCTTCTAAGAGCACTCAGGCCAACTATACATTGTTTTGTGTAGGTTGAGTGCACCGCACACACTCCATTAAATAAGCAGTAGCTGTTGGTGTGGTAGGAGAAGCCCTCAGTGCCAGGAGGGCCACTCAGAAGCATCCAGGAGAGCCAGCCCATCTCACCACAGGAGCTGTCAGGCACCGTGAAGTAAGGACACTCAAGGACTTTATAAGCGAGAGTTACGTGACTGTGTGTCTGACCCACAGGGACATGTCAGACTGGCCCAACTACTAGTCCATGAGAGTCTGGGAGTCTGGCTATTAATTGCAGGGGTTGGGATCAGATCCATGGTTGGAAGCAAGAATTCTCTGTGATGAAGTGACTGCACCCTGGGGCTGCCTTGTGCGTGGCCTTTGCGTGCCTCATGTTTTCTGATAGTTCAGATAAAAGCTCAATTCCCCTTTAAACTTTTAAGCGCTTTATAAATTATCAGAGGGCTTTAATCTCTTTTTCATGAGATAAAGGGCCTTCTAAACCCCAAACTCTAATTGAGTGGCTTTGGTTGTTTTGTTTTAAGTCCCTCTTCAGAGGAGAGCAGACCCGTCACCCTGAGAAATGCTTTCCAACATAATCTCAGCAGGAGTCAAGTTCAGCTGTGGTGCTGGGGATGGGCCCAAGCAAGGGCTTTGGTTGGTTTGTGCTCACAGAGGAATGCCTGATGAAAGGATAGAGCAAACAGTGGATACCGATTTATCCACCTCTTCACTGCTTTAAGTTAGGAGGCGCATGGCAATTTTGCAAAAGCCTGTTGGGTAGTTGGGTGTTACTGGCCCTACTGTCAAAACTGCCACCCTGTTGGCATCTCCGGGTAAGCTGATCCATAGGTATTCATTTAGCAAACTCCTTTTGGACATGGTGGTTTTGCCTTGAGCATGCACTGTGCTCCAAAGGGGCACAAACATTAGACATTAGCAAATGGCCTCAGGAAGCCTTTTTGGAGTTTGCAGTTGAGCACATTTCTGCCATCCAAAGGATTCCCCTTATGGCAGGGGACTGAAGGATCCCACGACACCCACACTTCCACTCACAGCAGCTTGCATTTCAAGCAGACTTGCAGAGAACTGTTCATGAATGAACTGCTGCCCGGGAGCCATCTGTGGGAATTATTTGATGAATAATTTCATAGAACCAATAGAAGAGATTGAAAAGGAGAGAAAGGGATGACAGGGTCAGAAAGCGAGATGTCTGAAACAGGGAGAGATGCATCAGGAAGAAATTACTCTGCAGCGAATTCTGTGGTGGGGACTCTGTCAAAGAGGGTTATTCTCACCCTGTTGCTTGAGGGAAGGCAGGCTCTTCTGGTCCTACCTCTTTCAGCCTCAAAAATTGTCCCATGATTCCTGCTCAATTGTGCAAATTTACAGCATGTAATATAACAAAGTGTGGTCCATCCCTTGCTGGGATGGCAGCTCCTGGCACTCATGATAGGTTACGGATGAGCGTGGTCCTGCCTGCATCAGGATAATCATCTGTAACCCCTTGCAGAGAGAGGCTGCGCAGCCTGCACAGTGCACAATTTATGTTCCAGGGAGCTCCCAGTCTAGTGTCAGATTTAAGGTGAAGAAATAGATAGGGAAGAGCAGTTATCCAAAGAAGGGGGTGAAGATTTGGGGGTGGTGGTGCTAGTATTAATTCAGGCTAGGAAGAAACAATACATGCTGGGGATTTTACATGGCACAACAAGGCATCGCCACCCTGAATTCAGACTCTGTCAGAGCAAGAAAGGATAAAATCACCAGGACATACAAAGCTGTCACAGTCCGGTGCTCCAACGTACAGAATGCAGCATGCTTCCTCCACACACCCAGTGTCCTTGCAGAAACTGCGGGAGGTGGGGAAGACACCAAACAGCCACTGTGCCATGAACAAACTTGCACAGGGCATTGGTACCTCATGGAAACAGGCAGATACCAGTGGGAGAGAGCTGTTCACAGTAGAAATAACCACTCTATTGCAGACCTGATCCTGACAGAATACCTTGGAAACACCTTTGAAAGATGAGTAGGGAATTAAAATCTGTGACTATAATGGATACTAGAAGCCATGGATGCAGCAAGGACACTGTTTTTATGGCATATTAACCCAGCTTCTCCCCTTTCCACTAATCCCTTGCTATTCCCCAGGCAAGAATTTCTGCTGCTCCTTGTTACATGGAAACTAACAGCCTTTTCCTCTCTCCCTTGCTAATATTTCCCTCTGCTGTGGCTCCACTGAAAACCACCTTTCCTTCAAAACAGCTAGTTGATTGACATGCTCAAGTTAAACTTGGAACGCTTATTTGCAATCTGTACTTAGCTTCAATGTGTCTCTTTCAGACCTGAAGACGAGCTCAGGTTCCTGACAGCTTGTCTGTCTTTTCCCAAATACATCAGTTGGTCTAATTAGAAAACCCCACTACTCTCCCTGCTAACCTCACTGTGCTTATAAAGAAGGCAGGAGAGGAAAATGCATCTATTGCATCTCCCACCTCATGAATACCCATCGCTCTGTATCATGATTCCTTTCCCCTCCATTTTTATGGCTATTTCCCTTTGCTACATCCATTGCTATCAGTGTGGCTAGGTATAGCTGCGAATGAATATTTAGCAGAACAAGGAAGGCTTGGACACAAATGTCTTGGCTAAAATCAGAGGATGCAGCCTTTCTGTAGGAAAATAGCCCTGGGTTATTATTTTCCATATGCGGTATTTGCTATTTCACCTCCCCTTTTGCTTCGCTGTAATGGGCAAAGCAGGAAGAAGGGGAGTCAGGACACCTGGGTTTCTCTCCTATCTCTGCATATGGTTTATCTGCTGTCCTTGGGAAATTTGCCTAACTTGTGTCTGTTTTCTTCTCTGCAAAAAGAAAAAGTAATAATTATTACCCAGCCTCTCCAGTCTGTTTGAGGTGAAACTGATACTTACAAAGTGCCTTGGGGTCCTGGTATGAAAGGCGCTACGTACGTTAATGCTGTGGTTTATTCTGCTTTGTGTTATCCTGACTGCTAAAGTGAAAGCTGAAGCCAATATCCTGAAAGATGTAGCTCAGCAGCCCTTGGCAAAAAGTATCACGGCCTTCCTTTAGCCAGCTTTCCTTCCGAGGGCTGAGGAGCGCCAAGGACATGTGGGTGCCTGGGCTTGCTGCGTCATGGCTGGCTCTCTGGGAGCGGATGACCCTGGCCACATGCCCTGCTCTGCTCTTGTGCTGGAAGGGTGACCAAGCCCTGGCACTGGGGGACCTGGTGCCTGCCAGCACCGATCCCGGTGCTTGGGGTTCCCGGCTCCTCTCAAACCCTTGCTTATGGGGAATGTCTGTAGGGTGAGAGGACTGATTTCTAAAAGGCATTTTATCAAGCTCCAAGAGATCTTCAAGAAGAACCAAGCTTGTGCTCCTTTGCCATGAAGGTGACAGGCACTGAAGTCACCCTGGTGCTGAGGGGCTGGTCTGAGCATGCTGGGCTCCTCACCCAGGGAAGCAGAAGGGTGTCTAGAGTGACCTCATGGTGGGGTCATGATGAGAGTGATGGATCTCCCATCGCTGGCACTGTAATCAAGACAGGCCATGTCCGAAAAGGGAGGCTTTGAAATACTCCAGTTCCTCTCCCAGGTACAAAGTAAAAGAATCGGAAGTCCAAAACTGAGGCAGGATGAATATTGCTCAGTAGTAGTTAGAAATTGCAGAGATGAAAGCACTGAAGGAGCCTACATAGCCATCCAAGTTAAAAATATTATTAAATCAAACCTGCAAAGTGACAAAACAGTAGAATTAAGATTGCCCATGAATCTAGGATTTAAATCCCTGGTGCATAAGGTGTTCAGATACTGTGTTTACAGATACTGTGTTATATCTCTTCTATGGGTTTGCTGACCAATCTCAGGATAGGCGGGCATGAATTATGGCTATCTAGGGAAGGAAACCAGAGCTGTTTGTGGAACATAATCTTGGTTGTGACAGAAATCAAAAGGTGTGTGAGGTGAATGAAGCTGGGATAGGTCTGGCAAGTGTTTTCAGTTGATGTTTGTCAACTGGGACTGGGCAATTCAGTAAGATTTTATGTTACATTACATACTTTTTGCAGAGAAAGTACGTTTTTCATTAACAGTCCCTCATTCCCCTAAATAAATAGACATAGAGAGAAAAGACCTTGATGTAGATGTTGCAGTGTAGGACCAGTTCAGTTTGGCACTTGGGAGCTGCATGTGGACAAACAGCACACTCACTTCGGGCAGAAACTTTACAGCATGGAGCTGCCAACTCTGCCAAATCTGTTCTGTGCGAGTATCGAGCTTGTAACTGGATCAAAATTCAAGGATATTTTTCTTGGGGACAGCAGAGACATGTCCTTGGCAGCTAGGCACTTCCCTTGCCTAATTTCAAGTTCTTGCTTTAATCTGTAAACTCTCAGTTAACCAATTTTAAGTGCTGATTTTTCATCATGGACAAATAACCTCTTTTTCTTCCTTGTGTTCTGAAAATGGTCAACAGCCCTAAATGTGGTGTTTTTTTTCTTTCTTTTTTTTTTTTAACAGCCTAAGGCAGCTGGTTGATCTGGAAAATGTCAACCCAAGTGGTGAAAGTGGCAAGTTATAAGCAATTGAAACCAGGGCTGGGGAAGAGAAGTCAAATAGGTGCTAATTCTTATGTTCTCTAGAACAGAGCAGAGCAGCACAGAAGAAAATGCAGTCACTCCAGAGTCCTGGGGAAAACATCAAGGCTGCTTTCCTCAGTGGCGATCTGTTTTCTCTCACTGCTACAACATTACCTTCGCCTGTATCCCTTGATGTTTGCTGCTATCTGCTTGGGCTGTGACTCTATGAGTGCTGTTCCCCAGTGGTCCCTGATGCTCTGAAGGTGCTCCCTGCGGGTGGACTTGGGGCTCTTTATAATTTGGTTGGAGTGATTTTCCTTTCTGCTCCTTTCCTGGGGTAACCCTTGTCTGTGGAATGGCGAGCGGGGTGTGTTTCCTCCCAGCGTTGTATAAAACTAGCAGGCAGCTTGGCGCGAGTGGCTGTTTGCTTTTTGCCAACCTCATCTGTTTTGGAAGAGCCCAAAGAGTAGGCCTGCAGGAGGCTGTGATTCATTCTGTCTGCAGCTTTTTTAATGAGACCATGTCCATTGTCTGTGAGTGCTGGGTATGAGAGCATGTCCACATTAGAGACTGCTCAGGCCCAAGCTAAGAGCATGTGCGCTTCATGTGTGTGCATGCACTCTTGGGGCTGCGAAGAGGGCTGGTGCACTATGGTCTGGGGTACAGACTGACAGTGCACGTTGGCCTTGCTGGTGCTGAGCACCTGCAGCAGTGTTTGTGCGTGGGGTGGGACGCTGCCACTCATCTTGCTGCTGCCAGGAGGTGGAGAGTGAGCGGTGGGGCTGGATCCTCCTGGGCAGCTCAGGGTCTGGATGCAGCCTGGGATCCATGGAGAGTGGGGAAGACAGGCCATTGCCTCTGTATTTCTGAGCAAGTGACTCCTGTGAAGTAAGTCATTGAGCAACAGCCATGAGTGCTGCTGACTGGTGTCAAAAAGGCCTGATGTTCACTGGAAGTGAGTGATGAAGCAAGTAGGCAGACAGCAGGAAGCAGATGGGAGGCAGGTGAGCATCTCCACCCAGTCTACTAGAGGCACTGCAGCTGGCTTTCCATGTAAGGTGCTCCAGCAATGCAATGGCCAGATTTATATTAAACTGTGAAAGATCAGGCACTGAATTGCCAACAGGGCCCACAGGGGCGATAGCCCCTGCTCCGCATTAGCAATGTGTCACACATACTTCTTGGAGTAGCACGAGGCTTGCAACTGCACAGTGCTCCATCAGCAGCACACCTGTGTGCAGACCTAACTTGGTTGTTATTAGGTCTGACAAGGGAGGAGGAATACACAGAGGGACTCCGCTGTTTTCTCTCCAGCAGCTAGATCAGACTTGTTCTCCTCATTCTCTGTTTTCCCCTTTGCCTCAGTTCATGTGATGTCCTGTGGTAGCACTAACACCTGGGTGGCAGTGTTATTTCATCATCATTCAAGGCCTCTCTGTGCTCCTTAGCCTTAAGTAGCTCTGCTAAAGGACATAGCATTTCTCGTCCCTACCAGGGTGGTGGTGGAGGGAAATCCTCCAAAAGTTTCAAGACTCTCTGTGTTGTGCTGGCATTGGGCTGTGGCTATTTTCAGCCCCTACTTGCCTATGCACAGAGCAGCCTTGCTGCCTAGACCCACATATCTGCTGCTCTCTGAGATGTGCAGCAAAACCAGTGTAAGATGGAAAGGGTTTGGGATGAGAGAACCTGCTCTCTTGGAGAGCCAAGTACAGCCTTGGGAAACACTTCCCTTTGGGGCAGGTGTTTACAGTGTTCCCATGGGGCTTATGCTAGGTGGGCAGATGAAGAAATGTGAGCCCCAACTCACTTGTGCACATGAACAGGCTAAGGTGTGTGCTCCTGAGCTGTCTTTCCTAGCCCCCTGCTGCCTGTACACCTCCCTTGACATTCAGGCCTACTTCCCCTGCTTGGCACCTCCACTTGTCCTGCTCCCCTCACCCTGGGACGCGAATGGATGTCTTCCTTTCCCCTCCCACCCCCTCCTCTCCACCATGCCACCTGCACATGAACCCTTCAGCAACAGGCAGAGACGTGCACACGTCCTTCCTTCTCCTCCCAACCCCTTTTGGCACATGAACCCCCCCCCCCCACTGTCCCCCACTGTGCAGACCCCTGCCTTTCCTTCTGCTCCCTTCAAACACTCCCCTCCCTTCCTCTCCAAGCCCCGTGCCTCTTCCCAGGTGCGCATGCAGGCTTCCCTTTTCAGCAGAGATCAGAAAGTGGGCCAGAAGTCATGGACAGGTTTCAAAACCACTTGGTAAGTCCTGGATCCTTTGAAGCCTAGCTGGAGCTTCCAGTGAGAGGGTCAGGTCTTTCTATTCTCATTAGGATTATATGCTTTCAGGCCAAACTTAAAACACAGTTACCAGGCTGTCCAGACTGCTTGCCAGAGTCTGGAGTTTGGAAAAAGCAGAGTAAGATTTACAAAAAAAAAAAAAAAAAAAAGTCCTAGACAGAATAGCCCAGAGACTCTGCTGCTGACAGCTAATGTTACTGTATAGCTTGGCTCAGGCAGGCTTTGCCAGCTTGCTTACCACAGGCTCCTCTTCTCTGCATGGGAGCCAAATTGGATGGAGACGTTACTGTAACTCTGTTCCTTCTGGCTTGGGGTCTTCACAGTTTGGGCTTTTAGTTGAGGATGTATGTGGTTACTCGCATCAGACTATTCCTCCTCCTCTACTCCTTTTTTTGTCCTGACACCTAATGTCCTGTGTCATAGAAAAGTGACCCTCCCTCTAGTTTTTGATGGTGGGGCTGTGGACCGCTGTGTGCCGCTTAAGACAGCAGAGTGAATTAGTACGTGTCTCTCCTTGTTCTTGGCTTCCACTGTCCACTGAGGAAAACTGGCCCCCTGATTTCTAGCCTGAGGGGTTTTCTTGGATATTGCTATAGAGGTCAAAAACATAAAATGAGAAAAGGAAAGCTGGAGGAGAAGAGCCCAGCTCCCTGGGATGACCATGGACGAGGTGAAGCCAGGTTTGGCTGTAACTATAAGCTCTTTCAGTCAGGCTGGGACAGCACATGCTGTCCCTCCCACTGCCTTGTGTGCTCATCTGCATTGATCAGCTCTGTGATTTCATGGTAGGAGGTGGCTGGGCACCTTGGGAAGAGCCTGATCTTCCTCATTCAGCCTGGCTTGCAGTGTGGAAAAGTCTCCAGCAATAGTTTCACTGCCAACAAGGGGGTGGTGGTGCAGCCATGTGTACTTTGGAGAGAGAGAAGCATGGTGCCTCAGGGGCTGAGGAGCATGCCCGGGGCACATCCTCCTCCTCCATGAACAGCACTAGGAATAGGCATGTTGTGCATGCAACCACCGGAGCTGCTGCTGGGCGCAGAGTGGGATCACACCCAAACCTCTTTGTTTTTGCAACACAAAGGTGGAGATGGAGCGTCAGCGAAAGGAAAGGCCTATTAATTCTTTCCTCCTGGTGTGGCATCCTGCAGCCACACAGTTGTGTGGCTGGGGCTCATGACAGTGGCAGGACTTGTGACAGCCAGCTTTTCAGCACCGCTTCTGCAGTTTCTCAGGGGATGGGGGGGATTGCGGAATCTCAGGGGATTGTCCTCAGTGGGAGATGAGCACCATTAAAAATCCAGCTATTTCAGGCTAAGCTGGCCTTTATTTTTTTCAGTCTCACATTGGAACTGAGAGATGTGGGAGTGTGAGTTTTCTTTTAAGCAACATTTCTATACTAGGAAGTGTTGCCACTGTTACACCAGCATTACAGTACTATTGCTGGCATAACTCATTCCATCTGCTGAAGTGGCAGGGACAGCATCGGCTAAAAGACCCTTCTGTATAGCCTGATTAGAGAGCTTTGCCTCGCTCTTGGTGCAGTCATTCAGACTTGGGTATGTGCGCTCTGCCCTGGGTGACCACTAGGCTTCCCTGATGTCTATCAGGCTGGGCACCCAGACAACAGGGCACAAAGTGTTCAGGAGCACTGCAGTGCAAGAGGACGCTTTTTCTGAGTGTACCAAACAGTGGCAAATGTGCCTGAGTTTCCCACCCGGCTGAAGAGGGCTATAAGGGCAGAGAGGAGAATGGAGGGGGCAGGCGGTGTGAGAAGTTGGGGGACTGTGAGAGGAGGGCGACGGGGCCGGGTTGTCTGCATGGAAGCAAGGAGGGGGTGCTTGGAGCAGGACTTTGCTCTTGCTGCTGAAACCATTGGCAATGGTTCTGGTCCCAGCCTCTGGAAATGGGTAAACCCCTTCTGGCAGCTGAACTTCATACTACGTGGAGGTGCTGCTGAGTGCTTGCAATCAGCTGAGTGGTGTGTGTGAAAACTACCAGGCAAATGTGAACTTGCCCTCCTCTGTCAGGCAGTTGCAGTGTATATCACCAGGATCCTTTGCAAACGGAGGTGCAGTAGGATCGTGGGCAGAGTGCTCTGATGTGAGGGTTGATGCCAAACTTGGCAGATAAGCATCTGAATGAGGAATCACCACCAGGCAATAGGTGAGCAGAGGAGGTGGAAGGAGACAATGCTGTCTGGGGATGCCTGTCCAGAAGTGAGTCTGCTTCACTGTCAAGTCTGGGAGCAAAGCGCAGCCACATCTTGGTGACTTTGACACAGGAACGTGCCCCAGAGTTTCATAGCACTGCCCAGATAGGAGGGAACTTTGTTCTGCCATCTCTGCAAGGGTCATGGAGTGACGCCTCCGGCTGTCAGCCCTGTGCTGCCTCTGCTTGCCACTGGGATGAGGCACAGAAGTGTGAGCAGCTGAGTGCGGCTGGGGCTGGGGAATAGAAGGGCCAAGGCTTTCTCCTGGCTCTTGGCACTGTGTGGAAGACAACCCTTCTCCCATTCCCACCCCCCACCCCTGCCTTCTTTCTCTGATGAGCAGAGCAGTGAGAGCTGGCTTAAAGCCTGTCTCAGCTCTGCCTTGATCTCCATGCGCACTCCACATCTCTTCCGACTTTGTCAACACAGCAGGCCAGACGCTGTCTCTGGAGACAGAGCTGCCCCCTGGGCAGCTGAGCAGAGTGGAGTAGAGGTGAGAAATTCCCTTGGGAGAGATAAGCAGAAATCTCCCTCATGTCCCATCCCCTGCTTGTCCCATCCCCTGCTCATCCCTTCCTGCAGGCACTAATGCAAGACAGGGAAGAGCACTAGGGAAAAGCTGAAGGGGCCCTCTCTGGGAAGAAAGGGCAGGGAAGGAATCAGAGAGGGACAGAGGCTGCTTCTCTCCCTGCTGCAGAGGTCGCATTTGTTGTAAGACCATAGCTTAGGGCTGATGAGGGAATTTAGCTCCTCAGCTAGTCAGAGAGCTCCCATCCTATGCACCGAGGCACTGCAGGATTTTGGCACCTTGTTTTAGGCTTTTGCTTTGTGAATTTCCTTCATCCTGGCCCACATGTCTACCCTACAGTGTATCATCATAGTTCCTATCTACTGCAAAAGTCCCCATGTAATCAGATCAGGACAGTGAATGAGATGGGTTTCTGGAAATATAATTTCACAAAAGGTATATGCTGGTGTGACAGTGAACTCTGTGGCAGTTCCCTGAGAGTCTTGCTCCTTGCCTGGAGCAACCAATGCGAGTGTGAGTCCAGCACTCCTATATGCAATCCCAGACCTCCTCATGGCAATGTGACAGAGATGCCAGTCAGGGAGTCTGGGCTAGAGCTCCAGCACTTTCAACACTTGCAGTCCTGGTTTAAATGCTTGGAAACACTGGTCAAGGAGGCACACAAGGGCTTTTGCCACTGCTCAGCCTGGCCTTTTAAGAGCCCAAAGGAAGGAAAATGCTGGCTGCTAGGAGTGGGGAAGCAGAAGGGAAGCTCTCTGAGGAGGTCTAAATCAGCACTGCTCTGCTATGCCACCAGGCCCGATCTTCAGTGAGCAAATATGACCCAGCAGAGTCCCATGGAGCACCAGTAACTGGGTGAGCACAAGGTGTGTAGGGTCACCCCAGGTGCGGCCGGCAGGGTCCAGGAGTCTGGTGGGAGCGAGATCATTCCTCATGGCCTCTGCGGGACAGTACCTGCGTCACAAAGGACGTCAGCTCCAAAACGCTGATAGGAGCAGGGATATTTCTGAGTGGAGGAGTGCGTAGGGGAGAGATCTGGAAGAATATACAGACTCAGCACCCCTCCTCCCCGCAGCCCTCCATCTGGGGCCCTGAACTGGGCCTTCCAGCAAGGATCAGGGAACTGGCTTTACAGCACTCATTAAATGGAAGTGGTAGCCACACGGTGGAAAAGGACAGGAGGGGAAGGTGTGGGACTGTGACCTTCCAGAGTGCTGGAAGTGTGGAGAATTAAGTGTGAGCAAGCTGCTGGGAGACAACTCCACCTGAAAGCAAAGCCCTCTCCATGTTTCTGGGAGCACTGGTTTGAGCCTTGTAGACCTCACCTACCTCTGCTGCTTATTTGAGGCATCTGAAATGGTTTCATCTTTCTTAGAAGAGTCCAAGAGGGACAGGATTTGTCACTCTAAGTGTGAACACTGCTAGTGACAATAACAAAACCGTACATAAGCATGGACCCAGCTGCATTTAAATGCCCCTGAGGTCTTGTGTTATGCGTACTAGCCGTGCAGTTCAAGACTTTTCTCCTACCAGCTAATTGATCTTTATTGGACCCTTGGGCAATCTCTCATAGGTGTTATTTTAAATATGCAAGTCCAAATGATCCCTATTGCATGCTACCTGAGGTCACTGAATTTGCAGCAAGGATATCTTTGTGTGCTGTGGCCCTTCAGGGAAACCAGTAGCTTGAGACTGCTCAATGTGCAAAGCACCATCTTTCTAACTCCATCAAAGGGGAGTGATCCTGATGTTGGAGGCTTGTCTTTGATTTCAGGATATCTACCTCTATTTTGCAGGCAAATACAGCCACACAGGCCTCCAAGTGCTTTCTATGAGGCCATTTCCTTCAGGGGTGAAAGGAGATTGGGCACTTTCCAAGTCAAGATGTTAATGGGAGTAAGCATATGGCGTATGCATGTAAATTATAACTCAGCTACATGCTAACATGCCAGCACCTTCCCGGCCCTGTTTTCTGGAGTCCTCCTGCTGCCCCAGGGGTGAAGAGCTTCATTCATCCTTTAGGCCACCCAGCTCTCCAACACAGAAACGCTGAATTTTTAAGTGATGGATTTAGAGCTATTGGAGGGAAATGGGATTAGTGGGGCTAGAGACCTTTCAACCATGTATCTGTGCCTGCCCATGATGCTGTGAATCTCTGGCACTCCTGAGGCACTTCCCTCTGTGCCCCAGCTGAAGCACCCCGTCCTGCCTTGCAGGAACATCTCCGCTGCTCTCCCCATGCTGGCCCAGGGCAGTGCCTCTGCTTCATAGCTGCTGGCCCGCAGTTGTGACCTGCCAGAAATCAGCCGCAAGTTCACAGAGAGTGGAGAGGCAGCCTCTGTGTTGCATGAGCTATTGTGTTTTGCCTCTCTGCTTCAAGCTTGTCCTTGAGGAAGCCCTCACCTCTGAGATACCCCCTCCTCTGCATCCAAGTCCCACAGCTGGAGACCGTCATTTCCATGCTGATGGTCATTGTGCAGGAGGAGTGAGGGGATGGAAGAGCCAGGCACAGAGAAGGCAAATTTTCCTTGTCAGGCCCCTCAGTCCCAGTTCCGAGTGGCTCCTACTGTTCCAGACCTTGGTCACATGCAGTTTTGCCAAGGACCTCTGACTTCCCCTGTTATTCCCACCTGGACTGTTTGCCTGCCTCCCTCCCCTTCTCTCCTGCACCCCCGCCCTGCAGCAACCCCCAGCTCCCCAGCCCCACGGGCAGGATCTGCCAGTGCCCCTTGCTTCTGCTGTGCCCTAGACCCCACCCCAGACTGCTGCAATCCCACTTCTCTCGAAAGCTGAGCAGGACAGCTGTTCTGCAAGGTGGAGCCATGTTTTTTGGAGCCTGAACAGAGAAGCTCAAGCCCATTTTGGGTGGCATCATATGGCGTGGTAGTGCCCAGGTCTCCGGTGGGACAGCCCCAGGGTAGACACTTGGGGCACTGCTGCGCTTCCTCTCATATTGTAGCATTGCGATTCAGTGGTAGAGTGAGCAGAAACTCTTTTTGAAAGCAATTGTGTTGCTTACACACTGAGAGAAAGGCTTTTGTAGCTGGGACAAGTCCCAGGCAAGAAGACCCCATGGGAATTGGAGTGGCCCCACTGGGTAGAGGCAGGGGAAGGGGAGGGTGGCATCTTGTAAGAGATGCACATTGTAATCCCATTTGTAAATGCTGCCATTTCACTTGCTGAGTATAAAGCTCTTGACTTGTTTATTTTTCATTAAGCCCCAAGGCTATTTCTCATGTGACAAAGGGGAGAGGGACAGGGAAGCAATAGTCTGACTTGGTTAAGCCATCAGGCCTGTTGAATGGCACACCGTAAAGGGAGAGAAAAGGGCCAGATAATTAGACCTTAATCTCAGGCGCTGTGAGGAACTTGGGCCAGGAATGGAGATGAGGAGGCACCTTCGCACTGGGGATCTTCAGCCGTGATCAAAGGGATGCAGCAACCCCAAGCAAGCAGCGAGCAGCCCATTTCCAGGCAGGACAAGGACGGTACCCCTCTCTCTGCCCTGCTTCCCCAAGAGGAAGGTGGTGCCTGGGAGTCAGAAACCTTCCCACCAGCTGAGACTCCTGCCCCGCTCCCTCCAAGGTTTCCCCCAGCAGCTCTCACTGTCTTCTGTAAAGAAAAGGCATGGACTGGAGTAGCTGAAAACTCTGTAGCTGCCCTGCTCTTTTTTTAATCTGAAGCTGGAAAGCTAAAGCAACTGGTTCCTGCATCTCTCACAATAATTCATAAAGACAGAGGTGACCAGCGGGCTGAACAGGAACGTAGTGCACCTCAGTGTTGCCTGGAGCACCTCCTGCATGGAAAGCTGAGATGGAAATATGCCCGCAGTTGTGACCATTTGGCACCCTTCTCAGTCCTTTAAAAGAAGGGGGAAATTTGTTTTAGCAGGAGGCAGACAATGCTCGGCCTCAGAGACCCCCTGCAGGGCTGGGCCCCATTTTCCCCAGCTCCCTGACAGTGCTGGCGGCACCGCTGAGCTGGTTGGATGCGGGGGCCGGGTGGGCGCCCTGCCACTGTGGCTGGCGGTGTGACGGCGTGGGGGAATGCTGGCTAGTGGGCTGGGGCGCTGCAGCAGCTGCAGGCCATCGGGCAGCCCCCGAAGCCGTGGCTCCCCAGCAGCGTGCCCGGCATTGGCCAGCCCCGCATGCCTGCAGGGTCTGGAGGATTTCACGGGAACCAGGCCTGCTCCGTGGGGGACCTTATCTTGGCCTGAGGTCACTTGGCAGCACTCTCCCTGCTCTTTGTCCTTCCTTTAACACGAATGATGTCAAATAGTCCTGATAAGGGGTACGGGGAGAGCGCAGGCCCGGGTGAGGCCTGATTTATGGCCGCTTTCGGTCTCCTCGCACACACACACGCTTCTTGCCATCGCGGCTCCAGCGTGAACTGGCCGGCCCTGTCAGCTCGCTGTCTGCAGGGGATGGGGCTTTCCTGGGAGACAGTGTTTATGTTGTGGGGGGTTGCCCGTGCCCTTGACAAGGGTCACATTGCTTTTTAATTTCTTGCTGGAACCGCATCTGGAAAGTTTAGTCAATTACTGGCTGGAAGCCTCCCTCACAATGCCAGTGGTATTTATGAGTCCCTTCAGCTTGGGGGGTGCTGACCGCAATTAGACAAAAAGAGGGAGTGAAAGTTGCCTGCGGTGAACTCCAGGGATGGCCGAGAGGAGGAATAACCCACCAGTCACCAATGGGGAAACAACAGTGCGGTGGTGGATGGGAAAAGGGTGATAGACCTACTGGCCAGGGGGAGAAAGATGGTAGCAGAAAGTTTGCTATGTGTTGAGGTGGTAGAGATGGAGTGGGATGGGAAAGGTAGCGGCAGCAGCACATGGCACTGAGTGTGATGAGTGTGATAGACGCAGATGGGAGAAGGAGTAGAGAAATGCCTACTCAGACCATAATGAAAGCATGGGGTACATGAAGAGGATAGTGTATGCGTATATTGACCTCATTTGTTGTGCCTGAGACCCCAGTGGGATTCAGCATGTAATCTGATATAACAGATGTTGGGCCTGAAGATTTGTGCCTATGCTTAGCCCTCTCAGGCCACATGGAGGGGCTTCAAAGCATGCTTAAATGTCATTTATATCCTTTAAATGCTGCATGCTGATGAGGCAGCATTAAGAGGTCATCAGCCTGGTCCATTCCAAAAAAATGTTTGCCTGCATAACCCTATTAATTAGGGAAGGAAAAATCATCCTGTCCCTCCCATCAATACAGCTATACTGGCAAGAGTCTTAAGACGATGTGCTGTTCTGCTGGCTCAAATTCATCTCGAATAAGCCACCTTGGCAAGTGCGGACTTTTTGCCAGTAGAAGCTGAGTCTCCGTAGGGAGGGTTTGCTTCAGTGGCTGGCCTGTTTTTAGTGTGGACAAGGCCTCACTGGAAATGAGAATGAGGTGTCTTGTGTGGTGGCAGGTGGAGAAGTTTGTGGAAGGTGAGCACGTCAATAAGCTGAGGCAAGAGGTGGAATAAGATTAACTCGTGGACCACTGCACTTGGGCACTGCCAAAGAAGGCTGTGGAACCAAACCATGTGGCATTTGTCCCCCTATCCCCACAGGTACTGTGTTCTCTGTGATCGTGTTGGTGAAGTGGTTACTGCCAAGCTGCGACCAATGTTCCTTGCTAGTCCTGCCCCATGTCTCACGTGCTGCATTAGCTACCAGATCGGCTGTGCTGCTTGAACACATGCACCCATCCACAGAGCTGGCGTGTCAATGTGAGAGTAGGTACATGTGTACAGTAATTGAAGAGATCAAGGCTGAGTGCGCCCAACAGACCGACAAAGCCAATTACCCCTCAGGAATTTCTGCTCCTCAGGCTCGGATGGTGATTACAAAACCTTTGCCATTAAAAATTAGCCAAGGGAGAGACTCGTTGCCAGAGTCCAGAAGGAATTTCCCATGCCCATCTGATACAAAGAGCGACCACAGAACACGCACATGCCAAACCGTGCACATGGTCTTTCCAGCAGGCCCGACATTCCCCTGTGCTTAAGGAGGTGGGTAACATGACACATAGATGCACGTGGAGCTACAGACACATAGCATGCATCCACATACGTTGGCATGCAAAGCAAATAAACTGTAAAGCTGTGGTAATAGGAGGTTGTGAAACCCACAGTGATTGCGTTGACAGCTCCCATTTCTGGCTGTGTGCTCCAGGCCCAGCTGCGGGGTTGTGGGGTGGAGGCGGAGGAGGGATGAGTGGCTGCAATATGGACAGGGACGGTATTCTGCTGCTGCTATCCCCTGTCCTAGAGACTGACAGCAAAACCCCCACCTTGTGCATGTGACACTGGGACTGCTGGGTGCATGGGGGGAACAAAGGTGGGAAGGCTGTAACTGCTCAAGAAAAGCAGGCTACAAGCCTGGCTGCTCTGTTTCTCTTTTCGAGTCACCCTGCCTCCCTGGCCTCCCTTCTTAGGGTGGGTGTTCACTGCAGAGTTAATAAGATTATAACTCCAGTGCTGTTAGTGACTTGTGTCTTATCCACACCCACATCCCTATAAATCAGAGATGCTTTTTGACTCGAGTTAGCTGGCCAGCTAAGGAGATGGGCTAGAGTACAACCCCTGGATCACTGACATAACTGCTTTGCAATGTGGATGCAGGGTAGCACCTCTCCTGTGCTGCTTGTCCTCCAGGGTCTTCCTATAATCCTTGCTGCAGGAAGGGCAGGCGTCTCTCCTCCCAGTTCACTGGGAAAGGGTGTGCAGTTCAGGACTGTGGGATAAGCCTGCAAAGGCACAGAGGGGAGCCAGCGAGGCGCAGCTGCTCTCCTGCAAAGTGAGCTAACTGGGGAGGGAGACTGGACTGCAAACGACGTGGGTTAACTCTGCCATGCGGACGAACCCTTGTTGGTGTAAACTCTGCTCACCCAAGGATTGCTCTTGCAGTAAAAGACCTGGAGAAAGTCTGGCTCTCCTCTCGCAGTGTGCTGCCAGTCCTGCTATTTTTCATTTCTCCTCCCTGTGGGATTTGGTAGCAGAGCTAGGAAACATTTTTATAAGAAGCTATTTATTGCAAGGGTGCGGAGTGTGGTTCACTCCTATGCAGAAAGAATTGCACAGACTTGGGCACCACTGGAATCTCACTTATGCCCAAACCATACCTAATGGTTTTAAAGGGAATTAAAACGGATGTTAGCCTGGTGTTAGCTTTCTGTGCCAAGTGACTGTCACTCTAGATTTCCCCCCTTCCCACCACCAAAACTTTACTCTCTTTATACTGCCTAATTTCAGTTTTGGTAGGGTATTGCCACCGGAAACCCCTTAGCAATAGCTCTGTGAAAGCTTCCTGGGTATTCACTGCTCCCTGTAACCTTATAACCACGGGTCACTCTCACCATTGTGGCATACTGCTGTTTCTGTTTCCTGATCAGGGAATAAGGAAGGAGGCGGGATGTAATCAAGTCACTTGGCCTTTGATTCTCCTGTCCGGGAGAATTAGTAAGAATGATGAAGTTTTTAGGAAGTTTCACACTTCTTCCCTTCCAACCTCGCTAAAAGTGACTCCTAAAAACATAATTTGCTTGTATAACTAACTCTGGCCTTGGTCCTGCAAGGAGCAATTTGTGAGTTGACCTTTGAGCCTGTGCAGAGCCCAGTCAGTTAACCAGGCCTGGAGGGAGAGCAGGGGAAGGTGCTTGTGAGAAACTCATGGTAGAACCAGGGCTTGTGTTTGTAACCCCAGAGGACCCTGAGAGTGATATTCCCAATTGAAAATCCCTTGTTGTAGTTGCAGCGCTTCCTGTTTTAGCTCAGTGGAGAGGCCCAGAGACACTATGCTGACGCGTGGGCTGTATGAAGGATATAGCACCTTCACAAGAGAGCAACTTGGTGCTCCAACTCAGTAAGAAATAATCGAGCTCCTCTTTTTTCTAGGCTCCAATTCTTGTTTTTAGAGTGCTCCATGTATACGCCTTGCAGTCCTTCTGTCCTCTGATTCCTATTAGGAGTTTGCAGTGATTTGTTATGCTTTTTGTTTCTGCCTGCCAGTGAGGTGCCCCCCCACACCACTTCCTTTGTGTTCCAGTCTTTAGCAAATTCACTGCCTACTTAATTCTCTGGCATCACATAGTGTAACTCTTAACGCCTGCATTTGCAGTATCCCCAGCATGCTGCTATTACAAATATGCCACAGAGCCATTTGGAAGCAGGAGATCCTGGTTGGATTTAACAGGACAATTCTTTCATCATAGCTCTGTGAAACCAGTCTTTGTCAGTGGTGTCTGGGCACTTGGAGCAGCCCTGTCCTGGTGTTGTTTATTTAATAAATCTCTGCTTGATTCTGGCTTGACTTAGGGGAAAGCTGTGCTGCCTCGCAGGGAGGAATGGCCTTGGTCTATTTCTGCCCCTTTTCCTGCCCCAGGTCCAGCCTGAGCTTTGGAGGCTGCAGTCCCATGTGCTGCCGTGCTGGAAACTGCTGCAGCTCCATCCTCTGAGCACCACCTCGTGAAGCTGCCTGCTGACAACCGTTACTCCCATTGCTTGGTGCAGGGAGAGGAAGTAGAGATGAAGTCACCCGTACTCAACTTTGTGAGCTCAATTCAGCAAGCACTCACCAAGACTATTTGCTCAAAGTTTCACTGGTGCTGTGAGGGACTGCACAATTCAGGCTTCAGGAGCTGCTGTGTGGGTGTGCATGCACGCTCCTCACTGGAAGAAGCACAGTCAGTTCCTTGTAATAGCCTTTGTTTCAAGGCTCTGGGGAACATCTTAAAAGCCTGTCCCTCTCCTATGTCAGTTGTAGCTTTCTTTTCATGTCACTGGAACACACACAGTGAGTGGAAGAGGTAACGATAGTGGAAAGAGAAAGTACTCGCAATGCAAACACAGTTTCACCTTGAAGAAGTATTAGAGGAGAGCACAACAAATGGCCCTGCGAGGAAAGCATTCTCCTTCCACCCTAGTGTGTCAGCTCAGGGCAGGTCACAGATGTTGCCTGTGCACAGAGACACTGTGCACTGCTCTGCTGCACAGGGACACTGCATTTTCTGCAGGACAATCTGATGCTACTAGCAGCACTGTCTCCAGTGCTGCACTTGTTTACTGCAGCGTGGTGCAGCTTTGGAAATCGCAGCACAGAAACATCCAAAGGTTTTATTCTTGGCGAATGTCTCACAGACCTGTGGCTTGGAGAACTCAGACTAACCCATCTTTTCTTCCAAATATTCAAGCAAAATGCTTGGAAATGTCATTTTGCAGAAAGTTTTGATTTCTGACTTTTCTGATTAATTTGGGGTAAAAACAGAGGTCTTGGAATCTCCCTCAAAGCAGAATTTCTGTTTTTCCACCAGCTTGACTCAGCAAGAATTTTTGCCACAGGAATTTGGCCATGAACATTTATACCAGCTAGACAGCTTGTATGAATCTCTGAAGATGGGAAAAGCAAGAGAAAAGTATCTCATAAATCATCATGTAGTTTCTGTTTCATACCCGTAAGCAGAGAAGATCATCTCACTTCAATTTTTCTGTGCGGCTTTCCTGGGAACAGGCTGTTAAGACAGGTATCAGAGAGAAGGTCCACTGAGGGTTTGGAAGGCCAGAGCTGACGAAACTGTTCTCTGTGAATTGTTCCTTGCCTACAGCTTACTCCTTTGTTTCTCTTTATGAATGAACTCAGTTTTTATGGCACAGTTTCTTGGTTGCAATTACACAGAGATCTCAGCCCTTTTCAGCAGGGTGGATAACTGGCCTTCACACGTAATACTTTTTCAGGTGTCATTTGTGCTTCAGCGACTGTGCACCAGAAATGTCAGAATCCCTGAGCTGAGAGGCTTAGTTCTGATCCCTATATTAAGACCAAAAGAACAATTATGAATGATCTGGACTGTCTTCACCCAAACAGGATGTGAGGACTGGAGTGATGGAGACTTTACCATACTTAATCTTTGTGTGGCTCCCTCTGTCAAATTTGTCTTCTCCTTTTTCTTATTTTTAAACTATATTAGAAAAAAACAGCCAATTAGTATCTGGACTTCCTCTTCACTGAAAAACAAAAGTATTGAGGATCTTCCTGGTATTGCTAACCAAAATTTGCTGAAACCAAGAATAGCTCTGAAATCTGTGGCCTAGGGGCAGCTGAAGGTCAGACTAGATGTTCTGGCTGTCCCTCTATGGCCTTAAGAGGCTATGAACCTCAACTAAAACAATGTTACCCTGAGTCAAGTTCAAAGTCTATGAATTGAGAATTTGAGCCTGAGCCTCACTCAGTGAAAAGGAACAAATTCATGGTATTTGATGACAGTGCAAGATGTTACTAGGAAGTTTCCCTGCGTTTGCATAGCAAAAGCCAAACAACTGACTATGTTCATGGCCAAAACATTTATTTTCTTTATGGAGTGAAAACAGAACTTGAAGTGCAATAAATAGCTTCTGAATGTGCCTTCATCTCTGGGCCAGTGCAGGAGGTCTGACACTTTCAAAAGCCTTCAGGAACCTTGGGTTTTGATTGCTGTTGTCAGAGTAGCTGCTGCCTCTTCTGTGGTCTCATAAGGGAAGTGTCCCCTGAATTTGTGTCTGGGCCTGAGCCTGAACTCACATTCTGTCTTGTCCACCTGTTTTTCCTCATGCCCATGATGCGGTTTCAGGGACTCTGGGGTATTCTGTGTGTGTCCATGCATGTACTGGCCTGCAAATACTCTGCACCTACCCCTGGGGAAGGATGTGTGGAGCAGGGTTCAGGGAGTTTGCTGGGGTTTGGATCACTTCCTGGCATGGCCTCCCTTGATCTGTGCAGATGCAATCAAAATTCATCCAGGTGACCATGAATGGGAATGCAGCACTTCAGGCAAACATATGTGAGAAACAAAATCCTTAATGGTAGCTCATAAAATGAGGTCTGTTAGATAAGAGAGCTGATTAAGGCCTATTTTATACTTTTTGTCAGTAAATAGTATGATCAATGCTTGTCTGGAGCTCTCCAGACACATTTTTGATAAAATTCATTGTGCTTCTGAAATTAAAAAGACATTTTTAATGATGAAAGATTCAAGTGCCTGGAGATGGCAAGTGGCATTTTGACCTGGCTTTTCACAGGCACTTCTGTTCCCCTCTATATTCAATTTTCAAATTTTAAGGCCAAAGAATTAGTTATTTCTGTTCTTGCTTGCAAGGTGACAAGAAAAACATTGTGGGTTTTTTCAAAAATGGCTTCTGTAGAATGATGTCTCTCACTTTCCTTCAAAATCTCAGCCAATATCAAGGTGGCAGCAATAGCTATGGTGAAAGGCACAGAGAACATCAAGACTCATTTGCTGAACCATTTAACATTGTTCAGGAATACAAAGAGTTCACCTTTTCAGCTCAAAGCTGAATTCTTTGTTAGAGTTTCTAAGATGGGAATAAGGTTTTTTAAAGGATCCTGCTCTGGGTCACTGTCAGTGCCTGTTGACTGATAGACATGCAGGGCCACAGGAAGGCTTGGATTTGGCTGTCATTCTTTGAAATGGTTGTGTAGACATTTGTGGACATCCTATTTTTTCAATTCATCTCAACATGAAAACAGTATCAAAGTAGTTCTTAATCTAGACCATTTAGAATTTCTGAATCATTAGTTTAAGTTATGGAAAAGAGACATTTCCTGGCTTCAGTCAGGAGACCTGTCCTTTCTTCTTGGTAAAAAATTTGTTCCTCAGGCTCTTTCTGAAAGCTTTTTGATCAGTTACCCTATAAACAACTAACTGCCTCTCTCTGACCTGTGCTTTGCTTCATTTCTTTCTTTCAGCTAGGCTGTGGTGCAAGTGATGTCAGGATCAAATCTGCTGTTAGCATGAAATATGGAAGAGTCCACAGTAGGGCAGGGGACAACAGCCGAGAGAGGTTTGAGCAGTGGAGGCCACGGATGAGAAGAGTATATTAAGATCTGCAGCTGGGGAATAGGAGAGAGCTCAGACAGAGAAGCAAAGAAGGAATGGTATGAAGCACTGCTAGATTAGTCTCATCCTTGCTTCCTAACAGTGCCTTTTTGCCCATCTCTGAGCCCTGGAAAGAACTTAGGGATCATTGAAATATGGCTCTGCAAGGCTAGGAGGGAGGTTATCAATAAGAAAATCTCACCTTTAAGAAGTGGTCTCCAAAAAGAGATTCCAGGACAGTCTCAGCTGTCTGATACAGTATGTGTAGCACTCCCACCAAGTTAAAATGGGCTAAGAACTAAGTAGGGGACATTTCTTCACTTAGGATGTTTTTTAGGCTCTTTCTCTAGCTGCTCTGAAAGCATATTTTTGTTTTACTCTGTGCTTTGTGAAGTTTTGCATACTTTTGCTGCCCAAATAGAAAGTTGTAACTGTGAGCGGTTAGATCTGATCTAAATCTTATGTACATTTAGGTGTAATTAACATGCCAATCTCAAGAAGCTGGCAAACTGCCAGCATGCTCCACGGCACTGCCAACATCTGGCACCCTGGCTTGTCAGGAATCAAATGAGATGTTCCTTTCTCTGGAGGTGGAAGGACTTTATTGGCGTCAGGACTCTCTGTGGTCCAGGAGGGAGAAACAAGTCACCAAGGCTGGTCATTATTTTCAAGGACATCATTTGGTGGGGTCCTCTTGACTTCCTTCCCACCCAGTCTCTGCTGCTCTTCTGCTCCCATCACAGGGCAAAGCAGAAAGGGCAGAAATGTTTCTCTTGTGTCTGAACTCGTAGAACATTTAAAGTTTGGATGAGTGCCTGGATAGGATGGGTTCGGGATGATCCCATTCTGCACTATGATTCCAGGCAGGGCAGCGTATGTGCTCACACTAAGAATCACTACATGCTGTCCTCCCTGCTGGGATACGTGGATTCACTACTTGGAGGGCTGGAATAACACGGTAGAGGTTGCCTAGACTACTCTAGTCTAGTTCTTATGTGGTCCTCATCACCACAATATCTGGGCAGCATATCTGCATCAGCTGTAAAGTAAAACAGGTGATAATGAAGGGACCCTGGGTCATTAAAGTTAGGGTGGTGCTGACATATGCATGCGCCTGTGTTAGCACCCTTTATCATTGCCTGGGGCCCAGAGACCTCTATCCAGAAACATCAGTGGGAAGTGCATCCTTTGCAAGGCTTTGCATAATATTTCCTGTCCCCAAATGATGCCTGGTTGGTTTCCTTCTGAGAGTGATGGTGAATGAAGGAGATGCTCAAGCCCTGGTGCCTCCAAGGCTCCCACAGGGCTGCTTCCTCATTTCACAAAAGACACCACCAGTGACCACAGCCTGCGAGTCAGGAGGCTAAATATTGCTCTCTAGTACCCTCTAGGGTTCAGAAGACACAGGTCTGGGAACTCAGGGCAATGGGACGAAGAAGTCCACAGCAGCAGAGCCACGGGCTGGGCAAGAGGGTGAAGGAGACACATTGGTCACTTCTCAACTACTTCTCGTCCCAAAGGGCTCTGAAGCACCATCTGCGCAGGGGTGTAGCTTGCCCTTGTCCTGCAGGCCATCCTGAGGCCCTCACATCACCTCTGTCCCACCTACAGGGCAGAGCCAAGTAGCAGATGGGAGGGAGCAACTCTCCAACCCACAGCCAAGTTACTGAATCACGGCATTTAGAGGCAGAGGTGTGGTAAGGATACTTGGGCTAAATCATGACTCCGAAACAATGAGCCTAAGGGGTCTTTATTGTCCATCACAGAGCAGACAATAATATTTTTGTTACCAGAGGAATTGCTGGTGGGATGTGGGGACAGCAGCCAGCTATGTACCACAAGGCACAAGAGAATATTGCTCAAAAGTTGTGTCATATTTTGGATTGCTGCTCTGATTTACTGCTTTTCCCTGGCTCTGGGGACACAATGCTGAGGCAATTCAGGAGTAGGGATGGTGCATTTTTGGAGCACAGTCAGAGCTGGACTGTCTGCATTATTTGTAAACATGGCTTAATTCTCCTCACCAGGAATTAAAGCCACTTATCCTGCCAAGAAAGCTTGTTCAACTGTAGGCCCCTTACACTGCCACTTCCCACTTCTCTCTGTTTCCCAAAGAGAAGATAAGCTTTATCCTTTTCATATTTTAATGACAGGTTAGCTAGCTTTTTAGTCCTACTTTCCCTTTTCCTATGTTTGGACTTGTAGCCATCTCTAAGCTTTTCTACACTCATTCCCTCCTAGCAAAAGAGGGCAAGAGGTGTTCCCAGGAAAATTAGGCCTGGCCTCAGGGCAATACAAAAGATGTCTCTGAACTGGCTCTTTCCCTTAACAGAGTCTCCAGTGGGGAAACTGGCCTCTGGTCTGTGGGAAGGCTCTGCCCAGTAGGAGTGTCTGGATGAAAGAGTGAGGGAGCACATGGGAGTCAGGTGCCAATGGGTTTTGCTGTGTGCTCCCCAGGCTGTTAGGGATGGAGAACACAGAGTGGGGCACACTCAGCCCCTGCTGAAGAGATACTCTGCAGGCCACCACCAGGCCCTATTTGGATGCAGCCTCTAGGAGAGTTAGATCAATGGGCTACTGTCCTTGAAAAAATGAGGTTACAGGGATGACCTTTCAGTGAGGCTAAGAATGAGAAATAGGGGGGACTGTAAAGAATGTCCTGCCTTGAATGAAGTAGGAGAGAGAAGGGCTGTTGTTTATCCTAGGGGTATTACAACACCCATTGCTCCCAAATCTTGCCTGATTTGGGGCAGTGAAAGTAGACATGCAGCTGGGCCTCGTTTGTGTGAGGGGCAGCTTGAAGAGAAAGAGGAAGCCGTGGTGGGGCAGAGCAACATGAAAACTGAACAAAAGACGGGGTATAACACATGGCAGAACCTGCCTTGGCATGCGCAGAGCAGCCTGCTCAGTTCCTTGCCTTATCCCCTCAAGTGGAGGGCTTGACAAGGTGGGTAAGGTACTGCCTTGCCACAGGAAATCCTGGGGAGGAGGCAGGGCTGGGTCTGAGCCCTGGACTGGAGAAATTAACTGCTGAAGAGGAGGGAAGCAACACTGAGAAAGAAAGAGCTTGAAACCATGGAAACGGGTCTCCCCCCTTCTTCCCTATACTTCCATCTGTATTTCCCAGAATAGACGCTGAACTCTGGTTTCTTTTGATAAAACAGACACTTGGGTCAGTGAGGCTGTGATTAAAGTTGGTCACTGTAAGGCTAGGTGAAGCAAAGAAATGAGAAGCTGAGGGTCTTCCTTGCTCCTCCTCCTGAAGCTGTCTCATTATCTAGAGGTATTAACAATCTCCCTCTAGGTAGCCCTCAAAGTCAGAGGCAGGGACTAATGTGAGGGACTTCCAGGCAAGTGGTCTACTTTCAACATCCCTTGCTTATCTTGCTTGGTGCCACGGGCTCATTTTTTTTGCTACAAACCTATTGGCCTTTGAGCAAAATCCTTATGTCTTAGCTTGGCTTCAGGATTTCCTTCAAGATTTTGTTTTTGAATACAGACAGCCCCTACTGCCCATATTGTAGCTCCAGTACAATTTAAGCTGGTGCCCCATCCTCTATTCAAGTACACAAGGAAAAATCTATGCCCTAAACTATTAATTCTGGTAGGGCTGGGGAATGTAAAGGTGAAGGATGGGAGATGGAGGGAGAGTATTACAGGGCAAAGTGAGATTTGGAGAGTAACTAATGAGAAAAGAGAAAACACAGCTGAAACCAAGAGCTGGGGAGAGAGGAAGGTGGAAGAGGAGAGTTTGAGCATGAGTATGTGGAAACAGATGATGCAGCTGGAGATTATTGGGGCCCCCCTTTGTTTCAGCCTTCAGAAGCAGTGTGTTCTTCCATGACTACTGAAAAGGATCAGTTAGGCTGACATAATGTTTGAAGAAGGCAGCAGCCCTGATGGATGTCTTGCTCAAAACATACCAGGGGAACACTGGACTCCTGGGAAAGGCCACATGGAGGGGGTATGGTAATCATGTAATAACACAGCCAAAATCCCTTCATACGTGTTCAGAATAATCTTATCACTCCACTTCCTGAGATGAACCCAAATACCATTTTGGGGGGACCTAACACTTACACTAGCCAAACACCAAGCACAAAAATTGGTGCCCCACCACAGCCCATCTCTTCCGTTAGAAAAAAGTAAAAAAAAAATTTATAGAGATCTGTCCAAAACAGCGTCTTCATGTTGATACATCAAGCTAGTTATGCTACTAAAGAGATAGATGCATAATCCAGGTAGAAGGCTTTGTACTCTGTCTTCTCCATTGCCAAGGCACAGATGTAGACACAGGGAAGCTCCTCCTGGAGAGGTGAAAGGTTAAAATCAAAGCCCTGTGAAAAAATCTGAAGATGAAAACAGGGGATACAGTGAGTGATGTCTCCCTTATCAAGTACAGAAGAAATGTTCATTGTATGGATGCATATGGATATATGCATATGTATATACATATAGGTGTAAAGCTGAATGGGAAAATGTTGAGCTTTGGGATGTACTAGATCATCCAGTGATGGACAAACATCTATATGGCATCATTTCTAGTTAAATGAGGTTCCAAACTGAGGCAAGTGGTTTTTATGGTGAGCAAGGAAGGAGAGGACTCTCTTGCTTACTTCAAAGACTCTGGCACTCAGGAGAGGTAATGAGAACAAGCAGCACTCCTGCAACTACAGACGAACCCTGCTTCTTAAAACAGTGCTGAACACACTCTGTTCTTGGCAGCACTTGCGCTTCAGCTGTGTTGAGATCAAGCTCAGCTGCACCCCTCCGTAGTAATTGTGAGTGCAGATATGCAGCATATGCAGCACTGGGACTTCATGAAGAGCATGGCCTCTTAGATGGATGCTCTGATTGCAAAATGACACACTGAGCCCCCCGTGGGTTCCAGGAAGTTTAGTATACAAAGCGCTTTCAAATGCTTTCATCATGATAGACACTACAGGGGGCTGAGGAAGAAGCCTGTGGTCATATTAACCTGTGCATGCTGGAGATCTGTGGAAAAAATTATTCCTAGCCTATGCAAGGGAAGCCTTCCTCTTTGCAGTGGTTTTTCTGGCATCATTACAATCCCAGAAGCAGCTGAGAGCTCCTGACTGGAATGCTGTGGGCACCTCGATACCGGAGAGAGCAATAAAAAACAACCATGAAGCTCTGTTTTATATAAGAGCAAGAGCATGCTACAGGTGCCCTGCCAAGACAAAATACAACTGGGTTTAGGTTGTTGTTTGTTTGTTGACACTGCATGATCAGGACAAGAAAGAGAAATGGGAAGCAGGAATGATTTGCTTGCCTCTCAGCTAGAAACAACAAAGTTGTTATATTTGGGTCTTCCTTGATTTTGATGGAAGGCCTCACATATGCTTCAGAAGCAACAGATGTCTCATATCTAAATTTACAAAGCAACTGTTAACAAAGATATTATTTTCTTCCCATGTTTATTATGCACCAATATTAAGAAAAACAAATGAGCCCTTCAACTTAAAATGCCTAAAAAAGCCTTACCTTTCTCTGCTATTCTCTTTTTCTTACGATGTAAGAATTGTCAATAGGTCTTCCAACATCTCTTGGTATTCAGGGTGTATGAGGCTGAGTTTGAGAATGAAGAAAAATGACTCTTTTTAAAAACACTATGAAAACATTATTAAACATCTATTTCATAAAATCTATGAATTCAAACATTTTTTTGAGGTCTACTTTAAAACATTCTTAAAAGATGATACCATAACACAGAAACATACAAGAAGCATCACATTTAGAGACAGAGACTTTGAACAGTTGTTTTTCCTTGGTTTTGATTTCTGTTATCCTTTTTTTCTTCATACACTTTCTGTTTTGTTTTTAAACTCCTCCTGGAGGTCAGAATTTTAAGGCATCCAATTCTGATTGATTGCTGTGAAAATAATGATGAGGCAAAAGTGAGAACAGTGACATCATGGGAGAAACAGATGGTAAGAGCTGATGAACTTCTAAGAAACAAAGACACTTCTGCCAATAACTGTTCCTAGAGAACAAAAAAAGGAAAACAGAGAAAAACAATCTTAGTTCATTGTGCAGAGAAGGAGTGCTTGGAAATCACTCCTTATCCACAGACTGTCTGAAAACAAGAACAACTAGCCATTGTGGATAGCTTTTTGGACCTCACTAGGCCTCGACCCAAGCAAAATAAAAGCAGTGTTGAAGTCTGGAAGAACAGAGAGTAGAAGATCTAACAGCTTGCAAAATCTCCCAGACACCTTCACATGATTAGGAAGGCAGCTCAGAGTGAGCTCAGCAAAAACTTCCCCCTTTCTTCAGACACCTTTGGAAACTTTGCTTTTGAAGAAGCAGAGTCCTCACAATGACCCATGCTCTTTAGTTATGGGTAATATTGTTTTCTTTAATGAAGTTGTTGAGATTGTGACATTGTGCTCATGTAGATGATTATGAAGAGCATGGATAAAACTACAGTCAGCCCTGGTATCAAAGAAAGGAAAAAACAGGAAACTGCACAGGTGGTTGTCTGTTGTCTTCTAGTGTGAAGAAGATGAAGAAATCAGTTTGGGGAGGGGGCTGGCAAGGCTTTTGTGCTTGTTATGTAAATCATCTGTCATGATATTGGCATTACAATTACTATGGCATCTAAATATGAAAGTCCTTTGTGATGACAAGCTTGATTAAGTGCCTGCTATCTAGGGTTCCTGGACTCTGCCTTGTTACATCATCAGTGGGGAAAGTAATTGCAATGCTTATGCCTGGCATGATTTGGAGGTGGTCTGAGTGTGGCCTCCTGCTATGAGATGGACAAGACGAGGTCTCAATGGTGACAAGCTGCAAACTGTTCTAACAAAGGCAACAGAGCTAATACACCTTCTCGATGTGAGTTTAGCGATGAGGAGGAAGTATTTTGCCTTGCATTGCTTTGGTGAAAGATGAGCTGGCATTATGGAAGACTGCATCATGTTGACATCTGCTTAGTGATACCAGACATACAGAGCTTCCCACGAGAGGAGATTTCTGTGGAGCCATTCCTTTGCTTGCTGAGACAGGGCAATCTGACTCCACTGATGGCAAACAGAAATGCTTGAAGCGATGTTGCTGGGACAGGAATAGATTTGCAGATGGGGACTCCAGTCATTTGGTGTCTAACCGAAACTGGGCTCCCTCTGCAGCTGGTTGGGAGAGGCAGGAGCTCGCAGGAGGTAGTTCATGCCCTCATACAGATGATATCTCAGCTGGGTGAGACAAATTGCCCTCTGGAAGGATCTGTGTCTCTTGCCCAACTCTAGAGGGAGCCTAAAGGAGCAATTCAGACTTAGAAGAGCTGAAGTTAGTTGAATTCAAACTTCAGTCTCTTGCAACACCTCTCAGCTTTTCTGTGTAGGGGAGGCATGGGCACAGCATAACAGTCAGCCCTCCAGGGACAGATAAATTCAGACTTCAAGGGAGGTTTATGTCTGTGTACAGATTTTAAATTAGTGAGTGGGAGATAGTGACCTGTCCCGCCACCCTGGCTCCAGTTGCTGATCTCCGTTGACTTGTGTAAGCAATGTGGCAAAGGGTATACTGGGGTGCCTTTCAGTGTCTTCCCCCTTTTCAACTCAGTTCAGATATATGGAGTATAGGTTAGCTGCATGCATAACACTATGGCTTAAGCCTAGCTCTGTCTTCAGGCATGCGAGTGGATATAAATCCCAGACAATGAGGATACTGTTTTGATTCCTTCATAGAAAATCCTCTTCCTTATTTTCCATTACTATTTGATCACATCATGGAAATCACAAGCATGTATATTACTTCATGCACTACAAAAGACTCAAAACTCTGTGAGTATTGAAATGCCATTGTATGAGGTGCTTTGAGGACCATACACTTTCATCTCACCTAACTTTTGATGTTTGTATTTGAGCTTACGCTCCAGGCAATCCTTATAGCCAATGGAGAGAGATAGGCACTTCCAGGACTTGGTTCTTCTGAGCTGTTTTCAACATCTACCTTAAAGTGAGATTACCCATGCCCCAGAATGCCTGTTTCTCTTTGCTGTTAAAAAGTCTAGACGTCTAGCTCTGATGTAAATGTCAACATCTGGACAGGTTTATCCCACCGGAAAAACATCCCCTGGTAAAATCCAGAGCAAATTGTTCTCTTGAAGGGACAAACAGTTAATTCAAGGATGAGAGCAGAGAAAAGTGAAGCTGAAGAGAAATTCAGGAAGAAAATAATAAAGTGATCAAATTCCCACAGCCTATCTGGGATAGTAAGGAACAGAAGCCATGTAGAAGCTTGGCTCACCCCTTATCAAGGGATTTGGTGGGAAGAATTTATAGATTTCACAGGGAGGAGACAGGAGGATCTGAATGTTTTGATATGATCCGTATGAATAAGCTAATATGTCATAGCCATATATATAAATTAAGCTATCACTTTAGCCTAAACTCTATAGTAGTGTTCTGGCTTTAAAGCATGAGCCTGTTAAATGCAAAGTATCTGTACACTGCTAAAAAAAAAGAATAAAAATAAAATAATATGGTGTTCTAAAGGAAAACAAAGCCTCTGTGGGTTAGATCATCCAGTGACAACTATCCTTGCTTATCCACAACAGGAGCAAAACAGCAGTACTAGGTGGTGTGTCTCTGAAGAACACAGCTTCTTTTATCAGATCCCACAGAACAAAAGAGCTTGTAGATAGCTGGCGTTCTCGCGTACTTGAGAGTACTTGATGATTTTTTCATTTCTTTCTTCTGCATAACATGCTATACCTTTGCTCTTCCATCAAACCAACAGACCCTAAATTTTCCCTACCTCTCTAAATTTGATCCCAGAAGATACCGTACTTGCAGAGTTGCTGAACTTGACCAAGACAGTACAACAGAAGAACAGTATTTTGCATTCACTTATATATGAATACCTTTTTCTTCTTTTTCTGTTAGATTTCTCTCTTAAACAATAAAGATGCATCTGTTCCTAAAGTTCTAGTATTCTGTTGCTTGCTTTTAAAGGAAATTACTATTATGTGTGAGCAACATTATCTGTGTGACTATAGTATATATTTATTATTGAGTTTTCTGCTGTAATGGGGTCAGTTAAAATTCATTTAGTGTAAGGAGTAAAATATCACTGTTACTGATGGAAATTAAACCAGCAAGAAATGTCCTACATAGGTATATTCATATATGACTTGTTACAAAATACAACATAAAATTTGAGAGGAAGAATGTTGCTATAATTAAAAACAAAGGACTGGAAGCAAGAATATCTGGTTTCTGCTTTTGGCTGTGTCACAGATGCTCTGTGTGGCTATAGAAAGATCACTTCTCTCTCACTTGGGTTTCCCCATCTGAAACATGGTCTAATGATACCTTCCAAAAAGGTGCTTGAGAAGCATGACTCATTAATATTTGTAAATACCCAGGGATGAAAGGGCTTGTAGATATACAATGTAACATATTATTATGAGGATGTCCTTTGCCTATTTCCCTGCTCTGTGAGGATAAGTTTTCTGTATTTTTTGCTTTTGACTCAGAAAATAGCCCCTTGGGACTCCATGTTTTTATTGACTCCAGACAAAGTTTTGTCAAGTTTACAAATACAGTGATAACTTACTGACCTCTGATGTCTACTGTGCAAGCCCAGCCTTGTGTCTGGCTCCCAAGTGTGGTTCTTCCTGGGGCAGGGCAATAATGAAAATGCTGTGTTTCTGGTGAGCAGGATCCAGCTTTCTCTCTCTCATAGCTCCTGTGGGGCTAACACCAAGAAAGAAGCTCTGGGTGGGAGTTTACAGAGTGAGCAGCGCCAGGCAGGCACAGGGAACCCTGTTCTGCCATAAGGAGCTGTCATTGTTACAGATATTTGGCAGGCCACGATATGATGCTCTTCTAGTAAGGATTGGTCCTGTTTTCCTGCGAAGCAGACAGTTTACTGTTCTTCTTAAGAGGCAAATCACTTCTGCAGCTCTTCTGCTGTGGGGATGTTTCAGGGCAAGGAGACAAGCCAGAGAGCAGCTCCTGTAAAGTGATTTCTCTAGGTGAACAGAATGTATTATTAAACTGAAATGGTCCTGGGAATGCCTGAAAATAACAGCAAGCTTATAAACTTTCAGCTACTGGAGTGTGTGAGAAAGTCTGAATGCGCTGGAGTTCACTGGTAGATAACAATTCCAGAGGGTGATTTTGTATAGTTGCAGTCAAATTGAATTTGATCAGCCCTTAAAAGGCAAAATTTACTTCAAAATTTACTGATTGTTATTTTGTTCCCAGGGACAGCTGAAAGAGTTTGCAATCTTGTAAAATGAACAGGTAAGCTTTTGCTTACTGGAAAATTTATGACTTTTGGAAATGAATAGAAACTCTGTTTTGCTTAAAATAAAGTGCTTGAACGTTTCAGATATGGCTGCATTTCTCCAAATGCACCATACAGCCCACTAGAGAAGACACAAATGTGATGGCTTAAAGCCAACATTTTCTAAATTAGGGACAGAAGTTTTACTCAGGGGAAAACTGCATTAGTTTGGGGTAATTAAAAAAAATTATTATTCAAAAATGTTATCTTCATGGGAACAAGAGGTTGCAGGAGAGGCCAGGGCTGACCACTTTGAGCAGGAAATTATTAACGATTCTTATCTTCTGGAATTTGAGTAGATTTGGTTGGTGTTCTTTATAGAACAATATTTATCTTTCCCTGATGGTCTTTCTCTTTGTCTCCACTAGCTATCTGAATTATAACATGGCGTTCTGCTTGAGTGTTCTTGTAACTGTGAGCCGAGCGACCAGGGAGTAAGGACAATAGAATTATGGTTACGGTTGGCAAATTGTGAAGACCTTTTGTTTAAAGGTTGGATGATAATCACAGGAGATTGGGTTTTATGATTACTAATGGTCCTTCACTCCCCTTTCCCATGTGAGTCTTTGCCTGTACAAAGCTACAGAAATTGCGTAGTGTGACACTCTAAGACTTTCTTTTTTTATATATATTATTAATGTGAGTTAAATTTTCAGAGTTTTTTTTTTCCCTTTTACACTACTTCTGTGTTTACAAAGGAGAGGAAAAATACAACCGTTCTTTGGTGGAGATTATCTGATGTTTAAAACTTTCTCATTTGAATTTGTGTCTTCCTCAATCTCTCAACTGTCCTGTGCAAAATCTCTCATTTTCTTTTCTTCCTACACCACCTTATCTGTCCTTCCTCACTGTGCTATCTTGCCCCATAAATACCCCAGAATCTATATGTTTGTATGACTTCAACTATTTTTCTTACACTATCTTGAGCTATTCCTGCTGCATATGCAAGAGTAAACAATGATAGCACAAACTGATGGTGTTTTTTTACTCTTTGTATATAAATGTGTCTAATCTCAGTTGTTGGGAGAAGTTGCTCTTCACTTTCTTGCCTGAAAATTGGTTGTTGAATGGACTAACACTATGAGAAGCATCCTACCCCAGAGGAAATCAGTGCTGGGCGCTGGATTCCTTACCAGATATGCCAGAGATATACTAAAAATGTAACTTATCACTAGTGGGGCCATGCTGTCCCTGTTACAGTGAGATCTGTGCTCCCTTACTGCTTTACTCAAACTGTTTTCGTGGCTGCATGCAGCCCACAGACCAGATCACAATCTGGTCTGTTCTGCTGATTGGCAGATCCAAGTCCTTCTGTATGAAAACCTGGGCCATACCTGCCCCCAGGAACTAACTTCTTCTGAAAGAGAGAGTGGGTTGGGGTAGGGGGAGATTCAGCAGGAGATGGCAGTGTTATTTTTGCAGAAAGATACTGCCAGAAAGATAGAGGTATCCCATGGCCTTCTTGAGGGTGTACTCTCAGCTCTCTGCTGTGAGTGTATGATCCCCGTTTTCTTCTTTGGGGTTTAGCAGCCTTGTCCCAAAGTCCTCTCTATCCAAAGAAAATACTCAGAGTGGCTTCAGCGTGCTCAGGGTCAGGCCTTCTAATGGCCTGATGGGATCTGGGGAGCACAAGAAATATGAGGTGCAAGGCCAGTTGCATTTCACTCTGGCATTTTTCCATCACAGCTAGAATACATTCCCTGGAAAGTCCAACTAACATGCCCCTCCATTAGCCGCCTGTTAATTATTACCAGTTATCTCAGAACCGGAAATCTTCACTCATTTTTCTCCTTAATCCCTGTCTTCAGCAGAAAGCTCCTGTCTTCAGAGGGCAGCTGGCAAGACAGGACTGGGTGACAGGCCATTCCTTTGAGTAAATACTCCAGGATTAGGCTTCTTAATAATAATAACAATAATAATAATAATAATAATAATAATGTTAGTTATTAGCAATCTTTCTGCTGGGGTTATGACCATACTATCAGAGTGCACAGGTAATGGAACTGTGCTTCCACTTTCAGCTCTGAGTCACGCCAAGCATGAGGTAACATTCACGTGAGTTAATGACATTCCTCTTGCATGCCTGCCCTGTGGCCCTTTATAGCTCTCTAATGCTGTTGAGTCTTTCCTACAGTGGAGTTTGCAGGCAAAGACTTCCTTGTCTTGGATGACAGTGTTTACACAGGGTTTATTTTCTCGCTAGCATCAGCCAAATAAATAGGCATTCCTCATTGCTCTCCTTGTCCAGTCTGAAATTCACACCCTCCACATGGGTGAAGGATACGGTAATCCTGCATACCTCCAGGCGTGGGACCTGATGCCATCATGATCTTTTTCTGTATTTCACCTCCAGAATTAAAAGCAGCCAGAAAATTTATACAGTCAAAAATGAGCCAGTCTCTGTAGCAAGGGCGGAGTGTCAGTGTGTCCAGCAGGGGGGAGTGTGGGCAGCACAAAAGTTTAGTAGCTTTGCTGTTAGGGGAGAAAACAATCAACCAACAAAATACCATCCAAGGGTCTGAATGCTGGTGCAGGAGTCTGGTATCTGCTCAGGGTCAGTTCCCTTCTGTGCCCAGACCTGGAGTATGACCCTGGGCAAGTTGCTTAGCATAGGCTTTGCCTTGCCTGGCTTTAGTTGCCCAAAAGGTTGGCACTTAGTCTAAGCCAGTTGCACAGACTCTTTTTGTGGCCAAACAGTGCAAGATGGTCATCTTTGAGGGCATCTTTAGGGTCTTTCTCCAGATACATCTCTTTGGATGTAAAAGCTGGTTGTAAGAACAGGGCTGGAGAAGTGTGGAGACTTAGGCAAGCTGGGATGGGCAAGGAGGTGTGAGGAGCTGGGAGTGTCCTGTGAGGACTTGAACCTTATAGAAAGCAGGAGGGAAGGTAATGAAATGTGGTGCTGCTTCTGGCTGCAGAGCTAAAGAAGGCAGAGAGGCTGTCAGGAAGGGGATTGCTACTAGATGCACAGAAATGGCACCGACTGATCATCAGCAAGGCTTGAATCCCTAATGCAATGAGTGCAAGCAACCAATATATCCACAAAACCCATCAACTTCTGTAACCATCTCATATGGTCTGTACAACACCAGCCAAAAGATCTTCCTGAGTTCATCCATGTTTGAATTAGGAAGAAACATTAAAGCTCTTTTCTAGAAAATACTGGACTAAAAGATTTACAGTTGTCAAGAAATCCACCAGAGCGTCTTATAATTTTCCCCAGTTGTATTTTTGCTGTGTTTCTAATCTCTAAGATTGCCTTGCATAATTTTTCCTTGTTGGATCATTTAATATTTTTTTAATGATAAACCAAAGAGAACCATTTGTTATTGCATTGCTCTCTCCAGTGTAAGATTTCTATACACCATGACCAAATTACCCATGACCTTCTCTTTTATCCAACAAGCAGGCTGTGTCCTGGCAGCTCTGCTCTGTGGCATCTTTTCCAGCATTGCAGTTATCCACTGGCTCTTCTCTGCACCCTCTCGACTCCTCCCCACCCAGCTCATGGCACCAGGGCTGCATGCAGTGATCCCAGCAGCAGTTGTCTTGGTGCTAAAGACTGGGATAATGCAACCTCCCTTTTCCTGTTTGATATTTCCTGTTTATGCAGCCCAGGATCTTATTACCCTTGACACCATATTTCACACTGGCAGATACATCCATGACCTCCAAGTCCTCTCCAGATTTCTGACTTGCTTGGGTAGAAATCCCCTTTTGTTAGGAGGTCTCCTGCTTTGTTCCACAGCATAAGTCATGCATTTCTACATTAAAATGCATACTGTTTGTGTGAGCCCAGGCAATCTGTATTGTTCTGTATCAAAGACATTCTCTTCATTACTTGATAGTCTCATCTCTGTGTTATCTTCAGACTTCAACAGGAATCATTTCATATCTCTTTCTGAGCTGGATCTTGGGGGACTGTGCCAGAAGCACCACCTGTGAAATGGTGACTCTTCACTTACAGTATCACATCCTGAGACATGCTAGTTAACCAGTTTTAATCCATTTAATAAGATGCTTGCTTATTTTGCATCCTATCAGGGCATGAACTAAAATGCCTTGAAGAAGTCTAAGTAAATTATACCAACCTTGTTACCTCTGTCAAACAAACCTGTAATCTCACTGAAAGAAGCTATCCAGTTAGTCTGACTAGATCTGTTTTCTATAGGCTGTAGGCTATTTTTCTGTTTTCTATAGGCTCATCACCATGAGTTATACTACCCCCTTTAATTCATTTTTCCTATTTCTTATTCCAGCCCATTCGACTGTGGTTCCTGGAACCGGTCGGCAGATGTACACTTACCTGCCTCCTGTTCCCAGACTGACAGACGCGCTTGGAAGGGACAACGTGAGGACTCTAGTCCAACGTCCTGCTTGGAGCAGGACCATTGCCAACACAGATCAGGTCAGCATGGCTTTGTACAGGTGAATATTGAAAACCTCAAGGATTGAGATTCTACCACCTCTGGATATCTTGCTACAGTGCTGCACAACCCCCTTTGTTTACGCTTTTTAATACTGGCACCATGCCAGCTCTTCTCCAGGCCTTTGAAACAAGTTTTCCAAAACTTACAAGTGGCCCAGAGTGCTCTTCTGTCAGCTCTTTTGATCCTGTGCAAGTTTTTTGGTCTGTTGATTCTAAATTGCTGCCTTCAGGTTTCTTACACTTCTGCTAAATTTTTAAAAATCTCCATAGCTCCTACCGGGAAGGAAAATATGCATTGTCATTGTCATCTGATACAAATACATAATCTACCTTTTCCGAAGTCTAGAACAGTCGTATTTGTTGGCTACATCTATGCTTTCTGTACTATTACTGGATAATTATTTCCCTATTATTTCCACATAGGAATGGCCCAGAACTGTTTTTACGATATCCTTTGTTTTGACTGTACTTAAAAAAGCTCTGTCTTACTGGCCTTAAATCTACTGTCCACAAATGTCTTCTTGTCCTTTTTATTCCCCTTAGCAATTTGCTACAGTTCCAATTTTTAAATTATCAGTCAAATAAATTTATTATTGCTATCAGCTTCTCCCTGCCCCCTCATATCTACATACACATAAACATATTATGAATGAGCAACGTCTTTATATTTAATTTTTGCAAGAGCTTTTATTTATCCCCGCCCAAACCAGCCTTCTTTCTCAATTACGATATTTCAGCACCAATCAAAGTATTCAGTTTCACAACTATTGAATTTCTTCTGTTTTCATTTCTCTCCCACCTGATTTAGCTCAAAAATGAGTTGTTTTCAGCTTTGAAAACTGGCCCTTTTAAAGCTCCGGGTTTGTACATGAGCTTGGACTTTATTCTGTTTGCCCATAACGAATCACATTGAGTCACACTCATTTGGCTCCAACCAATCAATAATTCATTTTTAGTTCTGTAGTTAGCTCTTCTTCATCTAATACAGAATATCAATAAGGAATGAGTTTCCACTAAAAGAAGATGTTTTGGAACGTCCACCTCGACCCCTCCTACTTCGTTCTGCTTCCATATTGCCTGCAGATGTGTGATAACTGCTGTGGCATCACCTCCCGCCTTTGCCTGGGCCCTTTTAGAAGTAGTCAATGTAAAATATGCAGAAGTTGCAGTTCTCCAGGGACACAATTGGCTGTTTTGCTCTTAAGGCTGCAGTGCTTTGGAGTCTGACATTTTTGGTGCCTTTGGGGCAGGAGCAGACAGCAATAAACAGCCCTGGCTAATTTTTGCCCTCTGTTTGCTAGCAGCCTGTGCCTGTGTCAGCAGGTGACAGTCCCCAGGCTGCTGCAGTGACAGAAGCCAGGCCATCTTCTGGAAGATGTGGAGTTACTGTGCCTGCTGGCACCAGCTGTGCTCTTGGGGGCCTCTGGCTACTTGTTGCCCAGCAGGGCACAGGGACCATTGCATGTCTGATGTCCTAACTGGTGTCCTTGAAGAGGTAGTTCTGATTTCTGCTACCTGGCCACATCCTTTGTAGGTTACCTCTCCTAGCGAGGGGAGATCTCCAGGACTAGAGGGCGGCCAGATGTGTTCAGGTGGGATGCCGGGAGAGAAGCGTCAGAGTGATTCTCTTGGCCCACCCTCTGCCGTGGTGAGCCTCAGACCTGAGAGAGCAGGCAGTTGATAGCAAGCTGCTCTCCAAAGCACACGCACACTGTCTGAGAAACTCACAGCCAGCTCAGGCAACCTCAGCAGCTGCTTAATGAGTCTTGAGTCATCCGAGTATGCCAAACATCCGGCCAGATGAAATCAGCACTGGCTAATGCAACTCTTCCATTCCCACTGCCCAGTCTGGAGTGAAATGAAAGGCAAGCGCTTTTGACCGAAACCTGGCATGAGCCCCTAGTCACCCAACCTTACGTTTTGTGTGCTATAGGATGCTCTCCAGCAGCAAGGCCAGCCTGCACATCACCTGTGCCTGGGTCAGAGATATGTTATTAAAGAAGGCAACTCCCTTTGCAACCACTTCCTTCTCCAGGTTGGTAGCCCTTGGGCTTCTCAGTGTCACTGGTATATCAGAGATGCTCTGTTACATGGTGATTGACTGGTTGTCCTCTCCCCATGAGATAGTCTGGGCATGTTCCCTTGGGTCAAGGGCTACAGCCTCTCTACCAGCACCTCTTCTAGTGGCCTCTGCTCCTTCTCATCACAATGTACTCTGTGTCCAGCCTCACGTGCCCAGACCTCCTCAGTCCTGATCAGGACAAGAACATAGGAGGCACACAATAAACGTGTTCATCAGTGAAAGAACTGAAATACAGAATCACAGAATCACAGAATCACAGAATGGCTGAGGTTGGAAGGGACCTCTGGAGATCATCTAGTCCAACCCCCCTGCTCAAGCAGGGTCACCTAGAGCACGTTGCACAGGATCACGTCCAGGCGGGTTTTGAATATCTCCAGAGAAGGAGACTCCACAACCTCTCTGGGCAAACTATTCCAGTGCTCAAGAACAAGCAAGGTATCTCTCCTCTGGAAGTTAACTCTTCCTTTCAAAAACCTCATAAACACCTTCCTTTCAAAGAGAAGAGATGAGCTAAATCACAAACACAAACACTGCTTTGGTAGAACTTTGCAGGTGGAGCCTTTTGCCATTGCAGACTCCCTCCAGTTGCATATGCCAAAACTGCAAAGGACAAAAGGGGACTCCCCAAGCAATGATGCAGTGAAATGGGTCAATGTGCAAGGGGGAGAGCGAACGGAGGTGTTAGAGACAGGACTGCCAATCTGCAGGGTAGGGCTAGCTACTAGGCATGGTACTGCATGAAACCCACTTATTTTTGCATTGAGTTTGGTGCCTGACTTTGTTTGCTTAATTGTTTGTTTTCACAGATAGTACTGGGTTGTGAAATCATTTTTGTTGAAAATGTGATCCAGCTCACGTTATTTCACCTAACTGGACTGATGTAGGGCTAAGCAAAAGCTGTTTTGCTGACAGCCCTGGTCCCCAGCCAGTGACAGGCATGCAGGATGTTGTCTTGGAGAATGGTCGTCTTGTGCTGGTGTCAGGTGTGTTACTGGGGGCCCCAGCATAGCACTGTGCCTTGCAACTGGGAGGCGTAAAAGCCAGCTCAATAAAAACTAGTGGCACACAGCTCCGGCTGTCATGTAAAGGTATTATGAATGGGTAGGAGGCGCTTTTGCTATCCAGACTTCTGGGTTATGAACATTAAAAGATGAAGTGGTTTAAGGGCACCTAGGTCTGGGTAGAGAGGGTGTTTGGGGCCTTTGAAACTTGTTGGGGGCAAATGAAAAAGGAAGATGGGAAGAAATGGCATGCTGTCATTTCCAAAGAGTGAGGGAAGCTTTATTCTGACTTAGCCTGCTTCTCTTCTCTTGCATTTGCAAACAGGCTGTCTCAGGAGATGGGCTATTCAGATATAAATTCATTGTTTTAAGGTTGTTTCATGACTCATTTTTAGGGAAAATAAATTGCTAGGTACTTTCTCACAAGTGTTTTGGAGCAAGGTCTGTGTCTTCTTCACTGCTAGGAAAGCAGCTTTCTCCTTCTGAGTGCTGCTACCTCACATAATAATGACAAGACACCACTGCCCTGTGCCGGTATGGATCGCTGCTCTGATTGCCATGTGTGACATAAGACAGATGGATAAGATGTTAGTGGATAAGATACTAGTCCATCCACAATGTAATTCTCATGAAATGTCCAGGAAGGAGATGGAATAAAGCTCCACTGTATTCTTGCTTCCAGGACAGAAATAATATGGTAGATTCACTGGACATTTGCAAGCCCACATCCCTTCCTCTATCCATCATGCTTTGGAAGAGTTAATATGGTCCCTTGGGGAGAGAAAAAACCTATGTGGGATTACAGACAATATTGTAAGATAGCACTGAATAGCTTTTATGCTGATAAGCTCTAAAGTAACTTTTCTCTACCAAACTATAGATTTTAGAAGCTAAGCTCTTTGACCTCTAGCTTAGTTCCAGAATAAATACTTGTTTTTAGATGAGCAGAAAATAAGCTGGAAGTGATGAAACTGATCATATGTTTGAACTTTAATTTTTTTGATGGATGACAGTTATGTGAGTAGCTGCCCTTATGGTTTTTGGTTTAAATCATCTCAGCTTTTAATATTGACCTTTCTGTGAATTAGTGACATCATGAAACCTAGTACCCAGTATAGATTTTGCCAATCTTCTTCAAAAGTCGTTTTATTTGTGACTATCATATTTGTAAGAGAGAGGGTATTTCTGGTATCTTAGGCATCTTAAGTCCTGGGTATTTTTTGTCCTACTGATGTAAATGAGGTTTTCCCAGAACTGACACTAGTGAAGTGTTGTCTCAAGTTGAAGCTGTTTGGACCAAAGTTCTTTCCTCCAAGGTTTGCCCTAAGAACTTGATTTCAAAATGCTGAAAGTAAAAGGGAATTTTGGAAATTCTAGTTAACAAGGAGGAGGCTGATGAGCTTGGCCATTGATGAGGAAGGCTCTCTCTCAAATTCTGTTCTTGAGAAATGCTGTATGGGCTGCCTTTCAGTTCCAGAGCTGAGAAGTACTCCCCTGGGAGACTGAAAGAGTTGGAGAATTTAGGAACCTTCTAACAGCCTATTTGCCCTTGTTTTGAGATTTTATTAGCTGGAATGTTGCCCAGCCTTTCTTGGGTGTGAAGGGGTGGCTCTGGGCAGATGGCCACCAGGGTGTGTGGGCATCTGTAAAGTCCAGACACAGAAGGAACTTAAGAAAAGTCACCTGCTTTGAGCAACCCAACATGCTCTCATGAAGTTGCTCACTGAACTGTATTCAATACGCTCTACTTAAGGTCCCTGTGAAACTGAAACTTTATCTTGTGTAAACTGTGATTCAAAGTTATCAAATTGCCAGTTATCCAAAACAATTTGTTAAAGTCTGCTATTTAAAGAAAAAAGCATGTTTTTGGAGTGGTGAGCCAGACATTAGTATACCTCCAAGATGGAACTTTACAATTGTATCTATGGTTTGTGGTTTACACATCAGATAGATAGGAATCTAGTTTCAGTATGAAAATATTTAACTGACATCTGGTTATAGATTTGGTTGCAACATCCTTCAGTTGGGGTTAATAACCTGCACAGTAGAGTGGGCAGGATTTCCTGAAGGAATCAGACTCCAGCTCATTTGTGGAGGTGACTCTGGGATGATCATAGGTTACTTATAGGAAAGGGGGTGGGAGGAGGAAATGATGTGAGGATGTCTAGAATCATCTGTGGAGAAGTAGTATTTAGGGATGGGGAAGTTCCCTACCTCAGACCCTAATTGCTGGGGAAGAGGCATGGGGGTTATTTTGGTGCATACGCATTTTGCCCCTCTCTGGTACCCTGGGATGGGAAACCACAACTGGCTGGCCAGTAGCCGCTCCCCAACTTTTCACTGTGAGGAAGTTTTAACCTCCTCCTTTCACTTGAGAGGGGCATTGGGGTCTTTCCAAGCAGGTTGAGAAGAGGTTGGGTCAGGATTTGTTGGCTCCAAGCCTGTGCAGCAATAATCTCATGCTTCCTGGATGGAGGCAGAAAGGGTTGTTCCTACCTTTGAAGGGGAAGGAGGCTTTGGAGTTTCTGCTGCAGCTTCTTCCTTCTTTTGGGGCTCCGGTGAGCGGCCAAAGTGAAGGCATGATTTGTGACATGGTGAATCCGTGCTCCTTTCCTCATGTCCCCAAGATTTAATCTGATTGTTAGATCTGTGGGCAGCAGGGAGTTTCTCCTTGATTAGACAGACACCACCGGTTGGGGTTTGCTGCCTTCCACTTTGGTGTG
This sequence comes from Apteryx mantelli, assembly GCF_036417845.1. NCBI lineage: Eukaryota > Metazoa > Chordata > Aves > Apterygiformes > Apterygidae > Apteryx > Apteryx mantelli. Next base: position 44,789,479 of record NC_089980.1, on the reverse strand, counting down.
GAGCACTGACAATTTTTGATGGTCACATGCGACATTCATGCAAACAACAGCCTGCTACTGCCAGGGCTGGGAGAGAGCCTTGCGCTCTTCTCTCTTTCTGTGGCACATTACATTTGTGGTATTCGGCCTTTGCTACAGCTCTGAAGTGAGGTGTAAGGTGCTGGGAAGGACTTTGTGGCCCATGGCATGAAGAATGGATGTTTTGTGGGTTCTTCCGGACTGAAGTGGCTGTGTCCTGTTTGCTGGCACTTGTAGAGGACTGCACATGCTGACTGTCCAGCTTCTGTGCCCCTCTGCTGCAGTACTGACTGATTTGATGGTTCATTGATTTGATTCAGGTTTGATTGTTGTATTGGTTTATTTATTGTTCAAGTCAATATTATTAACGGCCACTTAACTTGGGAGAGAGGGATAGGCATGCTTGAGTTTTGTTTTATTTTTGTAATTACTGAAATGTTGAAGTCTGAGGCCAAATCATACCTTCTTCAGCAAGTAACATGTGTCCAGCACTTGGGACAAACATCAAATGATCAACCTAAAACAAGAAAACTGCTTTTCTGAAGTTAGCCTTTGGTTCTTAGGCCCAGACCCATGAAGAGTCCCCCTTTCCAGTCCCCCAATACTGGGAGCTTAAAATATGAACTCCTGGGCAAATGATAATAGATGAGCCCAAATGAATTCTCCCCTCCAATAAGTGATTTAATATCTCAGGCTGCCGCAAAAGACTTTTCTTCTGGAACTGTGATGTAAGTGTAAGGTGAAGTACTATCCACGGTGACTGTGTGTGTATATTCCTATCAGCTATATTAGCTGGGGACATACAGGTGAGGGCCAAGATGTCTGTATCCTTAGGCTGATGATACATATAGTTTGGGCAGGAAAAAAGCTGTTTTGGCCTCTTGATCTCTCTGTAGGTTAAAACAATTCTGCTGATAGCTGAAGGCCTGTCCTGTTACCTCCACTTGTCACTGTCTCTGCTGCTTGCTGCTAAAGGATCATACGAAGATCCATAGAGAGACAGGAAAAAATAGAGGGAAATTTGTAAGGAAAGAGGAGCAAATCCTTATAACCTGACATAGTCATTGACTATGGGAGAAGCAGCTAGCATATAAAATCAACCCAGAAAGACAAACTGAGTGATGGTGCTGTGCTATCATGGATGTTTTTCTTCCTTCCCAGGAGCTGAAGATCTTTGGACAAACTCCCTTGTGACAGAGGCAAGTGAAACTGCCAGTGGGTGGTGCATGGGCATCTCTAATGCCTGAAGACACAGGCCGTGCGCTGCCTGTGCCCGCTGCATGTATTCTATTTATACCACAGCAGAGGGAGTGTTGGCAAAGCATCTCCGAGGAGCAACCTTTTGTTTTATCTGTAGCTGCTCCCTGTTAGTGCAACTGAAACACACATAATCACCATAATACGGATCGTGTGATTAACTGGTTCGGTCTCCAGCTACCCTGCTGCAATTGACTCTGTGATCGCCTGATTATTGCACCTAGCATAGCTGCAATTTCTTACAGTGAAGGAAGCACCTGAAATACCTGAGGACATTTTGGATCTGCTCACCTGCCTACTTCTCTCAACAGCTCATTACATTCTGGCCTGTTTTCCATGCCTGTTAGGAGGCCTGATCAAAACATTGCATTTCCTTGTGCTCTCCAGGCTCCGCGCTGAGGGACTATGTTGGAAATCAGAGAGTGAGCTGTGTGTTAAGAAATAGCTCTGGCACTAAAATGTTTAAAATTACTCTTTGTTTCCCTGACTTCTCTCCTAATTTAGATTATCCAAATCCAGATTCCCTCCAGACTTGTCCACAAGATGGAATTCTAAGAAAATACTGTTTTGTTTCATTTGTTTTTTAATGTCCACATTTCTCACATTTCCTGTTCCAATTTCAAACTGGGTCTGAGCTCCTCCACTAACATTGCCTGGGCTATTCTTTTGGGGATCTGAGAGAGGGGAGAAAAATAAACGAAGTAGAGGCAATGTGTTTCTTGGATTTCCCCCCTTTGCAGCCACAGGTTCTTTTAAGCAAGCTGGTAAAGAATTACTGACATTCCTCTATTTTCAGGCCAAATGGAGGGATTAGATGAAGGGTATTACTAACATGGGTCAAGATTTTAAAAAATGGAGGCCTAAACTTAGGCTCCTAAATTTGTATTTTGAGCCCCTAAATAAGGGCTTGATCTTGTGTCCTTTGAAGTCAATGCCAAAGCTTCCACTAAATTCAATCTGCAAGATGAAGTCCTAAATTACGGTCAGGTTCTTAAAAGTTCTCAGCGCCTCACAGCTCCAAATAAGTCATCACTCAGCCTGTTTGCAAATCACACCACTTACTTAAGTGCCTAAACACGGAGTCTGTGCTTTTAGGTATTCCATATTTAAAATCCTGCCTGTTGATTCTGTCTTACTTTCCACCTTAGGAGCCATTGACATGAAAAAGATAACAAGGCTAATAAAGAAGTGTAGCCTGCACATGCATTTATTTGCTTTTTTGGTGAATGGTACTTAGCACCAACATGCTGGATTCTATGGGAATGTTGGTATCTCCTGTCCTCATATTTATTACTGTGCAACTTTAACATGGAAAGCACATGGGTGTCCTTGCTTGTGCCAGAATTCATGAAAGTACATGACCATTTGCACAAATTTCTCATACACTACTCTCCTGATAACAGGATGTTGGCAGGTGGGAAGATCACAGGATCCAGATGAAACATAAGGTGAGATGAGCAATCCTGTAGTGGTAATTTTAGAAGCTGGGTTCTGTACATTATTTACAGTACATTGTAGCTTTAAGGGGATAAGGGTCCCCTGCTCCACTGGTGAATTTCATCTTTTTTTGTTAGATTTCTTTGTGGGATTTTCAACTGTGCAGCAGCCTTGGGGATTTCATCCATCCAGAGGAATGTTAAAATTACAGCTTATTTGCAATAAGGGTACATTCATTCATAAAATCTCACTTAGCATGGTGAGGGGGAGGCACCTTGAATCTTCCATCAAATGAAGAAAAAAAGTAAAGAGTGAGTTATCTGCTTTCTGCTGATCTGAAGCTCAGAGGCCTGGCATGAGGAGGGAGGTGCTCAGAGTGAACTCTGTGACAGAGTCGGAAATGGTTCATGCCTCCAGGAACTTCAATTTGGCTTTACCTTCGGTTAATGAAATATCCCCTCTTTTTCCCTGGAGGCCTTAAAGTCTCCCTGTCTCTTGGAGGACATTTTTGGCAACTGCATTTTGAATACGGGAAACTCCAGTTATTTTGGACTGATACTTGTTTCTTCAGAAAAACTTTTGCAACAATTAGTAAAAAAAAAAAAAAAAAAGGAGAGAGAGAAGAAAAAGGGATTCTTTTGCAATGTGAAACGTGATCCCTGAGGGGAAAGGGGTTATATTCTCCTCCAAGCTTTTAAATAGGCTTGACTTCTCCCCCTCACCAGACAGAAACCGCTGGGTACAGGCGGTCTGGGGTATGACCCTGCAACCAGGGGAGCGGAGGGCCTGGACGGGCGCTGGAGTCGCTCCTTGCTCAGACAGACCTGTCACTCATCTCCCAGCCTTTGTCGCGATCAGTGTCACCCTGGCGACATCCCCGAAGACAGCGTGAGGGGGTGACACAAAGTGTTTAAAAGATTAACAAAGGGAAGAACAGGTCTAAGAGCTACCAAAGGCAATGATTTTTTTTTGTTTTGTGTGTTTCCCTCAACCAGCAGGTGCCTCTATAGAGCCAACGCTTTGCCTGTATCATTAGGAGTCTGTGGCACTGCACTGAAATACCTGCTTTCTAATGATAATATGGCCTTTTCTTTCGTTGGTGTCTTTTTCCAGTTGCCCTTCCTCCAGCCTGTGGTGAGCCCCACGAATTTACCCAGTCTGGACTTCCACTCCATCCACCACCCAAGGTCCTTGAAGGACGGTGGCAGGAGATAGATTTATATATGTTGACACTCGCACATTGTTACAATATCCCATATGAGGAAATTTTGCGGGTGACGTGAGTGAAGGAGCCTAGCTGGGGAATGCCTGTGGCAACTCCAGTGAGACGAAGCTGCCTTTTTGCCCTTCGGATGCCTTCCCAGAAAGTGGGATGGGGTTTGTCTGACAAAATCTTTGCTCCCTTCAGTATAATGTCCTTCTGCACACTCGGGCACCCAATGAGTGGGCACAAGCAGGCCCCTTGAGCTAACCAGGGTTTACGCTGGATAAAGAGAAATTAAAGCCGACTAAGGGTGAGCCGCCCCCCCCCCCCCCGCTTTAGCACGTAGGGGCTAAAAAATCACCATCTCCAAAAAGCGGAGGCCTTGGGGGTGGGGGGGCTGTAATCGCGGTTCGTCCCTTCCTGCCCCCTCCCCCCAAGGGTCCTGCTGGACTTTGGAGCGATTCCCACGGAAAAGGTGAATTTTGACCTGAAGGTGTATTTTGCCGCCGGGACAAAGCGGGTGGTGGAAGAGTGGCTTGTCAGGGTGGCGTGTGCGTGCGTGTGTGTGTGTGTGTGTGTGTGTGAGGCAAGGGCGGCGAGGGGGCCGAGACGTGGGGGCCACGGGCGGGGGGGGGGCGCGGTCACGAGTGGCCGCGGCGGCGGGGCGAGGGGAGGGGAGGGGGGCGCGCACCCCTTTACCTCCGTGGCCTTTTCGCTGAGCGCGGAAAGGGATGGGAGGGGAGGAGGGAGGGGAATCGTCGGCGAGGGTGGGACTTTGCCGGAGCGTCTCTCCCTGCGGCCGCGCCGAGCAGTTGCAGAGCGCCGGCGAGCGGGCGGTGGGGCGGGCGCTGCGCGGGGAGCGGGCGCTGCGCGGAGCCGCCGCTGGAGTGCGCGGAGCCCGGCCGCCGCGGCGCCGGGGGCGAGGAGCGCACGCCGCGCCGGCGGGGGACAGCGCGCCGCGGGAGCAGCCCTCCCCGGGCACCGGGACCTGCTGTTGGCTTGCCGCCTTGCTTTATCCTCTCGTTTAATTTATTTTTCCCCACCTACACTTTGATCCGCTGGGATTTTTTTTTTCTCTTTTCCTGCAGAGCTTCCCCCCGCCCCAGTTCCCTCCCTCTCTAGCCAGTTTGGATTTTTTTTTTTTAATTCTGATTTTTCTTTGAGCGGTGGACAGAGAGAGGGAGAGAGAGACAGAGAGGGCAGGAGGAACGCGCTCTGGTCGTCCCCTCCGCTTCACCGCCCCGAGTTGACGGAGAGGGGTCGGGCCGAGCCGCGGCGGTGGGACCAGCCCCTTCCCCCCGGGAAGGCGACCCCGGCTCGGGGAGCCGCAGGAGGAGGCCGCCGCGCAGAGGGGGCGCAGGACGAGAGATGCATTGAAACTTTCCGCGCAAAGTTTGGCGTGAGCGCGTGAGACCGTGCGAGCGCGGCGCGGGTGCCCGCTGCCTGCCTGCCTGCCTGCCCCCGGCGCGGGGAGCGCGGCCGCGCACCGGCGCCGCTGTGGAGCTCGGATTGCGCGGCGGCGGCGGCCGGACGGCGGCGGGGGCCGGGCGGCCGCGGAGCCTGCCCTCGGCCCGGCGGAGCGCCCACCCTGAGCAGCAGCGGGGGCCGGCGGAGAGCCGGGCTCATGGAGGGGTGAAACCGGCGACCCCGAAGAGGAGCCCCCTTTCCCCGGACCCCCTTCGCAGCGCCCGGCCGGCGGCACCCCAGGAGGCGGCGGCGGGCACGGAGGCGGCGCGGGCGAGAGCGCGGCGGGGCGGCGGCGGCGGGGCGGCGGCGGCGAGGCGGAGCGCGGCGGGCCCCGCTCCGCGGCGTGCGCCGGCAACCATGAACTTTCTGCTCACTTGGATCCACTGGGGGCTGGCGGCACTGCTCTATCTGCACAGCGCGGAGGTAAGCGGGGAGGCCCGGGGCTGGCGGGCGGGGGGCGCGCGGCGGCTTTTGTGCCGGCCGGCCGGCCGGGGAGGCGGGGGGCAAGGGAAAAAGACTTTCTTTTTCTTTTTTTTTCCCCTCCTTTTTTTTTCGCGACCCCCCCGCCGCCCACCTGCTCGGTGCGGTGCCCCTGTGCTGCCCATTGTGCTGGCACAGGGGAGCCCGGGTGGGTGCTTGCAGCGCGCACATACGTGTCTGTATATATATATATATATTTATATATACACGCACACACTTATATATACGTGTGTGTGTGTGTGCGCGGTGCTGGAGGGGGGAAGAGTGCTCCCTGGCGCTTCGCAGGCCCCCCGAGGAGCCGGGAGTGCCGCGTGGGGTGTCCGCGCACGTGTACGCGCACTGCACGTCCCTGGCGTGGGGCTCCCGGCGTGGCGCGGCGCGGCGCGGCGAGGAGCGGAGCGGAGGGGCCAGCGGCGTGGGATCCCGGCCGGGGCCGGGGCCGGAGCTGGAGCCCTGCGGGCGGCGCGGGGCAGGGAGGCAGCGCGCTGGCTTCTTGCATCAGCCTCTCCTCCCGTCCTCGGGTCTCCTGACATTGCAAAAGGGTGTTTCGGCGGTATTTGCCTTGGGTCCCAGCTCGGGTTCGTGCTGCCGAGTGGAGTTCAAAATACCTAGCTGGAAAAACAAATAGAGATCAAAGAGGACAAAATGGATTCTGAATTTCTTCCAGATTGATTTTTTTTTTCAAAATGCATATCTCCTGCACTGAGATTACAAAACCCCACATTTTTCTCTTCCTCCTCGGTCACTTTTACTTTTGCCTCATTGTCATTCCTGAAGGATTAGAAACCAACTCTTCCTCCTTTTCTTTTCCTTTATTTATTTTTTTTAAAGAAAAAAGCTGTCTGTGCAAACCTGTCCCATAAATCTTTCTGTTTTTAAAATAATCAAAAGGGCCGTGTTGCCAAGAGATATGAAGGGGTTTAGTCAGTGTCCACGTGAAAGTGGCAGTGTTTGCTAGGCAGACATGGATTATGTTTTAAAGGCTATAACAGGTTAGTTTTCTCCTGCCATTTCTCCACAGCACTTGGAGAGAATGTTGGCTAGATCATCTCTCAGAATCATGAAAATAAATGCCGTTTGCAAACTAATCAGTTATTCACATTGTTTATTCAGCACCGATGCTGGAAGGTAACTCCCCAATTAGGAGCCATTTCAGCAGTAACCGAAGTCATGCAGGCATTGCATGCTTTGTTTCTAGCCTGTTATATCTCTACTTTCTTTAGTGACAGGCATACGTTAGACTGTGCTCCGTAGGAGCCACGGCTCAGCTCTCATTATGAGTGTGTCACAGAGCAGGTCCGTGCAGCCTGTGTGCCAGATCTGGTTTATGGGACAGTTGTTTCCGCTCTCTAAGAGTTTTTCACTGTCACCTAAACCAGGGTTTCTTTGCCTCCCAGCTCCTGAGTAAACTCTTGAGTACAATAGAATCAGTTCCCTGCCTATCGGTTAGACACTCTGTATTGGTGTCTAGTGATAATACCCTTCAACCCTCCCCTTGCTCCTTCTCCCCTCCCCTTCCTGAGATGAAACTGTCGATCAGGTAGAGTCCAGGTCTGTCTGTCCTCAGGAGTTGTGTAAAAGCCTCATGCTGCCTTTTCCCCTAGGCAGGAGGATTGTGCTGATGAAAAAAAGAAAGAAGATAATGGTGGGAAAAAGTAGGCAAAAATTCAGGCGGACAGGGGGATGTTGTGGGCATAAATATATGAGAGATTGCTAGACGTTCAGATAGTTGGGACATGTGGGCCATATAAGTGCTCAGACAGCTAGATGGTGAGGTCCGTCCTTCAGTTCTGTCCTTATTTGTCCGTTGGTCGCCTGGGCACCACGGTGATGGGAACGTTAGAAATACCAGCAGATCTCACGTAGGCAGCTTGACGATGGCTGTGGGCATGGCAGAAAGCATGACTCTTCACGTCGGGAGTAGGGCTTTGTGCTTTGATGATAATATTTATCTATACTGTTAATCAGACTGTCATGCTGAATAAAACCTATCTAGCTAGCCAGGCGCGTTGGAGAGAATTAAATAAAAGCCCTGGCAGAGGCTGAGTTGGGAAAGCAGGGTCCAGTGCATGTCAGGCTGCTTTCCTAAAGGTAAGGGAGGAGAGGCACTGGAATCACAGTGCTCCTCTGGTGAAGGCAGCAGGGGGATGTCTCGCTATTGAGGGAGTTGTTACGGTTGCTCCTGCAGTGAGGCCAGGACAGTGGGAAGTTGTGTCATGATCTGGGCTGGGAAGCACTGGTGCCACAGGTGTCTGCCTCCACTTGTGGCAATAGCCTTGCTGTGTAGGACAGGGAGAAAAGGTGGCTTCACAGTGCCACCGTCCCAGCTGTTTGCCATTGCCTGAGCTGCAGTGTACGGTCCTCATGCCCCGTGGGGTCAGGGAGATTGGGGTTGTTGTTCCCTTCCAGGCCCCTGTTTTCTAGAGAATGGGGAATGGCCGGTTGCTCCTGATCTTCCTTTGTTTGAGGGTCTCGGCTGCAGGTTGGTGGCAGGTTACCCATGACAAGGGTCTGGGAACTCTTCCTTCCTGCTCTGAAAGGCAGTGGGACCTGGCTACACCAGCTGTATCGCTATAGGGAAGAGGCAATGATCAGACACTGAGGGAGGGAGAGCGAACCTGTGACTAGACTGCTAATGATCACACCCCCACCAGGCTCGCTGCTTTTGGTATGTCTCTGCGCCAGGCCATGCTGGGAACCACCAGAACCTGCCTCCCAAGCCCTTCAGCAGACGGGACGCAGTGGGTCACCTTCCCGGAGCCGCTGCTCGCCCTTGCTCTGAGGACACGCTGAGAGGAGAGCTCCTTGGGGAGCAGAGCAGAGGGAAGCCCATGCTGACACCTCGGAGGGGCTCGCTAATTCCTCAGTAAACCCAAATATGTTCTCCTCTCCTTTCTGCTCTGTGTCAGAGGTGCCTCTGCTGTGCTGGCAGCTTGCAGGATTACCAACCACTGTCTGAATGTGCAATGGAGAAGGAGTGCAGTGAGTTTCCCCCCCATCCCTTAAGTAGAAACCGCTGAGAAGAATTTCTAGCGCCTAAGACGAAAAGTGCCTTAACTCCTGTCCCAGAGTCCCTCTCAAAGTGGATGGATTGTTTGTTCCAGTCCTAAACAGTTACAAAGCTCTTTTAATGAGGCTGCACAGATTAGGGGGAGGGGAAGGGAGAGAAAGAGTACTGGTGGTGTTGGTGAGGGGGGTGATGGTTGTAGAGGAATGACTTGATTAACCTTTTCTCTCCCTCCAGAGAATAACTTGCTTCATGCTGGAACTGGAGGAGAAGGCAAGGTGCAGACACACAGACGGGGTGAGGAGGGTCGATTTGTTAGGGAGAGTTTTGTCCCACTTCAAAACGTGCATTTGCTTTGACCTCCAAAGGGCACAAAAAGAAACTTCCCCTTGGTTAGCCCCATTCCCAGCGTCATTTACCCCTCTCATGAGCTCAGGGGTTGCTTCCACACCTCTGGGAAATGTTGAAAATCTATTGGAAAGAAATCATGTTACAGAGCTGTTGAGTAATTCCAAAAACCAGCAGAGGAGAGCATGACCTTCAGGCTTCCGCTGAAGGGCATGCTGGGCCTGCTTGTCCCTTGGAAGGCTTTTGGTTTTCAATTGCTCTGCATGATCTGTAGCAGCTTGGTCTGAAGTGAGGCAAAATCCCCCACCCCATCTACTGTTCTGGTGGACAGGCTTTGAGGGCACCAGCCGCAGGTGAAAGGCACCGCCAAAAGGGCAGAGAAGTTTCTCAGCATAGTAGGCGAACACCATGTTACTGGTAGTTCTGAGAAACCTTTCAGGTTTCTAGTGAGAGCTCCCCTTGAGTGCTCAGAAACAGCATGCAGAGCTCAGCCATGGGGGGTCCAGCACCCTTGTTCACCCCACTCCAGGTAAGCTTTGTACCTATCTCAGTTTCCTTCCTCTCAGGGTGGAATTGCAACCTGGGTGTAGGTGAGCTCTGGGAGAGGATTCAAGGTCTTGTTCCAGGTACATCGAGGCAGGGAGAGGTGCTGGCCAGGTGGCAGGTGAGCAGTGAAAGTATGTGGCTTACATCTGCTTTCTGACACCTGTGCACCATGTGTGTGTGTGCAGGGAAGTAGGGGAATTGGCAGCAGAAGGCTGGGCAGCCTCACATGGAGAATGCGCAGTGGCCCTGGAGATGTCTCCGAGCTAATTTTGCTCAGTCCATCATGGTCATTCTGTGCGTGAAGCACAAATCCCTCTGCGGAAGGTCTTGGGGGCATTGTGACTTGGATAGGCTTATTCAGCTAGTGATTCTCTTCCTGTGCTATGACACAAATTGGGGCTTTTCTGCCCTGATGCGGTTTTCTTTTGACCCACAGATCTTGGGGTACTGAGTGGCTTTGGAAGGCCACCGCAATCTCCGCTGCCTCCATTTTGTTTGTGCTGTTGCAGTGACCTTCACACTTCAGGAACAAAACTGTTCCTCAGAACCTGCTTTTTAAACTGTTATCACAGCCCTAGCACTGCGGTTGGACACAGGGCCCCTCCTTCCCAGGGAAGAAAGAGATCCATGCATGGGGTGGCTCAAGCCTGGGCTGGTTTGTTATGCCCAGGTACGGAAGGACTCAGCCAAACAGAAGCAAGGAGCTAGGTCAGGAGAGCCTTAGACAAAGGGAAGTGTGCACGGACACAAAGGAATGGGAGAGGGCTTCTGGGGCTTAGCCAGCTCTCTTTCTGCCGCCTTTTATAAGCCGGCACTTTTAAAAGGTGCTCACAAAGTGGTACTTGCCCTATGCGCAGGGCCGCATAGAAGACCATAGGTAGCAGATTCCTATTGTGAGCTTGAGGTGAACTTTGCCTGCTTAATTCAGTCATGTTTCTGTCTGGAATTATAACTGTGAGATCGGGGGGCTTTTTCTAAGCCTAAATACAGTGCATCGCTGATAAAACAGTATTTTGTTGCATGTGTCGCTACTATTTTTAGGCCTTTGCTGAAATGCAGCCATGTCTGGGGTGTGTGGCATCACACAGGTGGCAATATACATTGCACAAGTGAAGAGAGTGGGGCATTTTCTGGTTTTGGTTCAGAACTGAACAGCAGGGGGAAACCTGACTTGGCTGGAAAGTTAAGTCAGAGCTAAAAGCCTCACACAGAGCAGGAAGAGTGGAGTTTTTGTTACACCTGGAGTTGGAAAGACTTCCTTAGCAAAGCAGTCTGACATTTCTCCATCCTGATCTTGGGGTGGGTTACCTATTTCCACTACTGCCTGCTTCAGCTGCCTGGAAGTGCCCCTGGTCCCCCTAGGACAGCGGGGATGAACGCAGAGCTCACTTTGGTGAGCTTGGGGCCTTTTTTTTGTGCTCAGGCAGTAGGTGGGAGCCCTGGGAGGGGAGCCTTGCCTCGGCTGCGCCATGGGGCGGCTGGGGACCGGGCTCCTCACATGAGGGCGTGCAGCACCCTCTGTGCCAAGGGGAGAGGAGGGAAACCAGGGCCGTTTCGTGGAATTACTCGCAAAAGCAGTGCTGTAACAGTTAACCACTCTGACACGGGGCCAGATATCGACACCTCTGTGGCCACCACCACTCAGCGACAGACATATGTGACATTGAAAGAGGAGTGATGCCCTTTCGAGCCTGACAGCCTGTCTCCCCCCTCAGCCCTCCCCGCTCCTCTTGTCAGCTGGGTTCACCTTTATGGTGGGGAAAAGGAGGCTCGGGGGAGAAAAACAGGCCAGTGGTTGCTTTAAAAGCAGCACGAGAGCCCGCGGCCCTCCCGGGTCAGCTGCGCGAGGCAGGCCCCTTTTGGAAATACCTTCCGCTAACTCGCCTTGGAGCGTGAATGTGGACAAATCTCCTGGCATATTTGTCATGTCAGCATGAGAAGGTCACCAATGTTATTTTTCTCCTCCACTCCCCCCCCCCGGCCCCCCAGCCCCGATTTGCTCTCCCATTTTTGACCTTAATCGTTGAAAATGCCTTTTGAGGGGACGAGTTTCCCCCTCCTCGGGATCGAGTGGCCGGGGCTGGGCCTGCCCCCCTGCTGGGGCCTGGGGGGGCACCACGCCGCCCCCCTGCCCCACTTCTCCGCCCTGGCCGCCGCATGATTTTTATTTCGGCTTCTGCGCCGAGGGAAGGGGAAAACAAAAGGTCCCTGTGTGCCCGCCTGGGCCGCGGGAGGGGGGACAGCTTCGCCTCGGAGGGCGCCTCTGGGGGAGGCCCCCGGGCCGCCCCCAGCCCCCTAACCGCCCCCGGGGCCGGGTGGCGGCTCCGCGCTCTGACTAATTTTCGGTTATCTTTGCAGTTGTCGAAGGCTGCTCCTGCCCTGGGGGATGGGGAGCGGAAACCCAATGAAGGTAAGCGCTGGGCGTCTTCCCTTTCAGCGCCTGCCGGGCCGGGGGGAGCAGGGGGCGGCCGGGGGGCGCGGGGGGAGGCGGCCCCGGCCGCCGCCGAGCGCCAACACCGCCCCCTCCCGGGCGGCGGCGGCGGCGGCGGCGGCGCGGCGGGGCGGGGGGGCGCCGCCATTAACCCCTTCGCGGCGGCAGCGGCGTCGCCCCCCGCCCCGCGCCCCCCCGCCCCGCGCCGCTGTGGGGCCGCCGCCGTGGGGCCGCCGCCGTGGGGCCGGAGCGCGCTGCGGGGCCGGCCCAGCCCGCCGCGCCTTTCCCACAACTCTGGGAAACTGCGTGCGTGCGCCCGTGCACACACACACAGACACACACACGCGTTCATGTATATAAATAAATAAATAAATAAATGCGCACACAAAGAGCTGCGTAGCTGCGAACAGTTTCCTAGGGATTCGCCACAGTGCCGTAGGAACGAATTTGTCATCGCTGCTGCCTGCCCCGGCGCCCGGCTCGGTGGCGAGGGCTGATCCCTGAACAAAGGCCGAAGCAGCGCCCCGACCCCGCTGGGACCACGAGGCAGCAGGTCTCCGGGGGAGAAAAAAGGAGAAAAAAAAAAAAAAAAGGAGAAGCAGCCCCAGCAGCCTGGGCTGATTTTCCAGTTGTCCCTCCCCGCAGTCCCCAGTCCCCCCCAGGCAGGCCAGGACGCTCTTGCTAAGCACAGAGCCAGGCTTGAAAAACAGGCGCTTTTACCCTGGCTTGAGCTAGCAGCGCCAGCGGGTTCAGGGGACAGCAGCATGCTCCGATAGGCCCTGCGCAGGTTGTCGCTGGCGGTCGAGCAGAGGTGGGGATATCGCCTGGTGAGGAAACGTGGCGGCACCTCTGCAGCCGTTGTGATTTTGTGCAGCTCCGGCTGCCCAAGGGCCAGGCTGCGGCAGAGCCCCATGCCCCCTCGGTCTTTGCAAGTACCTCTGTGTGTAGGCCAGAAGAGCAGTTAGCACTGGGGCAGTCAGGGGCGCCTCCTGCCAGCTCCCTGCCCGGTGCTGCCCTGCATGTTGTGGCAGGTTGGCTTTTCCTCCGCGGTGCTCAGTTCGGAAGGGGGTAAAAGTGCTGTGGACTGGGGAGCCTTCAGGCTGAGGTGATCATCAGCTGCTTTAAGACCATCCTGAGCTGTTGATGTTTTTCCCATACCTTCTCAGTGGAGCAGCCCACTCACCGCCTTGCCGGGTCTTGCAGGGGCCTGGCAGGTTGTGACCTCCCAAGTTATTCCAGCTGGAGGTCAGCAGAGGGCTCCAGCAGTGTGGGCCCAGATTGGCTTTTTTTTTGTCACACTCTATTTCAATTTCTGTAACTTTATTGGTATGACAGACTGCCTGTGTGTAGCCAGAGGTTTGTGGCAGGCTGCACTGTTGATAGGTGTCCATTTTGCTTGGGCATCCATTTGTGATTTGCTGGCGGGCTGCCGTGTGTTGTGCTTGACCCTTGCTCCTGCTGAAGTCAACAGAGGAAGGTTCAGTGACTCCAGAGGGATCAAGATGGAGCCTGCTGTGAGGCTTACTTTGGTAACCAGTCCCTCTGCTGTTGGCGTAAAAGAGGTAGTATACTCATCTGTGCCATTTTTTGTGGCCAGCCACCTTCCTGGGGACAGGAAGAGTTGAACAGAATGTAATTCCCTGTCACAAGAAGGCTGCTGGGTCAGGGGGAGATGTGAGTGGTGGGACTTCAGTGCTCTTGCCTTGGTGCTATTCCTGGTTCTGCAATGCAAATACATATGTGAGCTAGAAATCAGGACTGGTGGCATTACTTGGCTGTACTTCTGTCCTGCTGTATGACCTTGGAGGGCCTCTCTCTGTGCCTCAGTTTCTGCTGTGTCAAGACGGGACAGTGACATGCCTCTTTTCCACAAGGACAATTCTGCAGCTCCTTCTACTAAAGCTCTTACGGATTTGGGGGTGGGCTAAGAGGTGATTCTGTGTCTTTGGCCATTTTGTGCTTGCTCTGAGATGTCAAACTCTGACAGATTTTCATTTGGGATGGACTTACTCTGGTTGGAGACTGCAATTTTAGCTTCAGCCCCTACCCTTTTGCGCTCAAAGAGCCTTCCACATGTTTTGTGGCATGGGAAGTTGTAGAGGAGTCAGACAAACACTCTTTGTTTGTTTCACGAGAAAAGATTTTCTGGTATAAATAAAGGAAACCACCAGCACTTGTGGCTGCACTCTTATTTTTAAAAGAACAGTGTGTCTGTATTGCTGCTAAGCCATTGACGGGGAGGGAGGCAAAATGATCACAGACTTGCTCCTTTTCTAGTCTAGCTTGTTTCCACTCGACTGCTCCAAATTTGGACTTGATCCTGTCTGTTGTGGGTATGCCTGCCCTGAAGAGTTAATGTGGGCCCTTACTAGGTTTTAACCTTACTTCCCCCTCCATTCACAAAGAAGAACTTCTGACTCAAATCTGGAGGTGTTTTACAGGTTAGGGGTGTGGGTTAAATGTGGTATTAAGTTTTAATATGGGCTGAGGCCATGCAGGAAGGGAGCAGGCCGAGTGGTGTTAGTCCTTCAGTGACCTTCCTGTATTTCCCCGTGAAAGACAGACATGTTCTTCTGTCACCGACACAACCAATGGAAAGGAAGCATAGGCTGAATCAGCCCGACAAAGTGTGGGATATGACTCCAGATATCTAGGTGTAAATGTTGATACAGTAGCAAGGGCAGGGCTCTGTTGTGGGAATGACTCTACCTCAGTCACATGCTCAGGTTTGGGTACCAATTGTGCAGATTAACTATGGAGCATTGAATAGTGTGTGTGTTGAATGCTCTATGTCCAGTGAAATCCAGCCAAGGGGACTTTCATGGCAGGACATTCTGATTGGCAGCTGGATGAAGATTCCCCTTTTCCTTTACAGAGGCTGATTCAGACTTTGGAAAATCATCATACATTAAGTAAAGGCAAAAACTCCCGGATTCTTTATGGGAAGCATTTGGTCCTGTCAGCTCTCCCAGATCTCAAGTATAGTCATCAGGGCACAGCCGTGAAAGTAAAGACTCTGCAAAAGAAATTGAATGTGCTGTTTTGTGGTCAGTCTGTAGTCCAGATTCACTGGTATAATCCAGCTGCTCATGCAGTGCAAACCGTTGGAAAGCATAGTAGAACTGAATCAGTTTCACTTCAGTTTTCTGCTCAGTTTCTGCCTCCTTATGCCCCAGACTAATTCAGGGAGCAGCCTTTGATTTGCACAGGTAACAGTTGCTTTCCCTCCCTCTTCTCTTCCTTCTGTCCCCTCACCATGGGTCTGTGAGCATTTTTATCCAGAACTGTGCCTTTATTGCCAGAGTACCCAGATCCTTTCTGTTGGCACAGTGTGAATAATCAACAGTGCTGATCTGTGGCTGTCATTGTGACTGCAGAATTTCCCACATATTAAATTGTTCAACTTGTTGGAACATAGGCAGTGACTAAGGTCACTCTGAAGGGGAACAGGAAGAAGAAGGTAGCACAGACAAGACAGGAGGAGAGACAGGAGACATACTGCAGTTAGGGGAGGAGGGAAGAGGAAGGGACAAGGAACAGGGACATGCTGTCTTTTAGACTAGGAATACCAACAAGAAGTCCATGCCTGCTAGGCTGCATTTCCCTTTCATAAGCCACTTTCTCTTTTAATAGCTGCTCACGCTTTCTGACACTTCAAACTCACTGGATGGGAGCTCCTCCCCTCTTGTACGTGCTCTCTCAGTACTGTGGCACTGTCAGCTCTGCTTGACCTAGAATTAACTTTCAACAATTAACTGCGGGCTGTGAGCTCCAAGCCCTGCAGCTTTTGCATTTTTGTGGCAAAGTAACCTTTATGCCAGTTTGTCACAAGTTCAGGGCACTCTAGAAACGCTTACTGGAGCCCATTTTTTTCCATGATGCAAGCAGTTTGTGCTTATCACACAGAGTTATCAACCTTGGTGCTGTAGGACTCTGCATACTGTACAGGTGGATCATTACAATGCCTAACAGCATGGGGCAGGCACTATCTCTTTGTACGTACACTTATCATCTGCTCCATTTGAGGCATCTTCCTTGCCTGCATGCTGGTAGAGCTAGGAGGCCTGGCGGGCTCCAGGTACTCGCTGTTTGCAGAACTGTACTAGCAGCTGGATTTTGTGCGTGTATACTTATCTATCCTATCTCTCATCTCTTTAAATCTCTCCAACCCTTGACCAAGCAGCAAGATGAAGCTTTGGCAAGAGACTGGGAGACATTGAGAAATGCTTGTGAAATCATTGCAGATCTCAAGCACTTAGTGTTTGCTCCATTCGGAGGGAAGGCAGGGAATAAAGGCAGATCCACCCTGTTCCCCCTCCCACACTGCCTCATTGTGGTTCAGTAGTCAACTTTATGTGGTCTAGTTAATCCTGGGGGTGCTGTGGGCTTGCTTTGAATCTTTCAGTGGATGGCTTGATTCCTTGGTCTGGGAAAGTGGTCAGTGCAGAGACACAGAGGCTGTGACTTGTAACAGGTGCTGTCGTGGTTCTGAAGGTGGCGTATTGAGGTGGATAATCTGCGTGAGTAGGAGATGTAGCTGAGGGGAAGGGTGAAAATGTGGATTCGTCATTCAGAACCATCTGGTTGTTCTCAGGAGTGCCTCTGTGCCAAGGTCTGTAGAAAGGATGCTTCTGCCTCTAGTTTATACCCCTGCCTTCTAAAACCCATTGGGTCAGCAACTGGCTGTTTGGAAAGGGGGTGAAAGACAAACCAGTGAAGGGCCTTAATCTAGAGCCCAAGTTGTGTGCAGCAGCCTCAGGTGCTTTTTGGCTGAGCTAATATGCTTAATGGCAGCATGTCTGAGAGCATGGGGGATAGCAGGGGACGGGGTTTGGGCAGGAGGTACCTATGGGATGCATCATGGTGTCAGGGAGGGTCAGTCCAAGTAGTGAGGCTCTCCTGCCTACATTGTCTCTGCCATGAAGTAGCAGTAGGAGGAGCTTGTCCCCTCTTCCCTGCCTGATTTGTGTGTGTGTGTGTGTGCGGAAGGCAGAGACAAAGGACTTAGGCCTGCAAGACTCTTAGTGAGGAGCATAGGGTAGATGTGTTGCAACCGTCTTGTTCTTTTTGTGGGGTGAAGCACTGGGTATTCTTGAGCTGAGTTGGCATTAACTTCTTCCCTCCATTCCTCCTTGTAGTTATCAAATTCCTGGAAGTCTACGAGCGCAGCTTCTGCAGGACAATTGAGACCCTGGTGGACATTTTCCAGGAGTACCCCGATGAGGTGGAGTACATATTCAAGCCATCCTGTGTGCCTCTGATGAGATGTGCAGGTTGCTGCGGCGATGAGGGCCTAGAATGTGTCCCTGTGGATGTGTACAACGTCACGATGGAGGTGAGGGCCCACCTTGCAAGCTGGCACACCAGGGTGGAGGGTGCAAGTCAGCCAGCATGACCCCTCCCATGTCCCAGCTCCAGCTCATCCAGAGAAAGAGCATCCTATCCCAGGAGATGGAGACCTTGGAGAGTGTCAAATCAGGAGGGTTCACCTCTCACTTTTCTCTTCATCCTTGTGCCCAGCATTATGCCACACAGGATTGAAAAATGAACTTCTCTTCCCTGTTCAAGGCTAAGAGGAGAATCCGTTTGTCAGTGGCGCTGACCCTGCTAGTGGCAGAATACAGAAGCTAGGAGCATGCAGAGGAGCATTTCTGAATGCAAAGAAGCATTTCTGATGTTGTTATCTCTGAGGCCCCCAAGAAGACCCTTTGCAGGCCCTTGCTCCACCTTAGCTCAGTGCTTGGTCCACACAGCTGTTGCTCTGAAGGCAGCTGACTAGTGCAAAAGGGAAAAGCCTGTCAGTGCTCTCTCTCCCGGAGGGCATGTGAGGTCAGCCTTTACCAGCAGAGCAGGGGATTTGGGTCATTAGCTGCATTGGCACAGCAGGGGTGGAAAGGGGCTCTAAGAAACATACTGTTGCAGTGTCAAGTGTAAAAGCCTTTCTGCCTCTGGGCATCCTCCTTTGTTTGGAGGCTGCTGAATTCATTTCTTGGAAGAGACAGAGACTGGCCGTGAAGGCAAAGGCTGGGTACATTAGGAAGATGCAAACTCTCCTTAGAGAGTTTTGTCTCTGCCCTTTTCTGCCAGCCTGGATCCCAGCTCATATCCACAATGTTGCTGATGCTCATTACCCCTAACCTGTAGCCCCCTCCTCCTACTATTCTGTCCCTCAGCCTTTTGAATAGCCACTGTAAATATTGTCATCACTTTGTGATATGGACAAGAGACATGCAGGACTATGTGATTACCAGCAAGCTGTTTTTACCTGTGACCTGAGCCGTGTTTAATCTCTCTGGCCCAGAACCTGTCTGTTTGCTTCCATGGCTCCCCATACTGCTTTTCCACTTGCGGACTCCAGTCCGGGCCAGGCCCTACTAGTATGGTGTAGCTAAGGATGGTTTTCTTCCTACCATTCTTTGCTGAATTACAGTTGTTGACTGGTATGCCCATATGCCTGTAAAGGGTCAGAGGCATTTGAGCAGATCTCTGGTGCAAATGCTAGAGCTAGTGGTCCAGCCAGGTTCTGGGTTGAAAGGCTGTGACAATACGTGTACTGTCATGCATAGCTTCTGATGTGACTCCCTTGGAGGCAACAAGGGGTTGGGGGCTAGGCAAGTGTTTGGCTCTGCAGCGTGTTTTAAGCATAGAACACTAGGCTTATCTGGTATGTCAAGTCACTGAGAAAGTGAGGTGTCAGCCAGGATGGAGTGGTGGTTTAGGGAAAACACGCGGGATATGGAGCTTTTGCTTTGGGCTTTTGCTTTAGACTGAAGCATGCCTCTTATCTGAGAGCAGGTTGGAGGCTCTGTTATTGTATCTCTGGTATTGACCAGGGATGGCTCAGTGAGAACCTTGCTGTGGTGTTACGCCTGCTCCCGTGTCTGTCTCCAAGGCAGTCCACCAGTTCTGGCACTTTGCATGTATGAGCAAACAGAGCTTTGGCACGAGCCTGGTGCTGCTGCTTGTTTGTGATCAAAGGCCTTCCCTGACTGGGAGAATGGGGCCACAAAGCCAGCTCAAACTCTGCCATGCTCTTTCCAGGAGCACCTGGGGTGCAAATGTTCTGCTGCGCAGTGGGCTGTTTTGCAGCTGTGAATGTAAATAGTGAATAGGTAGTGACCCTTTTTGTTTCTTTTCTTCCAGATCATGAGAATTAAACCCCATCAGAGTCAGCACATAGCGCACATGAGCTTCTTACAGCACAGTAAATGTGACTGCAGGTGAGAATGGAGCAGCACTGGTTGCACTTGCAATAAACTTACCCTGAGTCTTCCCTTTTTCCTGCTACTGGGTTGGGACTGTTGTCCAGAGGCTTCTGCACTCTCCTGAGCTGGTTTACAGTGGGATGGCTGAGCCTGGGAAAAGAAGTCCTTTGCTGGTGAGGACCCTCCATCTCTAGATATTGTGGGTGGACAATGCTAGCCTACAACTTGGGGACTGTTGGCACTGCCTGCCAGCAAGGTGCAACAGGAGAACAGACACTTTGAGAAGGATCACTTAACCTGTACCATGGGCATCCTGCAATGACAGCTGTGCATGGACTTGTGGGAACTGGGGATAATGCTGAAAGCGTATTTGGTAAGCTCCCTTCTAATAAGGCTTTTGTTCTCTCTTCCCCCACAGACCAAAGAAAGATGTCAAAAATAAACAAGAAAAGTAAGTGACAAACCTTTTCTCCTTTCTCTTTTGGTGGTTGGTTGGTGTTTCCTCTCCCCACTGCCCCTTGCTCATTTCTTTGATTGATTGGAGATACTCACTTTGAGAAGGTGTTTTTGGAGATGGCATGTGGTAGTGCACGGGGCGACACTCTGAATCCGTTCCAGGTGGGCACAGAAACCCAGATCTGATGGTCCTTCCTTCATACCTCAGACCTGGAGCTTGCATGACCCACGACCATGGCAGTCATTCCTAATGCTTTATCCCGAGTCAGGGAAGTCCTGTCGTGTGTGTCCTACCAGAATGGATTCAAGGTGCAGCCCCCACTCTCCCTTCCCTCTTCCTGGGGTGTTTCTGGTTACTGCAAATCCCTGCCTTTCTTTATTATTATTTTTTTTTCTTGCTGTTTGAGTGAGAACTTGCTGGCTTCTGTCACAGCAGCTTGGGTAGGAATTCTGCTGGCTACAGGGAAAGGTTGCAGTGGAGGCCTGGTGGAGGCAGGCCTGATGCCATGCACTATGTAACACTGTTGTTGGTTGGGTGGGGGGGCTGGGAGGGCAGAAAGGGAAGTGGATGTCCTCGCGGGGTCTTGGTGGAGGCTTTCGTGAGTGTTTTTTCAAGCTGATGGATTTGCTGTGGTGACCTGAAGGAGGTTAAGCACAACCTTCCCTTTCCTTCCTCCTCAAAATAAAAACGTTGTGGAAAGTAGATAAATAAGCTCTTGTCCTGCAGTAGTTGCAGGAATGATCACAAAACGTGGAACAACATCGAAAAAAGAGTGACCTCTCTGGGCGAGGGGGTCAACTGGACTGCGCATGGCTGGGATAGCGGCTTTGCCATTTAGAGGTGCGGAGTTGGAGAGGAAAGGGGTGAATACTGGGAGATGAGGCTGAAGCAGACAGAGAGAGCAAGCGGGAGAGTGAGAGAGACCTTCTTTCACCCCTCTCCTGGTGGTTGTGTATTTCTAGCAGCCTTCCAGCCTCTCCTCCTCCCCCTGGAAATATGCTCGTGGTTGCACTGGGCAGCGTGCAGCCAACACTCCTCTCTGTGCAGGGCTGTGCTGGGACCGGTCGGTCTGCGTGGCTCTGTGGTTTGAAGGTGTGTGAGAGTTGGGTCTGTGTGAACTCTGGTGAGGATGGGGTGTGGGTGAAGCAGCCAGCCCAGATCGTGTTGCATTTCCCTCTCCTTCTAACAGTACCTTGCCTGCTCTTTGCTGGTTCTGCACTCCCCGGGATGGAGGGGAAGGGATGGGAGTGACTGGTGTGCTTTGATTTGTGCTGGATTGAAAGTCCTGTTATATCGATGCCCCTCTCCTCCCTTCAGGTTGGTTTCCCTCCCCTCACTGCTTCCCTGTAACTCCTGACAGCTAGGGCTAGAGGCTGGGAGGGAGGTGATGCTCAGACACTTGTTCCAGTGAAAAGACTTGGACAGGGCCTAAGCAACACCTCTAAGGTGCTTTCCTTTCTGTCCCCCTATATTCCCTCTACAGCCCTCTCCATAGGTGGGCTGCGCCAGAGAAGGAGGGAGGCAGAGCGGGGAAGGAGGGAGTCTTTGCTGAGCTGCCATGTGCTGGGG
Organism: Apteryx mantelli; assembly: GCF_036417845.1. NCBI lineage: Eukaryota > Metazoa > Chordata > Aves > Apterygiformes > Apterygidae > Apteryx > Apteryx mantelli. The sequence goes on along the minus strand of NC_089980.1, from coordinate 44,768,053 downwards.
CTTGCTTGTCTGCCAAGCTCTCACCAGACTGTAGAGATCAGTGCATAGCATCCAGGCCTCCATGTCCCAGCCCTTGCGCAGGAATCAGGAGCAACTGATGAATTTTTAAGAAGCGAGTCAGTGCCTTGGCTCCGTCTGCTCGACTCATGTGGAAAGTGAGGGGAGGGAGGAGATGGGTGGGGGAGGAAAGGAGGGAAGATTTGAAAGCCACTTGCTGGTTATCATCTCCTGCGTGTCATAACTAGGTTGGGCCTCCCTCTTTCTCCTGTGGGGATCAGGAAGGAGGATGCTAGTAGTGGACAGCAAGGTCTCCTGGAGTCCTCTGAGCCATCGGCAGGAGGTGGGTGGGTGAGCAAAGCATTCAGGCTAGATAGCACCCCCCACAGCAGCACCGTGTAGACCAGGTCTCCCCCAGGGTCCCTTTGCTTCCATCCCAAGGCAGGAGTGATGCCAACCCTGCAGCAGATCTGCTTGGAGCTAGGCTGCCTCCTCCTCAGCCTGGTGCCGGGCACCACTGTGGGGCTGAGCGTCTTCTTCTCCCCCAAGACAGGAGGTGTGGGAGAACCCCTCTACTCAGGTTGCCTCTTGTCAGTCAAGTGGTGTGTATCTGAGCTTGTTGCCTGAAACAGCCGTCTGCACTCACTGCGGTTGTCTGATGCTTTCATGAGGCTTTCTGTTCCCTTCCTCCCTCATCCCTTTCCCACTGCCCCTCCCCGGAGGGAGCAGGCACCCCTCTGAGACAACAGCAGATCTGCCTTTGCTGTGGTGGCTGGCGATCGCCCTGTGTGGAGGTGGTTCCTGCGCACACTGTGTCCCCTGACACTGGCTTGGCTGCAGGCAGGCTGACTGCAGTGCTGGCAGGAGCACAGGAAGCCAGTGAATTTGTATGCGAGGTGGAGATCTGTGCTTTGGCCATGAGACCTGCCCTCCAGTCCTGCCTCATGTGCTTCCTCCCTCCCAGCAAGGCACATGGCTGTATTTTTTTTCTCTTCTTCCTTGCGTTTTCTTCCATTTTCTCTCTTTCTCTCCCTTTCTTTCCTTCTTTCTCTCTCTCTCTCTGTTTCTTTTTGTTTTGTTTTTCTTCCAGAAAATCAAAGCGAGGAAAGGGGAAGGGTCAAAAGAGAAAGCGCAAGAAAGGCCGGTACAAACCACCCAGATTGTACGTTTGTGTCCTCTGCTTGTAGACTCTCTTCCCTCCCTCTCCCCAAACCAATCCGCCTGCTTGCTGCTCACTCAAAATCTCACCCTCCTCTCCTCAGTCACTGGTGGGCTGCAGACCCTGCAGGGGCAGCGCTGGTAGTGGCACAGCTCTGGCACTAAGGGAAGCTCAGGGAAGGTGGCTTTAGCTTGCTTGGCTCTCTCTAATCATCAGTGGTGACCACTTTCCCAAGGCACAAGAGCACGGGTGGGTGGGCGAGTGCTCTGCACCTCTTTTCCACTCCTTCCAGTTGCAACTTTGTCATCCACTTTCCCCTACTTGTCTTGCGCCCTTTTTGCTATGATGACTGGTGACAGACAGGCTGGCATCTGCCGTGCGTGTGTGTGTGTCTGTGTGTGTGTGTACGTGTGTGTGCGTGTCTGGTGGAATCACAAGTGGAGAGGAGAGGTGGGATGGTGGGAACCTGGAGAGGAGTGTTGGGGAGATGGTGGGATGCTCTCTCTCTCTTTCTCTCTCTCTCTGCTGGATTTGGTGGCTTCTCTCTGTCTCTCGCTCTGTCTCTCGCTCTGTCTTTCTCGCTTTGTCTCTCTCGCGGTGGTTCACAGAATTCTGCATTGCAAATTCATGGCCCTTCCATAGGAGACTCCAAGGTGGGGATGAGGCTTACAGAAAGAAGGGCAGTGCAGACTGCAGGGGTAAGCACATGATGCTGGAGCCCAGCTGCTTTCCAGTGGAGGAGAGCCCCTGTGTATTTAACTCTTTTAGCCGCTGGTCTCTTTCTACTTGAATAGCTCACTTCAGAGAATGCCTTTCATTGATACATCAATAGCTAGTTAGGACCTCTCACCTTCCCATCCTTGCTTCCCCTTCCTCATCCCTTTGGCCTGTGCCGACTGGATCCAATGCAGCATTTGTGAATACTGTGCAGAGAGCCTGTTTTCTTTCTCTTTACGCTAATGCAAGGGGTTGCTGTCCTGAAGAGGTCCTGGGACTGCTGCGGTGCTGCTGGAAAACCCATCAGCTCGTGACACTCCAGTGGGCAGCATGGGGGCTGCGGGAGGGGGCAAGGGGATTGCTTTGATGTTTAGGGTGTTGCATGTGTATTTTCTTTCTGCTGAAGCGCTGTAGCTTAGACATCTTTCCTTTTGCCTTTTTGCAGTCACTGTGAGCCTTGCTCAGAAAGGAGAAAGCACTTGTTTGTACAAGATCCCCAGACCTGTAAATGTTCCTGCAAATTCACAGACTCACGTTGCAAGTCGAGGCAGCTTGAGTTAAACGAGCGCACTTGCAGGTTTGTGTCCTGAAGGATGAAAGAGAAACACACAAAGAGAAAGAGAAAGAGAGAGAGAGAAAGTGGGGGGAGCTTGCTTCCTGCTGACTTCTGGCACCAGTGCTCTATGATCACTTCTTTCCTCTGTCCTACCTGGGCCAGAGGGCAGAGGGGTTAACTGAGATGAGGACAGAGTTTCCCTGTGTCAAATGGTGGCTGTGCGTTTCTGACGTGCTCTCAGGACTTGAATGGGGATGGCTCCCAGAGACAGAGTGTTTATATCTAAGGTATTCTTTCCCCTAGAACAAGATGACAGAGTTCACATTGATGTGGTGGCCAGGGGAAGGGTCTGTAGCCCTCTGTACATTACCTATGTGCAGCTCTGAGGGTGCTGTTGGACAAGGCCAAATCCATCCTAACTGACTAGGATTTGAGCATCCCTGTCTTTCAAGCCCCTTTTTATACAGCTTGTGGGCACTCTGCTGTGTGCAGAGTGAGGGAAGCCAGGCCAGGAGCCTCCTGCAAGGCTGTCCCCACATTCTCCTTTGCTTCTTCGTTCCTAAAGCCAGAGAGAGGACCCTGTCCTCTTGCAGTGTGCTCAAAGTTCCCTGCATGCCTTGGCCAGAGTTGTGGTTTGAAGGGCTTTGCACAGGGCTGTGGTGTGGGATACAGTGGGATTAAGTCTGTCTCTAGATGAAGGTGGGCAGAGGTCTCTTTCAGATGTGAGGGGGGAGATGCAAAGACACAGTGTCTGTTCAGAGATCCACACTATGCATGTGTTGTTCGAGTGCTACCTGTCATACACCATCTATGGCATGGACATGTGCAGGAACTGAGATTCCTGGTTCTCACTTGGGTGCTTTGGTGGACTCAGTAGGGTCCCTTGACTCACACCTGCTGTGTGTGCATCTCCAGCATGTGATCATCCTATCTATCCGTAGAGAGAGACATAGAGATGGGGTCGCTAACAAGCCCTTGGCTGTGACTCTGAACTTGGGCCCCATTCACAGACATCTAGGAGCTTCTTCCCATCAAGGGAAGATTGCAGTGGCAGTGGTTGAATGAGAAAAGGGACAGAGATCCAGGGTCTACTTTGGCTACATCCTGAAAGAAGAGGCATCCATTTGCCTGCCTGGAATTGGCTGGGTGACTAAGACTGCTACAAGTAGCATGTGCTTCCATTAGGTGCGACAGTGCTTGCGCCAAAACCCAGAGGAGCCTCTGGCACTGCCAGAGCTTTGAAAACTGCTCTGCATACAGAGGAATTTTCTCAGGTGTTGTAACTTGAGTGGGAAAGTAAATTGATGGAGAGGCCAGAATAGAGCAGCTTCCAGGTTTACACTTCTTGCAGCAAACATAGTTCCTGAAGAGTGAGACCAGACCTAACCTTGACCTTTTTCCCCAGCTCCTGTACCCTATCCCCACAATAGCTGGAAATTATTTCTACAGAGTTTGAAGGATGAGAAATATTCCCAAGTGCAAAAAAAAAAGAGACAACACCCCAAAATAGTCATGGTGGCTCAAGTATTTTACTAGTTTCTCTTGCCAGTCTCTCCCTCTGGTGGGATGATGGGCACTATAGGAGGTTTCCAGAGCTGGTGTGTTGGCCAAGAGGATAGAAAGGAGTCATGGGAGCAGGTAACTTACCTGTTTCTGGATATAAAGTTGGTTAAGCTGAAGTTCCTCCGCTCCTTCTCCTTGTAGAGTTTGAATTGGGCCCTACACGGAAGGGCAAGTTCTCATTTCTCCTACTGCTTCTGCGAGCTGCTGCTGCTGTCCTCTGGTGCTAACCCCTGCTCTTGGCAGCCAGTGGGATGAGAGGCATTTTCTTTTCACATTCTTGCCTGCATGAGACTTTGTTGTCTGCACTGCTTCAAACCCAAACAGGGGTCTAGGTGAAGAGCTGAGGGAGTGTGTCTTTCTGCATGCATTGCTTAGCCTTGTTTTTCTGTGTGTGTATGTGTGTGTATGTGTGTGTGTGTGCATGTGTGTGTGTCTGTGGTGTGAGAGGGTGCAAAAAAGACACTCAGCACAGTTTGTATGTGGGGAAGGTTGTGATTCTGCTTCTAAATTTACCCCTGTACCAGTATCTCCCCAGTCTAGAGGGGTTTGGGGGAGTAGAATTCATCTAGCCATTCATGGGTTAAGATTCTCAGCTGTTTTGCCCCATCTGCACAGCACCTCACCCCACCAGTGACATCACGCCATGTCTTAACACCATGTGCTCTTAAACACATCAGCCACCTCCCTTCCTTCCCTTCCCTATTGTATTTGCCTCCCCTCTTGCTCCCCAATTGCAAACATTAACCTCTCCTCTCTTTTTTTCCCTTCCCTCTCCTCTCTGGCAGATGTGAAAAACCGAGACGGTGAGCAGCCGAAAAGAAGGGGGAGCAGCCCTGTTTCTGGAGCCTGATTTCTCACCTGGACAGAAAAAAACAAAACAAAACACTAATCCAAATGAACCCTAAAAATGAAGGATCGGTAGAGCACAGCACTTTCAGTACGGACGATGGACTCCGGAAAGAACATTCCCCAAGGCACCCGCCGCACAGAATTCACCTTTGGGTTTTGAACTGTTTTATTTTATTTTTCTTTTCATGCTGCTAAATAACAGAGCCAGGAAGACTATAGGGGTGTATTTGATGGGTTTTCCCATACATACATATATATGTGTGTATACATGCATATACATATATATATGTGTATATATATTTTAACCACATCTATATATACATATATGTATATCTTAACCACAACCACACACACACACACACACACATATATATTTTATATATATATATATATATATATATATATACACTGATTATTTTTTTTTAACATTGCTAATGTTATTGGTGTCTTCACTGGATAATACTCGACTGCTGTGGACACAAGCGGGCTACTTGGGGCATAAGAAACAAGCTAAGACTGGACTTAAGTAGAAGCGCTGGGTGTAAACTTCTTAATTCTAACTGACCTGTGCGGCCTCTGCTGTTTCTCTGTAGAGTGTGCTGTTCCACAAACCACCTTCTCCTTGCCTGGGACAGGGAGGAGAGGTGATGGAGAGGATGGGCAGGGAGTTCCAAAGAGAGGCATCCTAGGGTGCGATGGGTCAAAGGCCAAGGAAATGGCCGTCTGCGTGATCAAGGATTCCTCCTCCCCTCTCTTCCCCCAACCTTCACCCTTATCGTCTCATAACCTGCCTGCCTTGCTGGGACATGGGATGTCAGTGTACATTTTGCGTTGACTTTATTTGCTATAGAAACTTTGCCAGAGAGATGTGCTGGTGTTTCTTAAGGATGGTGGGCAGCTGATGCTCACTAACTTTCCATTCAAGGAAGTATCACAGGAGTCTAGATTTCCTGCCCTTGGTGGCTGCAAAAGGACACAAGGCCTACAGTGTGCTGAAGCAAGAATGGGGACCGGTGCATAGCCACACAATTGTTCAGCACTGTCTGCTTTCTTCATGCACAGAGCTGCCACTCAAGAGCATCCAAGATGCTTATGGAACATTTCTGGAAAGGGATATTAATCAAAAGTATATACACAGTCGGGGTGTGTGTGTATGTGAATGTGTGCATTTGTGTCTGTGTGTATGTATGTTTGTGTTTTTCTCTCTCTTTTATATATATATATATATATATTTATTTACACACACACACACACACATATATATATATATATATAAATATATGTACGTATGCCAAGATTGAACGGGAAAAAAGGAAGCAATTTTTGCTGCTTTCAGTTTTGCGTGCCCCGTGTGAATGACCCTTTAGAACGTCAGATTTTTTTCTTGACGTTCTGTAAATATCAGGCCCCTTTTCCATGTCTTGGGCTGGGGAATCAGTGTGAAGGCAGCTGGAATCCCTAAGTTGTGTCTGAAAATCTTGGCTGTGTGTGTATCTGCAATATACCCTGTGGTGTATGTGAAACCCACCTTATACACGTGCACACACACACACCCCTGAAAGCATGTTTGTACATCTATGTGGATATATATAATCTAGTTCTGTGATTAAAATTATTAATAATAATAATAATAATCAAAAAGGTACTCGGTCTGTGTCAGAATGCTGCCAAACATCATCTGCAACTGAATTTTCAACGCTTGATAATGTACAACACGGAAATCTTCCAAAAAGACAAGACAGTCTAAAAACAGACTCACAACAAGTGACTACTAACCACTAGGAACTCCCCATCTGACTGATGGCTTTCAGAAGGAGAAAAAACACACGGGTGGGTGCTTGCATCTGCAATGTATAATACTCATGCTGCATCATGTGCAAGGCAGAGGCTTCCGATGGGGGGGAGGGAAGAGAAAGTGTTTTATATACTTATTTAATATCCCTTTTTAAATTAGAAATTAAACAGATAATTTAATTAAAGAGTAGGGATTTTTCAGTATTCTTTGTTAATATTTAATTTCAACTATTTATAAGCCGTACCTCCTTTTTTTTTTTTTTTATTTGTACTGGTTGTGTATAAATTTTAACTTTCCTGTTGACCCATCCCATCTCTCCCCAATTGTTGGCAGAGTCAGTAGCATGTTATGGGCAGTTATTTAATTAATTTCTCTAACACCTACCCCTACACATTCCTATTGAGATGAGGGTTAGATATACATCTACATACTATATATATATTTGGCTATGTGTTTGTATATATATATATATGTTTATGTATATGTGTGATTCGGATTAAATAGATGCTACGATTTTTTTATATATGTAAAAAGAAGAGACAGGAAAAATAGAAAATTCTACATCTTGAATCTCTCTCCTTTTTAATTTTAATATTTGTTATCATTTTATTTATTGGTGCTACTGTTTATCTGTAATAATTGCGGGGAAAAAAGATATTAACACTACATATTGTGTCTAGTGAATTTTTTCAAGATATTCCTTAGTACATATTTATTTTTAAACAAAGAAATTACAGATATATCTTACAAAACAACAACAACGACGACAAACACTTTTTTTGTATTAAAGAATTTAATTCTGACCTTGATTTCCTTTGCCTTCTCCTTCTGCCTTGCATCCAAGTTTTCTTCCATTGTGTAACAGACCCTCCAGCATTGCCTCTGGAGGCTACAGGGCACAAGCAACCTGCCAGCTGGACTCCTGAATCTGGGCCCAGAGCCTCCAAAAGTATGTAGGTACCTAAAGCCCTTTCAAATCAGTGGGAGTTAGGCACCAAAATACTTTTGCGGGGCTCAGCCTAAGTTCCCAGCTCAGGGAGAAGAGGGTGGTCTGATGGGCATGAACGAGGGGGCAGGACTCCTGGGCTCCTTTCCAGCCCCTGACACAAAGGAATGTGGTGACAGTCCCAACCCTGCCTCTCTCTTGTCAGGAGCCAAGCCCCATCGTGCTGTGCGCTGTACAGACACAAGTAGATGTGATCTCAGAGGAGCTTACAATCCAAGATGAGAAGTGACACCCTGAGCCTCCCCTGCACTGGTAATGGACTTTATGTTTGCTATCAGAACAGTGTGTAACCTGCTGCTGGTGATGGCTCAGCAAGACCACACTGTCCTGGACGAAGAACTCCTAAGCTCTTAACATGCTTGTCCCACTGTGAGGGATCCTGATACCATTGCATCTTCTGTGATGTGCTTTGGGGTCTTTGGGAGGAAAGGCTCTTTGCAAGCGCTGTCCTTTCCTCAGCCCTCATCAGCCACGGAGGCAAGTGAATCACATGTTGCCAATCCTCTGGCTCCATTGGAGAGGAGCACACTGCAGGCTCTTGGATGTCTCGGAGGCAACTCACTTGGGTTAATACAAACCACTGCTTTCATTGCTGCCTCAGTCCTGCTTTTGCCAAGGTAAAGGATCTGGTTTTTACTGAAGGCCAATTTAGGCAGCTTAGCAGGTGTATCTGCAGTGCCTCTGCAGAGGACGGAGAGTGGAGGAAAGAAGGCAAGTACTTGAGGAGGCTGTTTCATCTTGTCTGGTAACATCTCGTAGAGTCCAGCAGCAAGGTGAGGAGGTGAGTGGGTTGTCCATGGATATTCAGGGTGAGGAGCCCAAGGAGTTGCCTGCTTTGCATCTTCGCCATTGGCTTTTGGCTTGTGAGGATCTATGGGCTGTTTCATATGTGGCTGTGGAAGGTAACAAAGATGTCAAGCCTGTTGTCACTAGATTTGCACTGGCTATACAGGAGTTTGGAAATGTTTGTAAGTTGGCAAATCAGAAAAATTGATGATGGCAGGTCAGTGGTGCACCTGTGGGCCAAGCTGCGGAGACCTTTCAGGGTGTGAAATCTCATCCCGAGGGAACACACCTGCCTCCTGGATGCACTAGACAGCGGGCTCCTTACCGACAGATGCAACGTGTCAAATCCTGCCTGCGAGCAGGGCCGCCTGCTCCTGGCGCCTGTATGAGAAAAGTACTATACACCCTTCTCTCTTCCTGCCTCTGAGGGCTCAGGAAATGTAGGACATTTACCGAGCAAGGTAATCTGGTAACCATCAACTCTGAGATGAACAGTTCTGCCTGCTTGGATAGTGCATTTTGCCCGGGACAACTCTAACTGCTTGAAGGGATCACTTGGTGTAAGGTTCCCTTTTAACCTCAAAAGTGCCTGCAACAGAGCTGAGGCAGCTGCCTCAAACTACATATATTCATGCGACAGTCGCAACAGGACGGTAGAGTGGCAAAGCAGCATCCAAGCCAGCTCTGAATGAGGTACCTTGGGCCCTGGAAGCCATCCAGCTCTTCTGATTTATCCTCCAGACTGGATGTGGCTGGGACGTAACTGCTCGCAAGGGGAGTGATTGCCGCTTGCTGTTGGAGGGAGAGCCTTGACCTCACTGGAGAGGCTGTGCACAGGTGAAAATCCTGCTCCTCCACGGGAGCTTGGCTTGCCCTCATCCTGCCCAGCCTGAGCCTGCATGTTGCACCTGACTTGCATGGGCCGCATCCTGAGGTGACATGAGGACGTGTGGAGCCAGGCCAGATTTGCAGGCTTGCGCGCTAATCTAGGAGCGCAGCATTTCCCCCGCACAAAAGAATTTACTCTCAAAGACTTTTGGTCATGTCCACATTTTGATTGCTGGCTAATTAAAAAGCTATCTCCAGGCAGCTGGCTGCTGCTTTCTGAGTGCCTGCTTCATTTATTCTGTGGGGTTCAAAGAGCAGAGGCACCATAAGTGGGAGGAATGGGTGCCCCAGGCAGAGAAGACAAAACCCTGCCAGCAGTGGGGAAGGGGTGCTTTTGGGTAGAAACTCCTCACCATCTTTCCTGTTCGATGCCTGTTTTAACCCTTGTTCCTAATATCTTGTGCTGCCCAGTGAGACTGGAAGTCATCCCTCAAGGACGGGAGAAGAGAGGTTGATATGGCAGAGAAAGTCTGTAGGGATGGCATGAGCCGAGCTGTGTTAGGGCTCTTCAATCACCTGCAGGGTGTATATTATAAATGCCCATAAAGCCTCTGTCCTTTAGCATGTTCCCACAAAGGAGCTTGGAAACCCACAGGAAATGTGTCCCTCTTCACGGTGAGGCAAGATGGGCCCAAAGCTCTGGCACTGCTCCGGTTCCGTTCACAAAGGCTTTGAGGTGAAGGCAGGTCAGACACAGACCCTCAGCACAGGCTGCTGCTGAAGCCAACACCACTTTTCTTTAGTTGTCTAAAGGTGGTGCCTAGCCACATCCTCTGATAGCAGCAGCCTTTGGGTTAGATGTTATAAAAATACAGCCTGAGACAGGCCCTGTCTGGGGACGCTGAAACGGTGACAAGACGAAGGCCTTATTCTCTTTCTGCACATGGGAACTTTGGTAGTGAGAGACGGAGTATTTTTATCCCAGGCCATGTGGAGAGTCTGCACAGGGAGCCTCTCTGTGCTCCGGGATGCCTGAAATGTAAGGCTAATCCCAATAACGCAGCTCAGGGTCTGCAGTCTCAGTCTGTGCAGGGTCCTCGCTTGCTCCCTGCACTCTGTTTGGGACCAGGTTCCACTGGCCCTGTGCAAGGCCAGGCCCCACATGCACCGGCTGTCCCCCTCTTTGACCCACCAATGCACACCCAATGCCCTGCAGCGCGAAGGGCCGCTGAACTGCCATGTCCCAGAGGGTCCAGGTGCTCTGCCACGTGCCTGGCCTCCAGCAGAAGCCCTGGTATCTCAAAGAAGGTGGCGAATTGTGAATAAGAGCCGGGAGGCGATATTCCTTGCATGAGGAGTGAAGCGAGAGTGTGAGAGGAATTGAAGAGTACCTGACCGGGCAGGAGGGCTGGGCAGCAGCGTTATGGATGGCTTTGCCTTCAGTTCAGTGATCGGGGAGCTGGGAAGACCTGGGGGCTTTGGGCCTCAGAGGGGATGTGGGTCCAGCCCTCCCTTCGAACACTAGGGCCTCACTGCTGTGACTTGCTGGCATCGGGCATTGGGAGGGGATGCTGCAATGTCTCCTAGAGTTGCAGCTCACCATGTGAGGAGGTTACAAGCTTATACAGGCAAACTTGGCAGATAAACGTTTGTCTAGCACGTGTGACCCACTTACCTGCTTAAGGCTGGCCTTCCGAGGCCCATAAAAGCCTTCCAATAGCAGGTCCCAGAAGGGTTTCTTTTTAAGCACTGGCTGAGATGCCTCTATACATTCAGGGAGGCTATCCTGCACCCCTGTTCATAGCTGAGGGCCATATTAGGAAGTATCTGTACTTCTGGGCTATGTCTGTGTGTTGTGATACCAGGCTAATCTTGCTGGTTCACGCTCTTTATTTTTACCTCACTCCTTTGGATATCCCAGACACATCTTTGTGGGGGGAGGAAAAAAACCCCTCCCCAAAGCAACAGTGTTCAAGCATCTCCTCAGGCATCCAGGAGTGGATGACAAAACATCTGGGTTGCCTGCTGAGACCTGCTGCCAACAGATTCATGAATATCTTGAGCACGCAGGTGCCTCTGCTCCCCACCACCCCACCGCCTAGCCAGTCCTGTTTCCTGGCAAAGCCTGTTGCTTTAACACAGCAGGTGGAAGGTGTTGAGCTACAAGATTGATGCCAACATGGCAAGCATTCAGCTAAGGGGTTATTTGGTCACATTCTTTGTCAGCTATTCCAGGAGCTGTTTATGTGCCTTGCACTTGGAGCATACGATGTGGTAGAACCCAGGCTGGAAAAGGTGTCTGGCTCTGCTGAAAGCCCTACCTGAACTGCTGTTGAGCTGAGATGAAAAATCACAGAAGCTGCATGGCAATTCTAGCTGAGCACTCAACCCCTGGCCCTGGAGAGGCTCGTGTAATGCCAAAATAATTTGGGGATGCAGGCAATGATGTCTTGCTCCCAACCTGTATGTTACCTTGCAGCTGGGATGGCAAGACCTCTGAAACTCAGTTAAACTGGTCTGTGGTAAAGGAGGGGCTTACTTCAAGCATGCCCTTGGGCCTTCTGTGTACAGCTCTATTCAATGGGAACATTATCCAAGAAAAAGGGGAGAGTCCTGACCCTTAGCTGTAAGCCCTGTGGAACAGCTTGGGTGAGGTAGCCCAAGATGAATGTGGTAAACAGCTTAACCAAATATTCCAGTTCCATCAGCTCTTCAAAGTTTTAAAGGCCAGAAGTCTCATCTGCCTGGACTGAGCAGAGCCTTTCTACATCTTGCCCATAACTCTTGCTTGGGCTGCGGTCTACACTTTGGAAAGACATCCAAGCTGCCATCTCATTGCCTGGCCTTTGTTCTCCTCATCTTTAGAGAACATGCTGGCACTGGAGACAGCCTGTGCTGCGAGCACATTGCTGCTTTGGGAGTATGTGTTTGTGTTGGAGGCCTGTTCTCCAGAAGACAGACTTCTACCAGCACCCTTCTCTATCCTTCCTACGTGTGCTCAGCTGTAAGTCTGTGAGCACAGAAGCAAAAGCCCCAACAGAGCTTTATGATGGCCTCATTTCTTCCAAAGAAACCCCTCATCTGGCTGCTCAAAGGCCAGTGCAGGTACTAACTTACAGAAAAGCAACCAACTGTTGATTGCCTCCACTGTTTTTTTTTCCCAGTTTGAATTGGCTTATTCCTCCTCAGGTCCACTTTCGTATTTTGGGCAGCTTGCCTGGATGTTCAAGCCTTCTTTATTTGCATTGCAAGGACCTTACATCTGGGAGAGCAGCCTGGAAACCTCCGGGCAGATCATGTTTCTTCTAAGGTGTTGTTGCTCCTGGGGAATAAGAAGCCAACTCCTACTTATACTGTTTTATCTCACCATTGAAAGTGCGATGAATTGGGGTCAGCAGCACTGAATCTGATAGTTCCAGTCTCCACAGACACCATAAATTATGAGTCATAGGATCATCTTGAGTCGTTTGGTGACTAATGTGAGGCTGCTCTTGAGGCATAGGGCCAATTTCTCACTTGCAATATTGGCTTGCCAGAGCTCTGTGTTGTGAACATACAGTGTAAGCCTAGTCAATACACAGCACCTAGGAAAACTGGCTAAACTGCAGGAGGTGGTGCTGATGAGTCAGTGAGTGGCATTGCCCACTGCATCAGTACCCCACTGGCATGGCTGGATGTGCAGTGCAGGAGGCTATGACATTCATGAGTCACTTCGCGGGACTGAGCACGATCCACACCTCTGCTGAATTACTGGGACCAGCAACGGACTCAGAGACACCCCAAGATGAACAATTTCTGATTTTAGGTTGTCCTCTCAACTGGTTGTAAATGTGGTGCTGTTCTGAACAAGTCTATCTTCTTTGTGCAGATTCTACCCCACACTGCCTGGATGTTGCCCTGCTGGTTGTTCTAGGTTTGCAAATATGACTGTAGATGTGTTTCCTCCCTCTTTGGTACTGACACCTCAGATGCTTGTGGAGTTCCATCATATCTCCTCTACAAACTTTTCTTGTCTAGTGACATAAAGTGGAAGTTCTTCAAAGCCTCCTGCATCAACTCATCCAGCTCTGCCCTCATCTCCTAAAACCTTTCATTTATAGCAGTAACATTTCCTTTTCACCTATAAGAAGGTGTCTGCAGCTGAACGCACTATCTCAAAGGTGATCACTCCAGAACCTCAGGAAGGGAAACAGATAGCTGGCTCTGAACAAGCAGCTCCTCTTGTGTCTCTCTCTGGTTGCTTCATGGTTGCTCCTTCTCAATATCTACTGGCAGTTCTGCTTTCCAGAGTGTCCCCTCCCACTGCAAAGCATCTTTATTCCAGATATATTAGCTTATCTTTTCCCTAGTTAAATCTCATTTTGTTTTCTGCTCATGTCTAATGTCTCTAAATCCTTTTGGAAGATTTCTCAGTTTGCACTGGAATTCACAATCACTTCTGCTGGAGGTGCCAGCTCTGGAAGTTCACGGGGGAACGTTCTCTGCTGCATTCTCCCAGTGCCAGGGGAAGCCAGTGCCTGGTAGTGTGGGTGCAGGTGCAGCCCTGCACATAGCTGTGTTCAGTCATCTGGTGAGCTGTATTTCTCCCTCATCATCAGATAGGAATTGCCTAGTGTAAGTGAAGGGCTGGAGGAACCGTGGGAGTCAGTGGGTTCCACTCTATAGAGCAGAGCAGAGGTGTGGGAACTGAGGGATCTGGGTTCAGTTCCCAGCTGGGCCACTGAAGTTCTGCTTTGCCTCCCTGCCTTGATTTCCCCATGCGTAAAAAAAATCTGATCTTCCTTTCTCAAAGCATGCGCTATCTTTTGGGATCCTTGGCAGATAATCAAGTGCCATTCACCTCGGTACTTTATTGTCATTTAACAGAAGGCTTCCCATCTTGCTGAAGTTGTTAGAAATCTCTGTGTACTTTCTCCAAAAGCAGATCAGTCATTGTTCCCTTGTGGTCCAGTTCCAACGATATTCATGTCTCCCTGCTTCTCTCCATCATCCTTTGAGAGAGAACCACAATAGGTATTTTGGTACCAATAGCACATTCCTCCATTTGCAGGGCTCTTTGAGAAGGGAGTAAGAGCTGTTGGGACAGTAACAGGGAGGTAATATTTACTTTGCTGGTATGTTTTAATCCCACTTGGCCACCCCCTGTCCTTTTACTGTAGATACGTATCCAAGCCTTGTTATCATTCCCTGTCTATCTTGTGTGGTGGCATGAAAGTGCTTTGTGCCCTCATTAAAAAAAGCTTGCATGAGCCATCGTCTTGCCATTGCAGACAGGGCCATTTATGAGACTTTGGGATGAAAAGTGCCCCTTTTTCACTGCTCCCTAGGACAGTGATGTCCTGGTATCTATTTGTGCTGTAGGAAGGAAGAAACAAGCTCTTAACTCCTCTTCCAAAGGGATTTGTGACAAATGTCATCATCGATAATCCGGGGGTTTAGGCTTGTGCTCCATCTTCCTGGCAAGAATTGAGGTGCTGCATACGGTGCACGGTGGGTGGTAGGGAGAGGAAACAGCAAGGCACAGCTCAGGATGGGCATTGCTGGCCTGGAAAGCTGGGGGACAGCATGAGACCAACAAGGGGAGAAGGTAAAGGGAGAGGGGGATGCCTTGTGAGGTGGGAGGATGAGGAAGAATAGGCTGCGTCTCAGGAGTGGGGTGGGGCAGCCCTGAGATAATCTGTCAGTCCTGGGCGCACCCTCCCAATTATGAAACCTCCTGCAGTTCTCTCATTTGAGTAAATTGCTTTGAGTGCTGGAAAACTTGCAGTTAGGGTTTGCAGGAATGCCTGAGCTGCCAGCTTTACCAGCACTCAGGGAGTCTGTCCTGGGCCTCCTCATGACACAGCAAGAGCTGCTACTGAAAGCAAGGTCCATAAGATGCTGCATGGCTGCTTCCCTCAATATTGATTCCCCTGAGTCTTCCCTTATCCCCCCGTGGGGTGACTATGCAGGTGAAGAGGCAGCAATTAGAGTCCATGGTTGCCAACACTCACAATTTTATTGAGAGTCTTGTGCTATTTATATAGTTAGGCTTCAAAAGATCCAGCTCCTGGAGCTGTGTGATATGCAAGACTACCAGCTTTTAGTCAAACCAGAAGGTTTCTAGCCTTCATGCTTGTGAAAAAATAAAAGTAAACATGACCCAAGTATTTGGTAAAAGCTTGGAAGGCAAACATCCCCAAATTGTGTTAGTTTTAGAACCTCTGTGGTGTTCAGCTGGGCAAATGATTTGCCAGCGATGACCTTCCTTCCTCGTCTTAAATCCTGTCACTGAGTTCCCTCCGGCGTGCTTCAGACTCTGCTCTCCAGTCTCTTTCCATATCCCTTTACATATAAGTGCCACCCTATTTTTAATCCACTCCCCCTCTTCTGGTGTTGTCAATCTCAGACCTTTCCTAAGCCTAGAAGAGGATTGTTTATATATTCTTGTCTCATTGTGCATATTTTTTACACTTTCTCTCCTGGTTTTAAGTCACTTGAGCCCTGTTTGCCTTCTGAGTTGTAGATATACACAAAACCCAGACATCTAATTTGAGGTATCCACAGCAACTCCCAAATATTTTTTCCAGAGGGGACCTTCAAGGCCCATTGGTGGAGAGGTGAAATTTTGGCTGTACCGTGCCAGGGTACATCAGCTTGCATCTCTTCCAGGGGCTGTTTCAGAAGGCTGTTGAGCAGCTTCATTCCAAGCATCTTTACATCCTTTTTGGCTCCTCAGACATCTGAGAACCATTAGCCAAACTCATTAGCTCCTCATCCCCATCATCATGGGATCATTCAGCAGCCACCAGAGCACAGGCATCCTGTGACTTCCTTGCTGGATGCTCTGCTCTAAGCAGCAGGTTTTCACTTTTTCTTTAATCACGTTGCCTATTTTTAATGCCCAGCAAGACTTTGACCCTTATCCAGGGATTATTTGTTATCCTTAAGAGCTTTCTGTGGCAAGCCTTATAAAAGAACCCCAACTTTGGAGAATGCAGGCAAATCATGTCCACTGGGTTAATTTTCTTTATTAGATGACTACCTCATTCTTCCACACACAGCCCTTGGATATATTGTTTCCTCACTCCAGAAGGGCCATTCCCATCAGTTCACAGGAAATTCACTGCTGGAATCCTTATTACCACTGAGCAACCCTCAGCAACAAGGCAAAATCTTGACCTGAATGAAATTAAGAGCAAAATGATATAGTATGGTTTCACATCCCCCCAGGCAAAATTTAGGCACTGATGGAGGGCTGCCAAATAGGCCCAGTAAGGAGGCTAAACATTTTAAACAGGGGGCGAAGAGATAGCTGGGGTTGTGCAGAAGTAGCAAAATCCATTCAACTGTTTAATAAGTTGCCTTCATGAAAAGAAATGTACACATCTGTCTGTCATCCCTTGCATCTGTCTATCACAGCCTATTTCAAGCGTAATCCTGTTTAGTAAGCAGGATTTTTAGTAAAGCATAAAAGGGGCTATTTGTTCTTATTATCAGCTGTTATTTTTCATGTGTCTACAAGGTACTCAGGAGAAAACCAGGAGCAGGGTGTTTTCTATTCTAAGTAATTAGAGGCAGGATTCGCAGGTATATTCTGGCTGCTTTCAGCCTTTCCTGTGACAGAAAGCAGCTGCACACCCAGCATTAGCCAATCTGCTAATAGACTGTGTCACAAGACACAGCATCACCCTGTCTCACAAAGCAGTTGCATTGTCCTCTCTAAGCTTATTGTGCGAAATATCATGGGAACACCACCAAATCATGTCCCACAGACCATTCCAGACTAAACATCTACAGACCGGCTCTGCGACCGGGATGAGAGAGGAGGTACCTCACTTCTGCTGTGCTGCGAGAATAATGAGTGGGAATAGGTGGCCTGTATGCTCATACGCTATCTCTGCACAGAGCTGCTGGTAGGCACAGACTCCGATACATCCGGACACTGAAGGATGCTCTTCATTTTCTCATTCAAACAATAAGTGAATGGAACATGTTAATGAAAAAAAATTGCTCTGTGGGTACCTCTGTATAAAGTACTTGGGTCTCCTAGCAGGGCCCAGATAGCCAGGCAGACTGAGTCCTCCACCAATAAATAGCGGATCCACTGAATATGGGGTGCTGGTTAGCACTGAATGACCTGTCGCTAACTTGCTAAGGGTGCAGGGATGTGGATAATGATGGAAGGCAGAATAATGAAAATCTTCGTGGAGGTTAGGAAAGAGAACAAAGGGAGATTTAGTTAGGTTCTTTTAACCAGGATGAACCAAAACTGTGGCCTCTGTGGAAGATATGCTTTTGTCGAACCATGTGTTTTGGTTCAGTGTAAAAGAAACTGGTTGAAAGTTATGGGCTTGTGCGGTACAGGAATTCAGACCATAAGACAGAGTGCTCCCTTCTGCCCACACGGCCTGTGCCTTGGAGCCTCTTCCCAGTCCTTTGTCTAGCTTGCTCACAAGGCCTGTGTCAATCACTGCTCCTGTCTGTGCCTCAGTTTCCTCATCTGTTTAACAGAGACAACAGTAGCGAGCTACCGCAGGGGATGATCTGTAAGTGAATTAATGGCAAAGAGTTAAAGATGGATTAATTGGTAGCTGCTGTCAGATGCTCAGAGATTGCATGACAGCAGGCAACAAGTGGCTAGCTGAAGTTTTGTGTGCTATGCAAAACACAACTTTTGCTTACATTGCAGCCTGTCTCTGAGCCTTTGCTCTACTCTACCTAGCTCCAAAAGGAAGTTACACCTTGATTCTGACAAACGCTCATCAGTCATGTAATGTTATTTCTAGGCATGCAGCAGTCTGTGTGGGCAGGATGGAGTAGCTGTCCAGTTGCAACTGTCTTCCCCTGAAACAATACGTAAAGAGAAAACTCACAGGCAACTCTTTTGGAGACCCCCACATGCTGCATGTGATGACAGGGAAAGGAAAAAAAGCCCAGGAACAACAGAGCAAAGTAGGGTGTTGCCTGTAGTATGCTAATGCTGTAGTGTCATTCCCATAAACCACTAAAAGCTAGGGACCATGGCTCTGGAGGAGAGAAATCTGAGGAGTGCAAAACATTGTACAAAATCTGCTGTGCTGGGAAAGCAAGATCAAGGGTGCAGAGGAAGTAGGAGAGAATTGTCCTCTGAGAGCTGGGTTTGTCCTCTGCCTCCAGATTCAAGTGCCCTAGTGTGAGCCCTGTATTTAGGGTATGACAATGGCTTTCAAGCCTTTTCAGTCTCTAGATCCTTACCCTTCTTCCAGGGAGGTTTCAGAGCCCTTCAGAAATGCCACATGCATACATCTCTGCATAACACCCAGGAAAGTGCCCTAATTTGCCACTTCTTCTGGATCACTAAGAAGCAGTTGACAGATCCATGGTGATTTCTGGAACACAGACAGAAGATCACTCCAGCTGAATACAGCCCTGGGCAAATCATTTCACCTCTCTATATCCCAACTTCCTCCTTTACCTGTAAAACAGGGATAGTAACACCAAGACCCTCTTAAAGAGCTTGGGCAGAGCTGGGAGGCCCAGGGCCAGGCTGGGTGGACATTCCTTCTCTGAGGAAGAGCTGAGAGGACCGGGACTCTCCATGGAGAGGGAATGGTGCTTCCAGCGCAGTTGAATGCAGGAGATGGGAGGAAAGCTGATGCCTGGTGCTGGGATGCCTGCTCTCCACTCATCTGCACCAAATACATTGTATATCACCCAGCTCCCCTTGGGGAGCCAGCAGGGCCTTGCAGCCCATGCAGGCTGCCCTGTGCCTCAGGTGATGATGCTCTGTTTGTAAACTCCTCACCTGAGAGCAGCAGGTCTCCTGGGGTAGCCGGGTGCCCACCTCTCCTCCTAGCCCCTGGCATCTTCCTCTAAAGAGAGAGACTTTTTCCCCCTGAGAATGAAGCAATGTGGCAACAGTCTCAGACCTTGGCTTGTAACATCAGTAACCTCCGAGCTGCTGACTGTTGCTCAGCAATAAACACCACTCGTGCTATTAATAAACACTATCTGTCAGCCTTGGTATTTTTAATGCCGGGACACAGTGCCCTGGCATGTGGAGCGACTCAGAGACTGAAGGCCAGATTCAGAGACAAGTCTAAACTGGTGTAAGGCACTGCATCATGCAGCCCTGCAGCCTGCATGTGTTGCAAGATAGAAGGTCTCACTCCACTCCTCAGTGTAGTAGACAGGGTCCAAGTTCTTCCCCAAAAGGGTTTTCCTCTTCTGTCTGTTGCAATCCCAAGATACCGCTGAGCCTCAGAGACAGGCTCTACCCACTCTCATAGCCTGGGATAGAACTAACAGGATCTCTGGACTCGTGTGAGTCAGTGAAAATACTTCAGCTTTTTCTCCATGAAGTGCCTACATTTAGCTGAATCAGCAAGGGAGCGCTGCCTGCTTACACTGACAAAGTGTCTTTGGACTCACAGCCCTGGTACAGGACATTGCACCAGCTTGTAACTTGCTCCCTTGTGCACAGAGGTTATCAAGGAAATCCTGGTGGGAACAGTGCCTCTGCACGCAGACCCTGTATCCTGCCTACTGTGTGCTGCTCCTCCGTGAACAGCCCAGAAGAGAAATGGGAAGGAAAAGGAAGAGGAAGTGTGTGTGGGAGCAGGTCTTGCTGTACTGAAACTCTCAGCTGTTTCCACCTTCCTGGGGCCAGCCCTGCTTTGAGTTGGTGTGTTCTCTGCTGTGGGTTAGTCTATGCCAAAGCTGGGCTGAAGGGGGCTAGTGTGTGCTGTGAGGGTTCTGTGTGGGAGAGGGTTGGAGGAACTGGGAAAGAGCCTGTTTCACCTGCAGTCTCAGAGTCTGGCCCTGGAAGTGTAGGTCACGTAGCTGATGGTGGCTCCTCCTATGCTCAGGGCCTGGGAGTGGGGCTCCTGGTGCTGGGGAGCTGGGGCGGGGTGTGGGTGATGTCAGAGGGGAGCAGCACAACTCCAGCGCTGATGCCCAGGGTGCACATTGGGTTGCCGGACAGGCTGGAGCTGTGCTTCAGGGGTGCTTCATCCTTCACTGCCATTAGCACAGAAAGTGCAGCTGCAGAGGGTTTTGGAGGGGTGGGGGGCAAGAAAAGCCAAGCAAACAGTGAGCTGGCTGAGCAAACAGCTGCCAAAGTGAAACAATCAGGTCCCGTCCTGGTAAAGCTCAGTAAATACTGTGTAAAACCTGCTGCTGGCAGTGGTGCTTACCCTAGTCATCAGGTATAGCTCTATCAGAGGGCAGATCCAGAGCAACCTAGGGAGGCAGGGAGAGGTTGTGCAAGAGAAAGCTGTGGCCAGCATGACTCAACACTCATTAGCAGTGGCACACCTACAATGAGCCCATTAAAACTGAAAGGAAGAAACTCAAGTGCCTTATTTCTTCCCCCTCTGCTTTCCCATGTCCACAATGCAGTCTCTGAACTGTGGGGCAAATGGAATGTGCAGCAGTGATGGAGCCTGCTCCTATCACACAAAGGCAGCAGGAGAAGTACTGTGAAGAGTATCCCTGGTTCTTGGAGCTGGACAGTTCTTGGAGAATTAGTCCCTAGTCTGAACAGCTCCCAGCATTACTGGAAGCAAGTTGTTATAATGGAGGGAAAATGGCCAGAGGTAAGGGAGGTGGGAGAATGAAATAACAGAGATAATTCCGTACCCCATCACTTTAGCCCACTTCAAATTCCCTGCTAACCTGGTCCCAGAGCCCCAGCTCTGCCTCTGTCTCTTGCTCCTGCCCCAGAGCCGTGCCAGCCCAGACCTGGGCCCCTGGTTCTGCCCCAAGCAGTTGTGCTTCTCAGTGACGTAGTCCAAAGCTCATATTTCAACTCTGTTCCACTGCCTTGGAATTCAGCTCCTTCAGAGCCATCCACCATGATGTCTGCAACATCCTATAAAGGTGGAAGTAGCTGGAAGGACTGCACTGCCCATGTGTTGCCCGTATAACCCTGTGCTGGGCTGACCGTACCTGTGGCACAGCTGTGAATTTGCATCTGGGAGGTGCCCTGAGTTTCTAGGGTGAAGCTGTGCTCTCTGAATACCATCCACTGCCAATTTTCCCTTGCCTGTTGGCTAGTTTCTTGGACATGCCCTTGAGGAAAGCACCAAACTGGAAAGAGAGATGGTTTGTGTGGGTCTATGTACAAGTACCCTGGCCTGGGGTGTGCAGAGTAGAGATGTGAACAGAAAGCATGTCTCCAATACATCTCCCTGACAACAATGTCCCTTGTTGGTACCTCACTGGGAAAAAGGCTTTGTTTTTGTGTTCCCATTGGAGACAGAGCACAAAGTAGGTTTACCTTGAAGTGCTTGGTATAGGCATCTAGGGCTGGCCTCAGAGTAAAACTCTAAGTCACATCTCCATTAGTATTTTACAAGGAGATAGATAAATCCAGTCAACCCTTGGGTATGTCTGCACTGCATTCCAGACGTGCGATTGCGGCTTGGTAAACACACCCTAGTGAGATTGGGTTTTAACCTAGTTTTCTCCCACTTACCTTGGGTACCAGTGGCAGTATGCCTCCAGGTATTTCTGGATTGCAAACCCATCCTAGACCAGGTTCAGCTGCCTGCTGCTGCCTATACTCTGCTAGTTTGAATCTAGCTCAAGGATGTCTGCTCAAGCCGTGCCCTTGCCTTTGGACTGCTGGGTTGGCACTCTCTGTGTTGCTGTCAAACACACCACATCCTCTTGTGCAGAGCCACTGGGAGCACTCCCCTTCCCATCTGAGCTCTTGGGCTTGCTGATTTGGACCGAGGTATGCAGCCTTCTCACATCTGGGAAGAAGGGATTGCAGTGGGAAGGCAGGGGCTCTGGGAGGCATGCTGCATGCTGTGGCTGGGTGCAGGATAGTCATCCTGCCCCATCTTTCCTCCCTACATCCCTCCCTTCCTCACTGTGTCCACAGTAAGTCTTTAGGAGGGGGTCTTTTCTCCTGAAATACCATCCTAGGCCCACTGTATTTATCTGATTCAGATTCTGATTCTGTTTTTCCCTTCTCTCTGTTGATACACGGAAGAATGATAGCCCCACAGGGGAGGGACCAGACATGACAATCATGTCAGCTTTGATTTATTATTGTTTAATATCATGCTGCTCACTCTTACTGTTGCGTGGAGTTAGCTCAGTTTTGGAAAGATTGCTCTTCTTTGGACAGGACAGCTGGTCTACAAATTAATTTTTTTCCTTGCCTACCTAAATACCCAGAGGAGGCTATTCTTTCATCATAGCTTTGCTTTGGCAAGATCTTTCTTTGGCAAAAATGACAGGGGAGAAGGCAGGGATGAGGGGGAGAGCAAAAGGGGGATGAGTGCGTTCTACCACAGTTGAGATTTCTCAATTTGTCTCCTTGCCTGCCTTCCACAGAGCCTCCTTCCAGTCCTGCCATGCCTGCCCAGACCCTGCTTTAGAGGAGTTTCCCAGCGGTCTAATTCAGAGTTGTGTCTGGGACAGAGCCAGTGTCAGACACTTCTGGGGGAAGGGGCAGGAAATGTGGCTGTAGGTAATTATGGAATAACCTGTTCAGATGTGTAGTTTCATCTTAATCCCTGTCAGTCAGCACTGGCTTGTATCCTGCAGCAAAAGGGCTTAGATCTCTTACATTTTTATTCTATCTCATGTAGCACTGCATGATCTTTTTTATCCACTGAAACACCTGATCTTTTCGTGCATCCCACAAAGCTCTTGGCCTCCCTGATGACAATGATTTCCATCTATGCTCGAGAGAGCATAGATCTTTTCCAGGATCCTTTTGGTGAGTGTGTGGGTTCTGGGTTCCCTCGGGTCTGAGCTCCCATTTTGGGATTGAGCACAAGGTCTTGCTGGGGTGACCCTTGCAGCTATTGCTGCCTAGCAAGCTTCACAAAGCACAGCATCCTGTCTTGCAATTGACAGGATCACATGGGGCCTAGGTCAGTGTAGATAGGTCCCATTGTAC
Organism: Apteryx mantelli; assembly: GCF_036417845.1. NCBI lineage: Eukaryota > Metazoa > Chordata > Aves > Apterygiformes > Apterygidae > Apteryx > Apteryx mantelli. Next base: position 44,744,918 of record NC_089980.1, on the reverse strand, counting down.
TTCTTGTGAGGATCACAAGCCAGGTTTTGGGGCTGTTCTGAGTGGGGAGAAAAAGACTCCAGACAGGAAAGGAAGGGAAGATACCCAGAATCCAAGTGCACATACCAACTCCAATTTCAATCCCAGCAGGGACACTACTTGACACACGCTTTGCTTCTTGCATGTTCACTGGACATATGAGGAACACTACATCTGTTGCCACCACTGCTTCTAGCATCCAGCTCTCGAACCTATATCCTCTCAAAATGTTCAGTTATTTTATTTGGCCCGAATCCTAGAGGACATAACTGTGGGTTTCCGAATATTTAAGGCCAATGTGTTATTTATAAGCCATGTCGGAAACATCCTGAGCATGTGGATTTTTACTGAGGAGAGTCTGGGTTTGGTATGCCGACACACCTCAGGTTTGCCATTCTGCAATGCTTTCTGTGGTGATTGCATCTGAGGTTAGCAATGCCTGTAGCTGCACCAGCCGCATGACATTCTCTTCCTAGTGTCTTCAACTCTACTGACAATGTAATAATAATTTGGTAGCAAAGGACTATGTGAGATCTTGTGAGATTATGGGTCTCCTGGACCACCGCTTTTTAAACTCCTAGCAGACTTCACACCCCTTGTCTCTACTCTGCTTTAGCCCCCTAATAGAGGTCTAGCCTTCTGTAGTGCTGAGCAAAGAGCTCCTTTTCTTTGAAATGATGACTATCGGTCTCTGTGTAGCACCCTTACCTGCAGCCACCTCCCCAAGAAGGGGCAAGGGATAGAGAAGTGAGCTTCCTCGTCCACCTACTCCATCCATTGACCCCTCATGGTGCTTGAAGTGAGCTCATCTCCATGCTGTGTGCTCACAGTGTCCCCCTTCAGCAGCCTGTTCTCAGTGATACACAATCCCTGCGGTGCAGCTGCCCAGCAATTAGCTGAGAGCCAGAGTGGTTCCTGGGGCCCACATTTTCCTTCTGCTGCAGGAGCAATTAGGCTGCTCTGAGCCCGTCTTCAGTAGATTGATGTTATCTCCACAGTGACGCAGGCAAGCAGCCCTAAGCCCTTGTAATAACCATGCCAGGGTCACTCTCTCCCTGCTGCCAGTATGCCTCTACCTGAGTGATAGGCTGAGTTCCAGGAGTCTTTCAGTGATCTTCAGCAAACTGGCAAAGCCTTTACTTTTAGAGCACCAAAGCTTGAGAAAGGGTCCCTTCTCTGTGCTTGAGGAAAGTCCACAAGGCTTTCTGAGGGGAGCTGCATCCTGCAATTCCTGCAAAAGCAATGCTTTGCTTTGTGCATTCAAGCAAGGAAACTCATCTGGCTGGGAATTCTCCAGAAGAGAGATTTGGGTTTCCGACCAAATCATAGACGGTCTAAGCTTTTGCTGCCTGTTAATCGAAACAAGATAAAAGTTTGCATCAGGGATGCCTGCTCCTGCTGACACCATCACATCCAACAGGCCTGCTCTAGTCGAGTGTTAATTGTGTCTAGAAATGCTCCCAGCTGCACCGGGCAAAGCTCTGTGTCACGGCAGAAGGAGAGGCAGCCTCTACCCTGGAAAGCATTTTACCTAATTAGACAAGACAGATAGAGAGGGAGAAAGAAAAAAGAAAGTGGCAAAATGGTTAGCCTGGGACCGTGTATCAGGTGAGTAGTAGCAGTAGGACGTGAAGCCACTTCTTGTGGTGCTTGTGCCAGTGGTCCACATTGCCTCCACAGCAGGATGCCAGTACAGCCCAGTAATGGACCCGTCCCAGGGCCAGGCACTGATCCAGTGGGACCCTTCAGCCTTGCCCTGATTTCCTGCTGGCTGAGACTTTACCCCTGTATCATCTAGTTTTGCCACAGAGCTGAGGGATTTGAGTGACAGGAAACACACAAAGAGACTAGGTCAGGATAGGGGTCCTCTTGCTAAGCTGTTTTATTGCTACCCAGGATTATTTGGGGTACATCGAGATCTTTAGTTATACATCCTGGCAGAACACTTATATCTTATGGTGATTGCAAGTTCTTTAAACAGCAAACCAAGGTCTTGCAAAGGAGGGGAAGGGCAGGGGTGAAAGAAAATGGCCCTGAATGTGAGACACAGAGTGGAAGAAAGCTCTTATTTCACTCATTTTAGCAAATGTTTAGTTTCCTTCTGATACTATCAACCATTTGGGGGCTCCTTGCTGCTCCCCAGAGTCCTGAATGGGAGAGGAGGTAAATTAGGAAGATCTGCTTTCAGTGAGCTTGGAGGACCATGGACCTGTTTATGGAGCTAGGTCCCTTGCAGTGAGGGATGGAGAGAACAGGAATCATCCTTTGAAGGTTAGGGAGGTGAAGGACTCCTGGAAAAAGCTTCCAGTGACTCCTTTGTGCCATAACATCTCTGTGAGGCAGCCTCAGACTTTGGCATCCTTCACACTGCTGGTGTGCTCTGTTTGCTATCCAGCCCATGGGTTAGCATATGAGAACAGGCTTGTCTTCAGCCTTGCACATGCACCTGCATGTGCTGACCGGCCCCACACAGTGGCCTGTGATTCCCTCTGCTCAAACACATGCAAGCCAAATGCTCACAACCCACTCAGATCTTGCCACAACACTGTATCACACAACGCTCAGCTTCAGATTCAGCCTGATCTGCAAACCAGTTCAGTGCATTCATGCTCACACATTATTGCCTACAGAATTACATTAATTACTCTTTTTGCCCCATTCAGCTATTTCTGATGTTGCACATCACTTGGCATTTGGCACACAGGCTTTGTTTGTGAGGGGAAGTCAGTCTGGGCAAGGAACATGGTGTTTCACCTTTCTCCCTCATTGGATGAGCCAGCCCCATGCAATTAAGCAGCTTAGCTCAAGGCAACAGAAACCATTATCTCTGGGATTCTCTGTTCTGCTTGAACTCTATTATCCACGCTAAAAATATCAGAGAAACAAAACATTTCCTTCTCTTCCTGGCGTCTCCCTGGCGCTGGCTGAGTAGCAGGTGCATATCTGAGATACCTGTATGTGCATCTATCTGATCACCGTCTCTTCCCACTTCAGGCTCTTTAATTTGAGGTGGAATGAGAGTTGGTCTCATGATGGGAGCAAGCCCACCTGGCCAGGTGTGACTTTCAGCCCTCCTTGGGGAAAAACCTCTTTGGTTTGGCAACCTTCCTACCTCTGAGGGAGAGAGCTCATCATGACCGTTGAAGGCACCAAGCAAAAATCCCCACCTGCCCCTTAGGAAACAACAAGGGCTGAGAAGAAGGCCAGCAATTCTCTCCTCCCCTCCTCTGCCTCTGTGTTTCTCTGTCCTCCTTCTGCACTGAGGCTGCACTGGGCCTGTGAAGGAGGAGGGGGTATGCCTGGGGAAGGCATGTAGCCCCCCTCACTTTCGGTTAAGGATAACACCATGGCTTTTTATCCTGCAGGTGAAGAGCCTGAGCTTTGTTTGTACTGCAGGGTTGGAACACATGCACATATACATACACATATACGTATGTATATATATTATGTGCTATGCACAAAACTGATCCCTGTGTCTAGCCCCAAACACAACTGATGCTTGAGGGAAGGGTGTACTCTTCTCTGTCCAAAAACACAGACTTGCTCTTCTTTCACAGATGGTCCCTGTTGATTTCTTACCTACTGAAACAGATGTCACTGAGCACTGCTCTGTTACTCAGATGCATATGAGGCCCTCGTTTCTCACTCAAAAATCCTTGTGGGTATATGTTTTGCATTCAGCTGTTATTGCCATCCATCCATGTATTAATAAAGTCAATTAAATGCCTGTTTTTTACAAAGAAAGCTCTTTCCCATGAAGATACATCTAACACATCTTCCATCTTGCTGATTAGAAAGTCCCCAAACTCCATTGGTATGACAATAGCTGAGTTAGAGCTTGGCAGTTGCTTCCAGCCAAATAGCCTAAGAAGGTGTCCTGAGCTCACTGAATGGCTCCCAAAGGGATGTGTACACTTCCATAGCACTTCAAGCACCACTTTTGCCACTGACTGTGAAGTGACCCTGTAGGAGATGTTGGCATCCATCACAGGAGCTGGAACATGTGCCGCTTAGGAAAACAGGATGGCTGTGGTCAGGAGTCAGGGCACAGAGAACAGACAGACTCCGAACCTGAGCAGGAAAGAGTGGTGAGATTTGGGGACATAAATCTAAGAGAACTCCAGCTTGTACTGGATGCTAAATACATAACCTCGAACAGCACAGACTACTGTGGACATATTGGTCTGTGCAGAGAAACCTTTCTCTTTCTTCTAGGATGCACAAATGAGGTATATTATCATTCTGAGTGGGGAGAAGCTTGGTAGAACTGGTTTGGATCCAAAGTGGACGACCATGCAGGGTTAGGTGGGAACACAAGATTTTGTCCTTCCCAAAGATCTCTAATTAGAACTGAAGATCTCAGTCCTGATCCTTGAAGAGATTGCATGGGATTTAGGAATGAAGCCCATGCTCCAGATACCTGTTGCATATGAGCAATGGAATTTGCTGCCAAATGGGGAAAGCTCCTCTGTGCAGGGAGAAGAGCTTTCCGGTGGTCTAATCTCCTGCAAGAGTGAAGGACCATTGCAAGCCTTCCCATCTTCTGTCTTACACATGAGGCACTTCTTCAAGCTGCTTTCTATGACTACAGCACCTTGTGAGCAAAATAAACCACTCCACTGCACATGTAATTCTACCTGAGGGAGAGGAATGAGAAAAGAATGAGTTCCATAGGGTAGATATTAGTCAGGCTGCCTTGGGCACTACCGGGAGGTATCCAGATACCACAGCGATATGTTCCTGTAAGGAAGTGAACAACTCCAAGGTTGCGTTAGTATGGGCTGGGGACCTAGGCTGCTGATGGGGAGTTTGACATTTGTATAAAAGTCACCAAAATGTCAGAAATGGGAAAAATGTCTAGTCCTAGAAAGTGACACATGGATGAGTGTAGAGAAAGGAAGGCCTCTGCTTGTGAAGCGGGTGTCGGGAGAGGGCTTCATTTTTTGGGTTAGCGGGTGATACGTCACTCTGAGACAGGCAACAATGGACACACCTCTCATTTCTGAAGCTGCCTGTCCCCATGTTCTTGCAGACACAAATATTCTCCCCAATGCTTTTACAACACAGAGAGGAAAGTGACTTCATGACATTCCTTTTCTGACTGTTTCTCTGGCATGTGCTTTCTAAACATAGATCTAAAAATCAGAAAGCACCAGGAGAATTATGGGTTTCTATACCCTATTGTGCTTTATAATAATTATAATTATTGTAAATACGGCCCAGACACTGTAATTTTCTGCTCTCCATTGGGTCTTTCTTTTTCATTTTCTTCTTCTTTTTATGACTGTTTTCTAAGAAAGTTTTCATGTGTCACCTTATAGATGGGAAATGGCAGAGTCAGCTCTTAAAATAAAAGGAGAGGAGTGGCTGGGGGGGATGGAGAGAAGGATGAAAAAGGAATAAGGAGAGAGAAATGTCATGTAGTCTGTGGTGAGGGCAGCAGTAGGAACAGTCAGGAGACCTAGTTCTATACCTAATCTAATGCCAACCTGCTGTGTGATTATGGGCTCCATCTCTGTGCCTATTTTTGGTGGTGGAGGCCTTCTCTTATTTCCTTCATTGCTTGACTTGGCAACTCTCTGGTCTCAAGCTTGGAGCAGCTGAGTACTTCTCAAATGTAATATCTGGAGGAAGTTGTGAAAAGATATGGTATGGATGTTTGAATAGATGGAAAAGTTAGCCTTTACGGCATTATTCAGGTAGAGCCAGTAAAACCTGGTCTACTCTGTGGACAGATGTGCACTATGATATAGCCTCTGGTCCTACACCCTCTGAATGTCCAGTGCAGAGATGTGGCTGAGATGTGTCATGAACCTCTTCTCACTCAAGCAGCTTGGTCTCATTCCCATGGACACTAAGGCATGGGTTAGAGTGGCGAGTGAGTGAGCATCAGGTATGCCCAGGTATTGTCCCAGCATGAAATCAGAATGTGGCTTGGCTACACACTTGAACAAACAAGTTAGCAAATACTCCTGCACTTCAGAGTATAGACACGGCTACTGTCATCTGGAGCTTTGCACATGAGTGGTGAGGAAAGAAAGAAAAGATGTAGTCAATAGACTCAGAGGAAACTAAGGGCAAAACATCCAGATACCCTGAAGTAAGTCAAGAGTGTTACATTGACTTCAGACTGGACTTGAATTAGACAGAAAATGGAAAACAGTAGGATAAGGATGCATAAGACCTGGGAAAGGAAAAGTCAGTACCTGGAGGATATGGTGTGATGGACAGGAGAAGTAAAACGAAGTAAAAATACATAAATGTGGGAGAGAAAAGGAAAACAAAAGACAGGCAAAGGAGAAACCACCTGAAATGAGAATCACCATTTTTTTTTCTAAGGAAGTGAGCTGAAACATCATCATTAGAAACCCAGAAGGGATTCAGATTGAACTGCAATTGATTTATCCAACTTTTGCCCAAGCAGGATAGTTGAGCAGACTGTCACTGAGAACTCCGGCTTCCTCCTCTTTTCAAAAGACTTTCAAAGCAAATCAAAGAGTAGAGAGCTGCTCTTCAGCACAAAACGAGGGGAATCTTGGTTTTATATCATTTTAAAACAAATGGAGGTGTCATTCTAGGTGACTTTCTAGAGATCGTGTAGGGTTTACAGTGTGGACTAAGGAACTCAAGAGATCTAGGTATTATTCTTCCAACACAAAGAGATGCAGTTTAGTGCTTGCAACTGGTAATGGTTTCAGGATTTTGGCTTCTAATCCCAGACTTGGGAAGTGACCAACTGTAGTCTGGAAGTGATAAAGTGGGTTGATGGAGTTCTGAGTTTAATTCTTGCCTTCCCTGTTAAGCTGCAGCAATTTACTGAATCTCTTTCTTAGTACAGTAAAGCCAAGTAATTGCTTCAAAAAGGGTTTCCCTGATGCTTAAGTAACTGTTTCCAAAGCACCCAGAAATCTGCTGGTGAAAGATGATCTAGAGGAACACTGATTATCCCTTTACCTTTTGGGGCAAGAACGTCTTTTAAGAAGGTTTGTGTAGTTGCTTCAGGCCATGTACTAAGCTGAGCAGAGCTGTATGTATTAAGGGAACAGTTGCTGTAGTATTTGGAAATAAGCCAAATCCTCTGCTATCTGCATTTCTTACAAATACCACAAATTCTTTAGGTTGGTGCCTCCACCATTCCAAGCTGTTGCTTTGACTTGCTAATAGGTCTCTGTTTAAAAAAAAAAAAAAAAAAAAAGTGCTTCTTTTATTTATGGAGCTAGCACTCAGATGTTACTTCATGGCCAATGAGGCAGTGAGAAAATGGATTTTGCTGGATTCCAAGAGGAAGGGTCTGCAGGGATTCTGAAGGGAAATTTGCCAACCAGGTATTTAGGAAAAGGAGGTGATCTAGCTGGATTCAAGAATGTACTACAAGCTAGATGCTTATCTGGTGTCAATTGACAGTCTCATTGAATTAATTGGAGCAATGTTGATTTATAACTGCTGAGGATTTGGCCAAGAGTATATAAACAACTCTAATTAAGCCCCTTTCAGGACAGCAGGACTTAGTACCAAGAGATAAATCTAGGTGAGCTATAGGCCCTTGCCAGTTATCTTCCAAACTCTGTTCTTTCTTGTCACTGTAAAGGCTATATGTAGCTTTCATGATCCAGGTTCAGTCAGCTCACTTTTCACTCCTCTCAGCTCTGCTGATGCAACTCTTCCAGCCTGTACTGAGTCACTGATCACAGTTAAAAGCAAATGGTGAACATGAAGAAAAGAGCCTGACAAACAATTGCATCAGGTGGGAGCCAACATCTGGAATTAGGTTCATGTGGCAAATTCTAGCCTGGCCCATGGCAAAAATATAAAGTGGAATGACATTCGAAATGTGAGTATTGCCTACTTGCACTCCCTCTTTATTTGCGCACCTTATCTCTCTACTGCCTTTGTCTAGTTTTAGCTGCTGAGTACTGGGTGTTGTTATGCATTTCCTAAGTAAGGGAGATCCAGCGTTTTGCCGCTGAAGCTAGACAAAGTCAGACAAGATGTAAGGTGAATGTTTTAAAGGGTGAAGGTAAATAAACACTGGAACCTCTTGTATAGCAATGGAGCAGGATTGCCAAGCCTTGCACTCTTGACTGCAAGTTTGGCTGACTTTCTGTGAGATACACTTTATTTTGCTCAGCAATCGCAAAGACTCGACGAAGGGATGACTGGCAGAAATGCTTTGGCTAGTATTAAGCAGCTGTTAAGCAGGAGGCTGGACTACAAGCACTTGAGGATCACTGTAGTCATGAAGATGTAAGAATCTGTTAACTCAGACAACAACTGATGTTTGTGGGCCCCCATCACCTTACCTGCAGACCTGCTCGTGGTATAGGAACAACTGTCAGTGGCTATTTCCTCAGCAGTGGGAGGAGGTTGGCTGATACATAGATACTACCTGCCAGATTTAGGTCCAAGATTGCCAGAGGGTTGTGAAGCAACTGGTGCTCTTCTCTGGGCCCTGGATAGGGCTTTCCAAGACTCAGCAACAGCCCCAGGCTCCAGGGCTAGGTGCATAGCTTAGAGGACTCAGAGAGGGGAGAGTGTGAGGAACTCCAGACTTAGGGATCTGGCAGTTTAATCTGGGCATGGATAAGTACAAGGTAATGCAACATGAAAGACAATTTAAACTACTTATATAACACAACAGGCCCTAAATTAATTATTTTTTACTCAGTAAAACATCAAGGGCTTTTTCAGGCTACTTTAGCAACAGGGATCATAGTAGCTAGCTAGTATTGAAAAGGTTGTATTATAATACCTTTCTGTAAATCAAAGTTATGTTTGCATTTGGAATGCTGTGTTCAGATTTTGTCATTTTTCTAAAAGACATATCAAAAATAGAAAGTACCTAAAGATAGATGATGCAAATTACTAGAAGACCTAGAAAGATTTCGTAGAAGAAAAGATTAGGACTGTTAATTCAGTGAAAGGGATGTGATAAGAGAATGGAAAGAACAATGGCAATGAGAAGGCAAATGAGGCCCTTGCTATTAGTCTTTATTAAAATACCAAAATGCAAAAGAAAAACCTCTTGACTTAAAATACTGACCCTGAAATACTAATAAAGGAATACAATGTTTTACCCAGTATATAACCTGTAGGACTCATTGTTTGAAAATACTACTGAGGCCAAGAGCTTTGGAAGATATTACTCACATATTTTCCATACAGGAACAATAAAAATATCATCTACCCCTACACCAGCTGGGATAAAGACCTACCAGGGATATAAATCTTCATCTTCCATGACAATAATTGCTATGAGCTAGACTAGGAAACTTATTGCATAACTGTCCACTATGAGGGTTTTATCACCTCCCATGAAGCCTGTGGTGCTTGCTGCTAGCAGAGATGGGTTACTGGGATACTTCACCTCTGCTGTTTTTTCTTTTCATCTTCTTCCCCCCATCCTTTTATCTGTGTGCCTGTGCAGGTTCTTTAGCTGTGCCCATCACTGGGGTACCTGGGACCTTTGAAGCAGTGAAGTGTACATGAGAAAGACCACCCTCCTTGGCTCTCTCAGCAGTGAGAACTGTATTTGGTTTGCTTGGCATTATTCTGGTGAGCTGGCACAAGCAAGATTTGCCTCTGGCCTTGAAAGATGTGAAAGCTAGTAGTCATTCATCCTACTCCCTTTAGGAGCAAAATCCAGGAGTATGAACCAGCAGCAGAGAAGACGCCCATCTGCTACAGACATCTGCATTCCCCTTGAGACAGATATTTTCTAGTGAATCACTGCTGTTGTGACAGGCCACAAGCAGACAGTATGAGGCAGTTCCCTAAGACATCCAGCACCCAGCCCATGAACTGGTTTGGAGAGGAGGACTGAAAGTCTGGATTTGGCCCAAAATTCAATATGGAGCTGGTGCAGAGATCCAAAGGGTCTGGTGTTTAAAATCTGTGCCTAGTCCAGCGTTATGGTGAACAAACTTGGGGGCGACCATCGCTGTAAATGTTGCATCAAAATCTGAACCCAAAGGGAAAGATGTGTTTTCTGCTTGCCAAAAAATGTATTATTACTATTTGTATGTAGCGTAGTTAGGTGCCAGCCAAGAATGGGACGCTACTGCTCTAGGCAATGTTCATACAGAGTAGTAGATATGAATCTAACAGATGTGGCTATTTCAATGTCTAGAAGCAATGAGGAGCCAGGAGAACACCAAGACTGTGGATTGTCCTAACGTGCCGAAAAATGGGGCAACAATGTAAGTTCTTCTTAGCCCCTGCCTGCTGTCTTTTAGGGAGAGACCCTCAAATTTTCCATGGGAAGAGAAATTCTGAGAGACATTTGCTTGCCATATCAATTATTTTTGGAATTTTCATGCAAAATGGAATTTCAAGCAGTTTTCAGTTTGGGATTTTGAGTTTTGCATTTCGTATTTCATTCACATTCTGGAATTTCAGAGCATCAGTTAGAAAACCTAATTCATGTCCTTTTCATGATTTACACTGATCACCAACTGCTTTAGAATACAGTTGTGTGTAATAAGACAAGAGATTTGAAGCGTTCTATTCTTTTGTTTTTAAACACAATTAAGGGCAGCTGTTATATAGTACTAATTAAAAAATCTTATCTTTCTTCAGAGATCAAAGTGACTTTTGTTTGTTTTGTAATGAAACAGTCTGACAAAAAGTCAAACACAAAAAGCATCAAACTGTTTCATTGCAAAACAAACAGGAGACACTTTGATCTGTGAAAAAAGATAAGGTGTTTTAATAAGTACTAAATAACAGCTGTCCATCATGATTTAAGAAAGGAAATAAAACTCCAATATTTCAAGTCTTTCATATGGTGATATGCATGCTGTGGAGTTATCATAAAGTAAAAAAAAAAAAATTATAATAAAAACTGCGATAAAATTTTGAAATGTATACATTTTTGAAAAAACATTTCTCAGTAACAAAAAGCTCCCACTGATGTATCTTTCCAAAGGCAATTTCCATTGAAATCAATATTTTGTTTTTAAAAACAATGCATTTAATCAAAAAATCTTTTAGACTGAAAAGCTGTATTTAAAAAAAATTACAGCGTGCTCTGCCTGCAGAAACTAGTTTCAGTCATTGTCCTGCAGGATGGGTATGATGGTAGATAATAACATAATACAGAGGCAGCTTCACCAACATTTTGCTGGTGTGCTTGCATCTGGGTGTGATGCAGATGCAACACTCCTAGCATATGTCCTGCTGACTCCCTTACTGTCATTCTGGACTTAACACTGGGTCCTAGACATCCTGTTTGCTTCTCTTCACTGCATCATGAAACCACAGACATTCACTGAGCTGTTGACTGGAAGACAGGTGAGCTTGGGTCGCTTTGGCTGTTGGGAGTCAGCTGCTGATCACAGCCTTTTGCGCAAGGAGTGAGAAGCTCCTTCCGTATGGTCCCACTAAACCTTTCCACGTTCCTTGGCCAGATTAAGTGTTTTGAAGCTGACTAAAAGTATTTCCACCGATTCTCACCACGTCTGTGCACTGTGCAAACTTGGTGAAAAGAGACTTCTGTCCTAGGGAGTTACACTACCAGAGGGAGCATAAACTGCAGGAAGACCTTGTTCCTTCTAATGTGGCCATGGTGACAAATGACAACACGATGGGGGAGCATGTCAAAGAGAAACAGTGTTCTTAGCCATGGAGTCAATTTTGCTCTTCCCTTCCACCTGGCTGTTAATAGCCAGAGAGTTTCCTGCAGCATCCCCACTGAAAAGGTCCTCAAAACAGTGTTCTGTGATCTCAGGGGCAAGCAAACATTGGTCTCAGTCCAATTCTTGGACGTCGACTCTGCCCCTTGTTCCCGGATCATTGAAAGCTGCTGGGTTATGTTGCTTGCTTTTCACAGCCTCCTGTTTATCTCACCTTTGGTCCCGCTCTCTGTTTACAATTGAGCTGTTCATTCAAGTGCCATATAGTTTGTCAGGATTTGCTGAAGGAGCAAAGGTCTTCAAGCAGAAGACAAGAACTGAGGAAAAACAGTCTGCTGCTGCTACACTTGTCCACTGCTTGCTTCAGAGAGGTTGCTCAAGATGGGCTGGCAGCTATTATGTACAAGAAAGATAATAGTAGCAGGATGTTGGCAAAATTTGGAGGCCTCCGAGTCTCCCCTTTGTTGTTGCTTGGGTGATGCAGTAATTGCAGATTTTACTTCTAGTATTGTATCAGCAATGCTTTTTGCAGTTGCACTAACTTCTGAAGTATAGACAGGGGAACTGCTTCTGCTGCTTCCCTCTAGCTCCATGTTTAGTCTTCCATATTTGTTTTATAGCTGTGGTAGATATAGGAATATAGATGAAGCAAGAATCAGAGGGAGAAAGTATACCTTTTACTTAGACCAAATTACACAGTTATGAAGAAAGACAAGCTTTCAGGCACCTAAAGGCAGGTTCCCCTTGCCACACCTTCAAATCCTATAGTTACATAAGCCATTAAGATTTAGCGCTTAATTCCTTCTTCAGAGAAAAAAAACGTAGCAAGCTGGGCCATTTAGACAGGATCCTGGGTATTTCTGTGAGGTAGGCATAGGCTTCCAGTGCTGTGAGAATCCCTCAGTCATTGCTGCTACTAAAATCCCATAGTATTATCTGAGATACAAGAAATTCAAGGCTGTGAGTGAAAGGCAATAACCTATTGCTTAAGAGGTAAGCAAATCAGCACAAAATTGGGAACCACTGGAGGAAAAGAATATTAATATAGTCAGGCACGTGAAGATCCATCTGCATGATAAAAGGCAGCAAAAATATTGTGTGAAAGTGGAAAACAGTTTCAAAGGAACTCCTGAAATACTATTTATGAAGGGTCAGCAGGGGAAAATCCAGACATTCATCCAGGAAACCGTACTGAATAAAGTTGGAAACTGCAACAGCGCTGTGTCAAGGGTCTAGATCATGAATGGGTGTAGCATTTCAATCACTTTCATCAGCCTGACAATGATGTTATGGAAGAACGGTCATGAAAGCTGCTCAGGCCTCAAACTGACTCCCATGGCTAGAAGAGGTCTGAAGAAGCAAGATCTTATGAAACTTAATAGCTAGTCCTGTTGGTAGGCAGTGTAATATAGACATGAAGGATTAGAGCTAAGCGGCTGAAATGAAGAACGAAAGGGATAAACACACTGAAGGTGGAAGCATCCAATTTGCTGTGAAATGCAGCATGTGAAATGAGGAATCACAGTTTGGGTTGCAAAACTGGACCCATAAGTGAAAGCTATCCCTGTCTAGAAGAACCACTTTCATCCCATGTAAGCCCAAAGAGTACCTATCACAGAGACTGTCCTCCCCAGAGTCCCTCCTGGCCAGGTCTATCATATTGTGACTCAGGGATACCGCTTTGAATGCAGAGAGATAATATCTCCCCTTTAGGATGCTACCCTATGGCTGCTAAAGCAGCTCCCGCAGTAACATCTGCTCCCTGGCCAGGCCCACCAGAGACTGCACCCCACATAACACCTGGAACATCTTCCAGGCTCTCCCATGAAGCCCTGGCCAGGCCCACTTTCCCTGTCTGAGCCAAAACAAACTCCCAAGACCTCAGTCCCAAGTGGGCTCACTCTCCAGTGGGATTTCTGATTTCAGCTTTTCTTTGATCAACATCCTTCTCTTTGGACACTGAGCCCAAGGGCTCTTTTCTCCTCAACCCCTGCTCTTTTCCAAGAGCCAGCACAACAGTTCACCCTTCACAAAGCCCTTTATTCCTTTATTTCCCCAAGCCTTTATCTGGGTCCCAAAATCATAGCCCCTTTCCCCACTAACCACTCCCTCCCCAGGCACACCAGGGAAGGTCAATCACCTCTCCAAGCGGTAATCAGCTTCCTTGGCAACCTTCCCCAGGGAGGGACCTAACATCCTTATGCAGCCCACGTGCTCTTGTGGCCTTGCCAGCCCTGCGTAAGCAGCAAATGTCACCTCCTCAGACTGCCTGCTGAGCCATCACTTCAGTGGCATGCTGTACGACATTTTCACAAATACACTTTGTTTTTCCCCTTTAGACTACCCAAAGATGAAATAATCTGATCCTCTCAGTAACAGGGGAAATACCCTGTTATGGTTGAGTAGGTGCTGTGGTGGTATGAGGCGAGGAGGAAGAGAGAGGGATTGCTGTAACAAGAATCACTTCAGCCACCTCTGTCTTCTTATCTACCTACACAAGATAAAAATTCTTCCTTTTCCAAGCTTGTGTTGAGCAGTCAACCAGGCCTGGTAAGCCATGGATCACTGATCTCTGCGCAGGATTTGTGTATCATGCAGTGTAACTTGGGTTGGTGGGACAATCACATGCATGGGTGAGCCTTGCCCTCATGTCCTAAAGAAACCCTTCCAACAGGTTATTCTGCCCCACGCTTTAGAAATGGCATAGGGCTGAGCATTTATGCCATATGCCTTTCCTCCAGGATGCTAAGCTGCTTGCTCCTATGGAGCTATGTCTCTGGAGATGTCCTCATTCTCTGTCCTGCAGCCAAGGAGTGAGGAGACCACAGTCACCTTTGCTCTGAGCATGTTGGCTCGTGGCCTCAGGGGGTGCATGCACACTACATAACCGCACAAGGGCCATGACCTGGTCATATGCTGCAACACAGTGGGATTGCTGGCTGCATCCTGTGTTGACTGTCTTGTAAGTCTGGTGGGGGATCTACACATGTTCTGGTAATTGGGTCTCCCAGCCCTTGCTGGGAGAGGGTCACAAGTTTTCAGGGGTCATGACCTCTTCTAGGGCATACCAGGAATTTTGGGGACAGGACGTCTGAAACCTTTTTCTTTTTGTAACAAAAGGTCACTTCTAGACAAGGTTATGAGTCTCTGGCCTCAGTGGAGCTTCCCCACTCCCTACCGGTTCCCCAAATTAATTGAGAATTATTTTTCAGTCACTTCCCCTTGACAGCTACTCTGAGAAGCTCTGGTCCATGAAAACAAAGCACTTGCCTTGGCCTCATGCTAGAGCTGAACATGCCAAGCACATAGCCAGTCAGCCGTTTCTTCCCATCACTCCAGTGGGGGGATTGCACGATGCTTTCATCATGTCCTCTGAGTGAGCACAGCCAGGCTGTAAATCAGTGTTCCTACTGCTCTGAACTCTTTCCTTCAACTGGTACCATTGAGAGAGGGGACATGCTTTTCCTCTCAGTGCAGGGGTGAGCCAGGGTGAAATCTAGACTTGGCAATTTGGCCAATAGACTTCTCTGTTCACTGTTGCTTTGGCAGGAATTTTCCACCTTAAAAAAACCATTTCTTTTCTCCTCTTCCAGGCAAATAATATAGGCAAGAGGTCAGGTTCTTTCTCACGTAAAGAACAACCATGTTACACTTAGATGATAAACTGAAGAAGTGCCAAATTTCTTTTTATAGCTTCTTTATTGCTCCTTGTCTGTGTGTATAGAATGAAGAGAACTGTGATTTACATGGTAACTTTAAGGCTGCCCTGTGAAAGAATCCTGGGAGTGCAGAATAGGCTGAGATCATTTTAAGGCAAATAGTTAATCAAAATAAACAAACATTGGGCAGTTACTAAAGCATATATGCTGCCTCTCCCATCTTAATTGGCATGAAGGCAATGCACGTGAGGGCAAGGACAGTGAATTAAGGCGGAAATCAGAAGCAGGCTGAGTATGGCAACAGTTCCCCAGTGTTTCTGATGGTTACCCCACTTCCAGCCACAAGCTCTACTTCTGCAATTGCATTTCCAATGGGTTCATGATCTCTGTTAAACATGCCATGACCCTGGAGGTGTTGCATTCAGTAACTGGACTCCAAAACAGCTTCCACTCCAGGCAAATACCCGACTGCTTTTAAGATGGAATTCAATACATTTCTGAAATGTAGTCCTTGTGAGAATTGGGGATCAGACTGACTGAGCCAGGCAGCCCTTACAATTTCACATTCCTTGGCTGGAGACAGGTAGAGGATGTGTACATTTCTGGTAGAAAGCAAGACTACAGTCTGCATCATGCTGGACTGTTCCTCTCTCCCTCTCTGCTGTCACCCTGCCTCACCTCCTTATTTGAAGTTCTTAGGTCTATCTTTTCAGTTCCAGAGGGATTTTGCCCTGTGGGCAAAACATTAATTAGAGGCTGTGTTGATACCATCACACTCATTTTGTGTCCTTGCAGATGCCAAGCTAGTGAAACAATCTCCTGGGCAGTGCAGTCCCCGGAGGGCTGCCGGTCCCCTCCACATTCCACCTGATGCAGGAAAACACCAGGGCATTAAAAAGACACCCATAACCTTTACACGTATTTGTATGTCCTTGCTGCTGCAAAATCACCATGCTCCAAGACTTACTTATCCAAGTGTGCAGGCTATGCAATTGTATCTGGGCCCAGAGAAGCTCAGGGTCGAGGCTAGGAAGACAGGGCTTCCCTGAGGGCTGTGGAGGGCCATTTCATGTCTTGTAACTGTGTACATGGTTTCTTGTGTCAGCATTAAAACCTGATGGAAGGCCTCAAGCAAGTGAGCCTGGCTCTTGGACCAGAACAATTTGATTTACTTCCACATATTGAAAACCTAGTTAACTGGCTCAGAATTGCTTCATTTGTGGTGCTGCGCCCTGGCAGGTTCATCTGTTGACTCTGGTGAGCTGAGGCTGAAGTTGCCATGTAACCTGCTGACCTTTCTTTGGGCCTCACTCTGAGCTCAGTGACAGATAAGGGAAGGACCAGGATCAGTGAGCACTCGGCACGGAGGCCTGCTTGTCCTTTTAGATCTCCAAGGGCTTCACACGTCCCAGTGATTCAGGTGCTCTTCTTCTTGGGACCTGTTTTATTGAAAGGTTGGGCGAAGGGAGCAATTCCCTGGGTCCTTCCCAGGAGAAGGTTGTTTCAAATTCATTGGATCCTTCCCAAAGGATGCTTTGAAGCACTGAGGTTGCTTTGAAGCACTGAGGAGGCATTTTAGCTTGTGGTTCTTGGGTGAAGGTGCTGGAGACATGAATTTCAAACCCTCTTGGGCAATTTGAAAATCTCAGCCATGAGATTTAAATTGAAGGTGCAGTAAAAAGGTGACATGCAGGAAGTACAAGGAGGTCACCACTTCCTCCCAAGCAGCGGTTTCCTACAGATAGACAGGACATGTATGCCATGCAGAAAAATGACAACAATAAAATCAGTTCATGCCCATCGGCCAGCGTTGTGTTCTGAAGAGGCAGGAAAGCCTGTCACACTAATGCAGCTGCCCGATGAGAGCAGGTGATTAGAGCACAGCAGGCAGCCCTGCAAAACCACCAGGCTGATGCCAGAATCCCACAGTCATTGTGGACCACAGCTGAGTCATGTGTAGGGTCCAAACAGTTCCCTTGTGGTGCAGAAAATGAGCAAGGCTTTCCTTTAAGTGCTTCATTTTTTTCCTGGTGCAAATTACTATTGTGACCTCTTGGTGCAAGCACATCAATTACAAAACCACACAAATTAATGCCTGACTCTTCTTACAAAGTGCTGGCAGAGGGAACACACAGGAAACATCCTGAGCCTTGAAAGAAACTCAAAGTCACTCAACCATCCCCACAAGCAAAACCCAGACAGAGTTGGTAGGCCTAACAACATGCACTGGAGATGGCAACTGTGCTGCACCATGCCCACAAGTGAGCATGTCTAATATTGTGCATAACTCCAGGGCATCTGCTGGGCTTGCACACACTGCCTTTGAGGACTGTGGATCTCTCTGGAGGTACTCAGTGCTACATCATCACTTGATCTCAAGGGGTTGCTAACGAGCTTTGGGCATGTTCTGTTCCTGAAAAGGCCCAATGGAACATCCCGGCTTCAACACGTGCTGCTAGGGCCAGAGACAGAGGGATGGAGCTCAGACCCAGAATCTGGGTTGCCAGTGCAGGACTGAGTACACCAATAGACCAGCCAGTTTGTAGAATTTGTGGTATATATTCAGATAGTTTCATACATAGGTACAATGCAGCTCAGTGCAAAAATGAGACATAGCTTTCCTCTCTACTGTTATGAAACAAACGTCTATTCCGGAGTTTTATGGGAGTGACTTCTGGTTTTGCCTGAATTAAAATCAGAATTATTTTTTTTCTGAAAGATGCGCCTAGTTGGGGTAAGTTGTACCCAGGACTCTTCTCTTGAGATTTTTATCACACCATTAAAAACATCACATTTCAGAACTTTTCAATAGGATATTGAGCAACATGGATCTATCTGAACACTGTAGGACTGGGGCATCACTGAATATCTCTGTGCAGATGGGACAGTTCTCCTTGTGTGTGGATTCATGTACCAAGCAAGAAACACATTGCTACATAGAGGGAATCTACGTACATCCCAAATTCTATCCTGGGGTTTGATTTTCCCTGAGAAGCATTTGACTCTGGTTTATCTGAGTCTTACAGCTTTCAGGATCTCAAAGCAAAATGGTGCCATGCTTCCTTCTTGCAGAGCGCAAGAGAGGGAAGCAGAGATCTCTGTCCTTGTTCTGATGCTACCAGCAAGCAGCAGGCAATCATCATTTTAGGGATGCAAGAGACCCAGATACACCTGAGACACCCGTATGCATTTCTCAAAGGATCTGCATGCTAATTTGCTGGCTGTTGCCATATACATTATGCAGACAGCTGTTGCTTGCTGATATGGGGCACCCACATTACCTTATTCACTGACTCAGGCTCATTGTGATAAGTGAGGATGGACTGACTGTCTTTCCAGCCTGGTGTGATTTGCCCCAGCAGCCAATACCGCAGAGGGATGGCTCATAGCGACACATATTTACTTCCCAGGTGTGGCTCTTTAAACACAACCTCTGCCAATGCAGGCAGATCACACAGCTACACTGTGTTTCCAGACAGAGTCCACAGGGCATGGCTGGCAAGTGTGCTGGGCTCCTTGCATGCTCTCAGTGGTGCTGTGGCTATGCTGACAAAACCAGGGCAAGCTGATCCGCTCGGCTGCTGGAGTCATACCAGAGGTAGCAAGGGGCCCCCAACAGTGTTGGTGATAGAGGGGTGTCAAGTTTAAAGCTGTGGACATCTTATGACCTCTGAATGTAACAGACTATCCTTACTGACTAACACTTGGTGATATTATAGACGATGAGGTCACAGCACCACATGTGATCATGACAAACATAAGAACACTCTGGGGGCAGGCTGCGCAAGCGTTTAGTGCATAAGGCATTTCATCTTGGGAGGCCTGTCATCGCTTGACAAGTGGGATGTATCTGAGTTTCTAGTGAACTTGTATTCACATAAAAGAACGAAAAAGACCTATCAAATCATATGCAGCATGTAAGAACATAACAAGGGCCTCACTGACTCAGACCAAATATTCACCTAGCCTGGTGTCTTTGAAATGGCCAAGAGTAGGTAGGTGCCTGGGGGAAAGTGTAAGGTCAGAGCAAGAAGTAGCTGGTCTCTGCTGCAGAGATACTCTAGGGCAGTGTCAGTGCAGGGCAGTGAGCCTGGAGCTGGAGCAGTGCTAGAGGTTGTGGGGAAGGAAGGGTGGACAGTCCCAGGCAAGAGATGCTGGAGAGATGGAGCAGTGGGCAAGGAGTTGCTGTGCAGGAATGAAGGGACACAGACAGGGCTAGGTGTGGGGACCACAAGGCTAAAAGAGTCAGGAAAGTAGGGGTGAATAGGGAGGAAGTGTGGGGAGGAAGGCTGTGAATGGATCAGATTGCAGAGGCACCAGGGGAGACATGGCCTGGCCACTGAGTGCAAGGACTCCGGGGAGGCTCAGTCTGAGGTGCACTGTGCTGGCAGAGCGTGGAGGAGAGACCTGCAGGTTGCCAGATGTTTTCTTCACAGGCTGTAGCCTGTATGAACACTCATTTGTTTCAAAACACTGTCCAATCACAGGTACAGTTAAAAAAGAGTAGTATCTGACAGGAGGCCAGGGAACCTGAGCTACCTCAGGAACACGCATGTTTTGCTATTACTGGGATGGCTTGGCACAAGGAAGAAATTTATGACTGAAAGCTGGTTTGCCAGGGCAGTTAAACAGAGCAGTGTAACAATAGGAATAAGCATATCAAATATTTGATTTTGCCTTGTAATTCCTTGCAGGCTGCTCCCAATTAACAAGGGGAATTTTGTCAAGCCTAAAGTGACTTTGATATGTTAGATAAATTCTCAGCTCTTGATGTTTAACCATTCTGCCCCCCACTCCCTCCAGCAAAAAACAATTGTTTTTTTAAAGTGACATGTGGACAGTAGAAAGAGTTTGAGCAAGGGAGTGGTTCTTGTCTCTTTTGTAGGAAGCACATAGGATTGGCGTGTGAAAGCTTAAAAAGAACAGAAGTTCCTCATGTTTTTAAAGCTACAAATTTTTAAAAGCAATTTATCTACCGTAAAATCAGTCCCAATATGATACTTCAGATATTTTATCCGGACACTTACCAGGAACAGTGCTAATGGCCTGATCTGACAAATCCATCTTGGTTGCTGAAGGTGACTGCAGTGGGATAGTCCCTGACACTGTTCTCATTGCTGCTGGCTATGTGGCCTGCAGGTTCCCATTTCAGTAGGATGTTTTGATAGACTGCAACTGACAGTCTGATTTACATAGGTGCTTTTGAGCACATTTGTGTGACATGGTTGTCTGTCACAACAGAGGACTGGATGCAAAAGGGTCTTCCCATTGCTGTGCTCCTCTGTCCTCCAGTATCCACACTTCCAGGTGAGCTTGCCCTCACTGGTTTGATGCTGGCTCATACTGATCAGCTCAGCTGGACTTGTTTCACCTTGCAGTACAGCCTTCTGGGAAGGGCCCCATCTTCATGTGGGTAGATACCTTTACAGCAGACACCTGGGGCCTTTCTCTGTAGGGCTCAGAAGTCCCTAAGCCCTAACTACAAGGAACTGACACTGGCAGCATGTTCCACAGGTGTAGAGCCTAAAATGAAATTCAGGCATGCTTTCAGTCCCATGAAAGTTCAGCCTTTTCTGCCAGCCTCTGCTGGCAGAAAAATATCCATGCTGATGTCAATCAATTCAGGAGGACACAGAAGCAGAGTTTTCTTCTCAAAGCAGCCAGTGCTTCTGCTTTGTGCTGTGTAGGTAGCAGCCAGGGTTTACATTCAGAGAGGAGTGATGTGAAGCAGGACCAAGGACAAGAGTTGCAGACTGGCTGGGTAAAGAGCCAGGAGGATAACGCTTTCACAGTGTCTTTGATGGCAGACCCAAAGATAGACTGAGCCGGCCTGGAGGTGGCAGAGGCCTCAAGAGTCTGTTGGTGCCTGCCTCTGAGAAGACGCTGGTTGGAGTGGGGCCTGTTCCTTCACTGCTACCAGACTGCAGGTTAGTTACTAATCTTCCACCTTAGTGGAGCAAGCAGTGCTCACTGGTCATGGGAAATGGGGACCAAGCTGCTGCTTATCTGTCATTTGCAGCTGCTGCTGTAAAATAATAAAAACTCAACTGAAACCAAGCAAGACCCAGCCTCTGAGTCCCCCGGCAAGTGTCCAATGTGTTGGGGCAGAGGCAGACACCGGAAAAGCAAGGCAAGAATGTGTGTTGACAGTCCTGCTTGAGACTTGTGTCAAGGATAGAATTAGCAGCATATTCAACTGTGGAGTAGGCAAAGATGAGTGGAGGACTGTTGTCATAGCAGAGGGCTAGAGGACATGTCATTGCCTTCCTCTTTCCCGTTTTACTTTCCAGGCCAAATATATATGCCAACACATTCTCTCTTGAAGAAAGAGTAGGCCTCAGACAAACAAGACCATAACCTTCTCCATCATTAATCTGGGTCTTGATTCTTTCCTGGAGCATGCCTGACCTCCTTTTGGCAAAGCAAACCCATGGAGTAATAATATGAGTGAGGAGGAGAATCCAGCTCCCCGTGACTCATGGTTGAGATGGTGAAAGGCAAAAGGCTGCTCTCTTCACCACTGCTGGAAAACTACAGCCTGATTCTGCTCTCACTGTTGTTATTCGTTCATCAGTGTGACTCCCCCAAGTCCAGGGGCACCCTGGATGGGAACAGCTTACTTGGCAGCAAGGCAAAAAGACATTTAACTTGTGAAAACACTAGTGGAAATGTGTTGCAGTTTTACCAGTGAAATGGTCTGGAATGGTTTTCCCATACTATGGATGTTCTCCAGGCACTGTGTGATCAGATGACCTCAGGCCTGTTTGCTGAGTGGAAGGACGTCCCCACCCCTTCTTTATTTCCCATTCTCTGCGGGATTTTCCCAGCTCATTTTTAGTGATCAGGATTGTGCCCTTGCTTTTGTTGAACTGCATGAAAGGGCAACAAATCACCCACACGGAAGAAGCCAGGAGGGAATGGAACAAAGAAGTCTGAACTGATGTTGTTTGAAATTCCCAGGATGCCAGCTTGGTCTCTTCAGGCCTGGAACATGGCAAACACAAGTGCAATTCCTGAAGCGTGAGATGTCGCAGTCCACCTTGCAACCAGCTTGTCATCCAGATGTAGAGATCAGAAATAGCAGGGTTCATTCAGATCTCAGCAAAGCTGTTGACAGGCTGGAATAACCTCTGAGGAATGACTCTGGATCTCTACCACTGACATGAGAGTTTGGACCAGTACAGCAAAAGGGGCAAACAGAGAGAGGAGTTGCTGGTATAATGGCTTCAGCATATGACAGGTTGACAGAGTATAGGTTTTCACACCTAAACCTGTCTCAGATCTGTTAGTGAAGATTTATAATGTAAGGACTCACAGAGAGGCAGAAGGTCTAGAAAAAGGCCCCTTGAGCAATGCACTGTGTGCGTGTCCATGTGAGCCTGTTTTAAGGGAGACCTACAACACTAATGCGGAGACTTACTCTAACAACTGTTGAGTGACAGCAAGGTAAGGCACGGGAGGGAGGGGAGGGGGTCATAGGCATATGGTTCAGGGTGATATACTCACCATAAGCTCCACTGAACATGTCACTTTTCCAGGTTTTTAGGTTTAGAATTTGGTTTTATGAAGGGTACATGCAACTGAAGATGTATGGCCTGGTAAGCCCACAAAGCTCTCCCTTCCAGTTATTCTCTTGATACCAGTTTGTGCTATATCCTGCTTTTGTCTTTGACTCTTCAACCTGTGCTACAGGTTCCCATGGCAGGATTTCAAAGCTTGAGAAAGCATTGGTTGCCCTTGTTAATTTTACATCAAGGACATGTTAGGAAACACTTCCCAGGACTTGAATGTTTTTTGTCAACAGCAATAGTGCTGAGCACCTTTAATTTGAGGGTCTCACCAAACTCACCAGTTCACCTGTATTCTGTGCCTTCAGTACAAAGACCACTGCAAAAAGCATCTTAACACAAGCTCCATGCTCCTTTCCAGCCCTCCTGGGTTTCATTCTGCTGCTTCTAATACTGCCTTCCTCCTGGAGGTCAAGACAGCTGAAGGAGTTAAAACAACCAGCTCACCAGGAGAATTCAGACATGCAAGAGCTGCCTAAACACACGTAGAGAGGCGGCTGGCTGGCACATGACACGCTGAACAGATCAAACAATGCTGCTAGGAGCCAAGAACAATTTCCAGTACCTGCTGTGGTGCTGTGTCTCTCCCAGGTCCCACCTCCCTCCTTCCTTTTATAGCCAAGTCAGAGTAATATCCTCCAATGTTACCAAAGTGACACGCACCTGGTTCTGAGCACATGTGCCTCACAAGGTGATAGTTGTTCGTGATTAGGCAATGTTTATGCTGCTTATGTTCGTGGCAGCATTTGAGTCAATGGATCACGGGGTGTGAGTGCATGCAGATCCACTGAAACCAAGGGCCAGAGCCACAGGGGTGTAAATCGGTCCTTCACATCCAGAGATTGGATTGCATGGGGCAGACCCAAAGCTGCGTAAAGGCAAGGGGCCACCTTCACCCCTAACAGAGTTGGAGCTGTTGTAAGTGAGCAGATGTTGAAGCTGGACATGCCAATATGCATCACGAATGCTTGCTTTCCTCACAAGCATGGTTCCCCTGCATGCCTCAACATATGCTGCCTAGGGCACTTCCTGGAACTCATGCTCTCCTAAGAAAATTTAATTACAAAAGCCTTGCATTGGTCATAGAGCCTCCTCTCCTCTCCTCTCCTCTCCTCTCCTCTCCTCTCCTCTCCTCTCCTCTCCTCTCCTCTCCTCTCCTCTCCTCTCCTCTCCTCTCCTCTCCTCTCCTCTCCTCTCCTCTCCTCTCCTCTCCTCTCCGACTCACTCTAGACATAGACAAGCAGACAACTGCTTATGGCTGCTGGTTTCCCGGAAGCTATTGCCTGTTGAAACCCATTGCCTACTTTGCCAATGCCACATCGCAAAAAAGCCAAGCTGTTCACTGCTGCTGAAGATAGATTTGGGGTGCTGGGGTGGGCTGTTTTTGAGAGGAAGTGGAGAGTATGCTTTCTCCCCACTTCAGATGCAGAAGGAGCAGCCAAGTTGACTGCTCCCACCTGTTTATCCCAGAAGTTTTTTCTAGAGGAAAAAAAAAAATTCCTACTGTGCTGAGAAGCTTTAAGCTAGCTCTGTGCAGAGATCCTTACAATTCCTTCATCACCCGTTTTCTGAACACCTGAGCAGCATGAGAAACATCTATGGTTATTCTCAGAGGAAAGGTGGAATGCATTGCTGTGATGAAGTTTTGGGGGTTTATTTTTTATTTCATTTTTGGTTTGTATCTTTGAAGGATGAGGAAGGTCCACTGAAGAAATTCCCTCCCACTTGGAGTAGTGAGCATTTTGCCAACGATCATGCCATGTGTGAGCCTGGCTATTTTCCAGATCACAGGAGGAAGGTCAGTCTTGCAGCTGAGATTTCCCAAATGCTGGAGAAGTTGAGCTGTCAGCCATGATGTTCATCTCAAGTGATAGTCGGTCCTTCAGTTGTCCTGGCCCTTGCTGTGGGAAACCTTGACTTTAATGACTCTGACCTTGAACTTAACTGGATATAGTGTGGGAAGCCAGGGAAGAAAGACAGAAAACTCAGCTGTACTCAGGGCAGTGTGTCCTATGGTGGCTCTGTACTGAGAAGAGGTTTTTCCACTTTGAAAGTTTCATGCCTTGCCATGTTGCATAGCTGTGATCAGTATGTAATCACATCACAGTGAGAAATAAGCCAGAACAAGCTCTCAGAGCACTTTTTCTGTAGTGAGAGCTGGCTCTGCTGGCTTCAGTGTGTCTGCCACTCTTTAGCAGTCCAGTGTCACTGTACATTTTGCTTTCCAAAAGCAGTGGAAGTCTTTTTAGTGGTTTTGGATAAGGGTCTGAGTTAACTGAATCCACATAGCCACCCTTTGTAGTAATTAGGAGGTAACTCCTTTTCCCTACAGAGACAAGATGAAGTGACACTGAAAGGGAAATCTTGGTGGGGCTAAATACCATTCTGAAGAGTGATAGACTACAGGGGCTGAATTCTGCTCTTAGCTGCCTGCTTTGCTTGTCACCACCCAGGGAAAATGGAAAGAACACAAACTGGATGTTTATGCATTGCTATTCCCTGCTTACCTCTTTGGGGTCTGGTTTTGGCAGTGTGATGGGCGAAACTGGAGAAGCAGGATCAAGTTCCAGGTTGAGGGTCCAGAAATGGCTGGTGGGAGACACAGGGCAGCTACATTTGTCTTGGCATTACTGAAGTCAATGGGATTTTGGCCATGGGCTTCAACAGGACTAGGATTTCGCTGAGCATGCCTAAGAAATTTCTCTATCATACAGTTGTGTTGTCTGCCATGACATTTATTGCTGATGAAACAACTATGCCCTCTGTGCCACTTGTCTCCTTCTCTCTGTCTTCATAGATCTTTGTATGTGTTTTTTTTCTTTCCTACTGTCTTTTCCGTTTTTAGGTAGTATGTATGTATGTATGTATTTATGTATGTATGTATGCATGTATCTATCTATCTATCTATCTATTCCTCCTCCTATTTCAGTCTGATTGCTGACTTGCTCCCCTCCCTGTCTCCTCAGCTCTCTCTCTCTCATGTACTCTGTGAGGAATGTGCCCACAAGAGGTATTTTTATTTGGCAGCCTGAGTAAGCGTTCTGTTTTGGCCGCAGGTACTGAGATAAGCAGCCAATAGAGCTGAGATCTCCTGTGTCACGTTTTAGCTCTTTCCATCTGATAGAGAAAATGACCTCACTGGCTGACTGTGTTGGAGAGGCTTGGTTGCAAGGGCAAAGAAATAGAGTTAACCTTGAAAGAAGCAGCGCAGCGGCACACTTACGTTTTTGAGTTGATTTGCTGTAATATAGAGGTATCACATGGGGCTCAGACATTAGTTCAATACAGAGTGTGGGCAAGACAAAGAGGAATCCAGATACTGGAATAGCAGCTGTGTAGAATAAGATATTCCTCTATGACTCTAGCAATAGCAAAAGACTGCCAGAGGGGTTTCATCTGCTCCTGAGGATCCTTGGAGCAAGCTGTTCTCTGACAAAACTAGAGACCAAGCTAGGTGCTATATGACTCTGCTGTCTTCCACTGAAGAAAGGAGAGCTGCAATGAGTCAGGGGTATGGCTGTTGTGCTGTTTTATTGGATTGTATCAGCCCACACGGGACCAACACAAACTGACATAACTTGGGCAGTTCTACGTGGTCATGGAGGGGCTGAGCCCTCAGCATCATGCACCATGAACAAGACACCAAGGTAAATTAAATATCATCCTCCTGTACAGAAATGCAGATGCCAGGTGCAAATGTTAAACCCTTCTCCTGTGCTGAGATTTGAAAGGACCTCAGATAACACTGGCAATGTGCTTGAAAGAACATTTTCAAGACATACTATTTATTTATTGCTGTAAAACTTGTGTTTTGGAGAGCTAAGGGGAAGTTGTGGTCTGAATTGTTATGAAACCAGGATCCAGACAGGCCTGGGGAAAGGACTGGTCTGTATTGCTTCAGTGGATGAAGTCTCTGAAAGTCTACCCTCTTATCACACAGTACCAGACAGTATCAAAACTCCTGCAGTGAATGCTATAAAGCACCTAGTATTCTGGAGACTGTTTTGCCTACTGTCCTATCACCCTTCCCAGCTTTGCAACATATGATGCTGGGAGGAGGAAGCCCTTCTCTTCTGAACAGAACTGCGATGGCTGTCTTCTTATAGTGGCATGGTGGGAGTGTGATTTGTGTGTGTCTTGGGTCATGAAGGTCCATCTCTCTTTTTGTCAGATCATCCATCATGCCTTGTGCACACCCATCTGGAGACATTAACTCACTCTTTCCTCTTGGTGAGACATGAAGGAAACTGTGAAACTTTTCCAATAAGATGTGTGCGTGTGCATACACAACTGAGGCTAATTCTGGTTTACATGGGCGCTAGCTCAGTCTGTGCATCCTTGCACGTAGTAGCAATGGGGCGGATGGGGGTGTGTGCTAAGACAGGCAAACTGCTACGTTCTGACAGCCCTGTTGCATGTGTTAAAATAACATCATCCTGGCTTGTTGTCTCCACTCTTCTGCTCTCTCCCCTCACTCAACAAAGCGTAAAAGGAACAAGCTCCAGGTATTAAAATAGCTCCTGTCTCGCTTGCTCGGTCTATTTCAGGACGCTGGTTCCATCTTGACACAGATAGAATACAGAGACATTGTGGAAACCACAGCCACAGGAGGCCATCAGCCCAAACTAAATGATTTCCCAGCTTACGCAGAGCAGTTCATTCTCTTGCTGTCCCCTCTCCCTGCTTAAAATAACAGTGGGAAGCTGTTTGGCTTTGTTTTGTTGGATTCTTCTGCTTGTTGTGCTCAGCCTGGTGGTGCTGAGAGGGAAAACTGCAGGCAGTTTTGCAGCATGAGAGGCTTGTTTTCTTCTGGACTTACGTGGGACTTCCAGAACCACCAGGAAAATGAGAGCCCCACAGGGATTTTCAGAATGTGTTTTCAAGGAGCAGACAGTCAGCTGATGTAAATCAGTGCAACTGCATGGATTTACCAGTTTAGACTAGATATCTGGTCTTTTAGCTTGTCTTAGATTGACTGGAAAGGCAGGGGGCACTTAGTAACAGGTTAGGCCAAATGTCTTGCAGGAATAGCTATGTCTGATTACTCCAGCCACAGGGAAGGCCTCATTTGCTGGTTTCTGTGACTCTTGTGTGGCTAAGCCAAGGCTTGTCCCATGGAGCTGCACCGCTTTATACCAGCTGAAAGTCTGTCCCACTGATATCCCTTGGCTGAGAATATGGCTGATAAGGCTAATAATAGGAAAACACTATGAAGAAGGCACAAATACTGCCTCCTTTATTTACTACCGATCTTCTCCCTGCCTGCTCAGAGTGGCCATCCTTTCTCCCTTTCTCACCCTCAGATGTGTAGGTCTTGTTCCAGCTCCTTCTTCTACTTGGAACTATCATCTGCTTTAATATGATCACGTTGTGACACAAGCTTTATGACCTGAGGTACGAAGTGTTCTTCTGTGGGTCACCCTAGGTGTTTCATTTGTTAGAGACAGAAAATGAATGTTAGCAGCAGCAACTAGCCGCTTCTACCTTTGTAAACAGAAATAGTGCATGGTTGCAGCATTTAACCTCAAGCAGCAGAAGTTTCTAAGACTCATTTAATGGTACCCAACACTGTGTAAATATGTAGATTATGAGATCTCCAGGTCAGAGACATCATTTGTTTTCAATAATAGCAAATCTGCCCTATAACTTGAGCTAAGAAAATATTACCCTTGTGTGTCTGCTGCTATGCACCAGGAAAACAGAATGAAAATCAAATTTCTATTTCATGAGGTAGTTGCTTCAGCATTTGCTCTTATGAGCCAGAAGACTGTTGTATTATGGGGTACAAATGCAAACTACAGCTCTTATGAGACTGTGTATCACAATATGCAATAAACTTGAAAGAAAATATTTTGGGTCAGGTCAGCAGTGTAACATATAGTCATTCACACTGACTTACCTGATTCAAAATATATGGTTTTGATTTTCCTAGTAGAAAGCTAAGAAAAATAAAATGCCGTAGGAAGCAAACAGCTTTGATGTTTCTAGAAAGTCTGTTTCCCTTGGAAATAAATTATAGCAGAAATTTCCTGACTAGAACTATTTTAACATAAATAGAGCTATCTTTTCCTTCCTTCCTTCCTTCCTTCCTTCCTTCCTTCCTTCCTTCCTATCTATCTATCTATCTACCTATCTTTGGGTTTAATCATTCTAAATTCAAGGAGAGTCTGTCCTTCAGATTTGGATCAGGTTTGAAGTCACTTGCATGTGTCAGATCATAAAGTCTTTGTCATGTTCCTCTCTATGGGCCAATCCACAAATGTGACACAGCAGACTATTGTCAGTAACTGGAGTAATTACCTTAATTCAAGCAGAAAGGTCAATGGGACCAAATGTTGTTGTAGCCCTGTGGTTGGTGTATTACACACCCACCCACCCACACATGTTATTATTTGCTCAGTGTTCTTTTTTTTTCTTTCTTCTTGGCTTTTTTTTCACAAACCATAAAAATAAAGACACTGTCTCTGGCAAGAAATGTGAATGGAATAAATTGTAAGTTCCTGAAATGCTACATGTCAAATTAGCCTATGTAAAAATGCTTTCCACTTGCATAGCTTCTAAACACTGCTAGGACAGCCTGCTCTCACTGAGCCAGACATGTGTATCCCTATTTCAGGAAACACGGCCCAGGAGGCGTAACCCAGCCAGGGCAGGCGAAGTCAATGAGGCCACCTCAATTTTCTCTAGCAGAGGATCTGCGCTGGTGGTTTCTCTTGCAGCAGCTTTGTACTTTCTTTGAGTGCTCTTCCTTAACTTCCCCACTCAACACTGTGCCCAGCAAAAGTGCTCACTCCCACATGGGTGCCTCTGGTTTTATGAATGTGTTTCTCTTTGTTTCATAGCAAGGTGGAACAAAATTAAGAAAGGGCTGTCTGGGTGCTGGCAGGGGGGTGGCCAGGTCGCGGAGGGTGCTCAGCTGAATGCCTGGGAGTCAGCCTCAGAATTTATAACATGCAGTTTGTCAGCTGAGTGGGCATTTAACCGGCCCCACAGGAGTGAAGTAGGATGGCTCAGGGAGTATGCCGATACCATTCTTGATAAGGGAGGTATTCTTTGCTGAGTCTCTGAGAAACATGAGTTTCACTGAGAAATATTTGAAAGGTACCTAGAGCATATCTTTCTGTAGTGCTTTTTATCTCACACAACCCAACATTTGGAGCCTAGCAGGGGAAAAAGTCTAGGTTTGGCAGGCTGTTCATGTTCACCATCAGAAGTGAAAAGGGGGTTGAGAGAGTCCCACCTGCATCACTTAACACCTCTGTTTATTGGGGTTACAACTGCCTGCCAGCAACAGAATCCCTCCAAATTACTGTCAGAGAAACTGCAGGCACTAGCCCACCCATCACTTCCCTGCTGTATCTATCACGTTAATCATGCTAGTCCCAGCAGAATTAGACATGGCATAGTGTCTGTTTTAAAAGATAAATAGAGCAAAGGCTTATACATCACAGCCTGTTTTCTCATTAGACACTGGGTGCCACAGCATGTTTGGATGTCACTCTCTAGAGGCATCAATAGCTGGTCCCCATGGAGAAGCATCTTGGCAAACACCCACACACTCGTGGGGCTGATCCTTGCAGGAGTCGACTGGAACAGAGACATCAGCTGCTCCCTTCCCAGGGTGGGAATTGAGCGCAGGCAGTTGAAATTGTTTCCTATGTGTCACAGAGGAAATTCGTGTCTCAGTGTCATACAAGGCATCTGGGAATGAAGCACCTATCTTCCGAGTAGCAGTCTGCTGACTTCTCAGTAAGACATTTCTCTGATCCCTGCCTAGGCCATAACACATCTCACTCACTTTTCTGCCTTTTTCCCTTGCCATTTGATGTACTGATACAGGAGACCTCTGAATATGGTGAGTGGCTGGGCTAGTTTTATTTTTCTAACTCAGAATCATATATGTGGCCAGGAGGTTTCTCAGACCATATAGTGATTAAAGTGCTCATACAACTTGATCCAGGCAGCTTTTTGATACTGGTTGCTTCCAAGGTTAGCATGTGCTACCTTAGCACTAATCACTTGAAAAGTGAGAACATACCACTCCTCCATTTCCCCTGTCCTGGGGGCCATGGCTGCCTTTCTTCTAGAACCCCAACCCTGGGCAGAGGGAAATTATAATAAGGCCATAGATGATGCAGTCTGATGTCCTAAAAATATATTGTTGCTGTCCTGATGAATCTAGTTGAGTGTTTTGAGGTATGTGAATTATTCTTGATATCCTGGAGTCTTGAGAGGGTTGGCATAGCTTGGGCTATGCCTTTCTTACTAGAAGAGGTTTATGGGATTTACCCCATGGAAAATAAAGCAATGATAACACTGCAAAGAAGCATTTGCAAAATAATCTGCAGTCACCATCTCAAAAAAGCCCAGATTGGGCTTCCCATGTGCCTGGGAATAGAAGAGCACAAGACCTGTGGGAAGGATGGAAAAGGAAGCCTTTCTATCCAGGGAAAACCAAGGGTGATATCAGGCTGACCTCTTCATTGAGGGAGAGACAAGAAATAAGCTTGCATGGACCAAATCCTGGCATTGTTCCATTAGACATGCTACAAAATGTGATCTGTGTAATGTTTGCTAACAGTGCTCCTCTTTTTCCACCAAAAATACTTTTTGAACAATAATTCAGTGCCTCAGAGACCCATGTTCCTTATAAAGCAAGGAACTCAGGGAGTTCTGTAGAGATCTCCTGAGTGTTTCTGGAGGCCTTGCGAATGCGTAGCATCTCATATATGTTAGCCCAGCTTTTCCTGAGAGAAAACATGCCACTCTTAGGTCTGTGTCTTCAGCCATGGAACACAAAAAAGGCGGAATCATCTTGAAGTAGTGCCATGATCCTTTTCTAAAGGAGCCTTTTTAGAAAGCTTTTTATGGGATGCCAAAAGAGTCTCCCACTTGATTTTAGATGCTAAGGACAGTTGGAAGGCTCCTGGCACAAGGGGCATAGCAGACTGTGTCTGAGTGTGCTTGTTTCCTAGGTGGCTTGGACGACAGCAGCAGTGAAGCCACATCCTTGAGGCAGCAAGTGCTCCATGGAGACTAGGTACCAATGGGGGAAGGTAGTTTCTGCTGGTGTCCTTGCCAGCATGCAAACATCGCTGTCCATACCCAAGTTAGCTAACCTAAAGCTGGATACAGGCTGCTGGTCTCAGACCTTCTGCTGTAGCGTAGGTACAACCTAGGCCTATGCATTCTTTGCCACCCCTAGGGCTGCTGCTACTGCCCTGGCTCAGGTAGGAGGTGTTTACCAAGCACTGCTCTCCTCTGAAGTCATTGCTCAAATACCTGGGCAGATATTGGATCTGAGTGAGACATTCCTTGAACGTATGTGGAGAATGGGTGAGATGCTCCTCCTGCATGGCCCTGCTTGTTCCCATCTTATTATCAATAGTGCAACTGTGAATCCCTGACTCTTTTAAAATAAATATTTTTCTTGGCCTGAAATCTACTCTGGAAAGGCTGTCTCTTTCCCAGTCAGAGGAGGCATCTGACAGCCTCCCATATGTTATGAAATAGGTTCTCTTCCTATGGCTGCTTCCATGGTTTGAAAGGGCTAAATCTCCTTCTTCATTCCTCAGCCACTGTGGCTGTGCCTGGCCCTGGGCATTTATTAACATTTGTGTGAACTGAAAGCTCTTTTTCCCTCACTGGAAATGAGGGTGCAAAGTAGAATGGGAAATAAAACTCTACTCCAGAAATTAATCAGTTTAGATTGACAGATTTAACTCTTTGTGGTTGCTTCTGCATTCATCTGAGTCTGCCTGAGGTAGGGCTTCAATAACACAAACCTTTGCAGTACAAATGGGAAAATACTGTAAAGACTAAGGGCCTCAGAGGGCTCCCACTCCACCCATCTCATCCCAGGAAGGAAAAACCCAGAGTAAGACCTTTTGTTCTGTTTAGCCACAATTTTGTAAAGGCTAGATGCAGGAAAAATTAAGGTGCCTAAATACATCAGTTGATGCAGGCCCCATTGTACCAGCTCATAGAAAAGTATATAGCCTTTCCTTGCAAAGCTGGCAATCTATTTGCACAGAGGGAAAAATGGTGGGAAAGGATTTGTATGTAGCTGGTTCTGTGGTGAAGCAGAGATGTGGACACAGGTATCTGACTCATTGCCCAGGTGCCTTTTTACCAGACCACCTATGCCTGCTCGCTCCCTTGTGATCGGCATGGAGGGGAGAACTCTTTGGTTAAGCAGAGGCTGGCAAATTTTAAGTGAAACTGAGAAATGAGGAGGGAGGCAGAGATTTTGGTTGGAGAATCATTGACCCCCTTCTTGAATAACCTAGACTGCTCAGTTGCCATTATTTCTAACAAGCACTGACTTCAGTCAAAGATTCACCCTTTGTATGGCCCAGACAGCAGTTTCTAAGCCAGTCTTGTTTTATTGTATTGCTTCAGTTTCATTCCTTCTCTGCATGTGATTGATTACACTTGTAATCACCTGCTAAAAAGATATGGTAAAGGACAAAGGGAAAGAAGAGAGACATTCCCTGTGGACAGTATCAGAGGCTGTTCATGGACACGAGCTGAGGTTCTGCAAAAATCAACGTGGCAACAGCGAGCAGAGCAGTTGCTATTTTGCAATATACTGACATGACAGTGAACAGTAACTGGCACTTGCATGGGCTCTCCATGCTGCATTATTGTGTACAATGTTATCTGGCAATGACATTCACTTTACACACACCCTACATGTTCACAAGCTAGATCAGAAAGAGGGAGGGTTGGTTTATTTTAATATGTCATGGAGAATGTTTCAGCTTTTGTTCTAAGGGGAACTTCGTGCTTACCCTTAAGGATGCCCTCAGATGGCTTTTTGTTCCCTGGCAGATCAAATGGGTCACACAGGAAATGACAGGGGCAATGTTTGAGATGGCAGTGGTTGATACCCACAGATTTTATGAGACTGAGATTTCTGCTTCATATCATGAGGGACACATGCACCACCTAAATAATGTTGGTGGAGAAGTCATCCCATGCAGGGGAATCCTTTTATGGTGATAGTGGTATAAATACTTCTTGCATCACCTGCATTCATCAGCCTGAGTGGGAATGTGCCAGGACTGGGTTTGGGAGTGGAGCTGGCATAAGGGCAACCCATCAACAGGTACCTGTTGCAGCCCTTTGTTGGGAGCCTGCTCTGATGGAGAAACATGAGACGCTGCAGCACAGGACCCTTTGCTCTCAGTTTAGGTTGCAGAATGTACTTTTGACTATAGGGATGACCATTATTTGGAGGTCACACAGGGGGCTGCAGTGTCTCAGGAAGAATTTTCAACACTACGCATCCACCCGGTGCCATTCATCACGGTGATATTTCACATAGGCTGAGTTGTAACAGTGTCATTGCTGGGGAGTCTTGCTAGAAAAAAACATTTTTTGCTCTGTGCCCCCAGAATCAGATTCTGAGCACCCTAGTCTCACTGAGCAGCTGCAGTCCTTGAGGAGCCCATCTAGATCACAGGTGCATTTCTGGAGGGAAGTGCTCCTCAGCAGGAATTAGGGGA
The DNA here is from genome assembly GCF_036417845.1 of Apteryx mantelli. Classification (NCBI taxonomy): domain Eukaryota; kingdom Metazoa; phylum Chordata; class Aves; order Apterygiformes; family Apterygidae; genus Apteryx; species Apteryx mantelli. The sequence continues at coordinate 44,710,533 of NC_089980.1, read as the reverse complement.
TCAGACACTGATACTCCCTGATAAAATGGTTTCCCCAGGGGTATTTGTATGAAGGGCTTGAGGAGCTCCTAGGCTGAATCAAGAGATATATTATACTTCATGATATGCAGTAAGGAATTCCATCTTCCTGGGGTTTCACGTGCCCTTTTAAAACAGGCCAGTGCAAAACAAATCATTGGCTGTGTACACTGGAAATGAGCAGGGTTTTGGCATATTTAGATGATAGCATCTGGTGACATGGGAGCCCTTTGCATCTTCAGAAATTGTGCAGACAGATAGGTTAGGATTGATCTGTTTCACTTTGGACAGAGCCCATGTCTAAACCACTGAAGGTGAAGGCAGCAGCGACCCTGGAAGTCTCATTCACCTGATCCTCCAGACTGGGCATATGACAGGGCACAGCTTCTGGCACTGGGCACACCTTGGTTGTCACCTGATCTGGAGGCAGGATGTGGCTGAGCTATGGACCAGGATCTGGGAGCTGGATATTGCTCCGGGGACCTGCAGTTCATATGCAGCCTGAAATGCCTGCACACAGTACAGTAAGCCTCGGCTCCCTGTGAAGGAAGACAGGCACCTCAGAGGGTGTTTCATTCAGATCCAAGTTCCCCTTGGTGACCTCTGTCTCGCTTCACATCCTGGTGACTGAGCTGTTAAGTGCCTCAGTTAAATGTCTATAATCAGATGGGTGTAATGCCTCACTGAGCAGGGATGGTGCTTGGGATCCTAGATCACCTGCACATTTTTGAAAATATTATCCTTTATTTATATGGGGTGACACTCAGAGATCAGGAGCAAGTGTGTCAAGCTGATGAGATGTCAAGCGCAGGAAGGACTGATGTATTGTCATTAACCTTACCCCACAGCACTTGATCAAAATGACATTGGTTTCCTTCCTTTTGCCTTAGGAGTGTGAAATCTATCTGGGGAAGGCGCCACTCACACTGCCTGTTTCTATGCCTGTTACTTCTGCTGGGAGTCTGCAGCAGCAGAAGTCTTGAAAAAAGCAGAAAATACCACACAGCCTGGCCAGCAAGTTGCTGGAACCTTCTGTTCACAGGGTGTTAGGTCCTGTACCTACCCTTCTATCTCATGTGCAACTGGAATGAGCTGGCTGTAGTTAGAGGCTCATGATTCAGGGCTAGTGAAGGTGACGAGAACCTTGCTACAGGCTTTGGCAACTCCTGGCTGAACTGCTGGGCTAAGTAATACAGGACAATGCTTTCAAGTTTTGGGTTCAGTCACCACTGTTCCTGTCATCTTCTGTGATTGCTCAGGAAGAGCCCTCCTCTTCATCCTCCCCAAATGTCTTGTTCTTTCCCACAGCACACTTCTCTAAGTCTTCTTCATGGGAATGGCCCTGTGCTCCTGGTTTTGCTGCTAAGGTGCAAGTATAATTTAGATTTTTTTATTTTTTTTAATGTAAAAAAGGGTGGTGAAATGAATATGAGTCAGTTCAGAATGACTGGGAAAGAAATGTTCTTCTCTCTGGTAGAAACCAGTTGACACAGACACCGCTTTCTCAAGTCACCTACATCTTGGGAGAGGCAGAGAATCTAAAGGCAGTCAGTGATCTCAAAAGTCTGTTCCTCTTGCGTCATGTTTAGCATGGATGATCTGCACATGTCAGCCCAAGAGCCTGTTAAATCTCTCTGCAGAGGGCTGGCTGATGTGATGCTAGCTTCTCCCTTGTATACTGACTTTGAACAGTTGGTTTGCTAGACGTCTCTGCAATGACGTAGACCAGAATTGCTGATTTTCTTATGCAAAGACTTTTATCCCCTCTTTGGGGGTAAATCTGTATGGGGATATAACAGTTTGTGGCTACTGCTTTGACATTTCCTTCCCCAATTCAAAGGGATGGCCTCTTTACACCCCTCCAAGTGTTACTGACAGATTCCTTCTCAAGTGTCTTTTTATGGCATTTTTGCCATCTGCTTGTGAAGGAAATGATGCTGGCAGTGCTACATTGAGGTACCTCTTCTCCATTTTGTTTTTCAGAGTTATACTTTGCTGTTTAGATTTACACACAAAATCCTCTCTTGACATGAAGGATGTTGAATCCAAGAACAGACGTGTGTGTGTATACTGTACGATTCATGAGGTATTACAGTGCACATTGATTATGCTCACAGGCCAACAGATTGTCAGCTGGTATTTTTTTATTTTTTTATTTTCCAATCATGTGACTGACCCTTGGATAGATAGTCCTGTGACTAATCTATGCCAGGAACATCTTGATGGACTTCCTGATCTAGTGTGCTCTGTACACTACCTGGGCTTCCTGACTGACAAGGAAGTACAGTCCTAGTAAGATGCAACACTTCGTGCTATTGCACTTTCTTATTTACACCATAATTATATCAGGCAAAATACCAAGTCCTTACTCAACATTTTTCTTAGCCTTTATTCAAGCATAACTCCCACTAAGTTGGTACTCGTATTACCATGGTGGTAAAGCTGACAGGAGGGGTACTGATCTTTTGTGAATGACATCTGTATATTAGGGGCAGAGATGGATGAAGGTAGCTAGCACTTTCTGTTATTCTGTTTTTTTTTTTTTCCTCATATTTGCTCATAATCTAGTCAGACACTGAGGTATTTAGCCTAAAATTTTCCATACTGGATGTCTTGCTTCAGTATGATTAATTTGTTTTATTTATTTATTTATTTAGAAGTTTTGGCTAAAATGATTCATTAGTTTCTAAGAATAAGTTTAGGAAAATGACATTGTTTTGCCCTGTATAATCTTTTATTTTTTATAGTATTTTCACTGAGTTCTTTGGAGAAGGGCCTTGACATTTCCCTGGGAAGGAGTCAATATGTATCAGTTACTACCCAGATAAAAAAAAAACTATCTAGAGCTGACTGGGTTTTAAGCTCTGAAAAATCTTGGTGTACACCTGCTTGGCAAGGTTTTTAAGCCTTTGACTGCTAAATTATCCCAGCGTTCTGCCTTCATCACATCTGCTCCAACCTGCCCCAGCTCTTTGCCATTCCCAGGAAGCAGGTGAACGTGCCCTGTCTCAGGGATCCCTCGCTGAGCAAGGCTTTCTTTGCAGTTGCTCTGCTTGCACAGAGCCCTGGATGTGTGGGAACTTGAGGGTGAGTCTCTTTCCACGTCATGGGTATATGTGACTTCAGACTATGTGGAGGAGGGGGAGGATCTTGGCTATAATACAGAAAGGTAGGAGGAGAGGAAAAAAATTAGGGAACTGGTAGGTAGATGCTGCAGGGAGGATAGTAGGAAGGGATGGGGGATGAAGAGCCAGAAGCTGATGAGAAGGGAGGTGGAGAGAAAGGGAAGATCACAGACAGAAACCAGGGATGACAAGCAGGACAGAAACAGTGAAAACAAGGAGCTGGAGGAGGTGAGGGAGTAAAAAGTAACTGGAGTAAAAAGTAACTGGAGCAAAGTGGCTGATAGTATCTAGAGCAAGTTCTGTTCCTTGAGTGAAGTGCAGGACGCCCGAGTCTGTTTCTCTTCAGTCCAAATAGCTGGTAAAGCCAAAGGTGAAGTCTATGCCTTGCTGGAGTCCTGGAAGGGCCCTCAGGAGCTCACCAGGCCAGTCCCCTCCTCCCAAGGCAGGGTCAGCTCTGCCTAAACCAGATGTGACCAACACGTGTTTCATGACGTCCCGGGGCATCCTCATGCACTGAAGACCCCTGCTTCCCAAAGAGAAGGTCTGCTCACTGTCTAGCTCCAACTCTCCCTCACTACAGTCTCCTCCTATTTCTCTTGTTCTGTCCAAGTGGATGGTGAGAATAGTTTATTCTCTTTTTCTTTGTGGCAGGTTTTTGCATAATCAAGGAGACAGCCTTGTCTCCCATCAGTTGTCTCTCCTCTAGGCTAAACAATCCGTTTCTTATAGACATGTATTTTCTAACCTTTTCCTGTCCCCTCTTGTTTTCCTCTGTTTTCTGATATGTGGCCCTCCCTTCCCCATTGACGGGATACTGGTTCAGGCTGCCCTGGAGCTGAGGAGAGAAGAGAGATCACTTCATGAGTCTCACATGGGTTCATCCTGCTTCCCCATCACACTCTGTGCAAATTTTTCACTTTTAGGGAATAATAGGACATTGTTGGCTTACAATTAGACCCACAACAGAGTTACCACAGTTCACAAGTTACTGGGTAGCATCTGAGTCACGTTAGCTTTGTGTGAGGTAATTTGAGCTGTTTAAAGACTCTGACTCACTTTCGGGAAGGGATTACCACAGCACAGCTCCTGCCCTGCTCGCTCTTGTGCACTGCTTATGCAACTTCTGGTGACCTGCTGCTGTTTACAGCCTGTGCCACATTATCTTCATGCACCAGGCTGGAAGCTGAGGCTGCTACTAGAGAAGCTGAGCAGTCCCTGCTCAGAGAGGGAAACCACTGTGAAGGGACAGGAAACCACCAATTGATGGCAAGGAATGGTCGTCCCAAAATAGGCTGCTCTTGCTCAAAGGGGAGAGTCTTTACCTGCAGTCAACAATATTAGGTGGCTTGAGTCATGCTTTGAGGGGTTTCTAACTCTGCCCACTGACTATAAAGGTGTTGTCAGGCAATTAGTTTCCCAAGGCTAGATGGGTGGAAGCCAGATTGAGGGGCAGCCAGAATGAGAGGATGGTCCAAGAGTTTGAGCCTTAATCTCATCGTGTTAGGCTTGATCTCATTAATGCTTGTGAAGTGAGCATGTACAATGGGGAAAGCACCACAGGAGGAAATGAAAAATAGTATGTTCAGGGCAGAGATTGGATAGTGAATATTAAATAAACATGGAGAGAACAGCAAGAAATGCTAAACAGATTACAGATTATAGTTTGTTCTGTGCAGGCCGGAAACCTGTGGGATCAAAGTAGACTTGCTCATGCTTGTAAAGTCTGTATCATAGTGTCTGTCCATGGGGGGAAAATTAGGGTTATACAGAGAAGTCCAACTTATGCTCTTCCTAGTCTGGTGATCCTCAACTTTGTAAGGTTACCTGGCTCTGAGCAGAGCTTTTTGTGTGCAAAAGGTGGGCTGAGGAAGTGCTCTGGGGTAGAGGGATGGGGCTCCCTAGCACATAAGAAGTCAGAGTAGGTACTGTCCTTGCGTTGGGGAGGATTGGCAACACTGGCATGAAGTCCACTTAGGAAGACCTTGGCTGTGTCTCTTCCTTCCCCCAGACCAAGAAAAGAAATGCACTGGAGAGCCCTGTGGAGTGAGAGCATGTGGGAAAGCAGGAGGCACAGCAGCATGCTGTCACTATTGCTGCCTTGGTATGTCTTTTTGGTTCCTCCCCAAGCCCTGATGATCTGGCCTCATGTGGTGAAAGTCATTCTTGTGCAACAGACCCACAGGAGACCTGTGTCCTGCTGAAGTTTAAAACTGATAAACACGACTCATGGGTCCCTTTTCAACTCATCGTCTCAGACAGCTCCCTGGGATGAGGATGGTGTGTGGGAAGGGACAAGCAGGCACTTTCACAGAAATGCTTGTTATTAGAATTGCTGTAGTGTTACCCTTTATGGAAAATACTACTTTGAGGGGTGAGTCTTCAGGGAATACATTAGATGAAGGTGCATTTATCAGCCCAACCAGACAACTTGAGGGTCAACAGGTTCCCAGGCTACATGTCCCCAGGTGCCCAAGTCTTTGTGGGGAGCCACTGGATCTGGGTTCTCTCTATAAGCAAATTGGGAGGAGGCCAAGGGAATTAATGCAGTGAGTTGCTTACCAGGAAGCCAAAGATAAATATTCACGTCTGGATTTGTTTCCCATTGACTTTTTTTAATTACATAAGGAAGAGATGATGTCTGCAAAAGAATTCCCCTGCTCCTCCCACAGGATATATAATGCTTTGATACATGGCTTTTCCAGCAACAGGAATCATCCTGAAGTTAGTTCCTAGAAAGTCCCTGAGGAAGAGATCTTCATATTTTCTATGGCTAAAATGTCAGCTCTGAAGAATGGGATGGCTGAAATTCCCCTTCACTCAGAGGTGGAGCCGAAGGCCTGTTCATTGTCCATGTGTCGCTTAGCTCTGTGGTCTGAACTGGTGTAAGTGAATGGAGGGTCCAGCTCTGCTGTGAAGTGGGAGTCACCCTTTGGTCACTTTGTTCACCATCACCCTGGCATTTCTTGTACAATTTGCAAAAATCTCTCTCTTAGGCCTTGTCTGCACAAGAATATTTTGGGGGGTTAACTTCAAATTTTGGGGACTAAACTGCCTTGGTGTCTCACGTATAGGTGGTTTCCTCTGTCCCCTACCCACTCTCACTTATGTGGCGTCTCATTCCCCATTCACATTTATTTGCTTGGGAGGCAACTAACTCTCATTTGGCATCACATCCTTAAGATCACAGCCCAGTTTGGTGACAAGGTCAGATTTGTACACTGACAGTTATGACTTGTCTGTATTTTCATGGGAAGTCTGGTACTTTTTGGGCTTCTGGAGACAGAAATGTGTCCAGGTGCAACAGAATAGCAGCTCCTGGATTGCTAAGGCCTACAGGGATCTATCAGATAAAATGAAGAGGAGGATCACAAAATATCCTGAAAATGCCTGTGGAGAGGTAGGCTGAAAGTTTGACAGATGGACAGCCATGTCCTGGACATTGTGGCCAACAGAGCACAGACCCAGCCAAGAGGACACTCTTCAGTACAACTAGGGTTTCTCTGACATGCCATACTGAGAGAAAACCATGGAAGTGCTTCTCAAACCCAGCCAGAGACAACTTGGCTGTGCCAGGAGGGATCCTCTTCCTGGAAGGATGATGTGCTATGTTGCGCCACAGCTGTACAGAACAAACACTGTTCTCAGGGCTGCCAGCTTGGATGGTGGTGAGCCTTTCATCTTCTGCACAGTGCTGATGCCTGCCTCACTCTGTTGCATGCTCCACTGAAGAAATGAATCACCAGAACATTTTATTTCTGTTAGCCATTATATTGCATAAACACTGGCCAGTGATGACACTTTCATTCTTTTCTTTCTCCCTCTCCTTTTCTCTTCAGCTACCTGCTCCCACTTCTCCCCAACATCTATGCTCACATCCTGCTGTAGTCTGGCAGAGCCTTAAGCAGGAAAAGGGAGATACTGGCTCCCTGTTTGATCAGTGCAGTCATTTTTTAGCTGCTCTTTCGTTGCTGCAAGATAAATCGCCCAAATTAAGCTGACAGAGATATGCACAGGATTGGCAAAGCATTTCTGCCTATTTTCATTGCTTTTAATGAGAATACTGACTGCAAAAATATTTTACAGTGCAATTTGCACTTGTGTGCAGGCAAATAGAGGGTATTTGGGGGAGATATATGGTTTTGTTTGTTTTTATCATGCATCTGTAAAGCAATATAATCCTGCCAGGACTATCAAACAGCTGAGACCTTGTTTCACTCCTTCACTCCTTGCTGCCATAAGTAGTGCCCACATAGCTTTCCTGTTTGCTCATTGCTTTTTTGAACAAACTATTCTCTGCCTTTGAATGACAGGGTTCAGGATAGGGCCCTCCAGCATCAGGCCAGCTTGCTGAATACCCAGACAGTTGGTATCCTGGTTCCTGTTGCCCTTCCTAACTTACCTTCCTTCCTGACCAGCTGCAAAATAGACAAAGGTCCTCTACTATAGAAGGAGAAAAGGTGGTAAATCTCTTATTGTTGCTAAGCTGACACCAGTCTGTCAAAAGCAGATGGAGGAAAAAAAGCTGTTTTCTCACCACTGACATGAAGACTGTAACTGAGACAATAAAGGCCTGAGCTGTGTCTCTACTGTCCTATTTCTTGATGTACCATGCCCACACAGATGGGAGTGTTATCCTTGTACGAGTATCTGTTCACCCCTGCTACAAGTAAAGGAAGGTGGGGAGGACTAGGCTGCATCCTAGCAGTGTCAGAAAGGCAATGGAGGAGAGTTGGGAACAGCCTGAGATGCTGTCAAGGAATTTCATGGACAAAGAAGTGCCCAGATAGGCCAGACAGTGCAAAAGATGAGGTGGAGACAGACTCTCCTGCTAGAGGGCATTTGTTGTTTCTGCTCAGTCCCCAGAACTGTGGACACAGCCTTCCTCTCCCCGCTTGTGATGGACACAACTGCTCCCTGCTGCTCACCCCAGGAGCAGGACAGGAGCTCTGGGGAGACCCACAGATATGGGGGGCAGGCTTCACCTTCACACCTTTTGCCTCAAGACACAGAAACTTGCTGTGGCATTTCCACCACCTCATGCAGATGACCTCGGATGCCAAGTCATGTCTCTCCCACCCCCAGCAAGAAACGGCTTCAGAAATAAGGGAAGTAGAAGCTAACAGGGATCTCCCAGAATGACTGGGGCAACGGCAGCCATAGTGATGCTCACAGCTGTCCCCAAAGCAGAAGTGGAACCGCTGAGGGCAGCAGGCCTGAGCATCCTGGCACCATGGGCTTTTCCAGAATCTCCCCATTAACACTGACAAAGCTGTGTGATAATAAACCAGGCCGCACAGAGCTGCTCCTTTTGTCTAGGTCAGCAGTGAGGTCAGAGGTGGAGAGCAAAGAAAAGGTGAGTGAGTTCGATGACTGGTCAGAATTCAATTCAGGAACCCCAGTCATGTAAATATATCAATAACTGCTTTGTTTATGTTGGATGAAGTACCTTCCTTTTTGAATTGTGACATTCACTCAGTATTATGCTTTTCTCAAAATAAACACCCCGCATTCTGGGCAGATATTCCATGGCACAATGCTTTGTCACCATGCTCTGAGCATGTTGGCAGTAGTAGTTACAGTTGCTGTATCAACAGGCGGTAAAATGGAGCACTTTCCTTAGCTCTGGGTTGCCATTTCCATCCGATTTCCCTAGTTGGAGATGTGCTTAGCATTGAGGGAGGCCCTATCTCACACTGGACAGGATTGCTGTCTACCGAGACACTGCATTCTGCTAGCTAGTGTGGGGCCGACATCCTATCATCCACAGGCTAGTAAAAACATACCATATATCCTGCCAGTACCCATGTAGTTATGGCTACAACTCATCTTGGCAGTGGCCTAGCTAACGACTAAGTAACTGGGATGGTTGGGGTGGCCAGGGTCCAGGTGGCAGTGGCTATATCCTCTGCTCCAGTCCCCCAAGGGCAATGCTCTGGCAGTGGTGTTGAGCCTTTGGAGGGCTAAAGTGAACTCCTCATGGGTTTCTAGGAGAGAGCCCTTTGCCCTCCTCAAGCTCTGTGTAAGCTCCTCACAGATATACATTGTGATCTGCCTCACCAGCCCTGTCATGCTGCAGAAGCAGTGGTCCGTCAAAGAAATCCGTCTTTGGAAAGTTCACTCTATAACTTGACGTAAATCCCCATCCCCACCACCTCACTGCCACCAGGATTGGTGGTCAGAGCCACTGACATATGCAGCTGCTTTGCACAGAGGAGTTTGTATCTGATGGCTGCAAGGATCACAGCAGCTCTCTCATTGTGGCCTGGTGCCATGAGTTTCTCCCCACATCAACAGACTGAGGAGAATGCCTGGGAGCAGATGCATTTGAAGCCGCATCCCAGAAATCCAGAAGCTCCCGAGAGCACTTCCCCTCACCGTGGGAGGTTGCACCCCAGGAGGGCTTCATGGGGCTGCTAATGAACATTGCTGTGCTGCCACTGCAGCCTGGTGGAGCAGTGTGAGCTGTCTCAGACAGGCACATGCTCTGGGAACAGCTGAGACTGGAGTCTTGGAAAGGTGAAAGAAACTTACTGAATCCAAAAGGCTCTCCTAGGTAGACAAGCTGTAAAATTCAGTTGGCGATGGTAGCTGGTTATTCAGCTGACTGTATCTGTGGCATGGAGTGGAGAGGTCTGAACAGTGAGACACTGCATCTGCTCTGCTCCTTGGTTTATTTCCAGGCTCTGGCATCCATGCTGCTGAGAGGCAGTGTTTAGACTACAGTAGCCTTCCCGTTTGCTACCTGACCTTTCCAGCTTCACCTCCTCTCCTTTCTGGTTGACTTTTGACTCTGTCCTCAGTTAATCTCTTGCCATGCCCTTTCCTTTCCCCTTTTTAGCATATTTGCTATTCAGCAGGTTCACATAGTGATAAATCATTAACCAGCAGATATGTCACTCAGTCCCTTATTGGAACTCTGTAAAGATCTCTACTAAGTTTGTACATAAGGTGTAACATACTGGCAGGGCTTCTGCTATAGCATCAAACAAGCCTTGGCCTGTGCCTTAAATGCAAATAATAATAGGAAAACATTAAAAAAAAAAATCTGTTTAGTGGGGAGCCAGCCAACCCCAGGCACACTGGAGACAGCATGATGCCTATGCCATCCTCTCATGGACAGCAGGGACACACTGAATAGCTGGGCAAACTTCAGAGCAATGCCACTGAGCCTAGCAAACACATTTCCTAGTGGGGAGGGCTGGGAGGAGGCAACCACACCTCCACGCTAGCTCCACACTAGCCAATTGTGTGGAAGGCCTTGGCTTGGCTTGCTCCAGAGGTGGGACTGGGGCTCCAGCTGGCACAGCAGCAGGCTGAGAACAACTGGTGTGGGCAGAGGAAGTGAAGGTGCCATGCTGTCAGGGAAAAGTTGGCAACGCACAGAGAAGACCCTCTCTGAGGTGGCTTCCCCTTCCTTTGGAGGTAGCTGGGGAGCAGGTGGCAGGAAGCGGAAGGCACCGAGTTGCTGGTGCCCTCGCACCTCAGCAGGCAAGGAGGAGCTGGGAAGAGAGACAACTTCTCCTTGCAGGGTGCTTTCCTCCCTCTAACAAGGTAAGCAGGCAAGTGACTCAATTATATACTGAAGAACAATGAAATAAATGTTTACAAGGTGCCTTTTTAAATGCCAAGAGTTATAAACCAGTGAGTGGAAGAAAGCAGGACACAAGATTCCCTGGTGCCCAATTCAGGCAATGCTTAACTACTAGACTGTGAGGTGTTGGAAGGGCTCCAGTTCTTCTTCTGGCAACTTTCCCCCAAATCACAAGCACAATTTTTCTTTTTCATTCATTCATTCATTCAAAAAAAATCCTTAATTGTGTTCTGCGAAAGTGCCTTGAATAGCAAAGAGGGAGGAAAGGAGGAATAGAAATTTTGCATTGCATACCTGTCTTTCCAGGGTCTTCCAGTTGTTAACATGTGCCTAGGCCCTCCCCTGGTTACTGGAGTGTATATAATTAGCACTGTACATTATACATTGCCTTCCTATTTGTGGGAGAGTTCTTCTCTGCACAGGACAGCACAATGCCTGAGTGTCATTTGTGTGCTATTGCCAGCCTCAGCTGTCCCACATCCCCAAGTCAGACCCCTAGATATCACAAGTTTGCCTTAAAAAGCATAAGCACTGAGAAGAAGGGTAGTCAGGACAGAGGGATTTATTTGCCTTTCTGTTTTTAAGCCATTAACTTTCATATTGTCAAGTTTTTTTTCATCAGCATAGAGATCTGGAAACTGACTTTATGTAAAAGCTGAAATTGCCACATTATAGCATGACCTCTGGGGCTGAAGTGGCAAGAAGTCCATCTCCCTTCTACACAGATAGGGTAGCACTGGGAAGGTCCCTCTTCAACTGCTCCATGACACATTCACCTGTGACTGCAGAGGAGAGACTGAAGCAGAAAGAGATGCCTTGGACAGTGGTGGGCAAAGCTATGCCCCTGCATGACCTTGTGTATCATTCCTGCTCGAGGGAGAGTGAATGGGGGGCTCCTGCCCCCTTGCCCCTCTGTGACCCTTTCTCTCCTGCTGGGTAAGTTTGTGCTGGGAGCAGCATCAGACCATAGGCTGACCTGCTGCTCCTGGTGGGAGTACTCCAGGCAGAAAAGGATCAGAAGATGCATTTTTCCAATGGGGTTTTGTGAGCCAGATGACTTTGGCAGGGAGATGCAATATGAGAGGTGTTAAACATCAGCACAGAGGTGGAAGAATGAGTGCTTGTAACCTGAATAGTGGTTGAAAACACAGCTCAAGAGGCAAGAAGGGGAAAGAGGGGTATGTGGTCAGGCTCTTTGAATAGCTTAGAGACCCCAACAGCTCCTTTTGGGACATAGACTCTCTTACGCAAGCCTGCCTGCATGGCACCTTGAAGGTTTACTAACTTGCAGCTAAAATGGCTGAACAAACTGTGGAAGGTGGAAATGCACTTTGTGTAGGGTAGGGCATTTGGTGCCCCTCTCTCTTGATCCCTCCAATCGCTGGCCATGTATTGGAAGTGCAGCTCAAGGCGGTTTTACTCCCAACATAGACAGGTGATGTATGGAGGCCATTCCTCCCCCAACCACTGAAATTCTTAGGTTAGTGCAAGGGATTGTACCCACTCGGCAAAGGTAGCACAGCTGGGGCTGGCATCAGGTTTGAAACCCTCCAGAGATTCAGGACAGCAGAGAAGCACAAGCCTTGGAAATGGAAGGGATGACACTGGAGCTTCTGGGCATGTCTGCTGTTTACACTGTTACTATACTTGCTCAATCTGAACCTCTAATAACTCAGGAATGATCTGCAAAGAGTAGGACATGGAAGTTACTGCATCCGCCATGGCTGGACTGTGCGGCCATCTCAGCTCTGTGGAGGAATGGGAGCAGGGAGGAATGGAATGCCACATGGCAGTGGCAGTGGGAACTTCTGCAGCTTTAAAAACGGGCATGAGAGGGATTAAACACTTCACTTGTTTAAAACTTTTAGGAATCAAGTCTCATTTTCAAAAACTGATGGGCCATAGAAACCCCTCTTGCTGAAAATACCCTTAATGTAAACCATTTATAAAATGCAGATTTATGCTCCTAAATTACTTTATCACCCTTGGAAATGGTATCTCTCTCTCCCTTCATTCCTCTTGTCTGCCTGTATTCTCTGGGGGAAGGGCTGAAAGAAGGTTCTCAGATGCCCCTTAAACAGACCCGAGCCTTTTTGTACAGCTCCTCTTTTTCCTAAGTTTCCTCCCAAATGTGGGGTTTCTACCAGTTCCCTTGCAAAAAAAAAAAAAAAAGTTTCTCCTCCTTTCTGGGTCTCTCAGCATTAGAGTCATCTGTTAATGTGTAGGCTGCAGTCATAGGTCATAACTCTTATTTATTCTGCTGCTGCTGCTCAACTATTGGAAGAACATTCAAGAGCACCAGCCACGCGGCGGCAGATAATTAAAGACTTTAGAACAGTTATACTGGCACAGCCATCCTCTTGTGCTGCTCCCATCATAAACTGTAATCCTTGCTTGCCTCCCCTTCCTACACTTGGGTGAGCTGACTTGGCTTTGCATGTGATCAGGCATTGAGCAAAAATAACTGCATACCTTTGCATGGCAGAAGTTCCTTCTATCAGGATGACTCAGCAGGGGAGCCATGCATTCCTATGCAATGTCCTGGAACACACAGCCTCTTCTTTAAGCTGCATCGAGTTTGGGGTGGAACTTGGGCCTTTGGAGCAGGGTTGGTGCCAGATAATGGCTTATCCTTAATTGCATTTCCACAATAGGATTCTGCTGCAGAACAAAGACCAGTGAATTCAAGGTGATGGAGCTGATTTCCAGGCGAGGTAGATCAGAGATCTGGGAACCTAAAACTGAGCATAAGTTCTCCAGAGATAGAGATTTCATCATCTCAGAAATAGCTCTGGCAAAGCCCCAGTAGACAATGTAGCTAAGTTATTCTGTGGCTTTTATGTTCTTTCATGTGGCTCCTGGATTGCTGAAGTCTAACCACAATTATAGTTATTTTATTTTAAGGAATCACACAATGGCATGGCCATCCACTCAGACATTTTGGGTGGCCCCTAAGAGGGGCATATTGGTGGCATTTTCGGTCATTGGCCCTGTGGGATGGCAAGCTTCCTGCAGAACTATTGACTGCAAAGCCAATACTTTTTTTAAACACTTATAGTCAAACCTCTGGCTTCTTTTTTTTTTAAACTTTCTATATTCACTATTTATATCCCCTGTTGCAGATGCTGGGGCAATGCTTTGAGGTCCTGGAGGGCAGACAGCACTTGGGATGCAGGAGCCTGTGTTAAAAGCACTCATATCTGGAGGGTGTTTGGGTGCCTGGAAGAAAGTGGGAAACATTCAGGAGTTCGTTCTTCGGAATTGCTCTCCCATGGCGCCAGTCTGCCTGTTTGCAACATTTCACCCAGTTTTGCAAATCTGACAGCCCTCTGGCCAGCGTTGCGTGTTCTGCCACAAAGTTTTGCGAAACATCCTCTGTCTCTTATCGAAACAACAACAGGGTAGAGTTCTGCTCATGGTAAAAGTTCACAGCACTGAAGCAGCCCCCCCCCTCCCCCCCAAGAAAAAGAAGTATTTTGTTGGTACAGCTCCCACCTTGCTGTTTAGGGAAGCTGCACTGATTTGCACCACCTGAGGATGTGGCACTTTGGCACTAACGTCACTCTGCGTGCTTCCCCTCACCCATTAACTTTGGTGCTGACACTCAGGGGATGCCCCCTCTCCCTGCAGTCTGATAAACTGAATAGCTGATGTTCTCCTGCCTCTCTGTCTGTGGCAATCTCTGCACTGCTGTGTTCCTAATGACCAGCCATCTTTGAACCTCTCAGCCAGAACTTTCCTGACTAAAGACCTCCCTGTGTTGTTTTTTAACCATCTCTCAATTTGCCAGCCAGATTTCCTCAACATGTGTTTGCACACATTGGCAGATGTCCTCCTGACTGTTGGTCACTTGTACACTGACATAGATGCAAACATGGTAAGCTGTAACCACCTATCTGCCAGGCTCCCTTTCCCCTTGATCTCAGTGTGATCTCAGTTTCATTTCCACTAGATGTCATGGGAAGAGGTGGAGAAAGGAGAGGACAACAAAGATGAAGCTTGGCTATTATTCAAAGGAACAGCCCATACGTGAGTTACGCACCATCGGAGACAAATTGTGCCCTTGAGACCAACGTGCTGACTCTTTTATCATCTAACCATACTGACCTTCCTGATTCTCCCCCTCCCACACTCAGTCCCCATGCTGTGATTTATACCCTTGCTCCATTTTGTCTATCTATTCTCTCGGACAGGTTTCTGCAGCTGATGCAGAGCGTAGTACAGCAAGGGCCTAATCTTTACCTCATGATCCCCAAGTGTTCCTGAAAAATAATAATGACAGTATTAATAAACTTCATAGCACTTTGGAGGGAGTAGAATTAGATCTGGTTCTTGCAGTGTATAAACCTGCCCTAGAGAGGTTGGTTATGAAAGAAGTCATGGCCTCCATCTTCAGGTACCCCACTGATGCTTTTCATTCATCAGGCCACTTGCTTTAGTTTCCCCAGTACTCCAAGGAGTTAGAGAGCCTCCTTCAGACCGTCCAAACCACACTCCCTCTTTGAACCAGCTGCTAAAGAAGTGTCAAACATAGGAGGAGCTGAGGGCCCTGAAGCTTTTAGGCTTCTTCAGCCATGGCTCATGTTTGCAGTACACAGGCATGACCTTCATGTCCTCCAGCAGATGAAAAGCCCTCAATGATCAATCCTATTCCTGTTAACTGGTTTCCACTTTCCCACAGAACTGTAGCATTTCTGCAAGGAGAACAGGTGATATTTTTGTCCCTAACACCAAAAGCCTGTCTTCAGCAAAACTCAAGTGCTGTTAATGAGCAAGAGAAACGTGGACCTTTTTTTTCCAGCAAAGCCAGATTGCCTTCTCAGTGGATGGAGCTGCTAGTCTGCCTTTGCCTTTGCATGGAGTGCTTCAGAGGGGTTTGTGGGCAAGGCCACATCAGGCAGGTCTCCTGCAGAAGTGGTCTCAGAGGCCTTCTGTGCTGTGCTGGGACTTTGGGAGGGACCTGTGATCTGTAATAAGCCCATGAAAAGGAGACAAAAGATTTAAATAGCATTTATTCAATTCTTTCTTTTTTTTTCTCCTTCTTGAAAGAAAGCCCTTTTCTCTTTTGTTTTACTGAAAACACACCCACAGCAGGGTCTCTAAAATTGGGCAGGGCTGTGCTTGGTAGGCCCCCATGGGGAAGCAGCATGCACTCCAACAGGATTGCTCCTCTGATGCATTCTGTAGTTCTCCATCCCCCCTTCTTCTGGTTGGTGTCTCATGTTCGCCAGGTACCACATGCACTTTGGACCCTTTGGCTAACTCTGCCCCTCTCTGATAGGGGCTGATGGATGGCCAGCAGCCATGAGATGAGTGTAGCTCTAATTCCACCCTCTAACCCATGCTAACAGGCCACTCCAGATTACCCCATCCCTCTTAAGCCTCTTTGAATACATTAAATTTCTACCAGGCAGGACACACTGAAGTGGTCTGCAAGGCCCCAGGAGGTACCAAGTTACTGTAAAACAGTGCCCGAGATAGTGCTCATAACCCCATTACACTTAGAGTCCCTCTCATTTTGGGCATTAGATATATAAGTGAAAGGCAGAGAACTGTTGCATTGTCCAGTCACACCCCATCCTTCCCCTGCTCCGTGGATGAACTTGGGAGGTTCATCTTCTTCTATCCCTGTACTTTTTGTCTTTGCAGGGAGGCTGAGTGGCCTGGTGGCTAAAAGCTGTCTATGGGAGAGGGCAGGAGCTCTGCTAGGACATCATGTGTTTGCCTGCAGACAGGGAACCACACCCCTCCTGCTACATGTGAAACTGAATGCATGTACTCATTTTGCAGAATCATCTCTTGAAAAATTGGTTTCTGTCAAATAGCAAACCTCAGACCAAGCCAGCTTGGGCAGGGCCTTTGAATGGTGATAGATGGCATTCTTCTGTCATGCAAACAAGAAAGCAGTGGCCAAAAACCATCAAGTCTGCTGAATCACTGATGAATGTCATTCAGGCTTAACAAGGTGTCTGGAGCAAGAGAAGCTGGCTGTTCGGAGCTGGTACAGGAACTGTCTCTATATGTTAACACAGCAGACATACCTCTAATTTGGGTGCTCAATGCAATGTAGTTGAGAAAGGTCTGCATCTTCACTCTTCTGGGTCAATGAACAGAGGGAGGCAAAAGTTATGTTTGTTCTTTAAGGGGGCCAGCCCCAATCCAAGGTCAACAAATGCCCACAGGGAGCTCTGCAGAAATTTAATTCTTTGGAGACCAGCTGGAAAAGTAGACTCTGGTCCTGTGATGAATGTTTGGGAAGAACCCGCAGCTGGAGCAGGATGTGGGATCCTGGAGCTTCAGTGCTTTTGTGCAAAGAATGAGATGGCTGTACAGCTCCTTCTGCAATGAATTAGTACTATGCAGCTAGCTGTCGTTTTGGGCACTGCTTTACCCCAGCAATAGCTACAAGTGGAAATTATTCAGATATACTGAGGTGTAAACAATCTCTGCCTGAAGAAGGAGCCCAGGAAAAAAGCTAGGTGTCTAGTCTTGTTCTTCCCTCAGAATTGGGACTGGCCCAAACAAGGATCTGAAAGCAAACTGAGGATGGCTCAGTTGAGATAAGGCATTTGTGAGGCTTGTTAGTAAAGAAAGCATCCGGAGGGACAGAGAAAGCACTGTCTGCTGTGGATACCTGTTTGTCTCCTGCCTAAATAGATATATTAATTTAGATATGTTAATATCCATTGCTGGACAGAAAACAACCCAATCTGAATGTTCAGTCATTACCTGCTGCAATGAGGGTACGTGCAAGAGGAATTTGAAGAGAGTTCATGCTGCCAAACAAAGATGAAAGGATTTTACAAATAGAGATAGAGAAAACAAGTAGTACTGGAGAGCTAATCCGTGAATAAAAGAGATTGAGCCTGAAGTGATGGAGAATCCCTATTGCTTCCTTAAAAACATAAGAACAAAACATAAAGTGTGACTGAACAGGAAGTAAGGCAGAAAACAAGAACTTGTTACAACTGCCAGCAGGCAGGGAAGAAAAAAATCTCACTGTACCCAAATCACTTTAATTTCATGCTCATCCCAATGTCCTGCTACAAAGGGATAAGCTTGCAAAAATCCCAGAGCATGCTCCCACCTCTTTGGGTCCATGCCAGAATGTGAAGTTCATTTTCAAAGACAAAGTTGACGCAGAGACATTTGACAGGACTCATGCTTCTATATCACGTGGGTGCTTCTGTAAACATTACTTCTGGGTGTACTTAATATCTTCACTATTAATCAGGTTGCAGGGAGTTAAAAGCCCATTAATGGCATTAACAAATGCTATTTAACTAGGCTGAATTGCAAATGCAAGTCTGGACAGAGAACAAATACAATTTGACTTTGGAGGAGCAGAAAGCCAGCCAAAAAAATCACATTTTCATCTTGAAAAAAAAACAAAAGCAAAAACCCACCAGTTAATCAGCACAAAATATACAACCTCTGAGAAGAGAAAAAAATTCCCTGACAGATGGGATACTGAAAGAACTTGCAAGTGTTTTGGTTACAGCTAGATGAGGGGCTCAACAAATGGGAGGTAATAGGTGGGCCAATACATGGAGCAGATTCAATCTTTGCCTGCAATCTGGCTATGAGGATGGCCAGTGGAGTTTGGGCTTGCTGGCATAAAGATCACACAAAACAGAATGAGGAAGCAATAATCATGTTCTGAAATCAGTGGAATACCAGGCCAGGGAGATTGTGATAATCTGGATGGTGTTCAGAGCAAAGCAATAGTAATGACTGAGGGGCTGGACAAACTGATCTAAACTTGTTTAGGTTTTTAAAGAGTACAATGGAAGAATGACCCAAGCCTGCTTGGTTTGGCTACATATTGGCTGGCTGTATGTTTGTGGGTGCATGTTAATACCTGTTCACACTTACTGTTTTCTGAGCCATCAGGACAATGAATCTTTAACACAGGGCTTGCCTGTATGTGAAGGTATAATGGGGAATAAAATGGAGTTAAGGGAAAGTTGAGCCTGAATATCATGGGGAAAAATTAAACAGTGAAATGCACAAGAATATGAATGCCTCACCAAGCTCTTTGCTTGGGGCTTTCAAAAGTAGGTAATGGCATGTGTCCTGTAGAGTCAAATTCTGTATCATCACAGAGGACAGCTGGATAATTCAGTAATTCTTTTCTTAATGTGCTAGCTGCACAGTATCTCAGCTGGATGGGCATTCATTTTTATATTCCCAGTGTCCTTACTACCTCTGAAGATGACATTAAAAACTTTCAGGTTGTAAACATGGAATGCTCAGAAATAAGAAATGCTAAAGTTATGATCGCTCTTGATGCCTTAATTCAACCTTCTATATTCATCTGCACTGTGTCACAATCACAGAATAGACACTGTGTAGGATAGACTATGTTCACTGGGTAATTATCAGCATTTCTTCTTACCCTCATCACTTGATCTCAGACCTTATTTGCTAAACACCACTTCAGTTCTGCCTAGAACACAAAATGATTACATTTCCTCATGGGCCTTTCTATGATACTTGCACTCTAAATCTGAGCTGTTCACAAACATGAACAAATTTCCCCTTACCACTGCCCTTACGAAAAAAGGGAAGGAGCTAGTACCACCTCTTTTTTACAAAAGTGGAATGAAAATAAACAGATTAAAGCTGGGATCACTGACTCTGGCTGCTCACTTTAGAGCTATACAAGTTTGCTTTTTTGGAATGACTTTTTTTTTTCAGTGGTGTATATGTTTAGATGTTGGCATGTTACTAAAATCTGCGGAGAACTTACACTCCAAGCAACTATTGTGAAAGACCAAGTTGCAGATATAAAATGAAATCAACTATTTTCTGTGAATGTGAGAGCTGGACACTTACTGAGATAAAAGAATAAGAAAAGAAAAAATAAAAATGTTGAGAGGAACAGGGAGGGGAGCAGGGAGGGACAATGGAGTGTGGACAAGAAAGTGTAATATTGTGCAAAGTTCACGAACAAACAAATACTGTAAACAAAATGAGCTCTTGAGAACCTCTTTGGGCAGGACATAGGGCTGAGAAGACAGAAGAAAGACCAGCTAAACAGCCCCTGGAATATCCTATCAATAGGTTTTGATACTGAAGTCAGCCAAGGAGAAATAGAGCGAGAATCATGGGCAAACCTACAATGGCTTGACATGAACCACCTTGAGGGGCAAAACACATCCTTGGCTGAAGAAGGTGAGAGTGTGGAGCAAGGAATTTGCAAGAGTGGCCAAGATTTCTTAAACCGCTAGCACCAAGGACTCCCATAATTTTACGCTGAGGGCACAGCTCCCAGAGACTTTGCTTGCAATGCAGAAAGCTCAGCACTTTTGCCAGTCTGGCCCCAGGTGTCTTTAGCTTGGCAAACAGAACAGGAGCTAGTGGCCAACTGTGAAAATGCTTATTTATGTGACTTGCCAGCAGCACATAGGGACTCTGTGGTAGGAGCAGGGCTAAGCAGTGTTCAGCTGCATTAATGACCAGACCATCTCTTCTCCACCGCCAATCCCCTTCCTCATTTCCTACACACCCCTTCAGCTTGGCAATAAAGGAGGCAGGGGTCCCATGGGAAAAATCCAACAAAACACTATGTGAGCATGTAATTAAAGGCTGTACTATAATGCACAGGCACAAAGGAGATGATTTAATATTGTATGGAAAGCCTCTTGACCTGCATTTCCTCGCTGTGGTGCAGTCATACTGCTCCTTTAACATAGTTCTCCATATGATATTTCCTAGGCTTATGGGGGCTGGGATCACAACAAAATTTCAGTCCTTTTGCTGTTAACCATTAGAGATTGTATAGTGTGGAGGCATGCTGATCCTTGCATGGACCATTACAGGAGACAGACTTGGCAATCTGCAGGCCTCTGTTGCCTGAGGTGACTGGGAGTGACAGCAGGCTATCGGCTCTGTGGACCAGAAGGATGGGACACATGCTGGACTTGTTCTCAGAGCCTGGGCAGCCAAGTGGCATCTGCTCTATCAGTTAGATCCTGACTAATGTACCCCCATGTGCCATGGTGCTCCCTACCTCTGTCTTGTCCCTTTCCTCTCTCACACCCCATTTTTTCTCTCTACTGCCCAGCTCTGGCTGATGCCTCATATTTTCTTCTCCCCTATCCCCCATCTCCTTCCAGCTTCTGTCTCCACTCTGTCTCCCTTCGATCTGGAGCGCTGGGCAGGCAGAGTGGGCACAAGCCATTCTCATGGCCTGGGACCTCAGCAGGAGCCATGGCAGAGGCAATACCACTTGGCCCTTGCAGCCCTGTGCACAGGTTTGGTTGCTTTGGGGGCGTGAACATCTCCTGTGTGACTGGCACAGAGGCACTGGGAGAGACAAGGTACAAACCCAGGAGAGATATCCAGAAATGCTTCTGAGAAAGCAAATGCCTGGCTTGCCTCTTCTGCTGACAACATGCAAACTTTGGCTTTTCTGGGGCTTATAAGGTGGCCAAACATGGGTGGATTGTAATGAGGCTGCTAAAAGCATATCCTTGATGCAAGGGCAGCCCTGCATTTAGGTTCTGACTCTCAAGCATGAGAGTAACAGATTAGTAAGAATGTTTTAACATGAGAGAGAAAATGCATTTTTCTTTGCCTTGTTCTCAGAAACAGCCACACCACTTAAACAGAAATGTAGAAACAAATGAACAAAACAAATTCAGCTTGAGGCAGACACCCAGCATGGGGAATTGCAGGCCAGATGGTTAGTGTGACAAAGTTATAAGTAACTGAAAACAGTCTTTTAATAAGAAGTATTAGGCAACTTCAGTGTTAGATGGTACCACCTCTAATGAAACCACTTCTTTCTTTCTTCTTCTAAAGCCGTCTCTTCTAAATTCAGCACACCAGCAAACTAGCTGAAGAAGCACAGTGACTGAGCAAGAAAAACCCCTGGGTGTAACTGCTGCCATTACATCACGAATGTGTCAGAGGACAACAGGTGCCTTTCCACCAGTCTTCCTGCGGCCAGGTCTCATTGCCTTCTCCTCCTCTTGGCCTCGTCTTCTAGGCCTGCTGCCTTCTCATCCACCCTGCTGCTGCTCCCTCAGTGCCTGCCTCTTCCCCTTTGCAGCAGCTGCCTGCTCAGCCCTCCTGAACCATCTCCTTCTTGCCTATCCCGCAGCTGGCTCTGGCAGCATCAGCTTGGAGCTCACGCTATTAAGCAAAAGCTCCTTACCTTGGCTGCTTGCCTACCCTTCCCCTCCCCTCCACTGTCAGTGGGTCTCACTAGTCTTCTGGAGAAATCTCTGTCTTCCTAATCTACTATAAAATGAAAGGGAGGGGGGGCAAAATCTCAGCTCCTGGTAACTGCTGCTGCTCTGCTGACTTTCTCCAGAGCCAAGGCTGGCTTATTGGACTATGGACTTCAGTGGGGTGACCCTGCTTTCCATCATCTAGGAATGAGGCCTGCTGTCGTCAGTGTACTGATGCCAACTTGCACCAGCAGAAAATATGGCCTGTTGGCTTGAGTTTCAGTGTGGCTGGGCTGATCGATGTCAGAAGGTGAACTGACCCCCAACTCCAAATGAATGCAGAAATAGCTAGACATAATAGCTGTTTGACAAAATAGCTGTTTGTCCCCCTCTTCCACTTCATCTGCTTTCTGCTTCTTTCATCCTGGAAGCACAGGCAAGTACAGGGAATAAGTATCTGTACAAGATTTCATTTGTTGTGTGCGCTGGTCCTTGCCTTATTTCATTCTTGGAGGATTCCCCTTGTCTCAGGAGATGCAGCATGCGATACCTTTACTGTGTCTGCATGAGATGTTTCTGCTTGTTCCACATCATCAGGTTATGCGCTGACAAGTGGAGCATATGCTCTCAACAGCATGTCTGCCATGACAAAATCATATCCTGGGCCATCAATTCAAGGCTCACAATGTGCTCTTCCAGTTTCAGAGGGAACTCCTGTTGTCTCATGTTGTTTATAACCCTTGGGAGACTTGGGCAAATCAGGACAACCATGTGCAAGACCTAGCATTGCTTTCTTAAGCTGTGTAAGCATTTTCCTTCTTACCTCTGTTGCTCTCTGCATATGCTTCAGGCAACTATTCGGTCACGCAATGTGTTGGGTGAAGTAGAGCTCCTGACTCTCCTCTTGAAGCATATGTGAAGAACTTGGTCTCTTTTAATGGGTCAAAGAACTGCAACCTGGGTTAATATCAGTATGTACTACAAATGGTTAAATTTTTTATGTTGTCGCTCTGCCTTGGCAGTGTTTGAAAAGTTGTTTCACACAGACTGTGAAAATCTTGACATGAACTTACGGACATAACATGTCTGACAGCCAGAACTTAAAATTCATCATTTTAGGGTCAGTGTCTGTAATTAGGAGATTTCTTTCTTTTTCCTTCTTTTTTTTTCTTTTTTTTCTTTAACTGAAACTTCATTTTGTTTGATTGAAATCTTTTCCCACTTGCTATTTTCAGTAAGGGCATGCTGAAATAATTCCTGATACTCAGTGACAGTTCTGTCCCAGATAATTATATTATCAATAGACGCTTTAATTTTTGCAGGGCTTTGTAGCATCTGTGCAGTGAAATGCTTTGGAACCTGCCCAATAAATATATTGAAGGTGTTCAACCCTGGGCTTTCCCTGTCAAAGGAGATCTGAAAAACCTTATCAGTGCAGCTAATCTGCTGAAGAATTTGGCTTCTACCAACTGAGTCAATATTTCAGTCCAAGTGGAAATTTTCTTTTTGCATGTTTCTGTTTCAGAGGCCATTTAAGGCTGAATCAACTATGTCCTCCTCCATAATTAGAAAGGAGCAAGCTTGCTTGCATCCCCTTCTGTTTTGCAAACACTGCCACTTACTGTCATGCACTATCTCCAGGGCTTTCCACTGCAAGGCTGGTGGAATGCTTTGGATTGGCTGGATCCAAGTTTCCATGACATCTTGGTCTTCATTTGGATTCCAGAAGTGCTTTACCATGACTGAGGTTTCACTGTGCTAGATGCTGTCCAAGACCGTAATGAGAGACCAGCTCAGCTCCCATGGGCTTACATTACAGATCAACAAAGAGAAACGAACTATTCCAATCTCTGTTTCTGTGGAAGGTGCAATGATTGGCTCACTCAGTCTTCTGAGTAGTCCTGTAACCATTAAAACCATCTTTCCACCCTGCTTCGTTTAGCTTGCTTTACTAGAAAACAGTCCTTTCTTTCGCTGAGTCAATCAGCATCACCTTTTCATGGTTCAGGGTTATCACAAAGGTTGTCCATCCTTTTCTTTTTCTCCGAGAAAGCTAGATGAAAAAGCAAAGCATGACTGCAGACATCATACCCACCCTACTGGAGGAACCTCTGTTTTCCAATTCCAGCTCAATGCACAGCTTGCAATCATTACAAAACAATGGGGTATCTTCTGGGTGATTGTGTTAGAGGGAATTACACTCTGGCAGCCTGCTAAAGACATGTAGGTGCTCTGTTATTTGGTATTCTTTTCCTTTCTGTTTGCTATAGCCATTTCCTTTCTGTTTGTTGTATCCGTTTCTTTCTTTCTTTACAATAGTGTTTGCACTTACACCCTACTGGGCTCTCTGTCTAAGATCATTTTTCTGTAGTTTTTGAGACTCCTGGCAGAAGTCAACGAAGTTACTCCAGACTGACACTGCTGTTGCTAGAAACAACATTTGAGTCAAAGGCTTGTCCTGTATAATGTCTCAGAGTTGCCTCCTGGTTCTTCTTTTTTTTCTACTAGCATATGGGACAAGTTTCTCAACTGGTGTAAATTAGTGTAACCTCACTGAAATCAGTGGACCTAAATCAGTTTATACCATTTGACAATTTAATGTATGGTCTTTAGGGAAGGAATCTGTCATATCTTGAAGTCAAAACACTACTTTCTGGAGTGTGTTAAATTCCACTTTGTTTCTCTTTATTTGTGCTTTACTTTTCTTCATTCTCCTTTCAGAGGTTATATCTTATTCAGAGAATACACTGTTCCTGAAGTCTGCTCTGCTCTGCTCTGCTCTCCTCTTCCCAGAAAAAAAAGAACCATCAATAGCCAAAAAAGTGCTGCCTCTCTTTTTCCCACTTACAGGACAATCTGATGCCTTTACCATTTCCCCAGTCTTTTCTGCATCACTACGAAGTTTCAGAGCTGCTGTTGGAGCTTCTTGCCGTGGTTATTCTGGTCTGATGACAGTCATTGAAATTGTGTGGCTTCTTGCTCCATATCATCAGACAGACTCGCCAAATCCTGAAAAAAAAAAATTCCTTCTGTGACACTGTGCACAGTAACTTTATTTTCAATGAAGAACTGATTTCAGGATGATGAAATTTGGAGAAGAGAAGTAAATGGCATCTTTATTCAGTTAGGCTGACCCTTGTTCCCTCTTCCTGAGCCCAGGAAAATATGACAGGCAACTGGGACTGCAGAGCCTGCCTGCAGCTTCCTCGCTCTCAGAGCTGTCCTCCCCTCTCTGGCAGTGCTCGTACTGATGTGGGCGCAGTAGAGATGTTGGATGGGGAACTACAGGGTCTCCCCGAGAAACTGAACGAGTTTGTTAAGACCAGAAAAAAGCAGCTCATGGGTTGTGTTTTGGACGAAGTATGACTCTTGGCAGCCAGTGTAGCATTAATTTATTTATTTCCCCTCTCCCCCAGGATGTGACAGATCTCTTTGTTCCTATCAGAAACAGATGTATAATCAGGCCACTGAGGCTCAGCATGAAAAGGAGGGAAGAGAGAGATGCCTCTTAGGTAAAGGTACTTCTGGGATTTACTGAAACAATTTCCAAGCTGGTCTGTCTTCTCTCACAGGAGACACTGTTTTATTATACTCCCAGCTCACACAGCGGGTAAAAAACATCCTTTACAGAGGTGCAGTGTGAAGACAGAGGTGACCAAAGAGGTATGCTCACCCTCAGCATGGAAATGAATTTTATCCCAAGTCCTGAGACTCTCCTATTGCCTCTTGTGCACAACAAGCTGAGGAAGTAGAAAGATATGCTGGTGTTAAAGGTAGAACAGAGAAATTCATATTGCCTCCTACCACTGCATATTTACCATTCTCTGAATCAACATCCCCCTTCCTTGGCTCCAAAATTAAGCCACAACTTTAAACTCAGAATGCTTAAAGAAACAAGGGGGGAAATAAGTGTCTGGGCTATTCTTCAAAAGCTCAGTGTAAACACTGGGTGACCCATTCCTTGTTCTTTTCCTAACCTGGCTGAACTCTAGAAGAAAGCAATAAACAGCAAAGGTTAATTAAATCCATTTCTAAGTATAACACCCCTGGCTCCCCACCCTGTCCTAACCAGACTTTTAGGGCTGTGTGTTATGGGCAAATATAACCTGGTTTGAATTCCAAAACATGATTTCAAGCTTCCTTTAGAGACAAAGAAAACTGATTTCTATATGCTGAAATGAGTCATTCAAGACAGGGAACCTAATTAGGGTTGCAGCAGTGGCTAATTTCCCACCAAAAAGAAATTTTGTGCACTACAGAATGAAGTGCTAGTTCCGGGCAGCAGCACCAGGCACTCAGCATAATTATAATTTATGTGGCCCTCACTGCTGCAGTAGTTAAGTACTTGACAAGAACCAAGGGATTTGCTCTGAGGTAGGGAAAAGTTTTCTTCTCTTTTACAGCTGGGGAACCAAGGCACAGAGAGATGAAATGACCTGTTTGATTATTCAGTGGATCTGGCTAAGCTGAATTCAGGCCTCCCTAGCTCTCCACTAATGCTTTCAGCATGAGCTCCAGACACTGCTTTCACCCTCACCTCTGCCTTGCCTGCAGCCCTGGACCCTTGCTCCTGCACTGCCCCTCTCATGTCAGGAAGTGCAGGGAAGGAGCTGCCTTCCCCTCAGCAGCAGGGCTGAGTCTCCCCACATCTATTCCCAGATTATTTGAGGTGCTAAATTCCTGGCAAGACATAGGCAAACACTCCCCAGATTTCAGAAGGTGAAGGGTTCAGCTTCCAGTCCTCCAAGGGTGCCAGACTGTTTTAGCTGTGTCACATCTCTTCTCTGGGGAACTCACACATGACCCATATCTGTCACCATTCAGATACGTCACCAGGATACCAGGTACCCAAGAAGGATTAGACGTGCATACTCCTAACAGATCCCATGACTTGAAAAACTGCATCAAATGCAGCCCTCTCCTTTTTTGGCCTTTCAATATTTTTATAATTCAAAGTTCCTCTGTGAGTCCAAGAGGAACAATAGGTCTTGCAAAAGAAATAAAAGCATAGAGCTAGGGTATCTTTGGGGGAGAGAAGTGTTACTTTGCTTGAATGAAAATCTCTTCTTTAGGAAAGCAAAAACCAGGTGGCAAACCTATAGAAGAAAGTCCCTTCTTTCTCAAGACTCTTCTTCTTGAAACAAACCAAGACACTAGGGGGTTTATTTTGTCATGCCAATACCAGCAAGAATGATTTGGAGCTGGCAAAGGCAGTAGTGTTTGTTACTGCCTCAGAACTCCATTTTGAACCAAATGGGAAAAGGTCAAACCTGTTTAGGAGTGGGGCTAAAAAATCTGTAAAACCAGCCTCTGGGCCTCAGTTTCTTGCACCAATATGGGAGAGCTGGGAGGCTTGTGGCATGGCTGGATGCTATTTTCACCAGTTCTGCTCTAGCTCAGAAACTTGTAGCTACCTGGCAGTTTGGCATTGTGCAGAGGCTTCCTTCAGCCAAACAGCTCAGAGCTGGCCGAGACTTTCCTCTGGGTCCCAGATCTTCTTTCTGTCTTGGGGGCTTTGTTCAGTTTTGGAGGCCAGCCTAGAGCAGGCTGAGCAGTGAGATATGGTTTCACTTTTTCCATAAGAGGATATATTTGTTGTAGGAAGCTTTTACAATAACTCTGTAAACATGAATGAACATGTTTCCCTGATAATGTCAAGTTAAAAAGCCCATATTTTTTTCTTTCCTAATGAGAAGTCCTTACCCTTCAGCATCTCTGACCTGAAGCACAAGTTATTACTGTTAGGTGACAATGCTGTAATCTCATTCTTATACTTGATTTATGAATGCAGGGCCTGAGGCTGCATGAGGTCAAGGCCCCATTATGCCAGGCGCTGTACTAGCTCTTAATGAGAGAGAGAGTCTGCACCTCCAAGAAGATGGACAAAAGGTGGGAGTGAAAACCAAGGCACGGCGGCAGAACCTGGAATGGAGTGGATGCCTCCTGAACGCTGGAATCATAGCTCAGCTGTTGACTTATAAATATTCCTGGCTTTCCAGCAGCCCTGCTGTGGTTCTAGTTCTGGTGCCAGAAGATCCAAGTATTTTGCAGTTTTACCTAATGGGTCAAGCAGCAGTTATTTGATGCACAGACACAATAATGGATTTAAGCAACACATATGAACTTGATTATGGTTTCCTAGGGAGAGAGAACCACATCTTCTGCTGCACTTTGAGCACGATTCAGGGGATGCTTTTTTCCAGCTCCTCAGGTTGGGAGTGCTTGTGTGAATATAACCACAATGATGCACAAAGCCAGAGGAAGGATGGGTCCAGCAATTAAATAGAAAAATATGCTTAATTAAATAGAAAAAAAAGCCTTTTTAATGACCTCAAGCAAGATACTGATGAGCTCTGCATGGTGCCCGAAAGGTTAACACAGACTGCCTCTTACGGCAGTCACATGAACAGGAAACCAGGGCAGTCAGCAGAACATGGCTTTTATATTTAATGGGATCTCCCTGCTCTCCAAGAGGAACAACATTAAGCAAATGGACCGTCCAGTGTTGGCTGCAGCTTGTGTGTGGTCTATAAGTGTAACTATGTGTGGATCCCATAAGGACTTCTACTTGAGGGGTAGTTTCTGCGAAGCATTTTAACTGAGATGAGAGCAGCCACATTGAAAGTGGTGGAAAGCAGCATCTCAGCTGCCTTCTGTCACAGAGGAGTTATCAAGGAACACAACGTTGGACTGCTAAACTGTGGGGACAGTGGTGTGGAGAAGGAGAGAGCGTTCATCCCCCATCCCCAAGCAAGAGCTGGAGATACCTCTCTTTCCCCTGCACCCTTCCCGTAAGCCACCACAATCCCCCACCTTGGAAATCCAATCCCCTTGGAAAATCCTCTAGCAACAGCGGAACAGAGATGATCTGTGCCACAGTCCTCTTTCTTGATCAGACTGCATCACACCTGTGGTATGTAGGTTTTGCCACAGCCTATCCAGGCTGGACAAACTTCTGACAGCCTCTCACTGCGACAGAGGGCCCCAAGGCTGTACTTTCTCCCTAAGTACATCACCACCTGCAGAATATGGGAGAACCTCAGAGCCGCCAGGCAGAAGCCTGTCTCCTCTCTGCTCTTCAAGCAGACTAAATTTTGGGAAGGAGAGAAGGCAAAGAGGGGAAAGGAATAATGAATCCTCTGTCATTCCATGATATGCACATGTGTTTTCTGCTTGCTTTCTTATTCTAAGGTCCCTTGCTTCATTCCTTTCCCCATTCCTTAATAATTCCAATAAATGTCAGGTTCAATCTCACTTAATGAAATGTACAACTATCAAATGAATGAAGTGGAAGAATGGCCCACCCTGACACCCTGCCTGAAGCCCAGCTGCAATGCATGGTTTTTACTGTGCAATCAGATTATTTTTACGAGGTCCCCAGGAAATTTCCAGTAAAATAAAAAAATTAAAAAAAAAATCTATGGGTTTTCCAGCTTTCTTCATGAAGGAACCCTGAGATGTTATTCAATACTTAGAGCCCTTTGGTTCATGTGTGATCCCAAACACTAGCTGAAGGCAACATAATATGATAGGTATTTACAACATATCCATTATCTTATCAGAGCTTCAGGTACAGCTGTAAATAGCTTGTTCCAGCTGGGCAATCTGCTGAGTTAAATGGGTTCTAATTTTAGAAGCAGGAACTGGAGAACATGTCCCAGTTAAACTCAGATTCACTTGCACCCAAGGGATGGGAACTTTAGCAGCTGAACCCAGTCACAGAGGAGATCCATACTGTGTGAAATATGGCTCCCTCCATTTGGCGCAGCAGGCTGGACTTATAGAGATCATGCTGCTAATGTGGGCACTTTGTAGACAGAGCCCGGTTAGCAGTTCATCAAACATAGTGATTTGCCATTCCCTAGATGGGAGGTAATTTTGCACAGTCAGTTGAAGACAAAAAGATATGCAAGGCTGAAAGTGGAAAAAAAAGAGACCACATTGGAAGTTGTGAGAAGAGGAAAGGGAGGGGACAGAGAAATTGGTGGATGGAGAAAGGAGGAAAGCATAAAAAACAAGACCAGAGAGAGGAAAATTGCTAGGATAAATGCTTTGCCACTGCTCCCCTGGATATTACCAGCCCAAACAGGACATGGTGTTTGGTCTTTGCATGCTGCTGCACATCACACACCAGGCAAGAATGACAGGTCTTTCACACCAGGACCCCTGGTAGTAGCATCTTTTTGTACAATGTCAGAAGGAAATAAATCTCTGTCAAACCTAGATTCAGCCCTTTAAACTTAAAAGGATCCTGTTGAAAAAATGGAAAAATTGGTTGCTTTGATTTTGAGCTTGTCTAGAAGCAAACTGTATTTCAAAGAAACAGAAAAAAGAAGGTTTTATCTCTGAGACATGAGAAATCAACAGTCCATGCCACATGATGGAGATAACAGGCCAGTCCTTCAGAAACATCATGTATGTAACTGCACAAGAGATCACCTGTCAGAAGATGCTGTTGACCATATTTATGGGCCTACTGGCTGAAATTAAACCTTGCACACTTGGCTGTTTGGCGGTTGATCTATTAGAAAGTGGATGATTTGTGGTGATTGACCAGGTCAAGGGAAGGTTACTGCAGGAAGTGGACTTCAGTAGACAGGCAACACCAGAAGCTTGGGAATCCAGTGAAACAGCACTTGGAAGTGTTAACAAGCAGTGAAACAATGGCAGTGAATCTACTTAAAAACGCATACCACGGCACAAAAAAGCACTGCCAGAGTAAGCAGAAAGCAGAGAACAGATTTGTTTGCAATAAATATGGAAGCAACTGAAATGGAAAACAGTAGGCCCAACAAAGGAGATTTAGTTACAAACTTTCAATAAAAGCATCCCATATAACAAAAGTGAGGTAACTTTTGGCAGACTGTAAAGACTTGCAAAATCAAAGTGCATTTATGAAGATACGGTTGCAGGGGTAAAGCTTTGGAACTGATAGGACTGATGATGAAGCAAAAACTGAACTTCCTCAGGCTTCTATTTACATGCACACAACAATGCTCTAGAGAAGGTTGCTTTGTGGCGTTGGGAAGAGATGAATTCTGATAAACTGTCAGTATCAGAGGACACTTCCACTATTGTAATTAAGACAAAATGAAAATGTGTTTATATGCTGTCACACAGGGCATGAAGTGTCCATGTTGCCAGGCTACATGGGATGTTTACAGAAGGGCAGGTGCTAATCAGGACATATAGAAAGAGGAGGCCTAGTCACATGTGTGTCTGGGTTGAATCAAAGTTTACAAATGCAGATCTATAACTTGCTCACTGACTAGATGCACAATATCTTTTTAAAGAGCTGGAGGGTGGCTTTTAATGTTCTGAGGTGAATTAAAAACATCATAAACATACTCAATGATGATAATACCCAAGTGACCATTAAAATAAATATGAGAATCTAGTCCTATAAGAACAGTGAGAAATGGTAAAAATTATCCTAATTTGGGGTATTTACTAAGCGAATTGACACCACCTGGGCAAAATGAAACATACAAAAACTAAAACAAACATTTCCTCTCCCATTTCTGATGTCTTGGGTAGTGTCAGTATTATTGTGAAATGAACTGGGTTGAAAATGGCCCATAGCTGAATGCAGTGGTCTAATGTGTGGCAAGTGGCTGAGGAAGGGAACCGAAGAAAGCTTTAGTGAAGAACTAAATAACTTCTCCCCCAGAAGGAGTAATCAGCTCATGGAATAAGGTTTTTGTGTGAAGGGAGGAAGCAGAGATCTTTCTCTAAGAGGAAATGGGTCATCTTTGAAATGCAGGCATGTGGGAGGAAGGCATTTTAGGAGCACAGGTATCGTGGTAAGTGACCTTTTGCTGTTCATATTACTTCTTATGTAAAATAAAATGGCTTAACTGCAGGGACAAAAGGCTGTTGTATCCTGTGGCAATGTCACTTAAGTAGCCAGTGCCCACTGCCCACAGCAGTCTCTTGAAACTGAGTTCGTGTTAGCTAGTGAATGGAAACCATTGAGAACACCAGTTTCCAAAACTCTCTTTAATAGAACATGCAAAGCCAGATCCCTCCCACTGCAGATCTTCTGAGCAAGGGGTTTTCCTTCGGCAATGGCTTCTGCCAGTGGCTTGCGTCTCAAAAGTCAACCGCAGAATGTGGAGAGAGGTCAGATGCAGAAAATAGGAGAGTGAGCTGTCATATATACCTCCCCAGTCCCCTTTCTGTGGCTGTCTGACAGTGTCAGTATGCACCCTCAGTTGTATCACATGGACCCAACATTAAGCTTGTCCCTTGTGAGATGGTTCAAAGGGACTTCTTGGAGGCTGCATGTCTTGAAAAGGATGTGGGCAATGGAGACTGCAGGGCACTGGGTGGGATTGAATTGAATATATGGCTGTTGGGACTGTGTCTGAGTGAAGGTGTTTTGGAGGTGATATTATGGCTTCAATCTAGAGTTGTGTCTGGAAGTGGAAGAACCTCTCCCTCCTTTCCAAGAGAGGAGGAAGAAGGTCTGTGCCTGGAGGGCATAGCAGGGAGAGGCATGAAGGTAATTCGCAAAGGGTGGCCAAAGCATAAAAAGGGAACTGTGTGGTGAAACCAGGATGACGTGTGCATAAATAGCAGACGTCAGCATGTAACACAGTTAGGTCCTTCACAGGGTAACACAGGGAGCTCTTTTAAACACACACATACGCGCATGCACAAAAAGAACAATTTATGGTTGTGTCAGACGCACGTCTGGGCTTCTCATTAAAATTAATGAGGTAACGTCTCCGAGGCATTCTGAAACGGATGCTGCCCAGAGAGTGAAGGAAAGACTTCTATCACTTTGAAATGGCTACTTAGCAAAATCAATTGCAATTTTTACTTTCCCCCACTATGCATCAAACTTATTCTAAAACTATCTGCTACAGTTTAAACTTATAAGCAAATGGACCTTCCTCAGACATTTTGGTTGCAATGACCAAAATTCAGTAGCCAAACTCATGTGGAAAACACATATAATATGGTCTACCTGTGAGAGGTAGAAGTCTGGTCCTACTTCATAGCATTCACAGATTTATATGCAGGTGGGGACTTAAATTTTGTTAGTGCTTGTCATCCCCTTAGTGCTTGTCATCCCCTCCTCTTGTCTACAGAAACAAAGAGATGGGGGAAGAGGTAGTGGCAGAATGGTGTGCAAATTTTAGGCCCAATCCCTCCCAACACTTTGGAATTGAACTCATAAGACTTTAATATTCCTGTTCATCTCTTGTCAGAAAATACCTGTGAAACTCCAAGGCAAGATGGATGTCCTTTCCCTGCTCTCCTTTCCTTAACCCATGGCTGGCCTATGAAAAAAAAGGGCAGCCTGTTAACCCAGCAAATCTGCAGTGCAGTTCTTTATAACTTAACCAAAGCTAGCAGCTCTTCCACGGCAGCCAAAATGGGCAATAAATATGGAATCATGTGACAAAATAATATTTTTCCAAGCTTTTATTTAAAAGGTTTTTTTATTGCAGTGTCCTATTTTAAAGTTGCAAAGCTGATCACTTGCTTAAGAGATGCCAAGTGTTAGGAATGTCTCTACCTTGTGCTCAAGGGACATCCTGCTGGTTTCTGGTTCTATGGTGCATACTATATTCTGATATGACCTCTGCCTCCTTCAGCACACAGAACTGTCTGATCTGGGAAGGAATCAGACTGTGGATGACGTTTGTAGAAATGCTGAGCACATGCACCTGGAAAGGAAATCAGTGGGATCTGTATGCTAAATATATAAAACGCTATAAGTTTGGGAAATTAAGCCCTGGGTGCCATCATTTTGGCATCTACAATTAGTGGGAAGCTTCTGGCAGCTTTGATCCCTCTTTCAGCTTCCTTGTTTTATTACGGGGCTACACCATCCCCTCTCCCAGCTATGCTATGAAGATACATGTATTAATTTTTTGAAGATCTCTGATTTGAGGGTGAGAGCCTGAGGAAATTCAGTAATACTATTTACAGGGCTGTGTGTGGAAAACAGGCCTGCAGGCCACATTGGGTAAGGAAGACTAAAAGCGGAACTGAATGTCTACGCATATAGTTAAACCAGCAGAAACCTTACGGAAAAAGAGTATGTGATCATGAAATTA
Source organism: Apteryx mantelli (assembly GCF_036417845.1). NCBI lineage: Eukaryota > Metazoa > Chordata > Aves > Apterygiformes > Apterygidae > Apteryx > Apteryx mantelli. Next base: position 44,676,548 of record NC_089980.1, on the reverse strand, counting down.
AGTGCTGTACAGTACCATATGCTCAAGTTTTTGAACTCAGATTGCAGATGCAAAGTGAATTTTGCAGGCTCTAACTTATGACTGACTGGCTTCACTAGATTCATGTTTGTTTAATGTAGCTATTTCTATGTAAAACTCTAATTGGACACTGCGTAGACCTTCTGTGCTGGAAAAACATCCCTTTTCCCACCAACGGAACTTCTTCTTCATGTCTCCTCTCTGTCTTACATGCTATTTGATTTATCAAGTGTTACCCAAATTGCAGAAGAAATAGATGGCCTCATCATGAAAGTCTCTAATCAAGATGCCCTTTTCTGTATATAATAATTGGTCCTAACCCTCCTTATTCCTATAGATTGGCTTGTTGGCTACTTGCTATTTTGTTCCTCTCTGCTTTATTGCACTAAAGAAACAGACTCTCAAGTTTATAGCAAATTTTCCAATCCACATATTTCAGGAAATGTGAGACACTAGTCTCTCTCTTTCTGCATATCTTCAAAGACAACACAGAGCCTCTTCAACATGATATATCAGTAATTTCATTTCAGCTGGAGTATTATCTTGGAATATATATCATGAGTATTTTTGAGTTTCATTTTATATCAAGCAGTTTGATAAAATTAAACTGTACCTGCTTTCTGCAAGTGTCCTGGATATTTTCCATTACTGTTGTAATTGTAACATGTATTTATTGTACATTAAAAAAGAGGCAAGGGAGAAGTCTCTGGTACCCTGTGTAGTTTGAATATCACTGGACTTCGTTCTGCTACTCCAAGCTTATGAAGAGTTTAATAGTATCAGACACATGGGAGCCTACAGTCATTTCATTAATAACTCATAAAAATGCAATAATGCTTGGAAAAGAGAAGCATTTCCTGTCTCCCTAAACCAAATCAGTACAAATAAAATTGTTCGATAATAGGATATGATGAAGAGTTAGAAGTGGTCCATCATCCCAGTCTAAGTCAGCTGGTTCTTGCCCTTTCATTCTCTCTGCAATGTTTCTGTCCCTGGCTGCTGCCATTGCTTCTGTTCTTGTGTGAGCTGCTGGTAAAGTCCTCTGTACCCACCCCCACCTCCAGCAATCCTTTTCCTCCATGCCAGTGCTCCTCTGATAGCTGGTGTTTTCCTCAGTCTCTTCTTCAGGTCTTCTTTACCCTCCACATCCAAAGATCTGTCCATCAAGCTATCTTGCTGTGTATGTTTGCAAATCTTGCCTTGTCTGTAGAGCACCTTTCTTCCCTTTTCCATCAGACCCATGTATTAGCTGTTTCAGTTTCTAGCTGACAGCTCTCCTCTTCCCTGAGCTGCGAAAGTGGATGTTTCATGTCAAGAGCCTTCCATCAGGCTTGAGGATAATATTCTCTCCACAGCTGCTCACAGTGTTGTCTTTGTTGTCACTGAAGCTCTTCAGGTCTTCTCACTGTCATCTTGATCTTCTCCTCTCCATACTTCAAATAAACAGAAGCAACCCCTTCTCACATTCTTTCTTGGTCCATTCTCTGGCCTCAATGATTCACTGCCTGTCAGTTGTCATCAAAGGCCTCTGTCTGATGTCTCTGGCCTGCTCACAGCGCATGGCACCTGCGTGCTGCAGCGAAACCACACAATGCATGGGTGACAGACTGCCCTCAGACCCCTCACTGCAATAGGCAAGCACATGGGATTGATGCCTGCCTGCCATTAAAACAGACCTCTCTTTCCTCACCCAGGATACAGTTTCACATCAAGTCGACTACCTCATTGTAGAGAAAACTAGGATTTTTTTTTTAATTATTCTTATTTTATACCTGTTTCAGAAGCAATCCTTGAATGTGGAGGTACCAGCATGGCTACAACCATTCCTGCTCCAGAGGATCGCTGCCTAATGCATATTCCTGGTGAAATGCTCACATCTCAGCCCTTACACCTGCTTGGGGACCAAGCTTGCTTTTTCTGCTCCCTTTTTCCCATCCTCAGAGATATCCCTAGCACAGCATGCCCAATTACCCCAGCCTATTCAGACTCCTGAAAGAATCAGTCCTGCTGTTTTTGGAGCCAGAAAGAGAATTGGGCCAATATTCGGGGATTTTATTCTTGTGTGGCTGAGTTTAGGAGAAACCCTCAGGTCCTATCTGCAAAGTGGCAGACCTGTGCCCTGGCAGCAGCCCAGGACCCATGCTTGATTATTTTCTATTTGAATAAGTGCTCTGGCATAAGGGTGTGGAGGCTGGCAAGACATCTGGGGAAGGATCTTGGATACAGCAGCAACCCATGTTCCTAGGGAGGAAAAGCGGGTGGATTGTTGTGTGGCAAAGCTGCAGGCTACAAAGGAGGCTTGTGACTTTGAGTCCAAGGCAAACAGCCCCTAAAAAGCATTCTGGCTCATGTTTTCACATTGCCAGGCCAGCCCTGCTGGCAGAGGGGCTGAAGAGAAAAAAGCATGTCTGTGTGCTATTGTCACTGCCCTTGACATGGTACCCAGGCACCTGGTGTGTTCAGAGGTAGGGGATCACAGGCAGCCTGGGGAATAAGCAGTTCTTGTCCTGAGGAGAGGAAACACCCTCCAGTAGCAGGTAAGGAAACAGCAAACCCTGCCCTTCTCAGTCTGGCTGGGAAATACCATGGTTTTGAGCCCTTCGCATTTTACAAATTCTTCCTCTTTTGAAGTGTCACCACTATTTGGTGACCCTCCTGCACTGAATTTTGCTATTATCCAGGCCTTGGGAGCATGCAGCCTGCTCCCCACAGTGTTGTGATGTGCTCTTCAGGAATGATTTGCCTGCCGCCCGCTCCTGCTAGCATGCTGCCTTGGCTTGGGCCCCTCGGATGATCCTCTGTCCAAACACTGCAGATGCTCAGCTCCAATATCGTGTTAGACTGCCCACTGCTCCTCTCCTCCCTCTCACGAGAAGGTGTTGGTGGGAGTGATGATTACAAGCTGCAGCTAGAAAGACCCATTGTCCAGTCGCATTGCACCCCTGGTGGTGGGTGCTAGGGAGCAGTGCCTGCCATGGAGACACTATCGATCTTCTCAGCTGTCTCTGGGATGACCTGTGTAAATGCACGCACAGTGGTCAGTGGAAATCACGAGACACCCTCTGGACCTGCCAGAACAATGAAGCATACTAAGGTTAGTGACTTTCTCAAGCCAGTGGCTGGGAGATATCCAAAGAATGCAATGGGAATATGACTCTGCTGGGATGCTGCCAGCGACTTAGGATCACATGCCTACATGATGCTTAATATGCCATGCAGCGCCTCTGGCATCTGTTGCCAAACAAGGCCTCCATCCTTGGGGCTGGACTCTGCATGTAGTGTTCAGTATTCAGAGCAGGGAGCCAGAGCAGCCTCTGTGGGGTCTGCGCTCGCTGTGCTCAGCTCATCCTGCCCTGTGTGCCTCACCTGGGGGCCTGAGCTGCTGAACGAGGGCCTGGGGTTGCCAAGTGTTGCTGGAGTTGACTGACTGCTTTGCTATTATTTCTCAGAAGAAATAAGCCTCTCTCACCCTTTCTTTTCTCTCCTTCTCCTCCCCTGTCCAAGGGGATCTCGTTGTCAATTCCTTGTGGGCTCCTCTGTGCATGCTGGCAAGTTCCTCTGCAAAACTGTGGGGTCAGTTCTGGCCTTTAGACATCACGCAGGACTGTGGTGTCTGTGTCCATGTTGAGTGCCAGTCTGGTGACCACCATTTCTTTTGCCTCAGACTATTTCGAATGAGATATGGATCTCTCAGGGAGATAACGTGGCTATGGAGCTAGGTCTAAGTCACTGTGGGAAGGTACTGTAAGAAATCTTTCTGTCCTGCTACCTGCTTTGGAGCTGAACTTACTTATTCTGCTTCCTTTCCACCATTCTTCCAGAGAGATTTTGCTTACAGAGTGTCTGGGCTGTTATCGGCTTTGTCAAATGAATTTTATCTGAAGCTGACAGCACCCTCTTCCGTCCTTCCAGCAGCTCCTTTTTTGTCATCAAAAAGCAATGGGTGTCTCAGCGTCAGGTGTATTGTCAGGCAATAGTTTTGCTAAATCATGAGATTACCTCAGCTCACATTTTCAAATGAATGCTTCTAACCCTTGGAGGTCTGGAAGAAAGTTGAATACTTTTGAACACATTCTGATTCCAATATCAGAATGAAAAATTCCTCCCCTCCAAACATATTTTTAAAAATCTTGTTATTTCTGCCCACATGCATGTTTTTGGGTGCCTGAGCTGTGTTTTTAAATGTTTGTGGGTGGCAGGACTATACATTACAGAACATAAATCCCCAGTGAAGAAGTCTCAGTAGAAAGACGATAACATTCCCCGTTACGTGATTGTCCTGGAAAATGCCTGTAAACACAGAAAATCATTTTATATGGGGTAGGAGGAGCAGTTGCTTCCTCTTGTTAGACTGTGAATGACAAGTTTTTCCTCTGACAGCCACAACACACTCAGGAGTGTGGAACTGTACTAATAAATACAGATACAGGAGGTACCCAGAGAAATGCCTCTAGTGGAAGTTTTTGGTCTGGTCTCTGTGACTTTTTTTTTTTAAACTGTGTCAAGACATTGAAACATAACATGAGCCAAAAAAAGATTTGTTAGCTCTCTGGGATCAGGGACCGTTGTTCCAGTCTGTTTTCATGCATCTCTCAGCACCATGGGGTCCAAACTCCTAAGGTTCCTTTCACAGCAGTAATACAGATAACAATCCCTGCTTAGTGGTGTGAGAATGTAAAACCCAGGAAAGCTAGTGGCCACGTGAAAGGCATTGGTGGCAAAAATATGGCTGCAGTGAAGGATTAGAATAGCAAGTTTTATGAGATCGTAGGTGTGTGGTAGATGTCTTTTTAGATCTGTGGTAAGGACAGTCTGCAAAGGAGAGATTAATTACCACAGAAAGAGTTAAATAAGCTCTGCCAGAGGCAACAGAGAAGGAGAAAACAATGAAAAAGTGTTGTTGTTAGCTTCAGTAGTCAACATGTCATGAAAAGATCAGGGTGAAGTATTTGTAAAATTTTGAATGACAGAAGTCCACAAGGTGTGTCATTTTAAAATAGACACAGGAGCGCAAACAAAACCCTGCACAATGTTAACAGAGTTCACGGAAAGTAAACGGAATAAAATCCCATTGCACAATAGAAGGGTATCCAGAGTGCGCTGCTCTGTCAATCTGCCAACCGATGTAAGTTTTGGGTACATTACAGACAAAGAAGCCATGCCCTATAGATACTTCTACAGTGGATGCTGTCACTGTGTGGGTAATCAGCTCTAAAATAAAGTAAGGACTGGGCACAATAAAAGCAACAAAAGGAAATGGGCTTGACAAAACCCTTACTGTAACAGACCACAGGCAAATTTTCTCAGGTCCAGGGGGGATTATTATGTTCAGTTGCAAAAGAACACTCATGCATTAATACCTAGAGAAGCTGCACTGATAGTCCTGGCAGGACCACAGGGTGAGCTTAGACAAGAGGGGGAAGTCAGAAAAACTCCAGAGATTTGGGAAATCATGGAAAGGCAGTTTTTTCAAAAGACCTAAAGAGAACTGAGACTTTGTTAAATTTGAGGTAATTGAATGCAATAACATCATGGAACTGTAGTCCCATGGTGGAGTTCCTGTGAAGCCAGCCCCATAGGCAGATCCTCAGGCCTGGTACAGTTGCATTTACTTCTGTGATGAGAGTACTTCTCGCCATGGGGTCACAATGCAGTTCTCAAAGGGACGTGCCAGCTCACAGATCCCATCTGTCTGAAACTGTGTACCTCCTATTGCTAAAATTGTAATCTGGCCATTAGTGAATGAGCTCCATGAATAAACAAGTATTTGGTTATCTTCTTCAGGCTGTTCATTCCTTGCATTTAGCAGGACCTTGTGCGTGTTGCTGTCATTGTTTTGGATGCACACTTTCTCGCTTTTGGCAAGTTTTGCTATAAACTCAAGAGGGAAGCAGGAAAGTTGTTCTCAGATTCTGCTTAAAAAGAATTTTGAAAGGCCAGGGCAAACTGCTAGAGGGGAATCTGTCAGAATGAGGATTTTAAGAAAATCAGTTGATGCCAAAACTCAATTCAAAGGACAGCTGCTTTGATGTTGGTAAACTGATTCTTGGTCTTTAGATGGATGGAACTACAGGAATACAAAGCGTTATTATTCAACCAAACACTGAGTTATTCAGAGGCATAAAACAATGAATTACAAAGTGTATGTATGTGGGGGGCCTCAAATCTTCCTTGCAACAGCACACCTCTGCATTAGTTTTGAATATGCTAGGAAGGCTTACAGCCCTCCCAGTCAGGAAAAGGCTGCTGCAGTTCACATGAGCATTCCCCAGCTCTCTGGCTATTTCTCCTGAGTGCTGAATTTACAAACCACCTACCAGTAAAAGGAATAGGACCTACGTGAGGCTTCTTAGCTGAGAAAACAAGCAAACAACAAAGAGGAAAGAAAGAGGAAAGAGCCCAGCCGTCTGACTTCTTTATCACTTTCTGCCCTGGGACATATGCCATGGTCTCTAAAAGGTTGCAGCAAACCTCCATGCACCCCTGTGGTGAGCCAGCCTTACAGCGCTGCCGAGCGCCTGCACCAGCAGTGGATCTGCTGGGACTCCAAAAAAGGTGGAGTAACCCCAGGAGCACCCCTCAGCACCTTCCTTCTGCCCGATGGCTACTCTTTGAATGAATGAGTGACAGGGAGTCTACCTCCAGATCCTCAGCCCGAATCTTGAGAAATCCACAGGGCCCAGAAAACCTGTCACCAAAAAGCACTTCCCAGCCTGTACCAGTGGTAAATGACTGCTTTTCTGGTTGCACTGCTGTGTTCACCGTCCAATTTACAAGGCCTTCTGAGCTATTAGTGGTACAGTCAGTAAGACAGGAAACATTACAGAAGCTGCCCCCCGCATCTGTGATTTATGTTCCTTGCTAAATATAAAACTCCCAAGGCTTGGCACATCAATATTTTGGAATGAAGCACATGGAAATATTTAATGGATTGGGGAGAACAGATCTCTATGGCCAGTCACTCACACTTGCCCTTTTGTGAGCAATCTGTTTTTTCTTGCAGCAGACAGTGGAATCTGGGCACAACAGCTGGAGTTTCAATATCTCTGTGTGCTTTATTAGTGAGGGAGTCTGGATCTGAGCCATCCAGGAACTGACCATCCACAGATGCAACATCAGGATTGCAAGAGCCTCCCTTAGCACTGATAGACTGCGTGAAGCACACTCTTCCTGTGCTATACCACACCGTAGCCTAGACTGCACCTCTGCAGAGTGTGTTTGGAAATGAGTTATTCTACAAGGACCCCACATCTTCTCCTTTCTGCGCATTGGGACTGGTGCCTCCTTGGCTGAGAGGTTCATGTTCCTAGTGTGGGCACTTTGGGCTGTATCTCTGTAAGAGTAGTAACACAGACGGGACACAATGGCCACTCAAGTCCAATAGTTCTTAGTCTTCTTCTAATGGTGTCAATCTGGGATACCGAATAGTGAGATGTACCAGTTCAGAACAAGGAAGAGGGCTGGTGAATAACTCAGTGAGTGAAGACTCCCTGGATTGTGCAGAAAAAGCAGAGCATCCAATCCCCATATACACTGATTTGTGCACTGTAGACTTACACCCCCCCCCCCCCAGCTGCTGCAAATCATTTTATCTCTGCTGTACTCATGGGATTTGAACTGATTTTTTCCAGCTAAGAATATGGTCTTGGGTGGAGCTATGCCAGATCTGCATAATCCTGGATATGGATCTAACAATCAACATTTCAGATCTACAACAGAGTTATCCACTATTTTGGACAAATCTCTCAGTGCAGTGCTTGTTTTATCAGCTTACAGTATGTTGTTTTCATCAGAGGAGGAATGCAACAAAGGAAAGGCATGTGGCATTTTTTAGTGTATCAGGTCTATTTGTGTGGCAGTTGTTCTCTGACATGTCAGACTGTCAGGCTGAGCTGTGGTCTAAGAACTTCAGTGGAACAAAGTAGAGTGTGCTGTGGAAAACACAAAAAACCTTTCAAAATTAAAAAAAATCAACCTTTTTTTTTGCGAACCATCTATGCCTTTCACAGTTCCCTTTTGTGCATTCTTTAGAGTCAAACATTTATTTTGGAGTGGGGCAGAGAGGTGGATTGGCTGCTTGCCTACCTTCTGGGGTGGAGAGCTTTGCCTAAAAGGAAGGAGAAAAAGAACATCAAAACCAGATTGAGGGGAAAACAAAGTCACCTCTTTAAGCTGAGTGAGCCTATGGTTTAGTGCAGATTCAAGATATAATGGTTATTTTTCAGCTTTCATTGTTCTGAATATGTTCCACTGAAAAGCCTCGCAGAACAGCCTGACACAGTAAGAATCCGTATGGTAGTCCTCATAAAGGGAGGGCCAAATGTTAACAAAACTTGTAAATAAAAGATGTGTGTAGTTAGTTCTGTTGTGTGTAAACCACTGGGTACTGGCTTTATTGCATGATTTTCCATAGTACTGTGTATGAATCACTGCTTCCCAATATATAGGTTAGAGCTAACAATATGAGTTTATTGTTCTAGCTGATCAGCTTTCTCTGATATATTTCATTCTGCAGTTACCAGAGTCTCTCCGAGATAAGGCCTGGTTCAGTAGCCATCCAACCCCTTTCCCGATAGAGGAAAGTCAGGTTACAGCCTGGAATGCTGGTCCTGGCAAGATAGGGCGTTGCTGGAGCATTGCAGCGTAATAGCATCTGATCTGGAGGGCACTTCATGGTCATCAAGTCTAGTTTTAAACAGTCGTGGACAACTAGACAAATCATGCCTTCTTCAGGAGGAGCAGATGTAATCTAGTGCCACCAGACATACTCCATGCACCACCAGACATAGCCACATAACAGCTTTCAACATTGTAAAACTAATCCATTAGAAAAGGACCTGTAACTAATATAATAAAGGACCAAAACCCACACATGCAAAGTGCAAGAAAGCAAGACTGGTTTTAGTTATGGTCAGTGCTGTGTTCTCCTGCAGTAGCAAGGTATTTATTAAGTAAAATCCCAGTGATGCTCTGACCTTCTCCTGGAAAGGTGTAGTAAATCTCTGTAGTTAGACTTCACTGGGTGAGCTCTTTAAAACCACCTGCTAACTGAGTAGGAAATACACGGCCAGACAATCAATTAGCAGAGCTCTAAACTTGGATAAAAAATGCCTGACTTCCTCCTGCCATACCTGCAGTCTGCGTTTCAGCCTGGGCATCATTAGATAGTGTTGAAGAGATGCAGAGTCAGCTTCTAGGATGCTGAGTGGATGTCTCACTTCTTGTTATACAGTGTGATGAAACCTCCTATTCCCATTTCCTAGCCAGCATCTGCCAGCCAAAGCAGGTAGACTGTTGTCTCACATGGGCAATATGAAACTGTTGTGTTTCTACGGCCATCTCTGCTTCTGGTTACTATCACTGGACAATGAGATGCCTTCTTCAGAGCCATCAGGTGTTGAAACAGCTTGCCAGCTCACGAGAAACAGCCAGGCAATTGCACTCTAGTAATGCCTTATTATTCCATCAATAAAAGCTGATGCAGAAGGAGACTTTCCCAAGCTAAGAACCACAGAGGTTGCATTCATGGCATAGGGAGGCTAATAGGTTTTTAAGGTCAGAAGGGACTCACTTATTTTATCTTCATGCATAATACGAACTACAGAGCAACCCTGAATTTGCACTTGCTTGGATTACGGAGAGGCTTTTAGAAAACAGGCAGCCTTGGCTGAAAGATTGTCCATGGTGGAGAATTCATAACAGCCCTTAGTGCATTGTTCTAGTTGTTAGCTGACTGCTGTCTTACTTCTAGCTTGCCTCTTGATTCACCAGACATCAGATCTTGCTTTTCTTTCACAGGCTTTTTAGTCCATCTGATAATTTTCAAATTTCTGTTCCCCTGAAGATATCAATCAAAACATCCCTTTCCTTTCTTTTTCTGTGGAGTCCAACAGAAATCTCAGCTCAGTCTCCAAGTGCAGGATTCATATAGCCTAACTAGCTATCTAAAATTATGCACCTAATCTGAGCCAGTTGTCTGGCTTCCCTTTAAGCTTTGGAGAAATATAGGCTTTTTCAGATGGCAGTTTGTCATGCCTAACTTAGACACCTCTCTAAGGATGAATGAAACCAATTAACAACCAATGAATGGGAGGGCTTTCAAGTGTCATTTTGAAAGAGGAGTTATCATTATGATCACTTATTTCCTAGAGGATTCCTCCAGACATCAGCTCTAGGCCTTCTGCTATTTAGTGTTTTTATCAATGACCTTGAGCCTCGGCAAGCTTGGGTTGTTTGGCTAAAGACTAATGCTCAGACAGGTATCTGGCCTTGATCTGAAGACATGAAGAGATGGATAATCCAGCACCAGGGCTGGCTACTTAGTAGCTAAGCACCCACCCTCTCATCCAATTTATCTGCCTTTAGCTTTCAGTTTTAAGTCCATCATCTTCCTTTCCTTCTGGTTTGCAGAGGCTTCTAGTCTTTAAATCTTTTCTCAAACAAATGGAGCTCTGTAAGTTACTGGTAAACTGGAGAGAGTCCAGCAGGGGACTACTAAAATGACTGGCATCTGGGCCATAAGGTATGCAAGGAAAGGTTGAGGGAACTGGGACTGCTCAGCCTGGAGAAGCAAAGGCTAAGGGGGAGCTGCTTGCTGTTTCCATGGCCTACTGGTGGGAGGTGGTGAAGCCAGACTCCTCATGAAGGGGCACTATGGAGGGACAAGAGACAACAGGCACAAGTTGCAGCAAGGGAATGTTCTGACTAGACGTAAGGAGAAAATTCTCCCTATGGAGAGTGGTAAAGCACTGGAGATCAATCGAGATTTTCAAAACTTTACTGGAAAAGGCCTTAATCAACCTGAAACTGTTTTAAAGTTGGCCCTGCTTTCAGTAGCCTGAAAAGATCTCTTCCAGTCTATTTTCTTCTATGATTCTAAGTCTCACTCAGTAAGGAAATTTTCTCAAATCACAGAAACATTTATGTGTGTCTTTTATGACTCCTCTCCCTCCAGTTTCAAGAATCTTCTAAAAACTGCAAAGAGAATTGACTGCAGCATTCTGGCATTTTTTCACTGATGCCACATAAAGACTACCTTCTCCTATGAGCCTTATTTATACCTCACAGGATTGTATTAGCCCTGAGAGATTCCCAGGCTTGATAGGTTCAGCTGTCCTCTCCTCCTGCTTAATCCTTTTCAGAATCATCCCTTTCCAGAATGTCATCCCTGAGTTGTATGAATGGCTTGCATTCCTTGTTCTTAGATGCACATATTAGCATTTGCTTTATTAAACATGTGTAGTTTGAAGGGCCTAATTTATCAAGCAATACAGTCAGTCAGTGTGACTGCCATGCCTTCAACATTGTTTACCCATCTGCCAATCTTTGTGTCATCAACAAATTATTATTAGTGACAATTTCAAGCTTCCAGCTCATTGATGAAAACATTGACTAGCACAGAGCCTAGTACCAATCTCATGAGCCACACATCCTCCTTCAGGAATAACTTCCTGTTGACAGCTACTTTAAATCTGTCAGTCACTTTGTTCTCCATGCCATTTCACCTGTGCTTTCTTGATGTTTGATTATGCTAATTTGTTGTAATCAGACTGTTATCTGGTGCTAAGGAAGATACTTCATCAAGGACTATCACATTGCAGTTGACTAGTGACTTTACTGTCCATTCCTGTAATCTCATCAAAAGAGTGCAATTATATTTGTTTGATGAGACATATTTTCCACAATGGCATGTTATTGGAATTAATTGCTTTTCTGTTGTTTTTTTATCAGTTGAGTCCTGTGTCAGTTTTTCCATTTTGCTTGGATTAGGGTTAGGGTAAGTGATCTATAGTTACCTTGCTCATCCAGCTTGCCCTGTTTGAACTGGCGTAATGTTAGTGTTCCTTCCATTTTCTGGAATCTCCCATTTCACAAGACACTTTCAAAATTAGTCCCAACAGGCCTCAGCTAACAATTTTATGATTCCTGAATACAGGTCTGCTGATTTAGAAAAGCTTTGCTTTTAATAGATTTTTAACTTCCTCCTCTGTTACCAGTGGGCTTCAAAGCTATTTAATCATCATGTGGTGTGTATACAGCAAACACTAAAGCAGGACTATTTACTGAACCACTTTTGCCTCTCCATATCATCATTAGTGCTTTTACTATCTTCATCCTGTAACAGGCCTAAATGATTACTGCAGTTTCTTTTGTTTTGAATATCCTTTTGAAAATGTCCTTCTGGTTGCCCTGGGTTCTACTGGCTATGAAAAATTACCATTTTTCTGAAGTTTTAAAAATCAATTCTTTTCTCATCCGTTTACTGACTCTAACAGAATTTTCCTTAACATTCCTACTTTCATTCATATTTTTTCCTGTCTCAGTTTTTCTTCACAATGAAGTGAATTCCTAATTTTCTTTATGTCTGAGAAATTATCTCTTTTGAAGTCACTGTGCATATATAACTGTTAGGGACAGCCCTCTATTTGTCCATATTGAATATAATCAGGTCATCCTCACTGTTCCCTTGACAACCGTCAACTCTCAGCCCAGTAATTAATTCATCTCTGTCAGAATGAAGTCCAGAAGAGTTACCACATGATGGCTCCTTATGTTAGAAAATAGCCTATAGTTTTCCCAAATTCTCAGGAAGTTTTGTCAGTGGATGTGTGGAGCTTCCAGCATATGGAAGTTCCCTCTAACACAGTGTTTCTTTCCATGCATTTCACAGGAGTCTTGTGGAGTAATTCCTATTCTATGGTATGATTTTATGGTATGATTCACATGGTCCTTTTTCACCGACTCTATCTTTCCTAAACAGGTTATAACCAGTTATTTTAACATTCCGATCATGCAAATTGAAACCAGCAGGTTTCAGTAATGCTGATTATATCACCTTTCTTCTCACTAATAAGAATTTCCAGTTCCTCTTGCCTGCTACCCAGACGCCTGATGTCTACATGAAAGCAAATGGAAAATGTCTTCTCTCTTCTCATTCTTTTTCACATGGTTAAATCATTTTGCAACACACCAAGCTTGTTTGTAGTTCCTTAACCCACAGTTCTTGCACTGTGTAATGCCTTGATTACTGCTAGATTCAGGCTAGGAAGATTAGTTCTCCCTCACTAGCAACACACCTGTCATCCTGTTTATATAAGGGATGTGACCTAGTAGCCTGCAAAACCCAGACCTTCAGCTTCACCTCCACCAGCTAACCTATAGTTCATCCTTGCATTCTGTCACTGATGGGACTATAAGGATTGTTGGTAGATTATTTGAACCTTGCTCTTCTTTGGATGCTTTCCAAAGGCCCCCCCAAAATCTTCTACAATCTGTGCTGCTCTTCTTGATGCTGAGTCATGAATTTCCCTGTTTGTAGTCATCAATGAAACTTGCTAGAAGAATGCACAGTCCAGTACCTATTGCACAGTTATCCCTCTTATTTTCTCTAGGGATATGACTTCCCACCCCATTTTCTTCATGCCAATGTCTTCATCTGTTTCGCAATTTGATTTCCTTGGTGAGTTCAAGAATCTCTCTTAGTTCATTTTACAGAGTTACCACCAGCATGTCCCTGAACAAGTTCCTGATTATTATTTTTTCTGTTTGAAGTGCTTACTTCCAACCACCCTCAACTTTGTGGAACTTGCCCTAAGTATCCACAAGCAGTACTTACTGCCATCTACACGTAGTACTAAGTTGGGATTTACTTTGCTTAATAAATGCAACAAGTACAGTCAGGTTATGATTACTTGGGCCTAAGTAATCACTAATCTGGTCACTGATCAGCTCCTCTCATCCCTCAAGACCAGGTCAAATATGAAATTGCTGTGGATGCAATTCTCTCTGAATTGAGATAGTCACTTGTGGTTCTTAACACTGCAAGGATAACTATATCCTAAGAGTAGTATCCTGTATCTCTCTGATTAAAGTATCCTGAAGATCATGTAATTTACTTGGATTATTAGTTACTGTTGTGTTATGAGAACCTCAGATTTCAAAAGACACTTCATGTAAATTCATTTTGCGGTAAGTAATGCAAATTGCCTTTAAGGGGGCATGATTTCCAGAGAGAAGCAGACTCAGGCTGTGCTGGAAGTGGTTCTGTTTGGTCTGGCTGAACAGTTTGCTTAAAATCTGCATTGTTTCCTGAACCATTTGTTAAGAGTTGTATTGTCACTCTCTGCACCATGCTGCTGTCTCTACAGGGAGACGTAGTGTTCATGCTCAGCTTGACAGTGGCCTCTCCTAAGGTGGATCCCTCCACTTTCAGTCAGAGGGAATATTTTCTTGTCTTCAGCTCCCTGCCTTCTCTGACCCAGACTCAGAAGTCCCCCTCACCAAGTAGGGGGGAAATCCTTTCCCTCAGCTCCCTCCATTTAAAAGATGGCATATTCCTGGAGTAAACCGCTAGACAGCTTGGGGTAGCAGCTCCCTCTATCAAAGAGGCAGAGAGGGATAGTTTACTTGAAATGTCAGCAAGAAGAGACCCTATAGTCGTCACCTGTGGGGCAGCCTTGCTACCCATAGTGGAGCAGGGCCAGCGATGCATAGGCAAGCTGGATGTGAACAGGTAGGTTGTTTCAGTGTTGTATATCTCAGTGTACACACTGCAGCAATGGGATTACAGTGCTGCTAACTCTGCTTATGGTGCATGCACATGACATCTCTGCATCCTCTGCTTGCAGAATTGAAACCCTCCCTCCGAGAGGAATGTAGTAGATCAGGCTAAGAATAGGTCACTGAAAAATCCAGGGAAGATCCTGGGACAGAATCTCAAGTCATGTATTTAAATATAACTCCAATATTAAGGACCCAATTATACAGCTTGAGAATCTAGTTCCTTGGATGATGACAGCAAGATCAGATCATGGAGTAATTTTCTCTGCCCCATTCTAGCTGTCCTTTCCAGAATATAACATTTTGGTAATTCCCTCATGGTAGGAAGTCCTTCCTGGAGACTTTCTTTCACTGTCCTGATGAATTAGTGGTGTCTGAAGATGTAATCTGAAGGTCTGATTTGAAAAATGAGTTTGGGAATCCGTTTGTTTCAACTGGGCATTCGCTGCTGAGTCTAGAGGCTGTGCAAGCTTGGGTGAATGTCAGGTGTGGAAAATACCCATCGAAATGGAATTGCGCTTCCAAGGTTCGAAGAGGTTTTCCAGGCCGTTGTCCTCAACCTGCGACATATGTGTACAGTGACCCTAGAAGGACCTGGATCCTGGCTGTTGATAAATAGCATTATTTAATTAATTAATTTATTTTTTTGCCTGTTGCAACATTGGCCAGGGAAACCTGCCCCACCAGTTTTGCCATTCCAATTCTCCCATTCATTTCTGGCTTCCAGCCACACTATAAAGTCAATAGTAGTCAATGAAACAATAATGGGAGAGGAGGACTGGGATTAGAGACAGAGCCCATCTCTCATCAGTAGACATGTGACTCCAAGGCTAAGTGTTGGCTTATAATTATTATTAACAAAAGGAACCTGGAGGGTGGAAGGAAATGTGATCTTCCCTTTGTGTGATGTGCATGATCTACTCTTGAATACACTTCCTGGGAAAAAGAAATAACCTTCTGCATGGTGGAGAAAGGCAGGCTCTCTTTGCTGAACCTGTGGTTTTCATTTGTCTGGTTTCTGGATGACTGCATTACATTATGGAAAGTTTTTTGCTGTTTCTAGGTCCTTCTGTGAGGATCAGAAATGTAAGCTGGGTGAAGAAAAATAAATCAATGTTATTGCCATTATCCCTTCCCCAACCTCACAGTTTGTTCTAGCAAGGATGTGATTTATGAGAAATTCCCTGGCTTTATTGTGGAAAGTATCAAATGGAAGAGTATATCCATTTCCTTCAGCATAGCTTAAGATGATATAGCTGGAAGCTGACTGAACTGAAATCTCAGGGTATATACTGCCAGAACTGAAGCGGCCTAAAAATATACACAGTGATTTCCTGATGTCTTCCACACCCAGCAGTACAGGGCTAATGTGCTGGTCATGGCATTAGATGCTGCATACAGCAGGCTGCTAGGAAAGAAGCATTAGGGTTATTTTTTTAATGTACAACTTGCCTCATAGTGCAGCTCGAGTGCTCTGCAGCAGGAGGTTTTTTGCTACAGGCCTGAGAAACTGCCTCCTTTTCAGGTACCACTACAACATTTGGTCAAATGACTCATTACTGTACACTTGAATGTCTGGGGTGAGGCTTTTTTGCAAAGAATCTTTTCTTCTCTCATCAAAACCCTTCAGGGCAAGGATTACCTTTTGTTCTGCTGTGTTTGTACAGCACCATGCACAGTCTTGCATGATCCTATATAGCACAGTCCTTCACAGTCCTATGTACGATTACACCTTCTAATCACAGCTGATTGTGGAGCATGAGTTTTCTTAGATGTACCTGACAGAACTGCTAACTTTTTTAGTAATTTGAAGTCAAATATGGATGTCTGAAAAGCTATATACTGAACCAAACTGTAGCTCTTCTGGGTACTAGCTTACGTCCTTAAGAGGTGTACATCTGCGTGATTACATGGTTCTTTGGTGATTTTTCACAGCTGGTGGCAGGGACCAGGACATTGTGTGTTCCACTTTCCTCGAGGATGAGGGAGCCCTGATGGAGAGCATGCATTGGCCGAAGCTCTGGTCGCCTGTGCTTGCTCAGAAAAACACCTTCTGTTCTCCACAAAAAACACTTTCTCTACCACATTCCTTGTGGTATTATTACCAGGTGCCAAAGTTGTCAGGAGCAGGACACGTTAAGCAGAGAAAAATATGATCTAGGAGTAAATTAAAACTCCAGAGCTGCTCTTCTTAAACTAAGCCCAGGGCTATGCTCTTTGGTGGGATACTAGCTAATGGGAGCGCAAAAGTCATAAATGCTCCTGAGAGAAACACAAGGTAATTGAGAAAGTTGCCAGCACAGACATGAGCATGGAAACATGTGTGAAGATGGGATTGGTGGTGCTGTATGGGAAGGAGAAAGAGAGAAGATTTCAGATGAAGAGGTTGACAGGCTTTTGGTTACATGTTCAATTTAGTGGAAATGAGAAGGAAAAGTCTTCTGATTTTCCTCTAAACATGCCATCCCCATGGCCTATATTTGTCATTTAGGACTTGAACAGCTAGAGAAAAAATTTGCATTGCAGTAAAAATAAACTAGCTTTTTTGTTATTGACTATTTTTATCAAATGTTTAAAATGAAGCATTGCAAAAACATGAAAATCATACCCATTCTTTTGCCAAATTCAATACAGATAGAGATGGGCTGAACTATTTTTAACAAAAATAAATACCCCTCTTTGAGGTCTTCCTCTGAATTTCATACCAGGACCCTTTGTGTTCCCTGGCGTGAGTGTTTGATCCAAAAATAAAAAAAGATCTGCCAAACCACTAACTACAACTGAGACATAGTTGAGTAAAAATGGAGCCAAAAGAAGTTGTGTGAGTGGCTTTTCTTGAGAAGTTAGATTACTTTTATGTTTTTGAAATATGTAAATACATTTTTAAACATGGCTTAATGTTGCTTATCAGGGAAAACTGCACAGGTGAAAAGAGGACTATAGAAAAGACCATGGCATGAGAGAGAGGTTAGAGCTTGAAGAATGAGGCAGGGGAATGGAATCCCAGCCTTTCTATATTCAATTTGAGAAAAAGAGATGATTTTATGATACTTGGTGAAATTATCATGTGAAACCCCATGACACAATATGCCAACAAAACTGCAAGTTTTGGAGAATTGCTAAAAAGAGCTGACAGGTCTGGTGCTAATACAAATAGCAAGACTTCATATGGGAAGGACTGGAAAAATACATATGGGGCGGTATAATCCTCCCATCTAACATCTAACTTAGCTGTTCCCAAACTAGAGGTCATGACCCCAAGTGGGTTTGCAGGGGGACATCAGCCTGACAGAAATTCAATTGCAGAAGTAGGGCTTTCAGTCAGAAATGGAGCTGTGGGCCAGGAAGCCAGACTGGCAGCAGGAATGCCTGGGAACTGGTGCTCTGGCTGGTGAAAATAGGAAGGTATTGTCCAGCAACTGAGGCAGCTGCATTTTGTTCTGTCCTCAGCTGGGGACACAAAACGTTCATAGAAAGTGGGCTATAGGCAAAAATGGGGAGAAAAATGGGATGTTGCCTTGAGCTACAGTGAAGCCTACTCATGAACAATGTAGCCATGTAGATTTATGCCACTTAAAGACATAAGCCCAGTACCCAGAATGAGCTGTATTTTAAATTGCATACACGCCCTTTGGTGTGCACATATTTGACTTTAAATTATCTGACCTGGAACAAATGAAAGCAGTATTTCTTCTTTGTGGCACATGAGAAGGTCCCAAAAGGTAGCAGAA
This sequence comes from Apteryx mantelli, assembly GCF_036417845.1. Classification (NCBI taxonomy): domain Eukaryota; kingdom Metazoa; phylum Chordata; class Aves; order Apterygiformes; family Apterygidae; genus Apteryx; species Apteryx mantelli. Next base: position 44,658,240 of record NC_089980.1, on the reverse strand, counting down.
AAGCTGGCTGTCTGCAGGATGCCATTTCCAAAGAGGGTAATATTTCTATTTCAGTCTTACCTAAATGATTCATTTCATTTAAACTGAGAGTTTTGTGTCCTATTCCTTCTCGATGACCCAAATATTGCATTGCATCACAGTTTGGATATGATACTCCATGGACTACATTCCTCCAAACAGCTTCAACAATGCCTCGTTTTCATTTGGCCAGCAAAGAGATAGAGAAAGGTACTTTCAAGAAAAAGCTTTTAAATACAGAAATTTTATGTTAGATACCTAACTTACACAATCATTCATTGGGTATCAGGGTCCTGTCTTCTGTTTGTCTTTGAAAATGTGTCCTGAGTCAAACATATTCAGCTAGAGCATTTCAGAGGAAACAGAGGGGAAAAAAACCAAAAAAACAAAAAAAACCCCAGAAGGAACAGAGGAAAAAAAATCAAGTTGAGGAGATATGTTTATTTTCTGGTAAATCATGAATGCCAGCTTTATCTGAATGAAACAAGCCAGAGATTAATTTTAGACCTGCAAGAGGATGGTGAATATCAAACATTTCTGCAAGGTTTGGATAAGCCTCATTTGTTTGGATTCTTATCCGTTCTGTATGCAAAAATTATTTTTTCTCCACAAACAGAAATGTTCCCAAACCCCAGTCCCTCTCTACCAAATCTAAGTGTTAGACCTAGAGACTGCTGACCTTCCACAGCCTCTCTCTTCTCCACAAGACTTCCTTATCAATCCAGAAATCTGAGCTCTCCAAAGCTTCCTGTTTTCCATGGTTGCATTTTCTCACTTCCATGATATTTTCTGAAGCATACCCTGCTGCAGTTGTGTGGTTTCTACCTGGGAAGATATTTTTTTCCTGTTCTGCTGCTGAATCACCAGAAAAGCTCTTCAAAGACACCTTAACCTGCATAGAGAACTCTGAGAAGTCTACTATGGTCAGTCAGTCTTTCAAATACAGGTATCAAAGCAAGACACTCAATCTTCTATGTCTGGAAAGTGTCTGATATTCCACAAGAAAGTGATTTCAAATTGCTCTAAAACTTGCTTGTCCAGCAACGGAAACAAATGTAGTACAGAGGGAAGGAAAAAAATATCTTCCTTGTCCATCCCATGCCCTGGCTTGCGAGTAGGCTAATCCTGAAAGCACATTTCACTGCTACATTTCTGTTGTAGTGTGCAACACTTCTTCTGTTGATCAAATACTCGCCCCTCCTTTTTCAACTTTTATGAGATATATTTTTTCAATTTGAGTGAGACAGATACTTAAAGAAAAAGTCTCCTTTGGTAAATAATGTTTTGGTTTTCCTCTACTCTTTGAAAAGCTTCCTTTTCAGAAGAAGGGACCTAATTTGACACTGGTGGGTGGTAGGCTCATGGGTACACAGGCATACAGTGGGATTTACTAAACACTGACACCTTTGCATACCAATAGATATTTTAAGATTGGGCCCTTGATAGCAAGTGATGGTGGGATTGAGGGATTCCTGAAATTGGTTTACAAAGGCTGGATCCCTCCAGCCTAGCCTTTGCTGGGTGGAAAACAGGCCCTTCTTCAAAGCTGAGCTCCCAAATCATCCATGGAGAAAAAAAAAAAAGATATTTCCTGAGGGTGACTCTTCTTGTTCCAAGGTCTAATCAAAGGCTGATGGAGACTGTGGGGTGCTCCCAGAAAAACCCCAGTCCATGGAGATAGGGTGCTCCTGATTAAACCGCAGGCAATGGAGACTTGGGGGTGCTTTTGAAAAAACCCTGGTCAATGGGGATGACTCCAGGTTGTGATTTCCACCTCTGGCTGCTGAGACTGCTGCTTCTGGCTTTAGGTGTATGCATCTGTCTCAGTTAACTGGTTTCTGCCTTCCTGTCTGCCTCTTCCTCCATGTGTTTACTCACCTGTGAGATACATTGCCTAAACCCCAAACTGTGGGCTTCCTAGAGCAGGGAGCTCTGCTTGTGTTGTTTGTTTGTATGGTGCCTAGCACAACGATGTGCTGATCCTTGTTTGGGGGAGCTGCATACTAAAGCAAGGATAATCCTCCCCTTCCACCACCAGATACAATGGCTGGCACTGTGACAACAGGGTAACCAGTGTATCGAGTTTTGTAATAAAAAGCAAATAAAAGAATAGGGGTCAGCAAGGACATGGTAGGTGTTGCTCTAGGTGAACAGCAAGGATGTTGGGGCACAGAGCTCTGGAGGGAAATGATGGGCAGCCCTGTCCCCCTGTTTCCTCCCCTCTGCCATCCAGCCTTGGCCCCTGCCACCACCTCTTCCTGCAGTTAGACCCCTAAGTTGGAGGACAAAGAGGGGAATGAAAGGTGGCACCTCACCAGGGAAAGAAGACCCAAAGAGGTCACTGACTCTTCTGCCTTTTTGCTATATCGAGTTGAGAACTGGGACTCGCATAGTGCTGTGGGCAGCCAGGGAGGACGCAGTCGCCAATACATGGGCTATGTTTTGCCACAATGCTGGAAAAACATGTTAAATCTCAGAATGAGGGGTAGTGAAAGATGCCTCTAGCATTGCAAGATGTGTGACTCGCCTTGGCAACCTGACTTCTATTTTCCCTCCTCCTTCCCCACCTCTTCCTATTCCTCCCAAACATCAAATGGTTGCTTAAGCACTGGCTGGGGCCTCCTCCTGCTGCAAGTGGTGTGGAAAGAGGAACACTCAGTCCAAACAGAGTGCAGATGTGATGTTCACCTGCCCTTGTGCTTCCTTATGCCTACGCGTGAGTAACTGTGTCTGGGTGCTGTGATTTTCCTTACTGCAGCTAGATGTCTGCAGATGTATTTTGGCTGGAAGCTCAGGTGAGATTAAGTACAGAGAAGCCAATGCCCACTGCTTTATATTGGCTGACAGAGAGGGACGAGAGCGTAAGCCCAGAAACCAGGGGCAAGGATAATGTTGTGCCATCTACCGGGGCAGAAAATGGAGCTTTCAGATATCAGCTCTGAGTTTTTACATATTGGGTTCACACCTGGATCTTGCAATGCCATGAATCCCCAGAACAGGAGTTGTGTCAGTGGGACAACACATTTCAGATATCACCCAATGGTACAGGTTCTGTGGTGAAAGCGAGTGAATATGATTGAATAAATGTGAATGAGCTAGTGAAAAGAGAAAGAAAAATTTCTAGTAAATGATTCAGGTAGAGTATGTTCACACCAGAAAGCTCCAGCATTTCATCACAGGCTGGGAAGCATTTTAAGATAGTGGGTCAGCTTGTCATGAGGAGGTTTCTTGCTGGTCTGTGCCTCTGTGGCGTCCTGGTGCCTGATGAAAACTCCTATGCACAATTGTGCGGTAAGTCTAGAAACCCACCTGCGAACCCATGGGATCTGGGGAAGAATAAGCAGCTGCAGAAACATCATGTGAGATGTTGTCTTAGTGTGCGTGTGTCCATGAGCGAATGGCTCTTTCTAGTGACTAGCCCCAGCAAGGAAAATTTCTTGCTGTTTAACAACAAGTGGCATTCCCAGCTCCAACAGCTTGAGCTTGCCCTCTGCTGCCAAAGGCCTGGGATTCAATCCCTGTTACTTCATGGGGCCAATTACAGTGTGAGATTGTGCTGTGGGGGCCAAAGCACAGCTTGGCCCTTTGCTGTGGTGAGGGCTCATGGGGTTCAGCCTGTGCCTCATGCTGCAGTGGATATATCCTCCAGCAAACTGGCTATGGAAAGATCCCATTATGTAGGTGACGATTTGAGAGGGGGTCTCAGAGGAACAGACAATGACATTATTCTGTTTCAGCCTGCCTGGGAGCCGCTCTGGTGCACAGGTACTGTATATAACATATTGGATGTTAATTCAATTTTCATGTACATTTTGGAAGAGCTGAATGTGGCCTTTGTCTAATGCTTTGGCTCACAAGGGCTTTTTCATAAGGAATTCTATTTAAATGGAATTGAAAACTTTCTGATAGTTAACAAACACCACAAGACAATGGCAGGCTATATCTGTTCATCATCATCAGCCATTCATTTATCCTAGGGAAAGAATTTCTTGGTGATAATCCTGAGTGAAGGCTTGCTTGTTCGCATGACTGGACAAGATCCAGCATCGATAGCACCTTGCTGAACCCATTGGAGTGTCAGGCTAAACTCGCAGCAGAGACATAATGAAACTGGAGAAGCAGTAACAAATAACGCAGTTGCAGCTGTACCATAAGCATCTTCCCATATGAGGAGACTGAGAAGAACAGAAGGGCAAAACGAAGATATGAATCCAGCAAGGGGTTCAGCAAAGACCAAAATGCTTAACTTTGGGATGAAGAAATGGGACTTCATCGGAAGGAAGGATGGAAGGCAGTGAGCCAGTGGAGAGCTTTGACAGTAAGGGAGTGGAATGCAGGGTGGCAGCACCATGCAAAACTCAAAGTAGAGGGACCCTCATGAGCCATCTGGTCCTCCTGGCTGCAGCTTGGTCTAAGCTGCCTTTACAGGTGTGTCTCCCCTGTTCTTAAACGTGTCCCGTGGCCTTCCCAGGCAATCCATGCTGTGCCTCATCACAGTAGCATTAGAAAGCTTTCCGCAGTGTCTAACCTGACTCTCCCTTGCTGTACTTAAGCTCATTCATTCTTATCCTGCTTTTGGAGATGTGACAAATAGCTTATTAAGGCATGCTTTTCCCCACATGCAAACCAGTGGCCACAGCCACCCTCAGGAGAGAGGAGGGCAGCTCTGTGCAGCCATCTCGGTGCCAGAAGGAGCCAAGGTTTCAGGTGAAAGTCTGTCTAAAAGAATGGACTGAGAAAGGGAGATTTTGTTTTTAATGCTATTGGATGTGTTCCAGGCCTGTGTAGAAAAAAAGCGACTTAGATCCTGAAGGAATTAATGCATCAGTCAACTCCAACAAAGCCTTCTAGGGAAGTGATAAGAAGGCATAGTAAATATTTTACCAAGGGCTAGGCAGAAATATCTCGAACTGCTCTGGGGCAAATTAGTGGCCGAGCTCCTGTCACGAGCATCCAGCAAAGTACCACTCTGAGGAAGACAACCTTGTGTAGCCCCAAGTGGGTGTCAGTGCTGCTATGGCAAGTGTCCATTCTGCTGCAGGCAAGCAGCTGGGGATGTTCCAACGCTGCTTTTGATTTTCCTAACTGGTGCCACAGTGAACAGCATTCTCCTTCCTCATGTTGGCCCAGACATCTGAAAGAGCTCATATCCTCCTGTTGGATGTTAAGTGTTTTTGAAAATGCGAGCGCTTTGTCACCTCATAATGTGAACTGGGACCTCTGAGTCTCTGTTTGGGAAGCTGGCTAGAGAACTAGGGGGCTGAAATGGTGTACCTCTTGCTTTCTGACAAGGATGGGGGATTGGGCTGGCTAGGAACAGTGGGAACTAGACAAACCTGTCATGCATAAAGAGCATAGGATCAGCCGACAATTAATTAGAACTGAAATTATTAATTGCCTAAGTGATTACTACAGGATGAGTTCCAAACAACTCAGTCTTCACAAAGGGAAACTGGGCCTTATTGATCTGCCAGAACTCTTTGAAATGAGGCAGCAAACTGGTAGCTAAACTGATTAAAATGATTCATTAAGGGACTGTCAAAGCTTTTGACAAAGTCCCTCACAAAAAGCTGTCAGGAAAAAATAAATGTCCAAGGAGTTAGGTGAATGATTGCTTTTAAATCCAACCTGGGGCTATGGACATGTCTACAATGTATTTTGCAGCCAGATACCTGTATGTTGCCTGAACTCTGAGCTGGTCAGAAGCCATAGGATAGCACTGACCCTCCAGTAACCTGAGATTGAGCTTGTCAAGGTGCTAACTCCATTAATGCAGCTTCCATTCATCTCTGAACATGAACAGGTCTTGCTCATGCTTGTTCAGTGCATGGGCAGACTGCAAAATAGTGGACAGACATAGCCTGAAAGGAAACTTAATTAATAGATATAAAAAAGGTCTACCGGGCTTCTTGTTGAATCAGAACACAAGGAAAAGGGCATATTCAAGGAATCTGAAAAACAAAAAAAAAACCTTATATTGTAGAGAAGAGAAAGTCAGTACACAGTTACTTGCGGTGGTGAGTTCCACAGATCATCCCTTGTTTAGCAGGGTGAATTATTGGATGCTAGTGTAAGAAATGAGAATGTCTGAAGATATGGTAGCAATGCTTAAAACCAAAAAAGAGAAAACTGTTGCAAGGGACATAAGGACTTGCTTCAGGGTCTGAGACTGCACTGGAGATTAAAAGGCACATATCTCACTGCTGCCCACAGTTGGGGTTACTGCATTATCCTTGGAGACAGGAAGCACATCACTACTTGGGGAACTTGATCCATATTTGGAGTCTAATGGAGACTGACACTGAATATGGCTCCCCACACTCATCTTCTGTAAAGCAGTCAGATCCCCAGCCTCGGTGAATCCCCACATGCAGCTGCCCGCGGTGATACGAACTCTCTCCCTGGCTCTGTCTGCCATCGATGCTGGCAGACAAGCTTCAGGGCACATGGCCACTTGGACTGACTCACTCTGAGCTGGCCCAGGGAAGGCACAACCCCAGGCCACGGCTGTAGTGGGGAGAGGGGAAAAAAGAAGAAAGGCAATTCACCTAGCTGCTGACTCTGCTCTACCTGTTTGAGGGCTTGAATTTAACTCTTGGGTTGTCTGGAGCTGCCAGCATGGCACCTTCTGCCTGCACAAAATGGCCTTTAAAGTGGGAAAGGAAATGATTATATAACACAAACAAACAAATCTTGGTTGACCAGGAATTCAGGGAGCGCAATATAACTGCACACAAAACTGATTTTTGCCTCAACCACCAATTTACCTTGTCTTGAGGGCACTGGAATATGTTAAGAGGCATCCAGTGGCCACAGACTTCAGCCGCTTGCAGCCAGGGCCCCACGTGTGGCGCCAGCAGTTGCTCCTCCTTGAGCCCTTGCCAGCTCCCTGCAGCAGTGCCCTTCAGCTCTGCCACCGAGCCCCAGATATGGCCCCGACAGCGCTCGAGCTGGCCCTCCCCACCCCGCTGCCTCTCCCCCTGCTGAACGCCTTGTGGATATGCCTGGCGACCAGCTCTGGGGCTCCCGGTGGCAGCCCAGCTCGCCAGGGCTTATGGACGTGTGAAAGTGGGGATGCACAGCAGGAGACAGACACCCATGGGAGAAGCGTTTTTTTGCAGGGAAAGGGAAAGGAGAGCAGGAGGCCTGTTTCACAAGCAGGAATGAACAGGCCCCCAGAGGGATGGATGGTGGTACCCACAGGAAGAGTGCCAGTCCTTGCCTTCTGCAGGGGCAGGATGCATCTTCCTTGCACTGATCATCTGACCCTCAGCAGGGACTCAGCAACCACATCTTCTCCAGCTCAAGCCAAGAGAGAGAGAGACATTTGGAGAGGGAAGATTTGTTTGGATTAAACAAGGGAAAATGCAGCCCCATCTCCATCGCCTTTCTCCACAGTCCCTTCCCTCCCCAGTCAGTGGTAGGGTGTATAACACCTAGACCATCCCCACTGTGAAGTACCCACCCATTTCTACCCAGGCCTTGTGGGACACAGCTGTTCTGTCCCTGTCAGTTGCAGTCCCAGAGAACAGCTTTGATTTATCCCTCAGCATCCCTCTGGCTGACACTGTAGAGCCAGAGAGAAGCAGTGGCCACAAGGCATGGCCTTTGAAAGTGTGGCAGGAAGCAGGAGATGAGGGCTGTCAGGAAGATTAATATATTTAGCTCCTCCGGCTCATTGCCCCACTCCTGGAGGCAATGCTTTGTCATGGCTACACCGCACATTAAACAGTTGTGAGCAGTAAGGGAAGAAATGTTCTCCTTTTGCAGTGGTGAGTACCAGATGGAGGAATGAGGCAGCTTCTGCCATGCTTAGCCATCTGGAAATGACTTGCTCTCTTTAGTGATGTTAAGCACAGATGTACTGAGAGGGCAAAACATCAGAGCTGAGCTGCCTATTTGGTGTTTTGGCTTTTGATTGTGGGTTTTAGTTTTGGGGAGTGGGGGTGAAGTGGCTTCCTTTATCTGCATCCCATTGCACCTTTTTCCCTCCACTACTTTCCTTTGTCACCAGTGCCCTGGGGCTGTCCTGTCCTGAGCTCCCAGGATCCCATCATGCACCCAAGATGATGCAGCATTGCTAAACAGCGGATGAGTGGGCCCGGGGGAGCCGCCTGTCCTGGCATGCCGCAAAACCAGCAGCAGGACCAGTCCTGCGTTCTGCAAATGCCATTTAACACTGGCTTCTGTAGAAAGCTCAGTGCCCATGATTTCCCCTTCTGTGCCTACAAGGAGATCTCTGCAGTCCTGGAGCTACTTTTAGGGCTTTGTCAGCAGTTGTCCAGCTGAGTCTGAACAAGGGCTCCAAGGTGATCAGGGAGTTCGGCAGAAGTCTGACATTTTCTACCATTTTTCCAACTGGTTCATGCTTCAGCCTCTTAAAGATGCAGCTGTCCTCGTAACCCATGGGGGAAATACTGCTTTCCCTCTGTGCCCGACTCATGGGATCTGTGGGTCATTGCAGCCCGCAGCTACAGATGGTTAGCTTTTTAACCCAAGCTATCTTATCTTATGCTTTAGACTTTGGAGAGCCCAGGTTCAATTCTTGGCGCCTCAGCCAGGAAGCCGGCTGCCTTGGAAGCTCTCCAGTGCTTATTTACAACACACATATGCAGCGTGGCCATTGATTTATATTCCAGGCAGCCTCCACCCCAAAGAGGCAGATTTAGAAGCAGCATCTCTTCAAAGTGGGAGTGTGCTCTGCTTTGTTCTGCACTCGGCAGAGCCTTTTCACATATGGATGCTCAAACCTAGATAGCCGCACTGGGATTTTCAGTGGAGCCCTCCAGCAAGATTAGATGCCCTTCTCACAGTGGAAGTTCCCAGTCTCTTAAATCAGTAGTTTGGTGCTTCAAAAACACTGAGACTCTCGAGGCTTTGGCAGGGCTCTCTAACTCTTGGGAATCAAACAGTGCTCCTGGACATATTTAAGTTCCTAACTTTAGGCCCCCACTTTGAAAATGTTAGCCTTTATGTTCTCAGCTCAGAGTATTTCTGCACGGTGACACTCTGTCATCCCTTCTATTCTGGCATCCTACTGCCTACTCAAAAATACAGGCCACGTTAAAATAGTTAAATCAGAGAATTTGTCTTTTTTTTCCCCACTCTCTTTCCACCCTTTTCATATGGACTATTTTTGTCATGAGTCATTTGGACTCCTTTCAAAATGAGGCTCACAAACTTCAAGCAAAAAACGGTCTGCCTCCTGCATGAAAGCTAGCACCTAGGCTGAGCACTTCTGGCTAGCTGATCTCTACCCCACGGCAGGAGCTGAGCATCCTACTTTGCAAAGCCCGTCTCCCAGCACCCCCACCCTTGGGGCTCTGCTCCGCCAGAACAAAATCTAACTAGGAGCTGCCTCACACTTGTTTTTCTTCAGCAGAAGATCTCCCTTTTCTTGGGTGCATGAATTACCCTGTGACATTTTCAAGGATCTGCTTGGCACTGGGGATCAAAGACTCAGCACCTTCGGTGTGTGTGAACTTGTGCCAGCATTTTCATAAAAAATGATTGTGCGCCCTGATCAACAGACCTGGCTAATGGCAGGTTCTGAGAACAGCACCTAAGTACCTGGTAGATGAGTTGTAATAAAGCCTGCTATACTTAGGCCCTTGCAGGCACTTCCAATTATAAAAACCTATTTTCAGACCTTTAGAAGTGTCCCTTTTTAAAATTGTTCTTAGCAAACAGCCCCAGCCTTGGGTTATACTTTTTTCATACTTTTATAAAAATGCATTGTTTTGGTTATTTTGGAGCCAGGCATTTAAAAAATAAACAGGTTTGTTGGTGGGAGAGCTATTTTTGTGTTTGTGCAAGTTAAGAAAGGTTGGACGTATAAAAATTAAAGTCCACAGAGGACACAAAATTCCCCTCTCCAAATGACAGCTCTAAGCATGTTTTCTGAAGTGTTTTAGAGAGAAGGTTGCAGGGCTTGAGGTCTTGCTGCATACAGACAGCTTTCTCTGAGGAAGAAAACACTTGAAGGAGAAAAGTTACCACTGTGCATCACTGAAGACTTCTTAAACCCTATCTGGCCTTATCCTCATCTCCTTATGCCTCCTTATGAGGCAATGCAAGGGCCAATTGCCAGTGGGGATCATTTTCCCCCTAACCTGGTGGCTTGTGAATACGATCTATAAAAGACCAGACAGAACAAGAGCCTTCTTACTTGAGGAGAGGAATAGATACCTAAAATCTGGAACATTTTAGAAGACAAGATTCTAAATAAAAAGGCAGAAGATTTTAAATCTTTTTCTTTTTTTTTAAAATAACCTAACCTGTAAAGGCTGGGAAATGCATAGCCAAAGACCAGCTCTGTGCTGAGAGTCGCTGAGCCATTTCTGTAGCAAAAGTGGAACTCTGGCATAAATGTCAATTGTAACTTTAAATTTCTTTTATGTTGGCCACGTCCTTTCCAGCTGCATTATAATTTAGCGGGAAGGATGCTGTATTTGGGATGGATATGAAAGAGCAAGACATGCAGCCCAATTCACAGACTGGGATGCAGCTTATGGGGGCCCAAAGCCTCTTCTCTGCTTCCCCCTCCCCTTCTCCTCACTGGGCGCAGGAGACCTGAATACCAGTGGTGCCAGTGTGTCTATGCCGCACAGGTGGCCCGAGCAGAGGTGGTGTGTGGAGCTATATGCAGCAAGGTTGTTTTTTGTGTGGGCTTGATCTGCAGTGAGGTGGAGGGGCCATGAGCATGCAGGGCAGCTCCCTGCCTCCACAGGCAGCAGTGGCTGGGCAGTCTCAGGCAAGCGTTGGTGGAGGGGCAGCTGAGTCAGCGGGGAAGGCTGCCACAGCAGCCGTGATACTGCCCATGTCTCCAGGCACTGTCAAGTGGAGGTTGGTGCAGAAATACCAAGGTGGGTAAGTCTGTGTGGTGCAACACAATGCTGTGAGGGACCTGTGAGCTCGGAGCCAGATGCAACACTCTCCATTGGCTTTCCTACCATATTCATGCTAGCTCGCCTTGCCCCATGGGCTTCTGGAGTCAGTATGGACAGAGTGAGCTCCGAACTATCTTTGCTTGCTAGCGTGGGCATGTTGAAGCCACTTCTGCATGTCAGTGTAGAAATGAGGAGCTGGCAAAAGAGGATAGGGTCTTGGCTTGGTGAACTAGCCCTGGGAAGGCACCTTTCACTTAGGCAAATGAGAGGTTGGAGGTAGAACAGGGTGCTTATGGGGCCAGAAGAACAGAGGACAGAGTACCTCAGGGTGTGGAAGGGTATTTAGGGGTAGCACCAAGAGGTGGTGAGTGATTTAACACAGCTGGGTGCAGAAACTTGTAGCAAAGCTTTGTCCCATCACTTTTCATTCCCTGGGGGCTGACCTTTTGCTAGCATTTACAGGAGTCAAGGGGAACTTGTCTGAGTGGCTCTGTCTGGTCTTTGCACTGCCACAACATGGGGTTGCGTGCGGGTTCTCTGCAGACCACCAAAACAGGAGAGATACTAAGCAAAAGCAGAACCATGACCAAAAGCAGAGGTAGCTGTGCATGCTTTTAGACGCTTTGCAGCAACTCAGAACAGGGAGGAGCAGCACCAGTGCACAACCTTTGGGGTGGCCTGACTCCCTGTGGGACCACCATGCTGTGAGCACGAGCTGGATGTGGTCTCCTGGCTTCTCGTCTTCCTCTGAGCGCTCGCGTGTCCTGGGAAACCATTCACCAGGATGACTGTGTGGCCATGAGCAAAGAGCCCCACTGAAACACAAATGTCAGATCCTGCAGTCCTGCAAAAGAGGAAAACAACTCACTCCAGGTACTGCAGACTTTGGGCATCTCTTGGGAGATAAGAGTGGATGTAGTGTTGTGGTAGGTATTTGGGCATAAATGAGGTAGGATACATAGGGAGAAGTACAGCTTTTACTGGACCAGATGTTATGGGTGGAGAAAAACAAGTGAACTTTTGTCCATATATGTCCTCCTAAGTGGTGTCTGAAAGCTTGTCTGTTTTTTCTGTCATTATTGGTTGGTCCAATAAAAGCTATTACTGGCCCCTCCAAACCTTGCTGTGGGAGCCGAAAGGCAGCTTGAAAAACCAAACCAAAGCAACAATGCATAATTGTCTGTAGTCAGAGACAATATTTCTCATAGCTCAGTTTTTTAAAGTGAAGTGGGATAAATGCTGACATATTTCCCACAGCTGAATTCAACTTTTGGCACCAAGATGTGGCAAAGCGAAGAGCACCTTACAGTGTCAATGACTGGTATTGCTAAGGCTACTCATGCACTGCTCTTCTTGTCTCCGCTGGACTGAGCACACAGTGGCATGTTTTAAATTGCTGCTTCCAAGAGAGAGCAGTGGACAGTGCCTCCAGACTACAGCTCTGGGGGTTTTATTTGAATGACAGCATTGTCCCCTCCTGCTGTTCCTAGGCAGATTAGGTATCATCTCGGCAGGAGGAAGAAAGAAGGAAGGAGATCAGAAATGGGAGATGCAGGAGGAATCCAGACAGATACAGTCCAGCTCGGTAGGGCTAAGATCTTCTTGTCCTGATGGATACTTAACCCGCCAGGGGATGGTCAGTATGCCTAGCATGAGGGAGATGACTGCATGCACTTACACTGTTTGGCCCAGGAGCATGGAGGTGACCTTGACAGACTGCTCCAAGTGCCAGGACAGTGGGAGACTGGAGAGAAATTGGACCCATGTCAAAAAATGTGGAGAACTCCGGAGAGAGAGAGAGAGGCATGAGCCTTAGCAACTGAACTTGTTTGCTACTTGTGTTTCTTGGTATGTGAATGACAGGAAGGCAGGAGGTGTCTGAGTCGTAAGTCAGGAGGCAAGGAGCTCCTGCCTGCACACAGATTATCTGGTTTACCACATTAGCCTCCTTGTTGCCTAAAATACCTTAGTGTACATGTGCTTTATTATCCTCTCCAGTCATTATAAAACAGACACACACACATATATGTATGTACGTATGTATATATGTATGTATGTATGTGTATGTTGGTCAGTTTTGCTGTGATACCAGCTGCATCCCATCACATTTCTGCTCATATAACCCAGAAAAGTGGGGGACCCTTTGCTGCTTAGTCTTTGGTGTTCTCAGTGCTTTGCGGCCAGACCTCGTTGCACTAGTGCCTGCCTGTAGCTCCTCAAGGAGTTACATGGTGAAAGCATAGGAGCTGCAGACTTTAATTTCCATCCAAGAGACCAACATGAAAACCTGGAAGAGAATAAATCTCCATCCAGGCTGTCCAGTAGCTTTACTGTTTAAGCTTCATGTTGCAAAGGAGGCTTAAAGCCTGCCTTACTTCCTTGAAAAAAGGTGCTCAAAGATAAACTATTCCTTAAAACCTGGACTAAGGATTTCTAGAAACAAAAATGTTCTTTCAGTTTTATTTTAGTCTAGCTGGATGTGCAGCTTGTTCCAACCACCAGGATGCTTTTAATTGCATTCATGAATAAAACCCACTTCCTTCATCCCTGGGACAATAGGGCAATAAATGGGAACAACTCTCCAGGGCCCTGCGTGGTCTAGAGCAGCATTACTCAACCTGCAAGCCAGACACTGGCCAGGCCAAACAACTGAATGCTCAGAAAAGCAAAAGTGGAGGGAAATAAAAAAGGTGAAATAAAATCCATTGCTTTTGGCTTCATTTTCCATCAGTGGGAATGTGAGCATTACGGCTACATTTCATGAGACAGTGTCATTTTTCCAAGGGGGTAGGTGGCCAGTGCAGGAGGATGCCTTTATCACCAGCAGTTAATCTGCACTTCACAGAACCAAAAGCAACTGCATGTGACTTGCACCAGGGAAGGGACTGACTTGAAGGACAACCCAGGACCATTGCTCCCATTTATGCTCAGGATTCAACAATAACATTATGAAGGGCCGAATTCAAGGTCCTCTGAAGCCATGTTTCCTACCTAGCTGCATGGACATATGTTGCTTGTGGATCACTTCCGAAGAACTGAATCCAAGCCATTTTCTTTAGTTAGCCTGTGGCAGGCCTGTACAGGCTTTTAGTGATTCAGTACTTTATAAAAGTAATTCTGTCTGATAGAGAAAGGCCATGGTAAAACTGCTTCCTGCTCCTAAAACTTTCTTCATCATATTACTCATGGTCCTTAAAATATCTTGCCTATTAATTTTCTTTTATTCTGAGTGCCTGACAACACTGCCATGGGCTCTTCCCTCAGCAGTGGAAGTTAAGAGACATGCCAGACCTATGCATCTGAGAGCCAGCAACTGAGCTGTGCCTGAAGGAGGAACCACTGGAGTGGAGCACATCAGTCATGCCAAGAGCCACCAGCCAGAATGCTGCTCTGGGAGAACATCTGGTACCACTGTAAAGAGCTAGGGGCTGCAAAAGCCAAGGGTTTATGTGCATTGTCTCTTTCTCTTTCCTTTTTGTCTTTTTTTTCTTTTTTTTGTGCAGAGCACATGAAGCATCAGAAACAAAGCAAAGCAAACAAACAAACAAACAAACAAATAAAACCCCCCAAATGCTGGAAGACAGAGCAGTTCTAATGGAAATCACATCTCAAAAACAGAGGTTCAATGGGGATGGTTAGTCAGTCTCTCAAAATAGGAGACAGGAAATAAAAAGGTGAGGAACCATATCCTCAGTCCAGCTCACCTGCCTGCAAGGAAGGGTTCTGTCTCTGGAGGGAGATGGGGTTGTTATGGCACCATAGGACTCTGCTGGGTTGCACAGGTCTCCGTAGGGCGGAATTGTGCAGCTTTCAGAGCTCTCCTGGGGTACAGCAGGAATCCTGTCAGCTTGAGATGGGGGTCTCCCAGGAGGTGTTACGGATGGCAGATGGTTCAGAGGGGGTCAGGAGGCACGTGAGGGGTAAATGTCACAGAGCTCTTGATGTGGTTCCCAAACTCAGGAAACTCCTTTGATGCTGGTTACTGGAAGCTCAAAGACTGCTTGAGGGGAAAGACAACTCTGTTCTGGTCTGATACTGTCTGGTCTAATGGAAAGCATCTAATACGCTTTCCCTAAGCATTTCCTACTGGGTGGAAAGTGATTACTGCAGTAAATGAGCCTCTAGTCTGACCCGAGGTACTTTATAACTTTTGACAACCTTAGAAAATAAGAAAGGAGGTCAAGAAGCCACCCAGTCCCTCTCTGACCTGCAAGGCAGATCAGCTGATTTCCACACATCTTTCCAGGGGCCTTGGATCCCTCCCCATTATGAAGGAGGACAGGCCTCTTACACCACCAGCCCTCATGCCCTGCCCCTGAAAATGAAATCCGGGAATGGGATGTTACTGCCAGAACAACTCAGCCAATATACAGCCTCTTCCTGAGTTGCTCCCAAGAAAGGTGGTGTCCATGAATGGCCTACAGCCCAAGGGATTTTATGTGACAGGCTGTAAAATAGCCTTCAGAGTATAGACTGGGCAGCCTCAGTTTCTCTCTTTAGGGACGCATGTCCAGTAAAGCAAGGCATACAGGCTTTGCAGAGAAACTGTTACTCCAAAAGAGTACAAGGGGCCAACAGTCACAGGTAAAACAGCAAACACTTGCATGTGACTTTTTTGTCCCCCTGGGGGCTTTGAGGTCTTAGGAGATCCTTGGATTTCAATGCCCTTGGCAGATGGCAAAGCTCTTCCAGAAAGCTTTGCTGTTTCTTCCAGTCTTTTGAAACCCTTTTTATAAGATATTCCTCCTTAAAAGCAGGCACTGATATCTTTCTTGTTTCTTCCCTTGAGCTGGATCCTCCCATTCCTCCAGTCTCATGTGCAAAAGTCATCAAGAGTCAATGGCTGTGCTGGAAGCAACCCTGTGTTTTCACAAGCTTAGATCTCTTCTAAATCTATCCCCTTTGTGGTGTTTTCCTGTTTCCCAGATATTGTCTTGGAAAGGGTAATCCTAATCTATACCAAGGTATATAATTGTAAATGGTGTTATTAAGTTGATAAGGCATAATTGCCCAAAGACTCATTTTCATGCAACCCCCAATCCATCCAAGAATCATCTCAGTTTATGTTCAGGGCATCTCTGATATTTGCAGATTTTCCTTTCACAGTCCCCCTAAGAATTAACCTCCTTTCTTTGCACAGCAAAAATTCATTCAGGTCTCTGTTATCTTCTTTCTTGACTGCAGCCTCCTCTCCTTCGTGCAGCTGCACCAGCTAGGTCAATTATCTCAAGTGAGCTCTCCATCATAACTTCTTTTGGCCATTGTTTCACCACAGCATCACACAAGCTTGTTCTTGCCCTAAAGGCCCATCATGGCTTAGTCATTCACTGCCTTACTTCTAGCAAACCTACTGTGCTGTCCTCTATTATCACTAACCTTCATGCCCTTCTTCATTTGGCTACTCATTAGCTTCCTATTCAGGTAGACATGTTTTCTCTCACCCCATTTCAAAGGCAAGATGGAATGGGATATACCTGGAGGACCACTATTCCAGTCCTTCCTTAAAACTCACCCTTTCCTATGTTATCTAGAGAGAATAAGTCTTTTTACTGGTACTTTAGTGTCATACTTCCTGCTGAGAACCTTGGTCAACACATACCGTTATTCTTGCACATGAACATCTCTCCTGAAACTTTCTGCATTTTATTCACCTATTAGTCTTTCCCACTTACTGTAGAATATCTCCCTGTTGTAACAGGTCCACAGGCAGCAGAGATGTCAGCTTTTTGTGCTGTTGAAGGCTGCACCATGGTCAAGGTCATGACACTGTCATTTGTTTTAAATCACGTGCTTTTTGCAGCATGTCTGCACAGGTCTTAGCACAAGAGTGGGGCATCTAGTCCCTGCCATCCGGGTGACAGCATACAGCATGGCGCCAGAAGGAGCAAACACTAAGGCTGTGTGGGAGAGGTAGCTGCAGGGGCTGAATCTGCAGGTTTTGTTGTCCTCTGTTTCAGTTCTGCCTGTGATCCCATACTGATGCTAAGGGCTGCTGTCTCTCACTAAGGTGGCCTGACAGGTCCCCTTAGAAAATCAAGGGCTGTGCATACAATGTGTCTCTGGGGAATCTATGGTCTGCAAGGAGGCAGATGAGGTGTTGATTCTGACAGTGTTTTCAGAGAAGGTACAAGTCTTTCTGGCTTATTGAAACATTTGTTTTGACTTTTATAATACAGTATAAAAGACTTAAAAGTTTTGTCTATTTAATTGCCATGCCATAATATTATGACGGGTCATTGCATAACAGTCTTACTGTTTTGACTCTAAAGTATGCTATGACATGGGTCAAGCTGATGAAATCGAAATTAAATTAATGTTTTGTTTTGACAAGGTTGCGTCTCTGTTTCATTTGTTTGATAAAGTCAAAACAAAAATGTCAGTTGGATTTTCCCAAAGTGCAGTCTCAAAAGTACATTTTCTCATTGAGGTGTGGATTTTGAAATTTTGAATGGGCACAATAACCTTGTCTTGTGCTCAGATCATTGCAGGAAAGTTGTTTGTGGATAGCACCTTGGAGTAACTGTTTTCTGATTTGTTGAGAACTCTACTTTTCTCTTTATCAGCTTTAGCAAAGAGCCGGTTGCAAAAGCACAGTCTTGGCCAGTGTGTCTAGCCTCAAGGTTTGAACTACGCTACCTTCTGCTGATGTAATTTGCAGTCATCTTTCCCTTCTGTTTAGCCAGCTGGAACCCACTCCAGAAACACGCTGAGAAGCAAGAGGCAAGCTCATGAAAAACTGGACTTTGCGACCTGGTAGGTCAGGAAGCATCTAAAATCTGTCTATGGAATAAAACTGTCCTAGAAACAGTAGGGTCTGCATAACAGGCCAATGGTGCAAACATGGCAGTGAGTCTGGTCCATCCATTATTCATGTGGCACCCAGAAATCACAATCTCTTAATCCTATTCCTAGCCTTTGCTGCTAACCCGATGTTAGGCAAGTGTCTGTGTCCTGCTTTCCCCTCTCGGTCTTTGTCTAGTTGGACCAAAATGTCTCTGAGGCTGAGACTGCGAGTAGCTTACTTTGTGCCTGGAACATCGCAGGGGTCCTGATCTCTGCTAGAACTGCTGATACCCGATAATGTATCCTTTCCACTGTGCAGTTTTCTACTCTGAATTTTGGCTTTCATGGCAATATATATATTTCCCTTGTTTATTCCATCTTCTTTTTCCCCCAGGGTTTCCCTTTGTTTGCCTGGTTTTGCTCTGATGCACAGGTATTTATCCAAGAGGGGTCTGGTGTATTTATACCAACCCAGGTGGCGTGTAAGATGCAAACATCAGACAGCTCTTTACACATCCCCAGGTTTCCTGGATGATTGATTAATAGCTTTCTCCCTTATCAGCTTTTCTTTCTCATAACTGGGGGTCAGCTTGCATGGGCTAACACCTTCGGTGAGGCCCTATTTCCTATATACATCAGCTTTACTGACTTCTTATTATCTCAACCCTATCTGAACCTTTGTTCAATTCAAGAGGTAATTAAACTCAAAGCCAAAGCAAATGCCAGAGTGATAATGAGACAGATAAGATTAATTTTTTTTTCTAAGATCTGACACATACCTGAGGTGCCTGTTGGCCAACAGCCAGTGGAAAGTTTCCTTTCTGGCCTGGATATAGTCAGAAAAGTGACCATGTAAAAAATGGCACCACCTCCCTTCAGGTGTGTGCTGCTGAGAACGGCACCTACCTGGCAAAGCATTCAAGCATATAAGTATTTGCACTGAAGTTGTTTGCTCATGTGCTTAAATTTAAGCACGTGCTTAAGTGTTTTGTTCGACCAGACCCTCAATCCAATGCAACTCAAGTGGGTGTAATTCAGTGGGTGCAATTCCATTCATTTCAGTAATGCCAGTGGGAGCTCTGGCCCAGAGTGACTCCAGGCTGTATCTGCTGACTTCACCGTATTACTCCTGCCCAAAGTCCATGGTGAGTGCCAGGGTTTTGCTGTCCTGCTCGGTTTATGGCCAGAGCCCGGAGAGTTCAGGAATTACGCTGCCGTTCCTGCAGGTCGAACAGAGCCAAGTCTCCTGCTGGCATCCCCTCTATTTGAGGTGTGGGTCCTTTTGGGCTGGAAAGACAGGCAGACCCTGTGCTGCTCCCTGCTTTGGTCCCCATTTTTCTCAGCAAGAACCCCTGCTGTGCTGGAAGCTGCTGAGGTTTGAAGGAGGTTGTGGAGGGGACATCTTAGGCTCCCCCTGTGTCATGAGCTGTCTACACTCCCTTTTGCCTTTCTGGTTTGAACAGGTTTCTAATCTGAACCAGGCCTATGTCGTAATTATCAGGGGTTGGGGTGGAGAAGCCACTAATCAAAAAGAGCTGGAGTTTTCCTAGGGAGCTTCAAAGCCCTCAGCAAGCAGGAGAGCCTGTGAAGGATACACATGTTGCTGGCTAGGCAGCCCCTGATAGTTAAAGTTTTACTTAAGCCCATGTGTTTTTCCACTGGGTATTTTTATCCTCTGAAGTCTGCTATACTTGGCGATGTACAATAAACACCTCTCTGTTGTTCTCTCACATGTGTTTACTTTGCAGCTGGGGCAGCACAGCTCACCATGCTGGCTGGTGGTTGCTGGTGGAGTAAATGAGACCAAAGCTCCAAAACACCCCAGAAGCCCCAGTATCTCCTGCCTCTCCTTGCTGGTCCCTCGCCTCCCTTGGCCATCCTGCCTTTGAATCCTATTCGCTGCCCACCCATCCCAGGCAGTGGGTGGGTGCACCTGACGCCGATGCTTTCCTCAGCATCCTTTTACCGGCATGGTCCCCATTCTGCTCTGTGGTCTCACCAGCAGCATTTTGCACTTCTCCCCCACTCCCATCCCTCCCAAGAAAGGCCGTTGCTGAGATGATGCAAGGAGCCCATGACAAAGCCAGGAGCTGAAGGCTGTTGTCCTGGGTATGGTGCAGGACCTGGCACATGGCTGGCCTCTCAGCAGCTCTTCCACCTGTAGTGCTTTTACTATGGGTGCTGGCTGCTAGCCTGACGGTTCCACGGGCTCTGCAACGCAAAGACATGGAAAGCGATGACATCACAGTAAAGTACGTCTGCAAGCAGCAGAATTTATGAGGTTTCTTATGTCTCTCTCCAGTGTGGACTCTGATATTTAATAATATGTCTGAGCTCCCCCTGGAACCTTTCCCCTTGGAAAGATAGGCAATTTTAGTCTCTCTCCCCTAACCAGCTACCAATTTTTACAAAACAGGTAGAAATTTAATATCTCTTGAGATTCCTGCTCCTCTGCTGATGGCTTCAAAAGCTGGGAGGGTGTGGGGTTGCTGGGCACCATAGTTACATAAACCTTATTCCACAGAGATGCCAGGCTAAAAACATTATTTTTGTGGAATTCTAAAAGTAAGCAAACAAACGGCAAACAAGAGAAGGAACTGCCTGGGAGAAGTCAGGTTCAGCATGAAGTAAGTTCTGTCATTACAGCCATGCTTCACTCCTTGTGCAGGGTTTGCAAGTCGGGTGAAGCTTTGTTAACTATCTGTCTGTCTCTTCCCCAGCATTTACGTCTTGGGAGTTTTTGACTGGAAAGCAGTAAGAATATTACAATCGTGGATGCTTTTCTCCCTGCATAGTATTTTATTATTGTGAATAATAATAATTAAACATGCCCCCAAAATAATATTTAATGCTCTCTTCCCTCCATTATTGACTGACTCACTTTGGAAAAAAGGTATAAGAGAAAAGTAGAGTTTCATATTAGAATATGAGGAAAGATCAATGTCATTTTGAATACACATAGTGAATACATGTTAGATTATATTAGATTATACATATTAGGCTGCATACATAAGAGGTTATATAAAGCACCTATCAGAAAGGGCACAGATCCCAGATTGAAGTCTTTTGAAACTGTTATCACATATTTATTATTCATAAGGATAAGCTCTTTTTTTTAAATGGTTTTAAAAAAGAACTGTGGTCAAATAAAAAAAAAAAAGTACCCTTTCAAATAAACAAACACAGCCCACACATTTACCAGACATGGTTCTCATCATGTCCAAAACAATATCAGAGAAGCAAAACAAAATTTTCCCTGGAGTTTGCTGGCCCAAATCTTTCTGCCTACATGTAACCTGTGGGATGAAAGGAAAGTGGGCATCAGACAAATAGGTTGAAAAGCCCATTAAGTTACTGGTGCCGTTGACTGCCTGTAGAGATCCTGGCCCAGGGATTTCTTGACTCTCGCTGGTGTGCTGATGTGTGGCCTGTTGTAAATGGTCTCCTGGCCCATCCATGCTGCCCACCTAACGATACTGTGCGAGTTTGCCTCAGCCAGGCATGTTTGCTAACACAATGCTGTGATTTACTGCCTCAAAGCAAACCCCCTATGCACAGCAGTAGGTGACGGGGTCTTTCCCCACTTGCCAGCCTCCTCTCAACCTTTCCCGTCTCTCTGATGGTGGGCAGAGCCTTGAGTTGCTGAGGTTAATGGCACCAACCACAGCCTCCCAGGGGTGGTGACTCACTGCAAGAAATTACATGCTGACAGATAAAGCCAACAAATGACACCCTGGGAAAGGCACAAGGATGTGTGATTGGTGACAGATAACAAGCAAGCCATCTTACTCTGGAGGCAAGAGGGGGACAGTTAGCCCGATGGAGAGGCATCTGCGGCGCTTTGAACACTGCAAGTACATTTGAGTGGGTACCATAACCAGGGGCTCTACAGACCTGGGTAAAACATCTTACCTGCAGTCAGGACTTGCCTTTTTCCAAATACCAATGCCTGGACAGGAAAATTTCATTACTCTTCTATGAAGGTGTTTCAGGGCTTGCACTGCAGCTGGGGAGGTTGCTGAGCAGTGGGTCACTGCAAAGCTCCTCCCCTTCTAGCCTCAAGTTTTATTCTGCCTCCAGTCTCTGTACAACAGGGTAGAGCATGATAGAATTGGCCTGAAGTCACATCTGTTGGGTTTGTTCCCTTGCTCCTAGACCCCTGGCTGGTGCAGAGGTAGGGGTGCCTCCCAGGATGGGTACAGAGTTCAGGCACAGAAAAAGTGGTAACTATGAAGTCTGAAGTGCTTGTCCTCATCTGCAGGCTGGGAAGACTCTGAGTGACAGCAGTAGGAGAAACCAGACAGGAATCGTGTTATTAGAGATCAGGGATTGCAGATCATTCACTGTGTGACTGTGTAACTATGGCCTGCTTTATCTGAGCTTTTGGGGTTGATTATGTGGTTTATTGACCCTGTGCCAGATAAAATGCTAGTGATCTAGCAATAGGACTGTCATGGTATAAGTAGGCTGTCCATGAAAAAAAAAGGGACTGGAGAGAAGACAGCCCTGAATTCATTCTTGGCATTGTGGAGCTATACATGAGCTCCATCTGGTCCAAGTAAGTTAGAGCCCCCAAAGGAGGCTGTTGAAACAGGGGAGTTGACGGTGGAGAAGACTGAGCGAGATGAAGGCCAAAAAGTAAAACTTACTGTAAATTCTCCTCCCTTTTGCTGCTTTTCTCAGTCATAAAAGCTCAGCAGTGGATATTTAAAATGCCAGTCATTTAATTATTCATTCACTTGGTGATGCTTGATGTAAGATTTCAGCAGAGTAATGGGATCCAGCTCATACTGCTGCAGTGTGTATGCACAGTTCAGGGGAAGGGGAACTGCACCTTTGCTCATAAAAGATCCCATCAGGGCACTCTGACTGAGATGAGTTGGCATGGTCTCACAGACATGGGTTACTCTTCCACCACAGTCCTTCCACAGTAGTACAAGAAATTATTTATCTGCTGAGGAATCAGAAATTGAAGAGAGACAACCAGCTGCTTACATCTGATATTGTAAAGAGTGGTGGAGTGTTGCTGGGTTTTGCAGAGTACCTCATGTCTGTCTATGCAGCCTTTTTGATATGGGACCATCCGTTTTTATGTGAGGGTGAGATGCTGAGGACGAGGCTGTGAAAAGTGCCCTTGTCTTTTCTTGGGAGTATGGAAATTCATGTGTATGTATGGGGGAAGGTTAGTTACAAGCACCAAGAAATCTGGTCACCCAGCTGCTGACACATGCTGGCAAAAATGCAAGTGCAAATTTCTCCAGCAGTAAAAATGGTGGGATCAACATCCAGCTGAAAAACTGAGACAGAAAGCATGCCCATAACATCCAAGGCATGGAAGTTATAAGCAGAATAAGATGCTGCATGGAATCTGCCATTCACCTGATGTGCTGCCAAAAGCGGTATAAAAAATAGTGTAGACTATAACATGTTATGGGCCTTGGGATCAGATTTTCTAGGTTCCCATGGAAAATCAAACCAGCATTAGTTTGATTTTCCAGCCCATCTAGGGTTTGGTTAAGGAAGCATTTTCTGTGTCTCTGTTCTCTGGCCAGGAGCAGAATGACAGATGTGTGAAGCTGTGGAGTGGCTTCCAAGGTATCCTCTGAACACAAGCATCCTGCTGTAGGCTCTTAGCAGAGATACTGCTTCACTTCCCTCCCACTGCTGTACTGTGGGAGGAGTCTAATTTCCCTTCAGGCTTCTTTCTAGTTCTGCAAAAAGGGGATCAAATAAAGAAGTAGGCAGTACATAAACCCCCACATTTTACTTTCTGTTGGTTTACTGGGTCAAACCTCAGATTTCCAGAAATAAAAGATGGCCCCTTACACTGGACAGGGTGGAGCTGTGGGGGGGAGGAGGGTAGAGAAAGGTCTGAGCTAAGGGAATGTAAGAAATTTTTAAAGCCTTTGTTACCTCATCTTGCTTTGAGGTTCTTATTTTTCTACTAACGGAGCACAGCTCTTGGCCAGTTTCAAATGCTCCAAAGTCCATGTTGCTCTCACTCTAATAGAGGGGGACTTTGCAGCTGCTCTATAAAGAAGTCTCAGTTTCACTTTATTTCTCTTTGGGTGAGTCAGTCCCTTTCACTAAGTTTTTTGATTTACCATCACCCTGTCAAAGAAACAGAAAATAGAAATCTATTTCAATAAGTGCAGACAACTTTTCCTCCCGAGAGCTCTGAGACTGGAAACTTGAGGGATGCTGCACTAACAAAAGTCTTCTTCTCTAGAGCTGAGCTCTGGAATCAGCTGGCATTGCTTATGGCTTTGGGGAGAGGAAATATCACCTCACCCTTCTGCTCCCATAGCTTGGTATCCTTGCAGCTGGTTTGGTTTTCATTTTCTAACAGAAGTAAAGGCTGTTGATCTCATAGGCTGAACTGGTAGGATTGGTTCATTTGTGCCTTCCTCTATCTGGGAGGAAAAAAGAAGGCAGATAAGATGTGGAAGAGCACATTGCAGTGCCGTGGTGGTCACCCTGTGGTGCTGGAGTGTCATACGCAGGTACCAGGAAGCCCTGGGACTGCCATGGAGAAGCATGAGGATGGAGGTTCCTTGCTCTCCTTTTTCTTGGGGTGTGAAGGGAGACTGGAAAGCAGAGAAAGGTAAGCTGAGAATAATTTCCTCTTTTAAAATAGTACCTAGAGACCTACTGTAGTGGCTCCATACACCACCTGTGTGCTGGCCCCTGTTGCTATCTGAGACTGTTCCCAGTAAGGGAACCAAAGGGGAAGATAATTGCTACTCAGTGAGCAATTCAGAGGCAGAAGCTAAACCATAAAGTCACTTCCATGTGAGATCTGTTTCACCAGCGACCTCCCATTTTTTCACTCTCTCTTGTTCCTATGCCTGTTTCTTTATGTAGGCTGTGGATTTTCCAATCTTTGATTCTAGCAGAAGATGACTGAAATCTCAGTCCTAAACTCTTGGGGGCAAACTAGGCAGCCAGTCTCCTCCTGGATCATGAAGTAGGACCTAATGCAGCCTCAGAATTCATCTCAAACAGTGCCCAAGGATGTCAGCTCTGGCTCAAGCCTACGCGGATATTGCTGAAGCCATAGATATCCTGCCAGGTTTTTTTTTATTTTGTTTGTTTTTTTAATTGTTTTCTCCAATGACAGGAGACTTCTGAGGAAAGATTTCTTTCTTTTCCTTGGAAGTGTAGTTTGGTAACTGGTCCAACTACCAAGTCAGGAAGCATATTTGCAAAGTCTAACCAGAATCACTGAGAGGATAAACTCATTTAAAGAAGAGACCGAGTAGATTTACTTTGGTTTGCTCCTAGAACCCTCTCTCAAAGAAATGTAGGTGTGGCTCTACTAGCCAGACCCATGGTCCTGCTGGTTCATCATCCCAATAGAGGCCAATAGAGATGCTTTACATGAAGGAATGATTTTCTCCAGAAATCCCATTAGGAAGATGTTGGCTTGAGCTCTGAAGGTTTTATATCTTTTCTGTGCCTCTTAGATGCCTATGTTCTTTGTCTAAAAGATACAGCAGTGAATTCTGGGTAGAGGTAAACAGAAGAGATAAAGACTCTGAAGTCTGAAGCTTATTTGTCTGGGGTCTGTTTAAACACCGCACGACAAAGCTTTATTAGCACAAAGCAGTAAGGTCTGCATGTGACCAGAAGTCTTTTCTGCCTGTTGTCTCTGTGTAGTCCATGTACTCACTCCTCATCCTTGGTTTATACAGCTGGTCTGAAGACCACCCCAGGTAACAAAGAAAACATCAGCTCTTGAAAGATCTGCTGGGAATAGGAAGATGTCGTATTATATACCCCGTTGGATTTATGCATGTGTGTGTGTGTTTAACAAGGACCCCAGTGCCTGCTGCACTCCTGAGGCTGGAATTTATACAGGCCAGCATTTGGCTGCTGCAGTTTATCTTGAATGCAAGAATAATAAACTCAGCTGACAGGATGATGTATGCAAAGCATCTTCTCCTCCCACGGCGTGTGGTAGAGGTGTCTGGTTTGCAGGGAGTCCTATTATTAAGTGATTAGCCTTGCAACATTATCGATATCAGATTGCTTAAGGGCTTTGGGGGATCAGTGATACAGTAGGACTTGATGACCCTCCATCACAGTGACAGCCAGATATAGACAGTGGTGTGAGAGCATTACCTGTGTAGGTGAAATAGATGTGTGGATTTGTCATGTGAAGACTCAGAGATTTTTGCAAAAGAAAACAAAGCTGTGTCTTTGCTATTGTTTGTTCTGTTATAACTTCTGCTGCATTGTTTTAATGGCCTTCTTTGTTTTTTCCTTACTTGTCCTATTATTGGTTCTCATTCAGCAAGAACAAAAGCAAAAAAAGTTCCCAAGAACCATTGAATATGGTATTTTCTTGACTTTTTAGGCAAGGCTGATTTACTCACCCCTAATTAAACTTCATCATCCAGGCAGCTTCAGTCTTCTCTTCCTGCTTCTGCTGCTTCAGATGGTAACTCTGGGATCTGAGGAAGCCAGGTCTTTGGAGTTCTTTCTCATAACCTAAAAGGATACTGAAAAGACCACAGGAACAACAGCTTGCTGTACTGGATTTGATTCACCCTGAATGATCATTAAGACCCACATCTTCAAAGGTAAATCAAGTACTTTAGAGGGTCTGACTCTAACTATTTAAATTGCGTCCTGCTCACATCATAGATAATGCTTACCCATTTTATAATGTAATAAGCACTTCAAGGCTACACCTCACTGTACATGTTTCCTCTTGTTGCTACTTTTTATCTTACCCCATGACACCAAAAACCCCTAGTGAAGGGCCTGCTATTGTAGGTAGCCATATAAATTTACAGTGCTATATACCTGAGCGATTACAGTGGATTGTATTTCTACAGGAGTTATACCTCACTGAAGTGCAACTGTTTCCTGGATACAGGATGACTCTTGGAGTGGGAAATGTTTCACCAAGTGCAACCAGGACAGAGTCGTGCTTGTAAGAAAACTCAGGTCTAATCCATCAAGGCCACATGGTATGGACTGGAGCCTGGTTTCTAAAGCCTTTCTAATTTCCTGCCTCCCAGTAAGCTTGATGCTTTCAGCATCCTCCGGGACTGACTAGTGCTACAATTTGATCATATATTCCAAGGAGATAGAGCTGTTAGTTCTGGGATTCAGACATCTACACAGACGGTCCCCTGAACACACACATCTCAAAAGGGAAGAGGGATACAGTCCTAAAGAATTCAGTCCCCTCCTGACTAAAATACTTATGCGTTATCTGTCAGTGCAGCCAGGCAGCATATGAAAGCTGAAGGCTAAGTCCCTCTCTCTAATTATTGCGGTGATCCGTGGAGCAACATTTCAGATGGTTGAAGAAATTAATTGAAGCAGTTGTGCAGTGAGGCAGCTAGGGTGAACATGGGTGAGACCACAGTCTTACGTAAGCTTTTGTGGTAGAGAAAGGCTTGAAAACCTGAACACTGACCTCTGCTTCATGAGGGCAATTTCACCAGAAATGTAACACTAGCTTTCTTTTTACTGGCATCTGACACTCCTCTAGATGGACATATTGGCTTGCTCCTTTTTGTGGAATATCCATTGCTGTCCCTGTAAAGTCAGTGTACTGCTTTGGCTTTTCCAGGACTTCATTATCTGTAGATACTGTTTGGGTATGGAAACTTTGCTGTGGCTGCAAGAAAAGACTGCTATTTAAGGTAGATTCTTATATTTCCCGGCAAACTGGGAAGCCTATTAAGTGTCTGAAATCCCTTGCACTCCACGCTGTTTCCTGTTTCTCAGAACATGTGAAAGTTCCTACAGCATCAGCTTGTCTATAACTAGGAGGACGCATGCTTTGGGGAAACAGGACCTGGTCCACTGAGGTCAGTGGAAAGTCACCATTGGTTCCACAAGGGTCTGAAGTGGGTCCAGAAGGGGCATCGAACAACTTAGTGATGTTACCCAGACCCTTCTTTTGCATTTTGTCTTGTCCTCTGTTTCCTGTTATCTGTTTTCCCTCCTGAGCATGGAGACAGATTTATTCTAGCAATTTACAAAATATCATCTGCTCTTATTTTGTGAAATCACTTGTATTATTTCTTCATCCCCTGACTTCCTCTGCACAGAAACCACCTTTGCTTTTCTTCAGCACGTTTTCCCATGAGCCACCCAAGTTTTAAACCATTATTTTCAAACAATCAGTTCCATAAGCAAGTCACAGTGGTTTTTTTTCCACAATAAACTCAAAAGAACAGAAGTTGGTTGGCAGGACAGGATCAGCACCACTTCCCTGTTTGTCTGTTTTTTTTGCCATCACATATCATGTTCTGGCAATCCAGAGTGTTGCATCACACACTGCACACCCTACACCCCACAGAACTGGAAAACAGAGCAAGAATTCCCCACAGCAAAGTTTTATCTGAGCTTTCAAATCTTCTTTGCACTGTGGGCAGCTTTGAGCAGATTGGATCCTAATGGACTGTTAAGGCCAATCTGGACTTACTAACTGCCTTTGTAAGGATAAGAAATGAGCTGGGACAGAGAGGAGCAAAATGCTACAAAATATGTATTTAATTCTCTGCTAGTGCTTCTGTGGAAGAGCCAAAACGAATATTTCTGTCACTCAAACTTTCCTCCTGTCGTTTACTTTATCGTCCCTGCAACACAAGGCCATGCTTGCAGCAAGCGTGAAAGCGTGCCACCCAGCTGACCTCAGCAGAGATACGCTAATATGCACCAAGCGGAGCTGGGGCCCTCTGCTTTCCATGGGCACGTGTCCCTCTCTGCAGCTGGGAATCTGGCTCAATGTTGTTGGTTTCATTCAGTGAAGAGGAGACAATTCATAAAAGCCAGCGGGAGTTACTGGAAAGCTGCTAGACCTCCTGGGGCTGTGTGAGGACATGTAGCAGTGTCCCGCAAGCAGGCGGTACCTGTTGGCAAGCACAGCAGATACCATGTCCACGCATGATGCCTGAAGGGGGTCTGGCTGCTCTTTCTGGACAGCAGAAATGAAGTCTTGCTCCTTGTGCATGCATGAAATACTCCGTATGAATACAGCACAGAGGAGGGCATGGGGATGTAAAAACAGACATTTTGCTCTCAAAACACTGTGTTATACCCACCAAGTGAAACTTTCACTGTAGGATTAGTCAGATAAAGGCACTTCATGCTATTAGGAGCCCACATCTGGCAGCACATGGTCGCCCAATGGAGCAGACAGTGGTCACAGCCAAAAAGCGGAGAAGTGTAGTATGTGCTGAAGGGAAAGACAGGATGTGAAAGCTGTAGGGGATCTGATAAGTAGGGGTGGTAGCTGTATTACCCAGGGTCTAAATGGATTAGCTGGAGGGACAAGGAAGAGAAAGAGAAGATGGAGATATGCCCTGAAAAAGGCCTGTTATTGCTGCTAGTCTATTTGGTTTTGAATCTCTAGCATTGCAGTCGGGGATGTTATCTTCTTCTGCAGAGGGCTGCGGTGTGCCTTGGTTATGAGGCACTTTGCATTATTCTGTTTTTACCCACCCCCCTTTTTCTTCATAACTTTTTCAGCATCTTGATCACCACGTTATATAAGTGGGATCATGCACATCCAGAAGTGTATGACCTCCCAGCAGCATGTGGAAGGGCTCCCCAGCTCAGAAGAAGGGGGCAGGCTGGTGCAGAACAGAGCTCTTGGCTTTGGTGCTCAGCCTGGATGGCCATGAGGTGCAAGTCTGCAACAGGAGCACAGAATTAGCATCTTCATTTGCTGGCACTACCCATTCCAGTTGTTCTGAACTGAGAAAGATCATGAAGAAGAAAAAATTCCTTTAGCTTCCTGTTTCTACTACCCTAATGGTTTAATCACGCACATTTGGAAATACTTTCCCCTCTTGGAGTTGATTCAGCATGCTGGACTGCTCCTGCAAGTGCTAACACAGCATAGGAAGAGCAGGTGAGCACAACAGAATCAAAGATATTGTCTCCCTCAGCTCTTAAGTTGAATTCTGTTATTGCTTTCTTGGCCCAGGCATAAAGCTTCTTTGGTAGCCTCAAGGTTTTGGAGATGTCCTCTGGAAACCCAGTAGAAGAGATGCAAGATTGTTTTACCCAGCCTGATCCATAGGCAAACAACTTAGAGGGTGTTAAAAACATCTTGGAAAAAGCTATTCTGAGTCCCTCTGATGTGCTCAATAGTTCCAGAGTGTATTTGTAGTGTTCTGGAGTCATGGAAATAACATTCTTTCCATAAGCTCTTGGTTGTGTCAGATATTGTGGGCACGTGCTGTGCAGACAGCAAACACAGGTGGTACTAGATATGCCATTGTTCTCCATGAAGGGCCAGTGATTACTGACACCACAGCCAGGGAGCTGGAGGTCCAGCAACTGCTGGTCTCCAATAATTTCTGCTAGTCTGTGGGTGTCTTAGGGGTCTCTTACAGAAACTCAGGGCAGAAATCCTCTTTTGGTGCCCATCATGTTCTTCCAAGCAAATCTCTTTCAAGGAGACATTTTCCTGTCTCTCTCATTAGAGAAGCACTGGGACAATTGCATTTACCTTGTTGGAAGAGCTGATAGTCAGTAGCTTGTACTCCTACTGCGCTTGCCACCTTTGCAAATAGGGGGTTGTCTGTGAGCAGCCTAGTGATGAAACTCCTGAACGGTGTCCTGGATTCTGTTCTGTTCTCCTTTTGCCATCTCTGTCTTCTTCACAATACCGATTTAATGCAGAACACATTTCCAGTGATGCAGTCCATGGTTCCCCCCCCCTCCAAGGCCAGTATCCTGAAGACTAGCCTGTTGTTTGGCAGCTTGGGTTCCCCTTTAGGCCTCAGAAGACCTGGGGTTGAACCTTCCCAGCCCAGGCAGACTATCAAATCCAGTTCTCTCCTTTGCATATACCAGTATTACAAACATCAGATTATAATATGGGCACCCTCCCCTCCCTGCTGTTCCTTTGAATGAACTGGCTGTGGCATTTGTGCTTGTGCAGGAGTGAATGGCAATGAATGGCAAGTGCTTGGGTCCATCTCCTAGGCGGGCACACTGCCACTGGTGGGAGTTCTTCCTCAGCAGGTGAGCAAATGTGTAAGCTAGGCCAAAACCTGCTGTTTCCTGACCTGCTGTCCTTCTGCCCTTCCTTCTGAAACCAGCCACACAGGGCAGTGCCACTTCTGCCTCTTGCTGCCTCTTGCTCTGGGTGAATCATTGGCTGGATGCCTCCTAAGTGACCCTGTGAAGGGAGCCACTTCCATGCTGTGTGTGCAAAAACCAGAAGTCACTTTCCCCTCACAGGGCACTGCCCATCCAACTAAGTGAGTCAGGTGAGGATCTCAAGGGGAAGCTACCCAACTCCTCTCTAATCACAACCCCTCTCCCTACCCTCTGCACCTTTTTTGCATGGCTCTTGCCTGTATATGCAGGGTGGTTGGGGTGAGCTCATTACCCACTTCCCTTCTGTGAGCAAGGGTGGCCTGTTGCTTCTAGCTGCTTGTGCTGTAGCTGGTAGAATGTCTCCAGCACATTTTCTCCTTGCAAGGCTGCAGCTCCCCTGCTTTTGGAGAAAAGCAAGGGAAGTCACGCAGTTAGAGTGTGAACATTTGAAAAACATTTATAGAAAAGCAAGGGAAAAGCAAGTCAGTATTAATAAATTGCAGAAAGATAGAACATCTGCACTAAATTACTGAAAACTCAAGTGAGAGTGGAAAGCTAAATAAATAGAGGGAAAATTATGTTAAGAAACAAAATGAATAATAGCAAGATTCTTCTTCAAAGTGCCACCAGTTAACCTTTTCATACAGCACTATATACAAACAAACCCATTGGAAATGTAACAGGGGCCAGAAAGCTTGATGCAGCTGTCTAACAGCTGCCTGCTCCATTTATTCTGCTCCCTTCTGACTCTACAGCATCATATGGCCTGGTTAGTGCAGTGGAAGAAATGGACCTGAGGTGAGGGGTTGCCTTGCCCCCTCAAGGTGGCCAGAGGCTAGATTAGCCGAAAGCGAAGGTCTTGTGCCTGCAAGGATGATGACATAGGTATTTGCAATGGCAGGAGATGAGGACAGATTTCAGAGAAGCCACAGGGAAGGCTGGTCATTCAAACTGCCAAGGAGCTCAGCAGCTCCTGACTGGTGGAAAAGCCACATGTTTTTCTTCTTCTAGTTCTGTTGCTGTATATCCTCTCAGTTGGAGGTGATGGGGCCGAGAGGTGGACTAGGTGACTTTCTAGAGTCCTTCCCAGCCATATTATTTTGTTATGTCTCAGATTCACTTTTTCAGAGATGTGCCTGTGTGAGAGGTTCCAGTTGGCATAGGTACAAATGTATGTATGATGCCATACAAAACAGGCCTGGGAGGGGGGTTCAAAATGTGATAGAATGCTTCCTCCTGTCACGAAGCAAGATCAGCTGTACCATTCCTGATAAATATATGTGTTAATTGATCCTAAGACCTTCTGGGATGGATATTCCATATCCTTTCCAAGGCATCTAGGCCTAGCTTGCCTTTCTTATAACGGTGAAAAATGATTACTTTGCCATATCTATGGGATTAAAAGAGTAGATTGATCCCCTTTTATTTTGCAACAGCCATCAATATGTTGAAAGTATGCTATTGTTTCTCCTTTTTTTCCTCCCCTTTAAGCAGTCCTTATTCTTTTAGTCTTTCTTCATAGGCCATATTCTCTACATCTCTGGCAGTTCTTGTTCTTAATTTTTTCTTCACCTTTCTGGAAGTGTGTGCCTTAAGCTTAAGGAATAGTATTTCAGTGAAGGCCTTCCCAGTACTGAGTGCAAAGATCACTTTTCATGGTGTGCAATCTTGAATTCCTGTTCATACATTTCCATGTGATACTTGCCTTTTCCACAGCAGCACAACATTGCAGTTTCAGATTCAGCTAATCCACAAATCCTTTCCCCAGAGACTCCTTTCTAATCAAAATGTGTTTCTGTATTTTTAGAATCATACAATTTACTACCCGCAACCTACAGAGTCATATATTTACTACCTGAACTTAATACCTCGCTCTTGCTCTTTCATCTCATCCATTTTTTCAGACTATTGTTAAGGTCACTCTGGAATCAAAAGTTTTGATAAGATATATGGGAATGCAACAGTGTTTCCTCTGTGTCTGCAATCTAGCTTTCCTAAGCATTGTCAAGTCTGTTCTTTCCCCACTCTAGCCTTAAATCTTACCTCATTCTCATCAGTATTAATTGGGCTAAATGTATCCTCACATGTGACCTTTTCAGATATAAAAAAAGACGTTGAACACTTTGATATTCTCAGTGTGATCTTTCTATTGACTTTTCTCTTCACAAAGCAGTGAGCTAACATTTTCCTCCATGTTTCTTTTAGTAAATGATTGATTTCTGTTACCTTCAGTGTCTTTTTCTAATTTTATTTCACTTTGTGCCTTGGACATCCTGACCTTGTTTTACATGGCTGAATTATTCCTTCATACTCATCCTTCAACATCTGATTTTGTTTCTGCTTGCTGTTGTGATTCCTTCTTGTCTTCGAGGTCAATGAAGAGAAGTCAGTCACTTTTCCATTTCTGGTCCTTCTGCACCTGCACCTTCGCCTTTAGTAGTATTTCTTTGGGCAATTACTATGTCTCCATAAATCTTTTCTTCTTGGATGTTTTCCACAAGATATTACCTATCAGTTCTCCAGGTTTATATAAATCTGCCTTTCTGAAGCCCACTGGGGTTGTTTTTTTTTCTATTCTCCTGCCTTGCCTCTCCAAGAATCGTGAAATCTACCCCTTCATGGTAACTCCCATCCATGTTGCCTTCCACCTTCCCATTCTTAAGAGTGCTCCTCCCTTGTGCTTAGACTCAAACCCAGATGACCCTTTTCCTTTAGCTGCTTTCTGGGTCTTCTGAATAAAAAAAAAAAAAAAAAAAAGACAAGCCTATGCTAAGAAAGTGCTGGACAATTTGTATGCTGCTGAATTCTTTTTTCAAATGTCTCAGTAGCTAAAATCTTCCATTCCCAACAAGACCTATACTTCAGAAGTCTCTGTTAATTATTCCTAAAGAACCTCATACATCTTATCTTTACAGCTGGATGACCTTTAATAGACTACAATAAACTCTGACAATGGCATGCTCTTTCCACTTTTGTGGACTTTCAGCAAGGCTAATTCTGTCTGTCTTCTGGATTTCAGAAGAAATCTATGCATCCTAGGCACACAGAGCAATATTTCATTTTTCTTTCTGCTGCCCATTCCTCTTGAACAAGCAGTATTCTTTTCTGTTAGCATTCCAGTCATATGAGTGATTCAGCCATGTCTCTCTCTCATTTCAGTGAAGCTGTAATCTTAATCCTGTGCTAAGACTCCCAGTTCCTCTTACTAATTTTGCCATGCTTCTTTCATTAGTATGCCAACATGTAAGATTGATGCTTCTTGTTTCTTCTGTGGCATTGTGACAAATAATCCTATCCTTCCACGTTTTAAGGTCTTCATCTAGGTTGCCATGCTGTATGTGTGAGCATGTGGTGAGCATGCAGTTTTTACTCCTTGCACACCATCCTAATCTTGAAACACCATCTCCTGGGTAACAAAACCTTTTTGTGCAGTTCAGATACTTTTCTGGATTTTTTTTATGGGTACAGGTAAATGGGACACTTCTGAAATCTCTCAGTCCTGCATTTGCTCACAGGAATGGGGAGTACTGACCCTTTCTCTAAAGCAAAAGTAGTTGCTTTAAAAAAAGGTTTCTGTCAGCTCAGGAACGAGGTTTTAATAATAGGGCTGGGTTGAGAACAAAGGAGAACTACTAGGAGTCAGTGAAGGTGGGGAAATAAAGTACCTATCTTACTAAGCAGAATTTAATGTTTTTCCTTCAGGCTAGGAAGACATATAGTTCTTTCAAGTCTTTAAGTGGGAAAGGGATGTAGCATTCCGTGCCAGCAGGAATGCTCGCTTCATCTACATGCAAGAGTTTTTCCTAACCTTGGTGACCACACAGCCCATATCCAAAGTTCTGAGCAATAACAGGAATGGAGGTAATTGTCAGTCATGGAGATGCCTCAACACATTTTGCATTGCCCAGAAATGTAAGAGACCATCTGGAATTAGTGTTGAATATTTTTGCTAATGACCTCATGATAGAATATTGAGAATGTTTATTAAATTTACAGATGACACCAGGCAGGGATGACTTGTGAGTCTGATAGAGGATAGGATTAGAATTCAAAATGATCTTGCCAAACTGGATGAATGTTCTGAAAAGAAACAGAATGCAATTCAACAGGGACACACACAAGGCATACACTTAGGCAGGAATAATCAGCAGCAAAAATCCATAATGAGGAACAATTTGTTAAGTAGAGAGTTTGCAGAAAAGGACAGGGGAGAATTCTGGTGAATTGCAGAAAGAGTTGTCAAATGAGCCAACTGTGTCATACTGTTGTGAAAATGTCAAGTATTATCCAGGGATATATGAGCGGGAATAGATCTTGGAGGATGCTGTCTACTCAGCACTGAGGGGGCCTCAAGGGGAACACTCAGTCCAGTTTGGGGCACTGTACTTGTGAAAAGATGTGGGGCATTTGGAGAAAGGTAGGAGAGGAACAACAGAATTGTATAGAAGTCTGGAAAGATATGAACTGCAAGGGAATTTTGTGTGGAGGCTATTTAACAAAAACAGTGAAAGGGAGCATGAGATAATCTACAAGTGATAAAATTCTGCAGAGAAAAAGGAAATTACCTATTTTCACAGCCTGCAAACTATTAGACAAAAATGTAGCAGGAAAGATGCAGATCAGACATCACTAGGAAAACCTTCCTGATGATAAGGAGTGTGGCACACTGGAAGGCATTGTTTGGGAAAGAGCTCTCCACCCTGGAAAGCCTTTAAGAACAATTTAGATGTGCACCTTCATTTAGGGTAAATTGCACTGTGCACTCATGGATCTCAGTGGCATTTCTGTTATTGTACAAAAAATCAGAGAGACAGTCCTTAACTAAAACTCTTTACTCTTATTTTCTTAGTTGCTTGCTTGTACTGAACTCTTTCTCAGGCCCTTGCTACTAGTACATGTGTCATCAGCAGCATTTTATAGTAAAGAACTTCATGTATACTTGCTAAACATGTAGTACAGATACAAGATGGAGCAAATTTTTAATGTAACACTGTGAGAGGCTGAGAGAAAAGCTAAGGATGTGGAGATGAAACAAGAAAGGTGAAGGAAATGTGGGGAGCTGGGACACCAAGGCAGAACACTGGCAGGATCAGACAGCTTGGGCAGCCTCTCTGAAAGGCCTGGCTAGCTGAATGCATAACTCTGCCATTTGAACCACAGAGATAAAGCCAATATTTAAAACAAAGAAGACTACAGGAGTTATCCACCTGCATCCTGTCTTGAATCTGAGCAACTCTTGGACATGCCCCTTCTTTAAAAAAAAACAGACATGATTCCTACATGCTCAAAATAGATATTCCCACTGCATCAGGGATTGTTGTTCTCTGCCATTTGGGGATGTTTGATGATGTCTCGCTTGACAGCTCCTGAATGCCTCAGGTATGCCTGGGTGGAAGACACCCACTGGGCTGCAGATGACCTGGGCAGATGGTGGATTTCCCCCCTCTCCCTGAAACGCTAATGGGAGCAGGGAGCGTGGCAGGTGTGAGATACAGGCCAGCATATCAGCTCCTGCTTCCACCTGTGTGCACACACACGGGCCCCTTGTTTTACCCTCCTGCTGCCTTACTGTCTCCAGGTGGACTGAACAAACAGCGAGCCGGCACAGGATGCAGCGGAGCATGTTCCTCAGTATGAGGGAATGCCTTTTTTTAAGTCTTAACCAGCCAGGAATGCAACGATGGTGCATAATGCTCTCCTGTCAGCCAGGCACGTCACAGGAAAGGTCATGGTCTTTTGTGTTCTCAGGAGGCAAGGAAGAAAGCAATAACCTAATTACCTTTAATGAGGTAAGACCTGGATTTAGGGAACTGGTGATGCGGAGATGGTGCCTTCCCAAAGGGAGTTCAAATTTGCGTTTTTTCCATTTCTTAAAAGTTATCACCTTTGCATTCATTCTGTTTTACTTTCAACGTGTTCCAAATAAGTAATTTTAAACTCCTACGATGCACATGATCCCTGACTAACGGTGCCCACAATGGAAAATTCTGGGAGTTTCATGATGAAAAACATGTTTAGTGTTAGTATTATCCATATATAGTAAGGACTGACGGGAATAAAGCAATGAAAAGTAATACACTGGTAAAGATAGGAAATGAAGCCTCTGGAGTGAGACTTTTTTCTATGACATTTAAAGGACGTGCTAGAAATATTTTGGTGGGGAATCAAATATCACTGTTCTCCACATTTAGGTTTGATGTTTGATCTTTCTTCTTCTTCAGGTTCTAGGGGAAAAAAAAACACAAAAAAAGTCTTCTCTTCATCTCCTGGTTTTGTACTTGGGCTCCTCCTCCCCATTCAGCTCCAGCCCCTCCCAAATTCCCCATCACTGTGGGATTATTAATCAGTTGTGATATCCACATGACCTCCAGTTTCAGCCCTCTTTGGACCCCCTACTCCACTAGCTGAACTATTTCTAATTGGCTAATCAGCTTATCCGGTTTGGCCCTTGATGCAAACCAGGTCTAGACATGATCTATGGCTGGGAGGCCCCTGGGTTCAAGGGGCCAATTTCACACCCTGTCCATCACTATTGTCAGCACGCTACCCTATCTCAAAGACATGCCAATGAACATTAGTGAGAAATTAAAATGACAGCCTTGGTTTTCTTACATGCCTTTTAATCATCGTAACATGCAGTCTAATGTTTCACTCTGTGTTCTTCTGCCTGCAAGAGCATGTTCTCAAGGAAGAAACCAGGAGGGACAAGAGCAGGCCAAAGACCACAGCAGGGTGAAAGGAATGGAAAGGAATTAAAATGGAGGGGGGGGGGGAGGAGGAGGCAAGAGACAAAAACCAAGTCATAAACTGGCAGCCAGATGTGGAGCGACAAGGCTAGAATTTCAATTGCTTCATGTGGCTTCTGCCAGCTGATATCCTATAGGTACTGCTCACTGCTACACCAGCATCAGCACTGGCATTTGCAAACTCTGGTGCCTAAAGTGGGCTGCCCAACATTCATGGCCACACATCTGAAAGGGTGAGTTTCACAAATCCTGCTCACCTCTAATTGTCCTGAGCAGAGCTGGGAGGCTTGGATACTCTGAAATCAAACTGTTTTTATTGAAGTGTCTGCATATGGATTTTGTAGCCAAATTTTAGACCTTTGGGATTGTCAAAAAGCCTTAACTTGGTCATTTAGCTGCAACTGTAATTATTGGCCATTTAGACAAATGACAGTCAGAGGGCTCCGTGCAATAGGATCATGTCTGAATTCCTTTTTGGTCTCTCTGGCAGTGAATAGTTGGTAGCTCTTCTTAAACAAAGCCCCATTCTTTGCAAAGATGTGTCAGTGCTAAAGGCAGATGCTCCTGTATGAATATCTGCTACACAGGCAGACATAAAGAAGGTCTCCCCATACCCCAGTTGGAGAGCTGTGTTAACAGCATGCAGAAATGGAGTTAATGACCTCACTTGTCCAAGGCTTCCATGTGCTCGGCCAGCTCTGAATGCAGACAGAGCAAGTTCACACCTGCCTGCAGAATACCATATGGACATCATCTGTAATGAACTTGCTCAGATGGTTCATTTCTGAGGGGCATTCAAACTTTCCCTAGACGTATGTGTATTTTTTCCTCTCTCAGTCATGCTTTTACTAAAAATTTTAGGTAACGTAATATCGACTCCTTAGCTTGTAAACTCCTTGGTCCAAAACTATTTGGCTGGTGGGACGTGTGAATTCCTTTAGCCAACCAGTGGAGCATGTAATTAGCTCTATATGCACAAATGAATTACGCATATGTTTTGCTATGTGACTTCAGCTGGTAGCTAAGCTTGAGAAGTTTCCAGCTAGAAAAGGAAATTGGTGAGAAAGTTAGAAAAAGCTGTGAAGCTGGCAGTGCACAGGAGGTCTCTGGTTTTCCTTTCTCCCATACTGCTACATACCTGATTCAGCCAGTGTCCCCATTTTTGTGCTGTGCTTTCTGCAGGAGGCATATTCCTCAGGAGATGCTGGGAGCATCCTGCAGGACATACTCCATTTCCAGCATTTCACATAGTGCTGAGTTTGGGTGACATTGCCTGATCCCGTAAGGATTAAACTTCCCCCATTGCAGAGGTGAGCATGAGTCCCACTCACCCCTCGCAGTCTGCCGAAGCAGGAGATGGAAGCAGAGCCTTTCCATCCTGCCTGGCCACCTTACCAAGGCGCTGCTCCTCAGCTGAGATGGGGCATCCCACCCCTGTGCGCTCCTGAGGCTGTTACAATATACAGTCAAATGGATTTGCTTAAACCACCTCACAGTTCAACTGCATCACGCTGTAGAGAGAAGTTGTACCACTTTTCTGCTTTTTGTCATCTATTTAGCATTTCTTGAAGGATGTGGGCCTAAAAGCAGGCCAGAGTTGAGGGGAGTTTTGTATTTGACAATCTTTTCTCAGTCTTTTTAATAGCACAGAAATGGGCTCGTGTTGACTTGGCCTTCTCTGAACAAGGGGAATGTAACCCTGCTGGTAGCGCCATAATGTTATTTATATTGCAAGTTAAAGTTACAGAGTTCAGACTTTTTTTACATTTCTGGGTGGAAAAAAATGATTAGAATGTTTTGCATAAGCAGAATTTACCCTGTCTATTTCAATACTCAATTTTTGTAACACACCCTGGCATGTCAGTGCTATTATTTCTTAATATAAATAATACTCTAGTACACAGACCTTCCTTCTGTTAAAATCCATCCTGCTCTTTAAAACAATATCATGCCCAGATGGAGTAGGCTTGATAGAAAGTAGTATCTTCAAAGAGTGAATCTTTCGACAAAATATCAGTTCTCACCCAATTTCATGGTGAGAGTAAATCAGAAGTGCATTCAATGTAAACACTGTCAAATTTCATCAATAGTTCCAAACGAGATGCCTCGTACCGAACTGCTGGATCGAAGGCCCAGACCCACGCTGCCAAAAGTCAACGGAGGTCTTTCTTTGCTCCATCTCTCCATTCTTCGATCATCCAAGTGAATGCTATCCAACTAGGCATCAAAATCATTGTCTCTTCCCCTGAATTCCGATATTACAGACAAGGCCACACATTCTGCAGATGGGGAAATGCTGAACAGCAAGCATTTTGGCCAGTTAATGTATTTAAACAAAGTGCAATGTCAAAGTAGCATAAATACCATATTTCAGCAAAATGGCTGCTTCTCTAGTGCTCTGCTTGTCAATGCCAAATGAAATACTTCTCACTGTTTATTCATAAAATTCTTTCTTACCCACTGAATTTTCATATTGCTGGCCTGGGCCAAATAATCAGTTTCCTTTTAAAATAGAAAAACCATTAGTGCATTCCAGTAGGCTTTTCATGTAAGTTAGAAACCCTTGGGAGTGCAGTGTGATTAGCCTATTATGTTTTTAATTATTGCTAATTGGAGCATACCTGTGGGAAAGCTCTGGAAGGCAGACAAGTAGTCAAACATATATACAGAGACATTTACAGAGCACCTACAGGGAGGAAGCTTGAAATGTATGGTAGCCATTTTGTATATTAGTGGCATTTCTACCCCTTTTAAACAGGATGCCCTTTGTGTTAAGAAACACACCTGCATCACTTCAGAGATTAATGGGCAATTCTTGGCAATACTTGAGGCCATTTCAGTTGTCCATTAGGATGATATAAGACTACAGGAGAATTTTTTTGATCAGCTTTAATTGAAGGATAATCTCTTCTCCTTAAAGTAACCTCAGTTTGTTGGGAAACTTGTAAAGATTAAAGAAATGACAGAGGCCCACAAAAGTATAAATCCTCCTGCATTAGTCAGGTCTTTTCTGTGAATGAGTTAACTTTAAATAAAGCATATTACTAAGTATTTTATCAAAGCAAACATTTAATCAAAGTGAAAGGAAGAGATACTGGTCCCCTTCTGGATGGGCTGGAGACTGCCAAGATGTGTTTTAATTTCTTAAGAAAACAAACTATGTCAAACACTGGGTTTTAAGCAAGCAGATGCTCATTTATCATTTGTTTTGTCTGTGTGCACTTGGGACCCTGCCGAATGCAAGTTTTCTGAAATGGAAACGACCATATGGTCAATACCTTAAAAACGAATTCAACATGCCCCGCCTTTTGTGTTGTATTCTTTTAATGGTGCTTTTCTTTTTCTTTTTTACAGTGTTGGACAGTGGAACCTGAGCAATTGCTTTTGTGGGAGTTTGGCTCATTGCAGGGGCAATCTACGACCAGTGCTTTATGCTACTGACAGACTTTGGATACTTTGCAAAGGCAATGTTTTCATAGCCCCACTTCTTTTTGAGGTTATCTTGCCAAAAAGGCTCTGCTACTGTTTTAACCCCTTGTACCCCTTGTGTTACTGTAGACCGCTGCTTTCCAAATGGGTCTGCAGACTGTGCGAGAAGGCCCATGAGAAATGGCCTGAAATGCCCCAAGGAGCCATGCAGGAGCATTCTGGCCTGAGAGCTGGGTGCTCAACATGTACAAAATGCTCAGGGATGAGAGCAGTTCACTGGTCCTCAAATGTCCAGGGACTCCTGGGAGAGTCTTTGGGAAGCAGCAGCAGGACTTAGCCCAGCTGCACTGAAGAGAGAGTAGAAGAGTCTCTGCCCCATGTAGTTGCTGCCTAAAAGAGAGCATATTTGATCTGCCGTGCTAAAGCTATGTGTTTTCTCTCTCAGGTGAAAATAAGGGGATTTCCCTTTTATCCCTTTCTGCTTTCAGCAATGCTTCCATTGAGTGTGGACAATTCCTCATCAAGTGCTGTGCCAATTTCTCATAAAGCACAAACCAACTAAAGCTTTGCTGAATATAGAAAACATCTGAGCAAGTGAAACAAAGTAGTTTTATAATAAGCCCAGTTTTTCCTAACTTGCACATACAATTGTCACAGCTGCTGGAGATGTACATAGTAAAGGCCATTTAGATTTCAGATTGGTTGTTTGGGAGCAAAATTCAATGCAAGTGGAATTATGACCCTGGGTCCTGATGCTGAAAAAAGGCACATCCAGTTCAACCAAACCCTTGACTGCACATGTGTCTGTGGCTTTAGCTTTCGCCTGCCTCATAAAGACTCAAGTTGCAGGCAAGAATCCTCCCATAAATGTAATTCAGGGGTATCATTTATAGATACCCACTTTCTGTTAGACTGGTTCTCTTTTACAG
The DNA here is from genome assembly GCF_036417845.1 of Apteryx mantelli. Lineage (NCBI taxonomy): Eukaryota > Metazoa > Chordata > Aves > Apterygiformes > Apterygidae > Apteryx > Apteryx mantelli. The sequence continues at coordinate 44,616,366 of NC_089980.1, read as the reverse complement.
AGCTGGAGATGAATCAGGAGGGAGAGTGTGACCTCTCATGAAACAGGTCCTACACATGCCCACTGTTCTGCACAAACACAAAGAAACCTTAGCTCCTTTTTAAAAAAAACTTTGGTTGGGATGTAAGTGAAACGCTCACCCTCAGCAGCTCTCAGCTCAATAGAATCCCAGAAATGAGACTCCTCACCTTACAATGGACAAGATTTGGGGGGTATGGGGCTTGCAGATGCTTTGCTCTAAGGGTATGAAAGCAAGCAGAGTGAGGCAGAGGCAGCAGACTGCTGCCTGTGAGAACTGTTCAGCAGGACAGTCTTTATCATCCCTAAAACCCCACAATGTAACAGAAGCAAAAGGCAGCAAAGTAGTTTCTTCCAGACTGGGGAATCAATTGCATCCTTCCCAGAGGGGCCAGAGTGCGGGGCATCCCCCCAAATCCATATCCCTGCAATGGTCCCATCTTTGCATTAACACTCATCTTGACTTATTTCCTGGGTGAGCAAAGCCTGCATTTTATAACAAGTGGTTTGCTTGTCTGTCTGTTGGTGCAGTCCCTGTCCTGCCCCCTCTGCTGGCTTGTTCCTCTGCCTCCCAACTGCTAGTAATCACAATTCACCCACTAGTCTGCCAAGAGCTGCCCAAAGCTCTGCAAGCAAAAAGACACTCTGGCAGGCCCTAGGCCTAAATGTTATCAGCACGGTGTACTACGTATCACAGTGACTGGCATCTTTAACACATAAAGCCATACTTGAAACTGTAGCATCCCGGAGGATGTTATTAGATGCCACAATAGTAACTGTGCACCCTGCATGTGACACAGCTGCTCACCTGAGCTTGAGCTCTGTGTTAAAGGCACCAAAGATGACAGCAAAGAGAAGGGAACAGCGGTCTGTGTTTTAGACCTCCTCTTGCCTAGTTCCAGAGGGGGCAAGCCTCCATTTCCGCAGATCAAAGTGTTTGAAGTAATACTCGCTGTCTGCAATGCCTCTGGTGAATCAGGAAAGCAATCAGTCGCTTACCTTCTAAAGAACATCAAAAACTTCCAGTATGTCTGCCCATAAGGCCAGTAGTCATATTGCTCCAAGTTCTTTAGTTTGGCCTGGTGGTGTCCTCTGCAAATAAAGCCATGCTGAGTCTCAGGATTTTGGAAAGTAATTCATTTAGGTGCTGCTGCATGTCACATCTAAACAAATGCATTTTGAGCTGCTGCCTTCTCTAAGAAAGTTATTTTCCTACTTTGAATTATCTGAAAATCATGTTCATATGCCTGATCTTTTATTTCTGGTAATATCATCCTAGTATCAGTACTCAGGAAGGTTAGCTGACTGGTCAGGACGGAAAGTGAAGCCCATTGTTAAACTGCAGGCTGTGCCAAGAGCTAGGAAAACTTTCCTAAGGGCTTCGGCTCTGTCTGGGGTCTGTTTTCTTCCCTTGCTTTCTGTGATAGTTACTCTGTTGGGTTGCTGTCTACCCTACTCCTCAGAAAGGACATCATTTTTCAGCCTTGCACAAACAGGAAAAGCTTGTTCTTGCCGTGGTAACACCAGTTGTTACTGTACTGCTAAGAGAAGGCAGAAAAGAATTAGAAATCTAACGAGAAATTCAAGAAAGATTTTGGAATTATTTTGACCTGCGAGAAATGCATGGCCTAAACTGACAACAGAAATGTAGCTTTACCCAAGGAACTGCTCCCTTTCAGAAGTGGTTTTGTGGAATAACGTATAGCAGTAACACATAGCAGATGCCACTATTGTGGCCTCTAATAATATCGAGCACTACAACTGCTAGCTGCATACACAGCCTTAATGGGTCATTGCTGTTGCCATTTGCATCGGTATAGGTCGGCAAAGGATCCTTCTGGGACGCTACAGTATCAAGTAATAATTAGCTTTTGTTCGGAAAGTCAGTTCTGTGCCAAGAGACAATCCAAAGCCTGTCCTCTGTTTAAATGCTTTTGCAGAAAATGTGGTAAAATTCTGTAATTTTCTAATTCCTATGAATTTTGTTTTTCCTCTCAATGTTGCACTGAGACCTGCCAATAGTAATTTTTTCTCCAGGTTAATGGAGAAACAGCTGGACATTTGTTGTGTGGGGAAATCTGGATTGATATGAATGAGCTGTCAAGAGCTGCCAAGGTTTGGAGGGGGTGATGATCAGCCACCAATAGCGGCACATTCACTGGTATTGGCTCCCAGCCAAGAGAGGATAGACCTGGGAAACAGAAGATGGAGAGGTCAATGCTGACAGCCAAACCTCACCAACACTGGAATATCTAGCTTTCAGATGAACCAGGATGAATTTGTGGAGAAATATTTTAATGAGAATAGCAACTAGCTTTTGTGACAAAAGTCAATAGTAAGTGCTTGGATAAGTAGTAAGTATTTATTTAAAATAAATAATGCATATTATATTATATATAATAAATATTGATATTAGGAAATAATTGTTATATTCAATAATATAAAGATATTACCTGGAAGCAGGTACTCCTGATAAGGAGGGCTGGCATATGACCTTAGCCTCTCTATTTCAGCTTCAGGCCTCAAAATTATTGTTTCAGTGAGTTAAATGAAGTGCTGCCTTGCTCTGAAAATTCTGTCCTGAGTCAGAGAGAAATATCCACCATTTTATAGTTCCCAGGAGGGCTACGTTTCTAATCAGCATTCTAATGCATTTGAGCTCCCTGAATGACTCTTGTGAACCAATGCTGCTAAACCCAGAGATCCAATTTAGCAGAGCTGTCAGGACTCTACCTGGAAAAAAACTAGAGGCCACCAAGCTGTGAACTAACATGATGCACTCTCACAAGGAGGCTCTAAAGTCAGAGGCACCCCTTTGCCAGTAGAAGGCTACACGTAATTTGGGAACTTCAGTATCCTTGGGCAGGACAGAACATCCCTCAGAGGTATATGAGCACTTGACATCTCAAAGTGCTTTGCAAAAGCGAGGGAGTTAATTTTTCACATTGCCCAAATACAGAGTTGGTCCACGGAGAAATGCCCTATTCAGCATGTCTGTGCATCAACAACTGAGCTGGGAAAATGGTCTACAACTTGCTATCCTCTTCTGTGCATGCCAGACCAGATGCTTCCCCCTGTCGGCAGCTTGCCATTTATCTCTCAAGAAGGAGGTGATTCCTATCTGCTCTACTTTACATAAATAAGTTAATGAACTTGACTGCTAAGGGGATATCTACAGGATCATGTTACCTCCAGTCTCAAGACCACTCTCCAGCTCCAGTCTTCTTATTGCCTTTATTGCTCATAGTCTGGCTCATATCTAGACTGAGCCCAGTGGTCTGCAGACCAGGGACATGCAGGCACAAGGTGAGAAACAGTGAGGTCTTGGATCCTGCCCCAGTGGGCACTGTGGGTCCCACGAGGCTGAGCCATGCTGTGCCATGAACAAGAGCCCACTCCCTCTCAGCAGTAAGCCATAGGCAGACATACCATATGTGGATTCAGAGAAGACCCAGGAATAGAACTTGGCTTGCCCATTGATTTATGAAAACTTGGCCATTTTCTGTTTTAATGCTTGGGAGTATTTCCCCAGCAAATTTTATTTTTCCTTATCTCATGATTTTGTGTTTGTTTGTTATAGATTCCTGAAGCACAGTCCAAAAGGGTTGAGCCTTGTGACTTGTGGCTGACTGAATACTGCTTTGCAAACAGAAATGTGCCATGACCACAAATTGGAAACAGTGGGCTTCAGTCCCAGGGACATCTCCTTTTGCTCTCCTTGCAGGCTGAGCTGCTTTCCTCATGGAGTCCATGTCTGCACATTGCTATCCAAAGGTGTCTTCTGGAGAGCCAAGCTGACCTTTGAGCTGACACCACAGCTGCCTACTAACTGCTAGGCTGTTGTGGCTGCAACATCATCACTGCAGCATGACCACTGTCCTCTGTCCTCCTCCTCCATGGAAGGGGAAAACATGAAATACAGGGAGAAATTTGCTACTTTGTTTTGGTTGTCACCTCTGGGAGCCAGTGGCATTCCCAGTGTGTCCCCCAAAAGTCCTGATCATCCTTGTCAGACTTCCTCACATTGATAATTCATTATAACAGCAGGTACCTGTTCTCCCACTCTCTTCCTCTAGGGTTTGTTGGTTCTGCCTTTTCTAGTAGGTACCTCCTGTCTCTGCCCCTCCTTCTGCCTCGCAGAAAGGACTCAGTAGATGTCTGTGCCAGTCAGAGAGTGCATTCAGCATCCAGCTCAGGGCCCTGGTCCCTGCTCAGTGGCCAGTGGGATAGCTTGTTGCCTGTCTGTTGTGCTTTGTTCCCTGAACCCTTTCCATGGCTGGATTTTGGCTATTTGATATTTGAGTCTAGTCAATAACATTTTCAAAGTTTGGAGCCTCCCTCTGCTGAAGGCCTGTCTCCAGCCTTCCTCTTGCCTCTGTCTCCCACCTTTCCAAAGAAAAGAAGCCAGGCAGATTTTTAAAATCAGCTGGCTATGGAGGCAAAAGGCTGCTCTGAGGGAAGAAGTGCATCTTCCTTCTGAGATCTTCTCTGCTGCACTGCTCTCATGGTGACCTCTGAGGTTGGTCCCCCTGCTCAGAAATGTCTGTGGACCTTCCTGGGTGAACTGCAGATTCATGAAGTTACCCTTGAGAGTGTCCTCCATATCACAGTCCATGCCCCTGACTGACTGGGATCTACTTTAAAGCTTTTACTTCCTGGAAGCATAGGAGACTGAGAGGATAAGACAGGAAGATCAGGAACCAGCAGTTTCAGACTATCCCATTGCCTGAATTTATCTATCTTTCTATAAGAAACTTCTGCCTTGAAAGCCATTTTTATCTCATTTTCCATTCCTAAATAAGTCAGCAATGACTTCCACTCTCTCAACCAGTGATATGGGGGAATATAAACTTGTTTGTGTCTCTCAGTCTACCTACGTTGTGCATGACTTGTTGATGCTGTATACAGAAACCTACGTGCATCCCCTGACTACCAGTTATTTTGTAGTAGCAGCAACGGCAAATGATTGAACTTGAGCTGATTACTTCGAAGATATATTCCATCCCCTGAGGACATTAATACCTTTACAAATCAACCATGGTAAAAATGTAGCTTGTGCACTTTGACTTCACAGGACCACAGTCATGTCGCTGGTCTTGAAACAGATGGTGAGCCCCATATATATGTGTGTATATATGTATGTATGTAGGTAGGTAGGTATGTATTTGCTCGATATAAGCAAATTGCTATTATTCTTTTCCAAACAGTTCAATCAGCCTGTTTTTTAGATGTCCTCTGGGATCTATAAGTTTTGCTACTTAGACTGATCTTTTTGATGGATATTCCCTAGAATGGGGGAATCTAAATCATCAGTCCATAAGCAAAATGCTTCAGATAGCCCAGAAGTCTTCTGCTCTAACACCCGCCTTGATAGTAAGTGTTGATTTTCCTGTGAAAGGGTTATGTGAGTTTAGCTTGTTCCTGGGTGATTTGCTTGCCTGGAGAAGGGAGATCTGGAAGGGAATATCTGGGGGATATGTAGTTTCTTAGCTGAAAGGGAGTGAGATGGTCTCTTGCATTGCGCTGTTGTGATGGTTTGGGAAGTTTGTCTTTGCACAGACTACAGATCCTGATTAATGTGATGTTGTTGCTATGGTCGTTGCACTATCGTGCAATGTTTTCTGTTTCTGCCTTTGCTGACAAGGCCTCTAGCACCAGTCTAAGGGCAACGAAGTAATAACAGAGACTAACAGAGTCATAATGACTGTCCTTTGAGCAAACAATTGATATGCTAATGACGCTGGTGGGAACGTAGCTCATATCTACAAAGAGGGAGACTGGAGAATGGAAATAGGACAGGGCAAAGAACAGAGGGGATTAAAAAAAACAGTTTGAAGAAGACTCTCTCATGGGATTTTTCCAAGGACCTAGAAAAAGTTTTGGGGAGGAAAGGGAAGATCCCAGCATGCATTTCTTACAAGGAACAAGACTGGTTTAACACCCGAGCTAGCCCAGGAACTGCCCAAAACTCAAAATTACCCTGGCATAGAGACGAAATTGAGAGAGAGAAATGTGTGCAAAACTTTGTTATTTATGTTTTGTTTCCTGTGCACTTCTGGTACTAAGTAAAGAGCAAAATTGTTCCTGATTCCTACCTCAACCCCTAGGCACATTATGTTTCCAAACCACCAGCCACATGCCCTAAACACATAGAGGGGGGCACCAGATGTCCAGATACCCGTGGTCCTGAAGAAAGGGTCATCTAATTTATGGGGATGCTTTAAAAGTGATGGCTGGTCCTGGGAAAATAAAGTGGTTGTGCTTGAGGCTCCACCTCTGCACAAAGTAGCAACCAAAGCCCAAGCCCTTAGATATGTTTTGAGACAGGCCATGGAGAAAAGGCAGCTGTGGTCTACTGATATAGACAATACAAAAGGCTGGGGCCCTGGAAATAGTTAGGTGATTGCCTAAAGAGAAGTTGTACTGGAGCCGAATCACAGGTGGTAGCACTTCACACAGTCATTCTTTATTTTCCCCCACGAATAATCCATGACTGAACGAACCACGGTTTTTAGAAAAATCCAGCACTGACCAAAGACTTCAGATAAAGGAAAATCTGTCAGTCTCATGAGAATCTACTACAGTGCTAACTTACCTTCACTATTAAAGGCTCATTTCTGCTCTGATTTTTTTCACACTGCAACTTCCAGCTATTGGATTTTACACCACAGAGCAAAGAAGTATCTCATTCTAGATACTCTTGTGCAGACACTTTTTAACTCCAATCAAATTGTCTCTTAGCTGTCTCTCTGATCAGCTAAAAAGGTAGAGTTTCTTAAATTTCCCTCTGTAGGGTGCAGTTTTCACACCAAGAATCATTTTTATGCAATCTGGGATCTGAGCTAAACAAAGCTGAAGGAAAAACTTTGGCCAGACTGTGTCTTGAGAAAAGGCTTAGAAGATGGACTTTGTTGTCTGATTACATTTGTTGTTAATAAAAACTTGATTATACAGCTATAAATTCTGCAGTTTTATTGTTTTGCAATGACAAAAACTTGAGTCAGCCATTGCACTTTTCTGTGAATATCTTTCCTTTGAAATGATTATAACAAGCATGATTATATTACATCAGTATAAATCAACACTGATGTCCTGTCCTGCTTACAATATATTGATGCTTTATTCACAACATCGTGAGTTTCCCTTTAGGCATTTTCAAAAGTATAAATCTCCCTTTCAGGGACCTGTGTAGCAAAATTAGCATTTGCTTTTTGTTCCTGTGCTCACAATTTTTTCATGGTTGTCAGTCCAAGTATTTGGCCTTCAGAGCTGTCTGTTGGGAAGCATAAATCAGGTGTATAAATTCTGCTATATAAAAATGCAGATTCACTTGTGTGCAAGAAAAATTTCTGTTTTATAAGTGTAAAAGTGGAAGCGAGTCCTTGTTTAAGAGGGTGCCACTGCTTTTTCCCTTAAAAAAACTTTGCCACACTGTGTTGCTACAGTGAGAAAATTATTACTGCTCAGCTAAAGGCCAGTAAGTTGTAACATGCTACTGAACCTCCCATAGAAGAAATCATGATCTCATAATGGAAAAGTTCACTGGGGTATATTATTACTGGAACATGTCCTCTAAGAACAAGGGCAGAAACTAGTAATAGATACAGTCACAGCACAACAGCACATGAGCGTACACTGCTATCCGCATGTCTCTGCACCACTTATCCTCCCACAGAAAGGTCAATGACAGAGATGTGAGGGGATAGAAGCTGATTTATGTACCCACCACCCTACTAAGAAATGCTTTTAACTAGGTTGGGGCTGGGCTGTAAACAGCCCCAGTTACTCCAGCTAGACATTATTAAGGTCATAAAATGTCTTGAGATGCATGCAAACTTCATGCCAACTTGACTCCAGCCCAGGTGCATCTGTTGTAAGAGTCTCCTGAGAACAGTCGGGGGAAGTGATGATGGCAGGTGGCACTTTGAGCTGGAGCCTGAAAGGATTTTATTTGAGAGGTTTTGTGCCTGGTTTGGGTGTTCCAGCTTTCTGCAAGATAAAAGCATTGCAAAAAGAGGAAGCTTGATTCTCTCTCTGAGTGGCATCTCCCAGTCAACAGCTGAGATAATCTAGATGGTATTTGGGGTGACCTTAAAGATAGAGAAGCTACGCTCAGCATAGGTGTGCCACTTTGGAAAATGCTGGAGAATATCATGTTACTTCAAACACTGGGGAAGGGGGTGTTTCACAGTGTTTCTTGCTTCCAAGTACTGGTATCCAAGATTTGCCTGGGAATCCACACTAATGATTTATCATGCAGGCTTTCTTTTGAGGGCAGTGGCCTCTCACGCTCAGGAAGGTTCACTGAAATGAGCTCATTTTCCACCCTTCATGGCATATAGAAGAGTGCAGACGGCCCCCTTCAAGGAGTAACAGGGCTCAGCATTCACCTTCCTTTCCCCCTTCCCATGCCACGGCACTGTAAAGGGGGAAGAGGTTCGGAGGAGCAGCCGAAAGACTGCAGAAGGGGGCCAGGTGGCAACCAGCGACCTCCTGGTGGGGCTGGAGCTCTGACTGGCCCAGGGGGGCCAGGAGGAGGGTCTGTGGCATGGGTCAGCACCTGGAGGGCAGGGGAAGCCAGCTGGGATGTGTGCCCAGCTTCACGTGCTCCAGAGGCCTGAGGAATCCCAGAGCCAGGAGTGCCCAGGAGCCCCCTGCACAACGCCTGGGAAATCAGCCCCTCGGAAAGGGGGAAACATCGGTCAGCCAGCAACATGGGGGAACTCTCCTCCCAGGGCCTGCAAAAGGACTGTGCTCCAGTGATGGGAGAGAAATCAGGCCCCTGCAGCTCGCGCTGTCGATGACATGATGACATGCTTGCAGTTCCACAGGGTGTCTTCCCTAACGAGACTTCAGATGCTAATCCCTCCCCCCCCCCCCCCCCCCGATTAGGCAGGCCCATGGCTGCCTCGCTGCCAAAGCCCTGGTAGCAGTACCCTCTGGTGAGCTGATAAGAGAGGATAAAAGGCCTCCTTCCTCCCCGCTGCAGCCAGCCTCCCCAGGCGGCAGGCTCTCCTCAGAGCACCCCTCAGCCCCACAAGGGGTCAATGCTGCTCTTCTCTCCAGGAGGCTGATGTGGTCTCTGAGTGAGGACAGTGACAGTGCCAGGTCTGCCCACCCCAGCCTGCAGGCTTCTGCCTCAGCCAGGCTGGCAGGGGACAGGGGTCATACCACTCCTCATGGACCATGGAGGGGGACCCAGCCCAGCCACCCAGACCCTGGTGACTCTGGGCTCACCAGGCAGTGTCTCACCCCCCTTCGCTGTGCTGGCCAGTGTATGAAGTGAAAATGGGCACCCTGGTGACTGCGAGGCTCCTCTCCAAGGGCCTCCAGTAGCCTGAAATATGAGCAACCCTTTTTGCTCCAAGGCTCAGTGAGCAGAAGAGGGTCTGTTCTCTCCCACGGCAATCTCTGAAGTTACCTTTGCCCCGTCCATGACCCTTGGGGCTGGTTCAAACATATTGCACCGGTCAGAGCAAATGCTCAGCCATGCACACTACTGCACTGGTGGCAGCAGCTTCAAGGTTTGCTCAGCCATGCACATAGCTACAAAAGCCCACTCTGGCAGCCAGGAATAGCTGGAGTACAGCACAGGCCTGGTCATGTATGTTTGTCCAAGCACTCTGCAAAGGGGATTATAAGAGTAGTAATATACAACCGTTATGTTGATATCCTTGCCCCATGAGGAACTCACCGATGGCCAAAGACTCAGGCTTATGAACTCCTCTGCTCTACTCAAATGATGCAAAAATCTGAAATACAGTGGAGTGTCAGGCCCCCAGTGTCTTGATTGGCTTTGCTGTCATCTCTTAAGAGATAAATCCTTTAAATTACATGGCACCAATCAAGCAGAGTCCCACTAAACAAAAAAAACCTTGTTGCAGCAAGATGTTCTTTGACTAGCTCCACTCCCCTAACAGGTTTGTCTCTCCTTCAGAAAGCTGTTTTAAGAAGATGAGTTTGGTTTTCCACACAAATCGTGTCTTTGTTTAGTAGATCTGTTCTCTAATCAGGTCAGGTAAGTGCCCAGAGACTAGTTATGGGGGCCGTATAAATACCTCCATAGATAGAGGCATCAAGAGATAAAATGCTAAGATATTTATTATTTTATGAGGTTTGTTCCTTCCTCCAGGATCTAAGGAAAAGTGCTTCATTAAATGCCAGTAAACTGCCTTTGATATAGTGAAAAATCTGTTATTTTTGATAGGCTTGATCTTTCACAAAATATTGTATATCGAAGTATAGTCTCTGGTGCTGGTGACCTTTAATGACAGAGTCACAAGTGGCCATACATGGCTGTGATACAGAAAGGGCTGTATGTGGCTGATGGAGTCCTGTAATACCAGAGCTCTCCAGAAGTATTATGTGTCCAGCACAAAGTCAACACACCATGTAAATCTTATGCATGTTTCATATCCAAGCATTTTCTCGCTATTTAGCTTTTTGGCAATTGATCGGTATTGTCACAGGTAGCAGGCATATTTTCTGAGCTAAATGATTGTGGAAGATATCACTATCTATTTCAGAAGGAATACATAACTCAGCGTTCAAGCTCTTTGGGCTGCTGAGATGGACAATGCTAATATGGAGCAGATGAGAACTGCATTTGCCAGGGCTGGCCCTGGGAGCGGGCAGCCACCCAAGGTTTCACAGACTTGGTGATGTCCTCAGAGCTGTAGGTGAGTTGGTAGCCCCCGTTGCTTATTTTAGGTGGCACACAGACAGCTGCTTTCACAGAAAGGCAGACAGACAGCTGTTGATCAAGGATCAGCCCTGCTTGCACACCAGTTTATGAATGGGAGAACAAAAGGGTCATGCTGAAAACACCGATGAGGGAGCACCACTTCCATGGGAGCTGACAGAGGGAGTGATGGGCAGTGGCTTTCTCTCTAACAGTTCTTTCTGCAAGACCTGAGAAGGAGGCAGCAAACCATACAAGCTCCTCAATACTGTTTGCTGCTGAAAATATGTAGAGAAAGTTTGTTCTTTCTTTGTGGTCTTTTAATCAAAATTTTTAGGATGAGGTTATAGAGGGGATAGGACAATATTTTACTGTGAGAGTGTTATACTCTGATTATAATGTCATGCTCTGCAACTGCCTGGCAGGAGTTAGTTCAAGGTCATTAGCTACCATTTAGTACTGGGAATTTCTCTAGGAACAGAAATGGTTATTGTGCTTTTGAGGTTCTAGTCTCTTGGTGGAGGGCATGTCAGAAAGTCAGCAACTGGGGATGAGACATGATGTGTTAGAGGTTTATTTCGGTCATAATCTTCACTCTCCTGCCCATCCTTGGATTAAAGAAAATGCTGATTTATTTTGCAGTGTTTGTTTCAGTTGCTGATTGCTGTTAATGACTACAAAACCCTACCCTTTCTATTAACGGGTCAGTGCCCAAAACATGCCCACTGTTAGTCAGATCTACATAGTTTGAACAGGTGCTCTTTCTAACACATGAGAAATACGAGCTGACTTTCTAAAGTCAAGCTGTCCTGCTCACAGCTTAGAATTAGGTCTTGCCTTTGCGAATATGCTCAATGGCTGTGAATTTAAGTTATGCAAATCCAGACAACTAATATTTGGGAGGTGGTCCCTGGCTGACTCTGAAACAGCTGCTTCTGATGAATGGTCCAGGAAATTCTCAGCTGATAAAGCTACCTGAATTTAAAGAAGCAGCAAGCAGGGAAATGGCTGCGCTGCCATTGTACAACGCAATCAGTGAAGGCATTTTTTGATTTCAACCCTTTACCTCAATATTATATTTATAGTGGAGACAGGGGAATATAGCACCCTGTTACACAGCCCAGTGTGGTATGTGCCTTCTGGAACTGTGACAGTGAGCGTCTGTCCCACATGCAGCTCTGTTCTAGGTTATGGGTGAAATGTGTTCAATGAGCTCCAAAAACATGATGAGCATTTGATCTTAATGTTCACTTGCCACCAAGAAAAGGAGGGTGGTGCAGCACTTAGCCACTGAATGAGGGTTTAGAAGATCCATCTTCCTCAGAGGGAACCTACTGGCCTTGCTGGGAAACATCCGAGCTCTCTGGCCCCCAGGGACAATGCATAGGCCAATGGGAAGAGGCCCGGAGGGGAGCACAGAGACCCTGAGACATGACTTTGGGAGCTAAGGGCACAGAGCATGGGAACAAGATATGTGTCATCAGGTGATGTACACCTCATCCCGGGCCAGAGCCAAAATCTGTCACTGCTAACAGTCAGTGCTCAAGAAAAACATCTAAGATAAAACATCTTTGCTCCTTTTACTCATGTTGGTGGAGAAGAGGCCACAGTCACTGCTCCCAAAATAGCACCCTGAGAACCTCATTGTGGTGCTGTTGTTATCTAGAGACCACCCAAGGTCATGGGTGAAGGGACAGCATGCTCTGGCACACCCAGAAGTTCTTTAGGTAGTTATGCCTTCCTGCCAAAAGCAGTGCAAAACTCCTCCAAAGAAGAAAAAACAGCAGGTATCCCTTCAGGTTTGCCCCCAAATCAAGAGAGAGAGCTGTCTGCCCAGGCACTTGAGTGATCAATCTAGAAAGAGCCATATCGAGTGTCCAGCCTTGAACAGGGAGTGGAGCACTACCCCTAAGCCCTGAGAGGTGACCTCCCTTAACTAAAGGGCTTACCTGCCTGCCAGGACAGTCCAGCTGCCTGGCTGTCCTGGGAAATGGGCTTTGTAGGCCTGGAGACACATGCAGAAACCAAGTCAGGCTGTGGTCTTCATTTTGTGGGGAACTGGGTGAAAGTAGAAAGAGGCCCATGTTGACCCGGATGGCTTCAAGGTGTTTTTGTGGTATACTCTCAGTCAAGCTACGAAAATCTCCCCTCAGGAGTGGGAGGGATTGGGCTCCCTCATCTTTTGCAGGACCTTTTGTCCTTTGCAGCCTGTTAGCACTGGGATGTGGGGCTGCAGGGAGGGCAAGGGTGAGGAGAGGATGGAGAAGAGACAAGTGGGCTGCAGGTGGGGGGCTCTTGCAAAACAGAGTGCACAGAAAGACAGCTCCCATGTGGTCCCAGGCATGCCTGCTCAAAAATGGCACAACCAGACCTGTCATGCTGAGGACCAAAACAGCACCAGGTGCACAACATTGTGCAATGGGGCCCATGCAGCTGGTTTCTACATAGGTTTATGCCACTTGGCAGTCCTGGTCTGACAATGTCAGCAGAGGGGACTGAGGCACTGGGGGCCTTGCTGTCTGTGCCAGCCAAGGGGTCAGGGCTGGATGGAAACACTGGTGAGGGTCATGCTTTGTAGTACTGCTTCATGGGCTAGGCCTGGGGGACTGTGGCTGCTTCAAGCAGGGGCAGTCCTGCGCATGAGTTATTCTGCCTGAGTATAACCTAGAGGACACATTTGCTGGTGCAGAAAACAGCTTGTTCGGAGGGAAGGAAGCAAGACTACCCACAGCTTCTGCTGTGCCAAGAGGCTCCCCTGAGGTCAAGGCAGCTCCATGAGGGGACAGTGCTGACTGGGAGGCAGAGCTACGGGAGATGGGAGACATGTCAATTCCTGGGTTCCCCTGCTTCGCCTCACCCTATGGGGCTCTTGGAGAGTCCTAATTTATGGTTTACAGCTACTTATGTCAAAATGGGGAATGAAGGGATTCACCTCCAGTTTTGTTGCAAGCAATCTGGCTTGGAGGAGATGTGCACAGCTTTGGTGAATGGTGCAGAACACTTTCACTTTTAATGAGTCATTTAAATATATTAACAACAAATGCGTCATAGCTCCACTCAGACTGGTTTATATGCACAAGAGGTCTCAGGCAAGAGAGGGAGGAGCGTAGCAAGAGGGGGAGGTGTTGAAATGGAGACCTAGAATGAGAGCTGGGAAACAGGTTAGGCCTGAGCTGTACTCTGAGCAGAAGATGGGAAATAACATGAGAAAGTATCACAGAGTGGCTGGGTGGGCAAGGACTTTGTTGGAGATCAAAGCAGGAGTGGGGCATTTTCCAGAATCCATATTCAGTGTGCTTAGCTTAATCCATTGTTTTGCTTTGTTCACTCCTAAACACCACATCACACCAAGTATGATGAATTCTCAAAGCCCTTTCTGGGGCGGGGAAGTGTTCTTTGTTTGTTTTTTTCTTTTTTTTCGAAATATTGCTGAGGCAATGTAACATAGCCCAGCCCTGTATACGTGCTGCCACATTCTGGAAGATGGAAAACAAAAGCTAAAAGAGGATGGTTAACCTTTTCTAATTGTCGCAGCACAGGACTAGTTGCCAGGAGGAACTTGAGTGCTAATCCTACTTTACTCATCATGTGACCTTTGGGTAAGTTACCTAATTACCTTGTCCTTCAGTCAACGGAGCCTGTAAAGAGCAGGTGTTTCAGCAAAACCTGGGATTGCTGAGCCAATATGTGTCCTTAGGAAACAAACAGAGAATAAAACCCATTGCATCTTGTTAAAGGTGGCGTTAATACAGAGAAGGAAAATATCCTCCAGTAAGTTTAAGCTTGCCCTCTAATCTTTCGATGGGGCAGAGCATTGAGCCCAGACTACTTATCTGCATTCAAGATCACTGCATGGGGCATTTGGCATTTGTGGAGGAGTGATATAGAGTGATCTAGTCAAATTATAATTGAGTTAATTCTATTCTTCTGGAATTCATTTCCTCCACTTGGACATGAGTGAATCACGCATATCCTGGCCCACTCTGTGCTGTTGCTGCAGGGAGTGCCCTTGGAGTCCCACAGTGTTTGCCCGCAGGAATAGTTGCCCTCTAGCAGGAGGTAGGATTACTCCTCTTTATAGTTACATCTGGAAGGTACTTTCAGGCCAAAATAAAAACATTCAGTGCAAAGAGGTATAGTTATCCTTTGATTCCAGTTTTTTCCCATTCAGTTTCTCCCCCTTCATGGTCTTGGTATGTCTTTCTAAACTGAGTTGGGCTTAGCAATACTTAATCCTTCTTCTCCCTGAAATTATGCAGTTTTAGGTACATACACACTTCTCCTTTTTCTTGTACAAGTTCTTCATGCTGATATGATAGGAACCATCATCCCCAGAGATCATCCTATTTCTGGTAAAAGATCATTTTCCTTGCTTTGGAAAAAGCACTTTACAGAACTATTCACGCCCTCTTTAGCATTTGATGTCAAAGAAAATGCCATTGTATCTCTGCTGTGGATTAAGAGCACATCATTTATTATTACCTGGCACTCAGGAGGCAAGCCTGCCTCCTGGAGCAGGTACTGCTTATTTTCCTGCTTTGATCTCTCTCTTGTTCGAAGAGGGAGCTTTTCAGGGAGATCCTTTGCAAGGAGCTAGTCCACCCTCTTCTCCTCTTTGAAGCAAGTTTATTCCTAGCAGTCTTTTGCTACAATGGTCCAGTACAATGTGCACTTAAATGTGCCCTTTTTACAATATGCTGTGGACTGGGAAGCTGAAATGCTGCCTTGGTTTGGATGAACACATTCTGCAACCAGATTTCCAGAATCAGATTTTGATCCCTTCTTATTCAAAAGTGCCAATAACCATAAATGGTCTAATCAAGACTGGAGACACTCACTGCAGACTGACAATTCAATGGGATTAAGACTGTGCAGAATCTGGGCTGTTGTGATTAAATTTTGCAAATACTAACTGAAAAATCTTGGCTCAGGTCCTAGCCAATATATACTGGAGCTGTTCCCCAGAAGAGAGTGGAGCAGAGCCTTGCCTGCGGTGTATCAGCATAGCTGCTTTAACATGTTGGTCCATTGACTTCACTTGACATCAGAGAAGAATTTTAGCTCATGAAGTGCAAGCTCTTTGAGGGATGTTAAGGTTAGAGCTCGGAAAGAGTGATTTCCAGGGAATAAATTCTGCAACATGACAGTGAAGCCAGACAGCAGAAATCCTGCTGCCTTGAAAACTGACACTGGAAGCTTGAACCTTTCCCAAAAACCCAGCAAGCTCCCCAGGGCATGTCTGCACCATGTGATGAAGCACACTGCAAAGATCCCAGTGCCAGCCACAGAGCAGGCCCAGAACCAGTAGAGCTGTGTCAGTGTGGTGCTATGACCAAACAAGTCCTCCCTGCTGAGAGGGCAATATGCTATGATTTCAAAAGGGAGCTCTCTTCCCTCCAGGCTTGGTACTGTGCTGTGCTTCCGGGGCTTGCTCTGGGCTTTTTGCAAATATAGTATAGACACACCAACATATTCCCGCACCTGAAGAATAGGTCTTGGGACACAAAATGGAAGACGTTTCTGTTCTGTGACAAACAGTTACAGTGCAGCTGTACTTCACTAATTGAGAGGATATCTTATTCTTCATATACTCTTCAGAGCACCTTATCTTAAATCTATACAGAAACTAAAGCAGAAGCAAATTTAACAGCACATTTATCAGGAAGTGTCTTGTGCTGTTAGTCCACTGTGCCAGTGCTTCCCTCCTTCCTTCCTTCCCTTCCTTCCTTCCTTCCTCTCTCTCTCCCTCTCTTTCTTTTTTTTTTCTTTTTTTTTTTAAGCTACAGCTGCCTATTAGGTTCCAGGATGAATTTGAGGCCCTGGTATACATCTACAAGCCTGCTGCTTCTCAGGGAGACTGCCAGTCTGGCCATTTGACCTAGAGCAAAGAACTACAGAGGTGCCACAACTGGCTTGAGTAGGTCATTCATGGTGAGGATCCCCCAGTTTTGAAAGTTACTCCTCTCTGTTCTTCAGCCTGAAATAAGTGGCTGAATCAATCTGTGTCCACTTGCAAGCACCAAGCTTCAAGAAGGATGTTGACCAACCGGAAAGAGTCCAACAAGCAGGAACAAGACTGATCAGAGGGCTAGAAAACATGAGCTATGAGGAAAGATTGAAAGAGTTGGGTTTGTTTAGTCT
The DNA here is from genome assembly GCF_036417845.1 of Apteryx mantelli. Classification (NCBI taxonomy): domain Eukaryota; kingdom Metazoa; phylum Chordata; class Aves; order Apterygiformes; family Apterygidae; genus Apteryx; species Apteryx mantelli. Next base: position 44,599,527 of record NC_089980.1, on the reverse strand, counting down.
AGGGAACTGAAGACGGGTAGATGTGATAACACCCTTCAAGTATGTGAAAGGCTACTGCACCGAGGAAGAGAATAAGCTGTTCTGTGTGCCTGCTGGGGACAGGAAAGGAAGTAGTGGGCTTAAAGTGCAACAGAGGAAATCCAGGTGAGGTGTTAAGAGATGTTTTCCAGTTGTGAGACTACTGAACTGCTGGGACAGTTAGCTGAGTGAAAATGCTGTCGTGGAAAGGTTTTGGCGACAGCTGAGATAACTATCTAAACTCTAGCACCGTCAACATGGCTGATCCTATCTGGTGCTGGTGGAAGGACAAGTTGACCTTTAAAAGTTTCTTCCAGTCCAGTTTTGTATGATTTCTGTAATCAAAGCAGGTCACAGAGCTGATTCTTAATTCTCCAGTTGGGGGTCTTGCTACTGGGCCACTACTTGGTTTTGTGAATTGTTGTCTGATGGGAGAAGGGATTTAGGGGAGTTGTCTGTCCTGAAATCATCTGGAAGAAAATCCAGAAAAAGGGGCAAGGACTCCCCTTTAAGGGAGTTACAAATCCGAACAAATAAATATGAAGGGCAGGTTCCACACCTGATATAAAAAATATCATCCTTCCAGGGGTGGCCAGTGCAGTGGTGTCTGCACTGAGGTAAAACTTAATACCAGAAGACAGAATTAAATGGACACTTGAGCACATAGGAACAGCAACAGCAGACAGAACAGGCAGGATTTGGTGAGTTTCTTTATGTAACTCAGCAAAAGGGAGAGAAACAAAACAAAAGCAAAACCTGACCCACACAACAATCCCTCCTTCTTCGGTTTCATGGGGAAGCAAGTTCCAACACTGTCAAGTCAAAGATTAAACAAAAAGAAAAAGCCAAGGGCACACTGCCATGCATATATTAGACCTGTGTAAAACAGCAGCGCGCACGCTCTCACAGATATAAACACTGTGAGGCAAGCAGGGGTTTAAGACCCAGCAAAGAAGCTGTCTTCTCAGCAGCTTCATTGGAACTGTATTTTTAGCCCTTCCTTTTATGTAATCCTGGACATTTTTAATGAGGCAGCATTATGCAACTGGCATTTGCCCGGAGGAATGCCCCATCATCGGTCAGCCTGGGAGAAAAGGGGAAGCTGAGATTTGAGTGGAGGCTGCGGGAAGCCCAAGGCTTGGGCTCGTTGGGTTGTGGCCGCACGTGATGCAGCTCCCTGGGGAAGGTCAGAGCTTGGGTTCACTGTGATGAGCTGGAGGTCAAAGGGTGGAAATCCCCAGTGCAGCTAAGCCAGCACAAGCACTACAGGCTAGTTTAGAATTAAAAGGCAGTTCAAGCATCCCCACAGAAAGCAGCTCTTCCCTGTTTCTGAATTCAGTTCCTTTCCATCACTCTTCTGCGTCCTTTTGTCCTCTTTTGTGACTCTTCAGGAATTTAGATTTGAAAAAGCATGCCAGCCAAGGGGCAACGAGCTTGTTCGACCTTCCACTTCTTCTGTGACAGACTCATTTTTAACTAGGAATAATGATAAATGCTGATGAGGTGCAAGATTTGACATTCATCTAGGAATGCATAGGCAGTACACACAACTTTCAAATTGCATCAAAATCTAGAAATGGGTGGATATTTTTTTCTTTCATCTGCAAAGTTTCAAAGCTCAGAAATATATTTGAATTTCTTGAGCTTTCAAAGGGACTTATTTTTCATTGATTTGCTAGTTTCATAGATTTTTAAATCCATCTTTCTCTTCTTTAAATATGAGAAAATCTTAATTTCAAACTTAAGCATTTTCTTTTTAGAAAAGTTTTCTTTTTTATTACTACTATTGAAAAACTCACCATGTGGCTACGCTGACCAAAGGAAAGGACAATTAAAAAATCTGGAATAAATGTCAGAAATGGAGACTACTGGGGAAAAAAATGGAAATACTTTAAAAATACTTTTGGAGGAAGAGCTATGTCTTTCTCTAGTTATTTGAAATATGTTAGCCAGCTTAATGCAAATGATGCATATGCTTGGTTTTGTTACTCCACCTAAAGGTGACTTTCCCCCAGGGAGAAAGTTCCCTTTGCAGAGGGAGGGTTTTGAGGTTTGTTTACCAGGTTTCTTGAAAATTAGCAAATCAAATATGCATCATTTTCAAACAATGCTTATCAATCCTTGTGTCCATCATTTTGCACATCTGCAAACATACAGGCCTGGTAGAACAATGTCCCCAGGATTGCAACTCCTGGGGAGTTTTTTCACCCTCCACTTTCCCATCCCAAGCAGCTGGAGAGCTTTCTGGGTAAGGAAAACCTGTGCTTGGTGCTATCAATCAGTAGCCCTACACTTGGGATATGTATGGAACTTCTGAATATATCTGCTGACATGCACTGAGAGAGGATAAAGTTTTCCTTCTGACCAAACAGTCTAGTACTGGCACTAAATCAGTGGTAGGATGCAACTGCATGCTTTTTAAATACTTAGCAAGACAGAGAGGTGCATACAGTGGGCATCAGGATTGTGACCTTTACGTATTGCCCAGTAAAATACCTCATGCCAAATAACTTAGCTGATCATATTCAGCCTTTAGTTTTCTTTGGGGTTTGTTTCATTTTGGGATTATTTTTGGCCATAGCATTTGTTTATTTGGATATTTGAGAGCATTCCTTCCAGTGAGACCTGGACACCTAACTCCATTCTGTTCTTTTACGCATACAGCTGATGTGAACATAAGTCAGCCCATGGATAATGCATTACGTGCCCACCCTGTCTCTGGGAGCACTGATCACCTGGATCCCAGATGGCCAGGGACCATACACTCTTGGAGCAGGGCCTGGGCTGGTACAGGTTACATCTGGAGCACTCTGGGTTCAGGCATTGCATAAATGCCTGGTGTTCCTCCTGTCTTCTTCCCATCACTGCCTGGGGCAAAGGTTAATGAGTTCAGCTTTGCCCTCTGTACTGGGTATGCAGAACGTACAAATGCTTTAAAATGCCGCTTGAATGAAAACTGTTTTATGAATATAGGGTATTAAGCCTTTTTACAAAACTGTGATTTGAATGTTTACTTTGGGTTCTAAACACCCAATCCAAGTTATTGAAGCAAGTAATCTCTCAGTGCCTGTTGCCGCACGCACCATAAACTGCTACCCACGCAACTACCTCACGAATCCAGCTCAGGTGTTCAGCCTCATTGTACCACTTCAGATGTTGGTTGGAGGGACCTCTTCATCTCTTATACAACTCTGTCTCTGTAACATTCTTTGAGTGGAGAAAATCCCACAGGGGAATCCCAAGCTCTTTCTCTGCATGACACTCCTGCCAGCTCCAGACAATATTGCAGCTCTTTCTTGGGCAAAATTCTTTTAAGGCTGATGAGTAATTCTGCCTGAATGAACGCTGCTAAATCTGCCACATCTGCTGGAAGCACTGTTTTCCTGGGACAGTGGTGGAGGATTGCAGGCTTAATGCACTACAGAGCAAGCCATGGGGTTAGCATGTATTAGGGTTCATACAAGAGTGAAGTATTCTGGCTACCCTCACATTGAATCTAGGCCAGGCAAATGGGAATACCCCAGTACGGAGCCCCTCGGCTGAAGACAAATGACAGGACTGCAGTCTTCCAAGTGACTAAACTGTCGTGTGCCCCCAGCAGAGGTCAAGAGAAAGTGAAGTCAGGCCGGCCATGAATATCTAAGGTGCCTGTAATGGAAGGAAACTTGATTAAACTGATTAAACGAGATGTGCTTACATGATTCTGTGCTGCAGATACAGGCAGAAAAGCCCACCCCTACCACTCTGACCTACAGATAGCAGCATCTGGCAAAAGACTTCTTATTATAGCTATCGAGATGCTGGTAGCTGTGCTATTTCCTAGAGAAACAGTGGCATTCTTGCTTCATTGAAGCATGACAAAGCAAGAACGGTCAGTACCTGGCATGTGCCCAAGTGTCAGGGTGTCTTATAACTGCCATGCATGCAATGACTGCATTTTCAAGAAACTCATGAAATGGAAGAAGTATGAGGAAATCAGCAGGATCAGGCCATGCATTTCATTTATGCATATTTCCACAGGCAGGATTTCTGTGACTAAAAAAGCTGCAGCCCCTTTTGGGGCAAGCCGTGGAAAGTCTGGATAGCTGCAGTTCAGAAAAAGATAAACTACTTTAAGAGGGGTTTGACAGAGCTGTCAGGACACCTGTTGCCTAGCCTATGAAGCTGCAACAGCTTGCTGCGTCTTGACGTCCTGAAAATATTCAGGTGCATTTGGGAACTGCTGTCATCTAGGAAGAAGCATTTCAGGGCCACCATGTTAAACCGAGTGTCCTTGCAAATAGGGCACCAACTGGAATTGTTTGGGCTCTGGTTTTATGGTCTAGGTATATGACCTGGGACGAGTTCCTTTGCTCTCTTGTGCCCTCTTTTCCCTATTTATCCTTTCTCTCTCTTGCTTATTCTGACTGTAACTCTTCAGGCCCGGCACAGGCTGGTACTAAGTGTTTGTACCATGGTTAGTGTGTCCTTTGGTGCCTCCAAGTATGCAGTTACCTGTTTAGCTTCCAAATATTTTAAAGTCTTTATAATACACAGAGGTGTTTCTCTCCACTCTCTGTTATCAAGTAGTTAAAGTACTGGAAAGTTTTTCTGTTCTTCTCACCCCGATGATGCATGGGCAGCCATTTCCAAGACGATCACCTTCTCAGCCGATAGAGGGACAGGGACATCTCCTCAGTACTGATCCAGGGATTTCTCCTTCCTATGACAGCCTCAAGGGATACTCAGATTGTGTTCATCACCAGCTCTTATGTCACTTTTCTAAATACCTCAGAGAAGGCTGCATCTTTGGGAGTTAAAGCAGGAGATCTCTAACTTTGCTAGCAGACCTTTAATACTATTTGCCAGCTTATATTTGCCTATAGGGCAGATGGGCAAGGAAAGCCACATGGACTGCTCTGATGGCCTCTCTCAGGCCATACCTTTGCTTCAGCCAGAGATGAGACTGCAGCCCCAAGAGAACTAGCTCCCACTGGCTAGCTACTGTGCTGCACAAGCAGATGCATGCACCATGAGCAAAATAAGCCTAGGTGAAGTCCCCTGTGTATAAATAGGCAGCCAAATGCACAGACCACCTATAAGGACTCCAACCAGCTAGGTAACAACTATCTCAGGTATGTCTACCCTTGCTGCTCTTGCATTTCCCAGCTGCAGCCTACATAGCTGAAGAGCTAACACGGACAGAGAATCCAGCTCCCTCTCTCCCAAGTGTCCATGGAATGACCCAGCCATCTGCAGGAATCATTACCATCCGTTGTGAGAGGGGACAAGGTCAAACCAATTGAATGTTGTCTAAAGAGGATCTTGGGGAGGGAATGTTTTCATTACAACAGTTCATCTTTCTTTTCACAGTTCATCAAAAACAGGCCTTCTGCGTACACATGCAAGACAAATAGGACGGAGGGGTGATGACAGATACTGTAGGCCCATAGTGATTGGGATGACCCTCCACTCACACAGCTGATCAAAGGCAAGTAAAACAATCAGCCAGCCATCAGCAACGATGTAATATTAAACTCCCCAAACACCTCATTTAATTAAGTCATTATGATCAAAATCTCCATACCACATCTTTTAAGTTATACACTCTAAGACCTTGCCCTAAGAGAGCAGAAAAGAACTTCCGGAGGGAAAAATGCTATACAAAATTATTAATAAAATACTGTTTCTTCCCTCCACCCCCCCACCCCCCCAAATCGATTGCTCTCTGGAAGGATACACTTTTTCCTGATTTGCCCAGGCAGAGCTCAAAAAGTGGGGGGGTCTCCTGCCCAGCACTTTTCTGTGCAAACGGAAAGCGTGGCAGAACAAAGCCAGTGTTTATAAGGCCAGCTTTTGTCGGGGCGATCATTATGATGGCACGAACCCTACCTTTGTGAACCTGCTGGGGCCTAACAAGCCTGGTCCAAAAATCATTGAAGAAAATGTTAGACATGTGCGGGTGCAGTCCCAGTGTAGGAGGAGAGGAGAGGAGAAAGGGAACAGGCATTCCCCATGAATACAAGTGCGGAGGGTGCTTGCACTGTTCAACCTGGTCCCTAGAGTGTGAAGATTTTCGAGTCAGGCTCCAGAGGAGCATGAAATGGGATGTGAAATGAACACATGCTGGAGATGGGGCTGGGATTTTCTCTATAGTCAAGGACATCTTCAGAGGATGGATCACCCCCTTAAAACCTATCTTTGGATGGAATGTATCCTCCTCTGGAAGCTTCTCTCTCCATTGGTTAGAGGGATCTGAGAAACTAGCTTAGACTAGCTGGATAAATGAGCAGAGATGAGTCCCATCTTTTAGCTTTATAGTAATTATTGTAAAATCTTCAGACATGGTGATGATGACAAATGGATAGGCTTTTTAATTCCTAGATGAAAAAGATATTTTTGTTTTCACTCTGCTTTCATCGTTGGCTTTAGGCAATCTAATTCTGTATTACTTTGAAAGGGGTGACTCAGCCCTGCATAACACATTCCCACCTCATCGCCTTTACACCTTGGCAGTCGTGTGGCTGAACAGTCGGACAGATCAGGGGGCTCAGACGCATAAGATAACTCCCTTTTTTCCTTTTTTTCTGCTGGGAGAGCACTTAGCTGGATCAACTTGATGTGGCTGATCTCCTAGGTGCCTGAGCCCTACAGCTGTCACAAGGAAGAGGATGGGAGTTCATGGGCAGGAGAAAAGTGCTACACAGTTTGGCAAAAGTCTGACTTAGATTGACTTAGGCTAGTCATGAAACCACACCTAACTCGCATGCAATCTGGTAACCCAGTGCTGAGAGATTCTCCATCTCATTACCAGCTTTCTGAGTCACCTGAGCAATGGTAATTGCCTTGCTTTTCTTTTCTTCTCCCCCCTCATCATAGAAAGGAATAACAATTAAACAGAGTAAAGTTTGCCGTGTGATTTAAGCCAGCAGTGAGTTCATCAAACACCTGAAATGAAACCTGTTGAGGTGCTGCTAAAGGAGTGGTTTCCCAGAGCTAGTGTAAAGAAGACCTTTTGGACAGGCTAAGGATGTGAATCTGTTCTTGTTAATCATGAACCTTGGCAAATGGGTTGCATCCAGGACTGTACAGGATGCTCACCCTGTAAGTAGGATCTTTTATTCTCTGAAAACAATAGGTGAATTTTGACCCAAATGCCATACCCCAAATGGCATCCTTAGAAAATCAAGATGCATTTTCCAAGCATCAGAATGAAAGAAAGAGGAGAGAGAGAAAGAGGGAGAGGGAGAGGGAAATGAGAGAGCCCCAGACCCTGTGGTTATGTTTTACTGGGTCAAAACATATTAATTATAGTTTAATATTCCCAGTGCTGAGTTCCAAAACCCTCGCAGCATGTTTGGTAAAAATAATACAGTAATCTAAAGCCTGGGTCACCAAAAATAAACCACCTTTGTCATTCCCAGGTGACTTACCTCCTTTGACAGGTTTATAGAATTAGGTCACTCTTAAAACTAATTTTTAAGACACTGTACGGCACTACTTTGTTATTTTCCGGCTTCCCTGAATTACTACACTAAGCACAGATCTGCTGCCTTGAGCACTTCACACAATAAGGATAGACCCTCGCAACCGGATCAGCTTTATCTGGAGGATTTTAAGGTGTGTATTTTCATGGTAGCCAAGTTGTGCATAGCCACCACAGGCAAATTGCTCATAGCTAGAACGGGATTCACCTCACTCACGAGACTTAGAGCAAGCCGGAGGTAGCAATTATATCTGATGACTCATGAACAAAATTCCCCACAGATGTCAATGGAAGAGCATTCTTTCATGAATAAGGCATATAACCATTTGTCTGTGATCTGTTGCCGTGGCATTCAAGCTGGATTCAGCAACCTCCCTGGCTGTGTTTTCTGCCCTCACACTGACCAGCCTAGTACTGGTCAAGAGCAAAGTAGCATGTGGAGGAGGAACTGAAGTTCAAAAGAAAAGAACCATCTATGCCTTATCATTAAGTCTTCCTCAGGGACCTGGATTTCAAAGAGTCTCTGAGAGGACTGCGTAAATAAGACCAGGGAAGCTCCAGACTGTGCATGCAAAAATAAGACAGAGAAAGTCTACAAGCAAACAGCAATATGGGGAACACAAACCATCCTCCACCAGACTCTGGAAGGGTGAAATGTCTTCTGTGGATAACTCAGTTGCTGATTTGCTGAGGAAATGGACTGTCCTACAGCAGCAGGTAACTGTGAACTTGTGTATCCTGCTTGTCAGGTAGCCACAGAGCTAAGGAGTATCTAGGATGGCATTTCTGCCTTACCTCTTGTTGGAGCAGTTCAAGCTTTTTTTTTTTTTCTAAAATCCTAACTTATTAATATAACAAGACAGTAGGGCATACTTTTCTAGCCTGGGGCTAGAACATGCTTGGTGGGGGGGTCACCTGTGATATAAGCTCTGCTCCAGGGAGGAGCTCATTATTTTTGCAAAGTTCAACTCTGTCAGCAAAAGTGCCAGAGAATCACTCAGCCCTGATGCCCAGCATGGGGGCGCGAGCACAGCTCTGGGAAGTGGCCAGGATGTTGGCTTAAGATGGGCACTCACTCATCGCCACGCTGTGCTTTAAGTTGACTGAAAGCTTTCCGGTGACTGGATTACATTTAAAAAAATGCTATAGCAACAAAACAAAGAAGCTAAAAAAGAGGCTTCTTTTGTTTCTAACCAAACCAAAATCATTTGTTGATGATTTTTTTATTCCTTTTAGTTTGGCTGCTGAACCAGTAACTACTGCAGTATTAAAGCCAGTGGACTATGTGACCTGTGATAGTAAGTCATCCCCCTCTCATTTTGTATTCCAAGGGTTCAGGGATTGATACAGCAAAGACTCTGACCCCATAGTCCTGCAGAAATGTAGGCTGATGTTCTCCAGAATGACCTGAGTGCATTGCCTCAGGATTGGCTTGGATTTGTCTGAGGTGCTTGAGCTGTCTCCCACTTTGTGAAAAATCCCACTCATAAAAGCTAGGCAACTGTGGCCACTTTTTGACACAAAAAACCTGACTGATGAATCAAGGTTCTTGTAATGGGAATGATGTCCTCTCTGTGGAAAGGGCTAAATGATGCTGCCAACAGCAAGGGATGTGTCCAGCTACCCGCCTTCTCCTGATTGCCAAGGAACAGTCTCCAGCAGAATCATGCATTTTTATTTGTTTGCATCTTGTCTCATTTGTGGGACAGATGAGCATGAAAAGACCTAAACTCAGTGCTGGGTCCTCAATAAAAACATTATTAACATCATTCACCTTTCACAGCTCCGCTCCAGCTGCTCCACACTGTATCCTTTATTAGATATTTATATGAATAATAATATCCTCAGTTACCCTAGCTAGGATTGCAACAGAAAAGGAAATTAACCCTGCTGCTTCAGGGCACAAATCGATTCTAAGTGCCCAGGTTTGCCAGTCCTGGGGGAGGGAGTTCGTACAACTTTCTCCACAGCATCCGGCACCTCTGGCACCCCTTTCTTCCACTCCGTCTTCCTGACCTCTTTTCTTGACTTCTTATGCTGCCTTTTGGGATTTTTTCTGCTGCCAGCTTTCACGCCTGTCTCGAGGTGCAAGCTGTTCACCCTGCTCTTTTACCCATTTACCCTGTGCATGCCCTTTCCCCACCTTCAGCAGCTTCCAGCTCTCCCACATTCATCTTGATTTTTGTTAGTTCTCCCTTGCTACTGCTTAACTGGTTACAGTGAAGATTTCTGGCTCTCCTGTCTCTACTCTGTTTTTGTTTTCCCTTCTCCTTTCTCTTTCCTCAGTTCTCACTCTCACCACCATCTTTTTTCTACCCACTTTCTCCCAGTTTCCAGCTTTCCCTGAGGAATGGGTTTAAAGGCCAGCTGATGGGGTAATGGTGGAACCGAGGTCCTGTTTCCAGCTCTGGTGAGCATATGTTGCTGGGGATAAACTTGCTGGAGCAGAGGTTCCTCCACCCTGTGCCCACCACCTGGGTGGGCAGTCACTGCCCACAGGACACAGGTGAGTCTCAAGGGGCCTCAGCTCCCCACTCCCCTCAGGGTCCACTTTCTGGGCCTTGTGAGGGCTGAGTGTGACACTGAGGATCTCTCTGAAACCCTGGTCCCACCAGCAAGACGTGGGGAGCAAGGGAGACCCTGCAGGGCCCTTCTCCCTGCCTGTAGTCCCATGCAGAGGAAGATGAGACTAGCAGTGTACTCTGCTGGCCAAAACAGTCTCATTCTTGACACATCCTCTCAAGTCTTCTGCCTTTTATTTATATTTGGATTGTAATTTGCCTGAGCTGAGGCTGTCCTTCCATTCTCTTTGTATAGCACTAAGCACAAGGAGTCTTATTCTGATAGTAGAGTCCTTAGGCACTGTACTGGGGATGCTGTCCTCCGTGGCTGTTTACATCTGACTGCTCAGATACAGTAAGCCAGAGATGGAAGGGGAGAGAGAGAACAGTCACCCAGTCCTCGAAGCTGGGACATCTTTCCTGTCCCCTCTTCCCTGCTGCTGTAGAAAGCTTAATGTTATCTGTTGCAAGAATTTCACTGAAGGAAGTTTACACAACCTAGTTCTGCTGGTACATGTCCCATGCAGAATCACTGAGAGTAGACACCCCCACTCAGGACTTGCTGTTCCCATTTTGAGGTAGAAGACACGATAACAAATACTAAACAAAGAAAAGGAGCCCTGAATATACTCACCCAGTGCATCTCAGTATAGACAACAGACTTCAAGCCACTGAACATGGTGCCTCCCACCAGCTATCTCCTAACCTGCTCTCACCTTGCACTCATTCATTTTTCTTTCTCTCTAATCTTTCCCTTATCATGGGCAGGAAAATGTACCAAAGCAGATGATAGACTCCTTCCAACTGCTGTCCTATAACTGTCTGTTTTTGTTCTGTGTTTTTCTTCTCTCTCCCACTGCAATTTCCCCATAGCCAGAAAATGCTGTAGGTCCAAATGGAAGCCTATTACAGACCACAGTTTGCCATGTGCATTGTGATGGGCCTGGGAGAACATGGTCACATACCCTAGAGGTGAGTTTATGATGGCCTGATCCAAAGCCCTTTAAGGTAAACGGCATCCTTTCTATTGGCTTCAGGGGGCTTTGGATCATGCTGTAAATAGTCTAGCAAGATACTGTACATGGATATGACAACTATTTATAGGACTTATGATAGATAAGACGTGTACTCACCAGCTAAATCTAGCCGCTATGTCATCTGGGGAGAGACCAAATCAGGACTGATGCTTAGTGGAGTAAATCAGAGCTATCAGTGACAATGAGGCACATTGACTGATGTGTCATCTGCCTCCTGGGAGCAGAAGCACCTGAGATCCTTCACCAGCTATTGTGAATGCCCTTTGTAATTGATAGCTTTGTTCTAAAGGAAGGCTGTCAAACATAGCAAAATGATAACCTCAGATTTATGAGGCTTTTCTGTAGCGAACTCTCCAGGGTCCTCTCATTGTAATCCCAGAACTCTGAGCAGCCTGTAGTCTTCTATCTTTCTTTGCCTGGGTCCCTCTAACTGTAACCAATGAACCCAGAATCAGCTAATGCCAATGCCTGGTTTTGTCTGTGCAAATTAACATGGATGACCTTGGTATCCAGGATTACATGTGTGATACACACTTGACTGATATCATCGGTACCCAAGGTTACCAGATCTGACAACATCAGAATAAAGTTAACCGCGTGGCACAACCTCTTCATATTCACATCTGTGAGTGAGCTTCTCACCTGCATTCATAAACACATTTCTCCCTCTGAGCAGAACACAGTGTGCAGATATTATCATGTGAATGAATTTTTTCAGACAAGGATGTTCTAATTTTTGATGTCGGAGGTGGGTGTTCTTTCATGTCGTAGAGGGATTGCCAGCAGTGGTCTCTGATATCTTACAAATCTTCATGTTGGGGCATGGGCTGGAGCAGGAAGTTCAGACTGGTTGTCATTAGATTTGTTACAGCAGTGCCTAATGATAAACCAAGAATAGCCCCATTGTTTTCAACACTGTATAAATACACAGACATTCCCTGCCTCAAAGAGCTTACAGTTCACACAAAAAAGCCTTGGATTGGTTGAAATTCTAAAAGTTTTATTACAAATCTTTTGGAAACAACATGGATAGTCAGCATTGCTGCTGGATGGGTGGAGAGACCTACAGTAAAGTCCTTGATGGATCAGAAATCTAGAGTCCTGTTTCTGTATCGTAAGGGCGGAAAGTGTAGTGGGGAGGAAAGGGAAGTAAGAGAGAGGAAGGGGACTAAGACTATGAATAACTGGTGTTGTTTTTACTCCCTCAAAAATGACACTGACAAACATTCACTTTGGTTATGATCAGCACAGATTTTTAAGGCTATTTCCACATGCAAAGCTCTAGACCCTTAGAGAGATCCCACAAATACAGCAGTGATGAGAGAAGGAAAGTAAATCTAGCTTCTTCGAGACTTAGCATTGCTCCTGAGATGCAGGAATGGCACAGGTATTGCAGTAGGCTTTGAGGAAAGGCACGTGCAGTTCCTCAGCCGTGGCACAAAACCAAGCAACTTCTGTGAGGTGTAGAAGAGCATCTCCTGTCTTTGAAACCCCAGCTGGCATCTTTGAGGCTAAGCAAGGGCTGAAGTGGCTCTTCCATCCTATTTGTCTGCCTGGTAGGCAGAGCGTATTGGCTGTAGTTGCTTGGGAAGTGCAACAGCAAGCAGGTCCCAGGTACCCATCTGCTTACCCCAGGGCCCCGTGTAAGTGTGGTCCACTTTATTGCTGACAGTAGTCTCAGTTCTGCAAAGCACTGCCTTCATTTCAGGGACCTGCTCACATCTTGTTGGTATTGATAAAAATACTGAAGGGCATACTTATCTTAAATCTTTAGTAAGACTCTTCACAGAATCACAGAATCACAGAATCGCTGAGGTTGGAAGGGACCTCTGGAGATCATCTAGTCCAACCCCCTGCTCAAGCAGGGTCACCTAGAGCACATTGCACAGGATTGCATCCAGGCGCGTTTTGAATATCTCCAGAGAAGGAGACTCCACAACCTCTCTGGGCAACCTGTTCCAGTGCTCTGTCACCCTCACAGTGAAAAAGTTTTTCCTCATGTTCAGATGGAAGCGTCTGTGTTTCAGTCTGTGCCCGTTGCCTCGCGTCCTGTCGCTGGGCACCACTGAAAAGACTCTGGCTCCATCCTCTTGACACCCTCCCTTCAGATACTTGTACACGTTAATAAGATCTTCTCTCAGCCTTCTCTTCTCTAGGCTAAACAGGCCCAGCTCTCTCAGCCTTTCCTCATAAGAGAGATGCTCCAGTCCCCTAATCATCTTTGTAGTCCTTCGCTGGACTTGCTCCGGTAGTGCCACATCCCTCTTGTACTGGGGAGCCCAGAACTGGATGCAGTACTCCAGATGGGGCCTCACCAGGGCTGAGTAGAGGGGGAGAATCACCTCCCTCGACCTGCTGGCAACACTCTTCCTGATGCACCCCAGGATACCATTGGCCTTCTTGGCCACAAGGGCACACTGCTGTCTCATGCTTAACTTGGTGTCCACCAGCACTCCCAGGTCCTTCTCGGCAGAGCTGCTTTCCAGCAGGTCAGCCCCCAACCTGTACTGGTGCATGGGGTTATTCCTCCCCAGGTGCAGGACCCTGCACTTGCCTTTGTTGAACTTCATGAGGTTCCTCTCCACCCACCTCTCCAGCCTGTCCAGGTCTCTCTGAATGGCAGCACAGCCCTCTGGTGTATCGGCCACTCCTCCCAGTTTTGTATCATCGGCAAACTTGCTGGGGGTGCGCTCTGTTCCTTCATCCAGGTCATTGATGAAGAAGTTGAACAAGACTGGACCCAGTACTGACCCCTGGGGGACACCGCTAGCTACAGGCCTCCAACTAGACTCTGCGCCGCTGATCACAACCCTCTGAGCTCTGCCATTCAGCCACTTCTCAATCCACCTCACTGTCCACTCATCCAGCCCACACTTCCTGAGCTTGTCCATGAGGATGTTATGGGAGACAGTGTCAAAAGCCTTGCTGAAGTCAAGGTAGACAACATCCACTGCTCTCCCCTCATCTATCCAGACAGTCATTCCATCATAGAAGGCTATCAGATTGGTTAAGCATGATTTCCCCTTGGTGAAGCCATGCTGACTACTCCTGATCACTTTCTTGTCCTCCACGTGCTTGGAGATGGCCTCCAGGATGAGCTGCTCCATCACCTTTCCAGGGATGGAGGTGAGGCTGACTGGCCTGTGGTTCCCTGGGTCCTCCTTCTTGCCCTTTTTGAAGACTGGGGTGACATTGGCTTTCTTCCAGTCTTCAGGCACCTCTCCTGTTCTCCATGACCTTTCAAAGATGATGGAGAGTGGCTTAGCAATGACATCCGCCAGCTCCCTCAGCACTCGTGGGTGCATCCCATCAGCGCCCATGGATCTGTGGGTATCAAGTTTGCTTAAATGATCTCTAACCCAATCCTCCTCCACCAAGGGAAAGTCTTCCTTTCTCCAGACTTTCTCTCTTGCCTCCAGGGTCTGGGGTTCCTGAGGGCTGGCCTGAGCAGTAAAGACTGAAGCAAAGAAGGCATTCAGTAACTCTGCCTTCTCTGCATCCTTCATCACCAGGGCACCCACCCCATTCAGCAAAGGGCCCACATTTTCCCTAGTCTTCCTCTTGCTGCTGATGTATTTGAAGAAGCCCTTCTTGTTGTCCTTGACATCTCTAGCCAGATTTAATTCCAAATGGGCCTTAGCCTTCCTCATCGCATCCCTGCATACTCTGACAACATTCCTATATTCCTCCCAAGTGGCCTCTTATACAAGTATTTTGCTGAACAGAAACTCTGGTTGCTTGGACAACATGGAAAGCCGTACTGGAGATTGTAGAAAAGGAGGATGTGCAGCGGTCTGCTGCCCCACATTGATAATATTATTGGTATACATACACTTGGGTTTCTGATGTCTTGAGGAATGCAATAAGTCACTGTAGTCTGCCTACACACTGTGATGGACTGGTAGGGTAGATTTGTTTGTTCATTTAATCCTTGATCCTTTGAGGCTTTCTAGTCATCCCATGCTTCTATTTTTCTGTTGACTTAGTTATATAAACTTCCTCTAACAGGAAGATAAGTATGCCTCTTTTGTGCTGCAACTCTGAGATCCTCTGCAAGGGATTCTGGATTGACTGCAAATGAGCTCAGTTGTCATGACCCTGTAGTGACCACCAACTTCAGTTGTGTGAAGAGCTGTTGGACTTTGAGACCTGCCATGTGACTTGCAACCTCAGCTGGTTGCTGTTTCTGTAAGCTTTTTTGTCAAAGTTTATACTGAAACTTTACTTAGAAGTTTTTTATTTTTTTATTGGGGAGCCTTGCAACAAACTACTTTGATTGCAAAGCAAAGTTTCCCAGGTCTGTGTTGCAATTTTCAGTTCCCAGCTCTTAAGAATGTAATTGTGTTTGGCTTTCAACAACTGGAAGTCAAAAAAAACCTTTTGTTTGACATAATCCCCCCAAAGTCTAACATGGATTTCCTGTGGAAATATTAGTTTTGTCCACAAAAATGCGCCTGTTTTGGTAACTTTTGGTTTTGCTGTTGTTTAATTAAAATCCTGAACTAGTTTTACTCACTATTCTTTGATGCTCCTACCATGGGCTGAATTCCTTCTTTTTGCAGTGGAAGCACATGCATTCAGAAAGGTTCTGAACTCCTCTGCGACAATGAAGCAAATGACAGAACTAAATGTGTTACTTTCCGTGAGTGGGTCCCTTCTCCTCCAGTCACCTGTGTGGAAGCAGATACTGTGCTTCTAATTTCTCCCAGTGGGTAGAAATTATTCACAGTTTCAAAAGCCTCTGTAATGAATAGCTGATTGTGAATGCTCATGTTCCACGTGCCTCTGCAAGGGGGAGTGTTTTCATGATGAGTTCCCATGTGTCTTGTTTACTATGAAACCAAGATCATTAATCTATTTGGGTGGCTTGTTACAAAAATATCATATGCCACCACTGCATCTGGTTTAGATATTGACTTAATGCCAGACTGGAAAATGACAGCATATGATTTGTACCTCCCAGACACATAATATTGGTGACAGGTATTTGTGGTTGGTTACATGCTTCTTATTGATGAATTTGCTGTTGGTCAAGTAGAAACTGTCCAGTGACCTGAGCATGTTTGAAATGTTGAGCCAGTGTGAAATTTCCATGAGTGTCATTCCCTAGAAGGTTGTGAGAATTTCAGGTTATGGTAGCCTGGGGTCTAGGCACTTCCAAAAGCTAAAAAAAAGAAGAACAGTCCAAGCAAGGTCTGGCTTTCTGGAATTGTTTCCCATCTGCATCTCACACCTTTCTTGGTTGTAAGTAAATTCTTGTCTCATCTGCTTTCTAGAATCTTTCACCAACATGAAAAGCCATGGAGTATTAGTGAACAATGACTTATGGTGCATCAGCACAGGCAGCATATATTTCTGTAACTCCAAAGAAAGTCTGGCTCAGCAGTGCTTGGAAATGGTCTTTAAAAGCCCAAGGCAGAATGTTGCACATAGTGTGCACTCCCTGTGGGTGAAATTCAGCTCTCTATAGTGAGATACCACAATGCTGAGGTAGTTGTTAAATCCCATTCAAACACCAGGATGCATTTCATCCTGTAGCCTTTACTGATGTATTGGAAAGCAGATCAGAAGTCATGTACTTTGGCATTGATTTGGTTTTGGGGCTAAGTCAACATCAGCTTCAATTGCTCCATATCACTCTGTATATTATCCTGCTCTGAATGCTCTGCCAGGAGATTAATCACCTACAACAAAGAATTAACTACATGTCAAACTTATAAAAGGAGGTTTTTTAAGAAGCCATCTCTTTATGCACCTTTGTGAAAACAAAGCAATGCACAGTGGGAGACGTAGAAATAATCAGACTCCCATGGTGGGAGGAGAGGTGGAGAACAAGCTTCTAGCAATAAGACAAAAAGGTTACTTTAAAAGCTTCTTGATGATGGAGCTCACTGTGTGAATGAAGGATGTGACACGATGCACTTGTCTTTAATAGCAGGGGACTAGAATTGTTAACTGGAGACAGCCGTTCTGGTCCTTTTCCTATCATGAGCTGGCTGAGACATCATAATTAAACTCAGCACAACAGCTGTAGGTAGAGAGAGCTGTAAAAATAAAGTCAGGTGCAGGTGTGTGAATGAATTCTATTAAAGAAATAATAACAGCAACTAGTGTAGTGAAAAGAAAGCAGGAAACAGAACAGAGAAATGCTGCACAATAAGAGACAGGAAGCCAGCAGGCCAGTTTCTGGATACAGCCCAGTATCTTGTGATGTATTGTGTTAGGAAATTAATAGTTTTGTGAAACCCAATTCTTGTGTCAAAGAAAAAGATCATTTTTGAATTCAAATATCTATCATCTCAGGCTAGCTTTGTGATTGCTTTCCTAGAGCTGAAATGATCTCAGCTAAATGGGCTGATCTATGTATGAGGTCCAAAAAAAAAAAAAAAAAAAAAAAGTGAAAAGACAAATCCATCTCCAGTGAAAGGTCAGTGAAATTAGTCACACCATTAAAACTACTTTATCTCTTCAGAAATCCTCCCAAACTGTCCTCTTTAATTCTATGTTATTTCCAGCCTGCCCTTACCTTCCTCCTACCTTTATACTAGAAGAATGACCCGCCTGCCTTCCAGACTTGTCTTTGCTGAAGTTTACATTCATGTAATTAAACAGTGCATCATGCAGCAGTTAACACTAAATAAGTTCAGTCCATCCATTTGTTTTTTTTTTCCTCTCTCAATAAGAAGTGTCCCTAGAGAAGATAGTATCTCTTTGTCATGAGGGTTGGGGCAGGCAGTAAATCACATTCATGAAGAAAGCCATGCTCTTTATTTACTCTTTTTATTCTTGATAATAGCTGTACTCACACTTGCTTTTTGTTACTCTCTCATGTTGAGTGCTCTCTGAACCTTGGAAACACCGGGGTCAGGACTGGAGACATTAGCCTGGAGTTACACAGATGGCAAAATTGTGGGGATGGAACTTGTTACCTGACTAGCAACTAGCTAGCTAGTCACTAACAGCAAGGACACTGCATATTGCTTTGTCCACCATTGGTCTTTGCTTCCTGAGGTCTCAATGAAAATGAAGCCAAAAGAGGGGTCTGGGCTCTGGTTGCCTCATGGTTTGTGAGCCTCACTTGCTGGTGTGTTGACATCATCCAGTGCTGGAAGTAGCAACTGTTGTCTTCTAACACCGTATCTCTGCACTGCAGGTGTCCAAGGGCCACTTTCACCTGGAATAGCTCAGCAGACTGTAGGGTTGTGTGAAAGGGGCTCCTGAGGTCCCAATCGCCCACAGCACAGGCCATCAGTTAGCTTTGGGCTGGACCCCGGGTGGGGAAGAGCCCAGGGCAGGGCAGGCACAGGTACTGTGCTTCTCCTACACAGCAAACGGAGAGCTCCAGCTGAGAAACAGGTTAGGGGGGACGCTACCCATCCCCCCAAGGGATGACGGGGTAAAAGGGAGGAGAGTTTGCTGAATGTCCTTTTTAATAGCCAGTTTGGGATCTAGACGGTTCGGCAGAGCCATCTTCAGCATGGTCCAGGCAGATCCCAAGCAACTAATACTTCCTGGGACCCTCATGGCAACAGCAAAAGCAGAGTAACTCCCTGCTCCCTAGTGAAATACCACAGCCAGTGCCTGGGTGATGCAGACAGGATCACCCTTGTGTGCATGGAAGTTCAATACAAAGGCTGGATGAGCCATGAGTGACCTAGGTAGTGGAAATGAAATGCCAAGCAAGTGGAAAAAGCCCAAAGGAAAGAAGATACTCCCCAAGCTGCAGACAACCAGATATGAGGAGAGACAACTACCTTCCATTTAATGGAGTGCATCTCTAATGTACAGGATCAACACTCAGACTAACTAGAAGAATTCATCTGCCAATGGGTTTGAGAGCAATGCCCCCTCCCCAAGATCCTAAGATGCAAGAGAAATCTTGCACAGAGAGATGTGCTTATAAGCTGTCAGACCGACGTTATCTGACCTGGCCAGAGGAGAAGAAAGCTTTTTGTTCTCTCTGCTTTGCCCTCTGCTAGCACTGGCTTTAGGTTCTTGTCAAAACAAGATCAGCCTCTCTAAGTGCAGCACATGCTCTGTCCTGTTTTGTTTTGCAATGTTTTGTTTGGCTGCTAGCAATTTGTTAATCAGAAGAAACAATACTACCTAGGTTAATGCTCTGAGGAATCCTCTCCTTTAACAGCACTGTTCTAATGAAGTCCATCCTGCCCGCCAGATCCCAAGGGAAAGCAAATAGCCAAATACATCACCCTTCTGCCAAAAATGTCATCAGAAACCAACTTGTGAGAGGCTGTGTGTGAAGTTCCTGGGATCAGCCTATTGGGGAACAGGAGGCAAAAAAGGTCTGTTGCATTAGGAAAAAGTGATTGTCCACATGATCTGATAGCCTATCTGCAGCTAACTATACTGAATGTTTGAGGGGAAGGTGCAAAACCCTTCCTAATTCACCTAAATACCACACCAGTAGGGATAACTTATCCCTTTCATGGTGGATTATCTCATGCCCTGCAGCTGGGGATTGATAGTCCTTGTGATTTCATTCTGGCTAGCCTGGGCTTTGAAGACACATGCATTGCTAGTGTTATGTATTGTAACTGCACATACTATTATTCATGCCTTATTAAGACATGGTCCATTCCCTGAGGTACACCAAGGATGAATTTAATCCCGTGTCTAACCATTCTTTCTATCTAAACTATTTGCATCAGTAACATTCTGCAATATTGACCCCTCTACAAGTACCTTTTGCATTTCCAGAAAAAAGTATTTTCTTTAACCTTTAGACTCTGTCTTCTCCTGATAATAAGTGTCCCTTGATCTGGCTTTATGTGAAAAGGAAGCAGGAGTGCTAGTTGGCATCACCTGGTATTACTGTGTACTTCTGTTTCCTCTCCTCATGCTCTCATCCAAAGTTTAACTGCTGTGGCAATATTTTTTCCTTGTATCAAAGCTCTTCTTCCCTTCATGCCTCCTGCATTTTTGTGGCTCTCTGGATAAACATTCTGTTTCTACTACTCATTTCTCTTAGGAACAAGGTCATTTGTGCGGCGTGCAATACAGTCTAGACACACCCAAGCCTTTCATACAGGAGGCCATCTGAGGTCCCTACACTTAGCTGCTGCCTTGTATCCCATCATGAACTGCCTGTTGGTCCCTCAGCCACCTGCTGCAGCTGGTTCTAACTTAGCTTGTGAGCTCTTTGAGGACGGAGCCTGTCCTTTGCCAAACATGTGTCCCACACTTTGCACCATGGAGCACAGCATGGGTCCCACAGCACATACTGAGTGAATTCCCATAGCCACATAACTCAAGCAAAGACAGTCCTATAATACCCAGCACATCCTCTTTGCATAAGCAAAACCATTGGCAAATAGGTTAAATTTAGGAAGAAGCTTGATGCAGCTTGATCAAGTTGCATTTTCCTTAATATCGCTAAGAGCACCAATGTGACTGATTTTTTCTTCATTATATTCTAAGAACTTACAATTGCATCTCATTCTATTTTTTCTGCTCAGTTTTTATAGCCAACCATTGCTCTGTTTTGAAAGAGAGAGATTGAAAAGATTCCTTCCCAGATATATGGAACTAATTCTGCAAGTGTGTGTTCATGAATAGACCTGAACAATTATTATTTTTCCAGAGAATAATACATTCTCTGTAAATGTGGTTTTAGTTGTCCTGAAACTATTCACACATTAGTACTGCATTTCATGAATGATGTTAGCTGGGAAAAAAAAAATTGGGGTTAGCTTGAGAAATCTGCAAGAAGAGGTAGTACTGTTCGAATTGTATCCTTACCTCTAGCCTCCGAGAGTAGGATACCCAGGTTAAACTCTCAGCCTAGCATTGGAAGATTCACATCTGCCTCTTCTGCTGTTTGGAGTGTGGCTGTAGGCAGCAGGACACAAAGGACCACCCCAAGATGTAAGAGTGGCTCTCCATCTTGCCTCTTATCTTGGGTTCTTCCTGACATAAAACAGGTCATCGTGGGAGCAAGGCACATGCATCCCTCCTGCTAGGACAGTCCCCTAATCCAGCAGGCTAGAGAGGGATGCTTGCTGCCTCAATTATGATTTAAATGAGAATAGTTTCAGCAGGAAAGGTGGAGGGCAGCCTAGTCCAGAAGCCCTTAGAAAGTGGGACTTCCTCCTGGGCAAGGGGATGTCAGAGTCCCATGTCCAAGCCAGCTGCCTGATTTCAGGTAGAGCTTGAATTTCACCAAGCCTTGCACCAGGCTCCAGGGTCTTTGGAGCTGGATTTCCCCTCAGTGCCCCCTCCATAAAAGATAAAAGGCAGTGATGACAATAACTGCTCCTTCCTCCTGCAGTTGCATAACCCACCCCTTCTTTGCTTTTGTTTGCATGTGTCTATAGCAAAGTATTTCATTTTGGATAACATGGAACATTGTGTCAACTGAAAACAATAAGACTGATTCCTCCCTCCCCCTGTGAGTTAAAGCCCCCAAAATTTACATTTGTTTTTCACTGAATCTAAATTAATTTCCAGTGAGGCTGCCAAGCTAAAACAAAATTTCTTCTTGCAGCTCCAGAGATGAAACAAATACATCACCTCCCATGTCTACCTGATTCAAAACGAGAAACAGGGCAAGAGACCCCCAAAACAGCACAACCAGACTTAACAGGAAAGGCTGTTGCATATGTCTGCACAATAGGCACAAAGCAGAATTTCAGGTAAGTTCAAGCAAATAATATGTAGCCTTTTGGAGCAGGATTTTGTTGCAGAATCCAAGGGGACTGACTGATCTCACAGCCAGCACAGCTGCAAAGATGGAAACAATCTGTCATTGGATTGAAACATGAGGGTTTAGAGGAAAGGCAGCACATCTTTCCTCTTGCTCTGCTGAGCAACAACAGGAAACCCCAGTGCCACCTCCATTATCTTCTCCACTGCAGTGACATAAGATCCCTAGAAAGCCACCTCTGAGTGTAGCTGATTATGTTTCCCCCTTCATTTCTTTTGATAAGGCATGCAAAGGACACAGAACCCCTCTGTGAAGCTGCTGGACTACGCCAGCCCAAGCTTTTTATTTTATCTTTTGGCCAGCAGATGTAATCTGTGCAACCAAGAGCCATTCTTACCTTTCTGGGCAGGGCTGCACTTTGCAGAGGAGGAGGAAGGCCTGTGAAAGCAATGCACTAAACTGGCTGAGAAGATAAATAACACTCTAAACCAAAGGGCAGCTACAATTACTTTCACTGTTCTAATCAACGCCCCCAATGAGGGACATCAAAGCAGGGCAAATCAAGCACAGAATTCAAGATGTCCCTGAACTCAAGGCTGCATGACAGGAACAGCATAGAAATATCCTGATTATATTTCACAAGATGGCAAATCTCAGGCCCACCTTCAGAGGAAGACTGGCCCTGAAGGCAGGAAGATGCTGTAGGACATGCTGTTCTGCACAGCTCCAAAGGGAGTCATTGATATTCCTACTTTCATGTGGCACACTTTCTTCTGAAATCTTCCTTGGAGATGGTAAAACCCTGGAGAGGGGAACACAGCTTCTTTTGGTGGGTTCTTCTGGGGGCTGAGTCAAAGCTGGCATTAAGAGACACCAGGCAGCAAGGATGAATGGGAATACTCTTCCTCTCCAGTGCTGGTGGAACTCTGACCCCACCACTGAAAGGGAGAGCTTGGAAATAAGCTTGTTCCATTGAC
Organism: Apteryx mantelli; assembly: GCF_036417845.1. Taxonomy (NCBI): domain Eukaryota; kingdom Metazoa; phylum Chordata; class Aves; order Apterygiformes; family Apterygidae; genus Apteryx; species Apteryx mantelli. The sequence goes on along the minus strand of NC_089980.1, from coordinate 44,576,806 downwards.
ATGGCTCAGAGGGATTATCTCCTCCTTGACCTTACAACCTTATGGCTGATGAGTTTACCAGGTGCTTTTATTTAATCCCAGCTGACACTGCTGAGGGGTTTTGTCAGATCTGCCACTGTTGAGCAGAATACCATCGGATGGATTCTCCATGCCCATTCTGTTTTATAAATGCCTCAGACAATGAGGCTTTCACATCAGGCAATGGAGTTTTCACTCTGAAAGTCAGAGGAGGAGGATGTGAATGAATCCACACCCCAGTTTAGGTTTGGTGTCAAACAGGAGCATGGATCTCAGTAATCAAAAGGAGATCTGAACCTTCCAATTTAGGAACAAATGCCTACCCTAACTACATATAAGGGGTCTAAACATGAGCAAATATAGCAGCAGTTCAGGTTTAAATGCAGTGCTCATGAACAGAGATTTGGCTGTATTCAGTCCAGCTCTCGCTTCCATCATCACTGCCTCCAAAGCATAGGACAGGCAGTCAGAGCAGCTGAGAAATGAGGACTGGGCACACTGAACCATCTACTGTTTTGCCTTAAGGAGTGCTCCTGAAGTTCCCAGGTGTACAGCACTGAAAGTGTGTTTGTCTGTGTCCATGGAAGAGCAGCAGAAACTATGCCTAAGGCAAAGAAAAGATAGATGTAAACATACACTAGCTAACTTCTTGGATCCTAGCGCAGTTCAGGAAACCCTCTGTTTTAACCTCTTATGTACACTTTAATAATAATAAAGACGGTAAATATCTACAGTAAAACCATACTCACTTACTCACAGGCAATCTGCTTCCTTATAACTCATCATAGCAGCAGGAAATCAACCTGCTGCTTCCCACCTTGTACTCACAGCACAGAAGGGAACCATATTCTCTGGCCAGAGTGGGCTTAGGCTATCATTCAAGATACGTCTGAAGCCTGATGTTGTTGGGGAGTGACGCATACCTGTAGGAATTGCATCTGCATAGTCAACATTTCCCTTCAGACCTGTCCTTGAATGCTATGGGCAAACTTTAAACTCTTATGTGTTAGTTCTGTTTTTTAAGGCACCACTCAGCTGTAGAGACAACTGTGAACCCTTGTTAGTGAGTCCCAATGAAGGTGGTTCTTTACACAGACAGGGTTTCACAGTTATTGTTTTTGCTACAGTAAATGTTGTGCTGGCAGTATATTGTGCTAAATAAACAGCCCTGGAGACTTAAGTCCTCTTTATGTCCAGAAATGCTACAACATGAGGTGGGGCAGCATCAGCTTCCACTACAGCGATCTGTCAAGTTGCCTCAGCCTCGGCTCAGCAGGGTCACTTCCGGGAACAAGGAGATAATTCAGCCATTATGACCCTGTCCAGCTCTCTAGTTCTTTGATAAGCCTCCTAACAAGGGCACCAATTAGTGCCAAGCATGATGGGGGATTTTGCAAGGCAGGCACCTGGGAGTTGAGCTGAGACTGTGAGCACTGGTGGCCACCAGCTGCAGAGCGCTGCATCTGGAAATGCTTCCTCACAGCACTCACAAGCTCAGCAGTCATAGCGTAAGGTGAGATGCTGGCAAAGGGAGCTCTGGGGGAAACTTCACTGTGGCAGGATGTGCAGTACAGAGGTCCAACAGGAGGCATTCTTCCTCCAGGCTGGTACTGAGCTCCCATCCTGATACTGCGTTTAAGACACTTCATTCTGGATGAAAATCAGGCTCAGACCACTTTGCTGTCATGAAAGGTCCCATGGAATATTTATGGCCTATTTTGGGAAGGAATAAGATGGTAGTTCTTATATTCTTGCCACATGTCCCCCTTGTCTCCCTAAATCTCCTCTTCTGTTTTATTTCGATAATGTAGCATTCACAACTTGCCTTCCATTATTATATGCTTCTGTCCAGTTGTTCAGTGTCAGGCTTTGCTTGAGGCTTCTTTTCTCTCCAGGCATGTGTCTTTCTTTCTTAGTACATTTGATTCACTGATGTGCAGCATACACTCAGGAAACTCCCTTTCATGAGCAAGCATCAACCTAATAGATGATCTCAGGAATGATTCAATCAATCCATTAACCTTCTGAATAAAGTTCTCTGTTGATGCAGCCCCTCTTATCAGGGAAGCCTTGGGGATTATTTATTCCACAAAATGGAAACCATGCTCTCCCCCTCTCCCACCCTGCCAAGGTTACAGCCTTACGTCAGCCTCTGCTGCTGTGACCTTGAGGGTACTAACCCTTTGGAAGCACCGGGCTTTCTCCCAGGCAGGCCATGCATGGGCAGGACTCTCATTTTGTGTGGTAATCATTTCACTCTTACTGCACCTTGAAGAGACAGGGGTCTTAGCACATGTGTCCAAGTGGGTTCTTGGTCTTCTTTTGCTGCAGCATCACTGCTTGGCATCATAGCAACCTTTGTTTAGTGATTATCAGCAACTGGGCTTGCAAGTCTGGGGCTGAAAAGTCTTGTATTTGTCAAAGAGAGGTTGTGGAGTCTCCATCCTTGGAGGTATCCAAAACCCGACTGGAGACGGTCCTGGGTAACCTGCTCTAGGTGACCCTGCTTGAACAGGGGGATCGACTAGATGATCCCAGATGTTCCTGTCAACCCCAACTATTTTGTGACTCTATGATCTTGTGACTTTGCAGAGCTGCATGGTGGGGGGAACAGGGCAATTGAGTGAGAGCTACAAGATATCGGTAATAACAATGCCTATTGACAGAAAGGCAGCACTACCATGGTTATCATCACTGCCACGGCCCATCATTATGCCCCACTCTAATATCATCCCTTAGGCCAGAGCTATAAAAAAAGAAAGAAGTTGGGGTTGACAAGATCATCCCCAACCCTGTAGCTTCTGGTTTGACCCCAGTGCTAATTTAGGAGCAGGGAAGACTTCATTTTTACCTCCGTTTTCCCCATCGTCACAGGCGTTGTGTCATGTCAAGAGGGAGGGCAGAGACCTGTGCTGGGTGTATTTTCAGGTGGAGAGAATTAGGAGTGGAGGGATTTAGGGTTTTAGAAAGGGCAAGACAGCCCCTTTTCAGAAGTGAATCTCCCACAGTTTCCTCCAGAAAGGACATCCTCTAGTGAGAGGCAACTATAACGCAAAGCCAGAAAACCTAGAACAATGCCTTTGTGAGGCCAAGAGGCATGTAGGTTTGCAACCCAGCCCTGTCTGCCCGCCTCTCCTCTTCAGATTTGTCAGCTTAATACCTTGCAAAAGGCTGCAGATTTCTCCTTGACCTTAGCGTGATTACTAGGATTAGTACTGAATCAACTTTTTCAGCTGTAATATGTGAGAGACACACAATGTTTTGTTCTGGGCCTATTTGTTCTTTTATTTATTCAGTACATGAATCCCATTAGTTAGATCATCATTCATTATGGTCTTTCTTCTTGCTGTTACCCTAATGATCTCCAAATGTCATTTTGAATGTTTCAGTCATAGTTGCCAGCTGCAAAGCTCCTGAAAAGTTCTTGGCACTTTAAAATTGGCAAAAACTAACAGTGTCCAAATTTCCTGCTTATGCTTTCAAATAAAGGAAAATGTACATATCACAACTCTCTTTTCCTAATGGGTTTGGCCTTCCAACTCCCAAGGTCTGTGTGGTTGATGGGGGGAAAGAAGCCTATTATCATTGCTGTCCTCCAAGGGGGATGAATGAGGACAATTGTGTTTTAGGCAGGATTTTCATAAGGCAGAACCTTCTGTGTTTTTTTTTTTTATTTTTCCTTGCCATAATTTAGCATGAAAAAGGAAGTCAGTTTGCCCAGGTGGAAAATGAGTTTCACTGAAGCAAGACATTTTTAATGGTGCAAAAGGTAACATTATTTAGTAAACTATTCAGATTTTACCTGCAATATTTCCATGGAAATTTCCTCAGGAAATCACATTTCCCCATTTTGTTTTGCTATGGAAAGCTACTGGTAGGAGCTGTCGCAGCAAATTGCAAGTACCCACAAATTCTGTCATTTTTAAAGGCAAATATTTGCAAAGCATAAAGTAATGGCATGGAGTTAAGCCATCCCTCTGGAAGCGTTCCTGCTGGCTTAGGTGCTGCTGCTTGTGAAGTACAACTACTTACACCCTTTTTCTACCTCATGGCACACCTATTTTTCCTTGTTTCGTATTATTGTTATTGTAGTAACTAGATTCCCAAGCCAAGTGCATGGCCATACCTGCTACACATTGAACAAATGTGGCTAAACTCACTTTTAATCAACTCTTGTACTTTACTTCTATTCACTTGCCCTTGGATTATCACCTGGGGTATGTCTGAGGTCATGTTTCATTTCCACTCTGAGTTAGACTACTGCAATTCACTGGTTGTAAGCTGCTCAGAAACATCAATGGTGTGATTTTTGAATGCTTGCTTTATAGCAATCTTGTCTTTAAAATAACAAGATATGACCCCCCCCCCAACCCAGAAGGACTATTCGTCTTGTGATTTCAGAATTCATCGGCTCCCATTTGAGCTAGAACAGCCTTCTCCCTTTCACCTCCTTGTGCCTTTAAATAAAGATGTGATTCTTGAACATGTGCCTGGTTTCAGCACCTACAGCAGCTAGTAAAATATGAAATATTGTGGAAGTCAACAATACTTAATTATAAGCTGACCATCCAAACACCAGGCATCAGACTTGTTAGTGTACTTTCTGGGGTTCATCACACTGACATCCCAAGACATTTCTGAATCATCTATCCCATGTCAACACAGCCTCCAAGGTCACACACCCGAAGTCAGGATCTGCACATAGCAACATGTCAGCAGAAACTTTCTCAGTAGCTTTAAGAGCTATATGGTCTATACGATGATGGATTCAAGCAGCTGGTGGGTACAGACCCATCATAAAGTCCCTCACAAGCATCTGTAATTGGAATTTTGCAATCATGGTGTGAGAAGACAAAACTCCATCTTGTATCAGGACCTATGTGAATGCAGGGAAGAAAGGGATTTGTGGAGGTGGGAGGACAGACGCTTCTGTGTCAGGGTCCTGTATGATAACTGGGTCCTGTATGATAATCTTGTGATTCTGAAATCACAAGACAAATAGTCCTTCTGGGTTGTGGGGGGGAGGGTTATATCTTGTTATTTCAGAGTCAAGATTGCTATAAAGCAAGCATTCAATATCCCCTTGGAGAAGCTACAAAACTTCTTAATGAACTGCCTAACTGCCTGCTTGCTCTTGGGCAGCCATCAGATCCCTGCCAAGACAGGAAGCACATAAGCTGTGTGTCTTGGACTTGAAATTTTTTGAAATTCAACTGTGCTTCTATGGTCCCTCATGTTTTTACTGTGGTACAGAGCAAGTACACAAGCGCTGGGCAGGAATTCATCCAGGAACACAAGGTGGAAAACTTCAGAGTTTCTGCGAAGATATGCCGGGGTTATCAATTATATGAGGAACGCTCCCTTCTGTGTTGTCATGGTAAGGATAACATATGACTGTAAACACCGTAGGCTAAACTTCTCTGTTCTGAATTAAAAGTGCTGTGCATTATCTGGTAAAGAACAGCTGAGAGAGATTCAGCTGGGTTGGCAAAGAATGGAGCTGAAATTGTGAACTTCAGCTTTAATCCTTCCTTTCGGACGAACAGCTGAAGTCTTTCAGGATGGTACTGGAATCTGAAAACATAAGAAAGATAAAATTGTGCCTGAAAAGAGAGCAATTCCTGACTGTTGCAAGGCTTGTGAAGTCCCATCCACAATACAGGCAGGGGCAGAACTGTGACAGGTCTGTGATCTGGACCATCTCCCATGGATGGAGCATGAGAAGGTGGTGGTATCAGTGGTCTGGCCACTCTGCAATGGCTTTGAGGTGCCATTAACATCCACAGATGAAGACACTGTCTTAGCGTGGGGTTGTGGAAAGGGGTACTCCTTACACCTTGAAGAGCATTTGAAAGAATGTCACCAACCAGTCTGAAATAACTATACTCTATGGCATTTGCCATATGAGGATCATCATGGGATTCCCAGGAAGATTGGGGTGAGGGTGATCTCTATTTATTGAGTAGTGGCTTGGGGCCCACACCACTGAGAAGACACTCCTACCAGAGACTGAGCTGAAGCTGAGACCTATAGTGACTGCTAAGCTCTTGAGACTACTACCCATGCAACCACTTCAGAAGGTGTTAATACCTTCAAGTCCAACCAATACCACAACAAACAATCCCGTTTTAACAGAGTAAGAACATGTTGCAAGTCCAGCCACCCTGGAAGAACCAAACAACTGCTCCATGGCAAATATGTTTGCTTTTCCTACTGCCAGTGTGGTAAAGGGACACCTTTGTACTAACGGTTATGAGAAAAACACAGTAAACAACAATACCTTTAGCAAGAGTAGGAGAAAAAAATCTTTTGGTATTGCTGGGGCTTTTGCTACAGCAGGATTTACTATTAGCTTAGTAAGATTAAAAGGGATCAGACATGTTATGTGAGTAAGAACTGAACACAAACTTTAAAGTTCTCTAGCACTTTTGTCCTCCTGCTTCAGGCATAAGGTTGCTGGGGTCCAGAAAGAAGCCCTTCCCTTACTCCTGTCACAGGTCCTGCAAACGGCAGTGACATTCAAGCATGGGCAGGGGAGGAACAGAGCTACTGGCACATCTGGGATGGCCATAGTCAGGCATGGGGATGCCAGCATATGGCTAGATAGACAACTGGCTTCTTCCAGGCTAGCAATTCCTGTGATTTCCAAGAGGACCTCCAGTGCGTCCGTGCAGGGAGACATCGCTCCTCCTCCCTGCCGTGAGCTGGCTGCAGGCACGTCTGCCCTGCTGTGATATGCACATTGCAGATTGTCTGACCTTCTGCAGTCTGATTGTTTTGGCTGTGCAGCCTTGGTTTATATTTGGTCTGGGCTTGCTTTTGCTTTACAGATCAGGTGGGAGGGTTTAACATTGTGTTTCTGGGGATTTGGGGATTTCTTCTCTCTCTCTCTCTCTCTCTCCTTCTCTCTCTTATTTCTCAATGATTTCTCCAGCTGGGTCAGGTTGATCTGTGTGGGATCCTGGCAGTGCACCAGGGTGTAGCATAAGCAGTGCTTGTAACATTGATTGTCTTGAATACTCAGTCTTTGGGTTGCTTGTGAGCTGGAAAACCTTTTACAAAACAGCAGATCTGTCTCCACTGAGTACATTTACAGCAAGTGAAATGAATACAAAGCTCATCATAGGCCAACTTCCAGGTACCTTTTAGTCAGAAAATGTATTTCCTACCTTCAGGATATATCCATTGACACTGCAACCCTTTCACACCTGTGGGAGATCAACATAAATTGTATTAGGCTATACTGCTTCTTTCTGCAGGTTATTTTGCATAAGATGAAACTTGTAGACATGGATCCATCCTCATTGGTACACAGAGGTTGCTGTGATCTTTGCAAAGTCTGTCTAGCCCTGATTTTCCCCCTGATTTCTAACAACTCTGGTTTGCTGGGTTATGGCTACTTCTGGCTCTAGTGCGCCCACTAGCACTGCCAGGTGATGCCACAGAGTAGCAGGGGCAGCTGGGCAATTGCACTGGGCCTGCTTGGTTCCTCTCGGCCAGTTCCCAGGACTGCCTTCCAGAGCAAACTTCTCAGAGGGAGCCCTTGAGCTGAGGAACTCATTTCCTTGGGACACTCCAGTCGTTGCCACTCCTTTCCCTGGCATGAAGGCCGGCAAGAGTGCTCCCCTCCTGTGCATTCCCACTGGAGCTTTTGCAAAGCAGTTGTGAGGTATCTGAAGCCGCAGTGGTGACACATAGAGCTGTGTCTGCAGGGAGCTGGAGACTGAGGTCAATGGGAAAGTGGGTCTGCATCTTGTGGCAAGAAGTTCCCCAGGTTAACTTTGTGTTTGTGCCTGAGGAGAGCCAGAAGGTGCCAGGGGCAGCATGTCAAGAGTGGCTCCTCTTCCCAAAGGTTAAGTAGATGTAGGACAGAGCTTTCCAGAGACTCTGCACATCCGCAAGGCCAGTTTCTAATTTGAGATACTTTCTAAAGTCCAATGCACTCTGGGGAATGCAGCCCCAGCAGAAAGCATGACCTGAATGCACAATCCTCCTTCCACACAGCCCAGTAACCCCACTGCCATGCTAGGGTGTCCCAGAGAGAGAAAAGGGCTGTTGTGCTGCCTGGCACGCCGTGGTCCTTGCTGGGAGTGCAGCGCCAGTGAGGAAGCAGCCTGTCCAGAGCACAGCGGGCTGTAGAGGAGGCTGCAGCCAGCAGCACGCATTTGCCAGGGGTACGGATGGATCTGCTCAGCAAGGAGGCACTGTCTGGGAGCCCTCTGCACACCTCTGTGACAGCTCCCCAACCACCAGTTCCTTCACAGCAGCTCAACCTTGCTCCCTATGTCTTTAATATGCCAGAGCTCCTTCTTCAGGAACTGAGGGCCTAGCAGCCCCAGGGGACAGGTGACATTACATCAGGCTGGCTGGGGTGTTTTTGCCCAACAGGCAATAGCGACTTGTGGCTTTCACACTCCCATGGGCTTAGAGTGCTTCCGGTTTCGAAGCAAACTCTCCAAACTGGGATACTCTTTCCTGTTGCTCTGACACCTGAAACCTTGCATTAGATTTATCTAGCTTGCAAGGCAGCCTTGTGAAATGTTTGCCAGGACATGAGGCTAATAATTTAATCAGGTGAATTCAGACAGAGTCCTTTTGCATCTCGGGTTGCATTATATAACTAGATAGCAGGAGTATCTGCAGGGGGATAGGCTGAATGCTACACAGCATTTTCCAGGATGGCCATTAAAGAGAAAGTCTGCCTCCGTTTTGTACTCAGTCCAATGTCATGAAGTTTCAAAAGAGCAAAATACTTCTTCCTCTCCATAAAACTGTGACAGAGCTTTGAAAAATTAAATGGGCTATTTTTGTAACAGAAAAACCCTGTGTGGTGACTGCTGTCTTCCAAAGCAACATCCAGGCATCAGCGCAATTCAGTCTAAGGGACTGCAGACAGGTTTTCGTCAGGCTTTCATGCTGGTTTAGCAATCCGACTGGCTGACCCTACTGAAGTGCCTTACTCTATAGAACTGAGTGCGCAGCAAAGTATAAGCACATGCCATGGGGGGGCCTGGGGAAGGTGGGGGTGGCCGAGGGACAACTGCTCTTCAAATCAGGTGGAACGCAAAGTCTCCTGGGCCTGTTGGTGGATTTCATCTGTTTCACATGCTCACTTGCCTGTTGATCTTCTGCGTGCTTGCTTGGTATCTGCACAACACTCAGTATGTTCATACTCTGCCACTACATGATACCGACCATGTAACTGAAGTGATTGCTACAGCAAGCGATTAAAGACAACACAATGGACAGGGCATTGGAGTATGAAAGATTTAAAAACTGCAGAGAACGTTCATGATTTTAGAGGTAGTGCTGAGCCTTGTTTTGCAACCGACTTAGCATCAGGCTAAGAGGAACAAAGTCAGAGGAAATGGTGTGTGGGAATCAGAGTCTTTTGAACTGTTCCCCCCACTTGTCCTTCCCTTCTTTGCAAGCACCTCGCTAATTCCACACAGGTCACATTGAATTACACACCCAGCAGCCCTTCGAGATGAGTCAATCTCTAGGTGGGAATCCAGGAATTGCACTTAGGTTCATGCTGTTATTTTAGTTTGTGGTGTTTGCTTCTCATTACGGTAAGCTCCCAAGAATGTCAACACCAAAATAGCACAGAATCACAAGGTTACCTGCAGAAGAATGAAGTAAACAAGGGGGATATTCTTTCTTTCTGGTTCTTTCTCTTTCTTCTTTCCTAAAAGGAGGCATTTTGAGCAGCTTTACTGAACTCTAGGGCAGAGATCGTGGGTTTGGAGTTTAGGTGCATCCAGATAGTGCATCCAGGTTTGGACTATCCTGGCCTGAACCTCTCCTGAGAGGTGTGCAGCTAAGATGTTGTGGGTCTGTAGTAGCTACAGAGATGTTGACTCCTGATAACCCAGCCATCTGGCTGTGGACAGAACACACAGGTGGGGCTCTGGTAGGGCAGGCACTGGCTCTGGGAGTCTGGAGTGTGCACCAGTCTCCTGGCAGACATCAGCACAGCATGTTTATTTGTTAGTTTGTGCTGACATTGCAAGATGGTATGGCAGATGGCAAGGCCTTTTGAAAGGGAAGCCCCGTGTCAGGGATGCAGAATGGCCTGAGTTGGGTCTCGTCACTGAGGCACGGGGCAGCCTTGTCCTAGAGGAATGATGACCAGGACCAGCCCAGGAGTTCCACCTGTGAAGAGAAGCCCTGGTCCTCTCTCGGAGCCACAGAGGCACAAATGAGCAAATACAGGCCCTTTCTAGAACTATTCTGAGGTCTCCCAGGATACCGGTGCACAGTCCAAGAAGGGCTCAGAGCAGAGTTTTTCTGTATTGACTCCATGAGAAATGAGAAGAGAAAAAAATCAGCGCCTGGCAGACTGAGAGGGGCCAAGAGTTACTTCTCTGTTTCTAGGAAGGCAGAGCAGATGGTGGGAAATATTTCACTCGTACAGTGGCAGTGGTGCTAACCTGGCACTCCAGAGGCCTGGATTCAATTCCCTCCTCTCCCCCAGGCTTCTTGGGTGACCTTGAACTTTGTGCTCACAGTCGGCCTCAGCGCTCCATCTGCAAACAAGCAAGGACTGCATTGCCTTCACCCAGGGGGAGTGGTAAGAGTTTAAATGCATTCAGGACTGGAGGGGTGCTTGATTACTCAGGGATGAGGATCCTATTAGTATGCTGATGGATGATCACCCTCATTAAAGCTACAGTGGGATTCAGGAGGTCGAGGTAGAGTTGCCACCTCTGTCACAGACTGTGTGTAACTTGGAAAAGAAGTTCCTCTGGCCTAGCTTCAAAAGGGCATCTTGGAGCGAGGGTTCCATGGAAATCAGTGTGCCTCAGCTCTCTGTCTGCAAAATAGCAACTTGGACTGTCAGATCGAGGATTGAGTTACGTTCTCAATTTGCCCAGAGGAAGCCTGGGGCTTCTGCAGCAGAAGGAATAAGAGGTGGGTGTCTTGTCAGAACAGAAGCCCTTGCACAGCCAAAGGGAATTCTGGAGGTTAACAGTGCTCACCAGCTTTAGCTTCTCTCTTTCTCTCTCTTTCCACTTTTTCAAAAAAAAAGCCAAATCACACACAAGACTTGATTAAAAAAAACCTTCTCACAAAACCAAAATTGCCTGCCTATAGCAAAAGTTAAAATGGCAGCTTCAGCTACTGTACCTGTCTCAAATGTGGTGGTTCTGAGAGATCAGCCATGTGCTGGGTAGATAAGATAAGCCAGCAGTTGTGGTCCTTTATCCCTGTTGGTGTACTAACAAATTGATAAAAAAGCCACAGTGGTTTCACTGGTCACCGTATATGTATCATTCTGGGTTCCAAGATGAAATATTATGACTAAATTGAGGCAACTCCATCCTTGGGTTCGAGACCTACTCAGCGGTGAGGGCCTGAGCTTCCCTGCGATGGTGACTCCTTCTTTATCATCAGAAAGGGACAAGCATGTGGGGCATAGTGCTGGGAAGAGCCCAGTGGCCAAAAGCACATGCAACGGGAATTGCCTGTTTGTTCTGAGGAGAGCATAGGATGAGGCAAAAGATGAGGTAGAAAATAAAATCCAGAAATAGAGTCCTGCCCTTTCATCTTCCTAACCTTCAGCAAAGAGCCTGCGGGGAGTACTGGCACAACACTTTCCGACATATTTGCATTGTATATTACACTAAGATCTCCACTGGCACTAGTACAGTGCACATTGCACTTAACATCTCTATCTTCAATTCTTTCTGGAAGAGACCTGCAGATTTTAATAGCAATGAGACCTGCTGGCATCCACAGAAACTGTTCCCTACATTCATAAGCAGAAGACAGGCAGGGATCCTATTTTGAGATGGCTTTGTCACTGATGTAGTGAAAGCATTTTGTGGAAATAAACCTGCTGCTAAATTCAGAGGGGAGGGGTCATTGGTGCTTGGTTTTGGGCTGCCTGGGGTTGTACTTTTCCCTTCTTCATGCTCAGACCTGAACACAAAGAAGGAAGATGTTTGCTTCAAAGCAGCGACAGTCACAGTACTTGACTGGAGGCAACCAAAAGGTGGACGCAGTTAACAGGTGGGTGGAACACAAGGTAACTGTAAAGTGATTGAGATTAGCAAAAGAAGCAGCAGGCCCAGCACACGCCGCCTGCCCAACCTATTGTCAGGCATAGACAAGGTTATGTTTTTCTGTTAAATGTTATAGGAACTTCCTATGAGAGTAGGGTGACGCAAATCTCTGTGATGCTTGTGGGCCCAAACCAGCCAATTCACAACCCAGCATTTTTGTCTCTGCAATTATGCAGGAGAATGGAGATGACTCGTGAGATACTGCTGGACACAATGTAACAGATGTCCTGGCCCAGAGTGCTGCACGGAGTTGCAGCTACCAGCAAAAGCCAGGTAGGAGATTTCAATGTGTTTGAAAGAAGGAAGGCATAGTTTCAGCTGGAGGGGCTGGGAATCTCACAGCTTGGGAGGGTAGAGGGGAAAAAGCCAGGGCTGCACCTGGCTGCAGATGCATCTGAGCTGCCATGTAAACGGTTGGCTGGCTGGCAAGAAGAACCAGCCCTTGCCGAAGAACCAGCCCTAACAAAAAAGTTGTCTGTAAATTGATGGCTGAACTCAGAGGAGAAATCCCACAGAAAGTGTTATGGGTAATCCTGAATTGCTTTAGTGAGAAGCAGAAAATGAGAGGAGATGGTGGGGCAGGATGGAGGGATAGTGTGTGCAGGGAAGATGGAGAAGAGACTGGTGAAAGTAATGGTGGGAATGGAGTAGGGTTGCCTGTTTAAGTTTATTTTATGCAGAATCTATTGCTCTTCCAAGTAATTTCATTGCAACACTGGAATGAAAGCAGAACAAAGGAGCTTACATTCATTTTAACCACTTCCTCTCACTTTCAGCTAAATAACTGAGTGTACAAGAGAGCAAAGCTCTCTTCAACAGGATATCCCTACAAGTGTCATGGAGAGATTTTGTTCCTCTTCTTGAGCAGGCCATCTACTTCCATGGTGTTTTGTTCCCTTGAGGGCAGATGGGGGAAGGATTTTAGAGGGACCACAGAAGGAGGAGTTACCGGGTGCTGATGCCATAAGAACTGCCACCCATGGAGGGCCTCCACAGTCCCCTGCTCAGAAAAGGTCTAGAGCCTCCTTCCAGTTTTGCTCTGTGAGGAAGAAAGACTGCACCTGAGCCCTGCTCAGCATGGCTGAGGCCTTGGTCTCCCCGGGAACACAGGCTGCTATCTGACTGGGGTTTCCTAGCTGAGAGGCAGCTTCAGTGGCTTCAGACATCATCCGGTAGCATCTGTTTCCACACCCTTTCCTTCACAGATGGTGCTGCTGCAGGAATCCCAGAGTTCAAACTCACACCCAGCTGCTGCATGTGCCTGCGCAAGGCCAGGGCAGTCACAGCCAGGCAAAACAGAGTGTGGCCTCCTTTATTACAGTATATAAAAGCAAGAGATGTGTTTATGGAGACTGGGAAGGGCTGGCTCAGAGCTTGAGATATTCTTCAAGGGGACAAGAGCCAGCTGCTAAGGGAAGCAACCTCCATCTTAGTTCCCAGTTGCATGTCAAATTTAATAGCAAACACTAAAAAACATTTGATAATGCTCATAGCACAAATAGCCTTGAGACACTGTATAAATGTCAGTTAATTATGTACTTGCAGTAAATTCTGGATGAGAAGCATTTTTTTCCCTGAGTAGATGATATTTGGTCTGTGTTGAAATTTTTCTTTCCTGTTTCAGGGTCTAGTCCAGCCATCCCTGGTGACTCACTGCATGATTTCCAGGTGGGCAGGGGAGGGAGGCTTAACAGAGACATTCTTTTTTAAGTCTAAAGTGTTTCCTACCATTGCTGAACACCTGAAGCTCCCTTTAGTTTCCATTTTTATCCAAGTCTTTTAACAAGCCTAGCACAGTCTCAAGTTTTTTGCCTGTCTGGAGTCAGTGTTGTAAGGTTGAAGAGGACCTTTGCAACAGTCTGGAGTGTGATCCAGTCTAACACTGGATTTCACATTAAAATTTTCCTCAGGTGCTTCATGCACAATCAGCTTTATATACCTAGTAAGACTGTAGGACTGTAGCTTATTTGGAAAGTCCTCTGCGAGATCCATAGGAGAACAATGTGGGGGTATTATTAGTGGAGAGCAAAAAGCAGAGCTCTGCAAGCAAACTTCACACTGAGCGGGAGGTTTTAAATAGTTTCCTCTGAGACAACTTTGGCTCCTTCTGTTACACAGTTTTACTCAAGTGTTCACAAATTATCTCATGAAGGAAGCAAATATTGCAAGAACAATATACTACGCATGTCTTACAGGGGTTGAAAACCACAGCATGGAAAGAGCAGCCTCAGCTCCCTAAACAAGTTAAACAGAAAGAAAAGGCACAGAGAGGGAAATCCTCTCTGACTTTGTTATGGAAATGTGATACAGTTTGACATTTTAATTGCGATTCTCCCCTTATTATCTGGCGCACGTTCATAGTGCCCAAGATGTTGTTTAGTGAATCCAGCTGCCTCCTCCACTTCGTTTGAAGTCTGGTGACTCCGCGTGATAGGGGAGTGTGAGAGTCAATGTGATTTGTGTATGAGGAAACATAAATATGTCACAGGAGTTTAGTCTTATTGGTCTGCAGAGTTTATACTCGCAAAATCTGTTGTGCTCTTGTTTACACACCCAGATCCAAAGGCCTGACACACCCTCACTCTAGCTCAAAATTTTCATCATTTTTACTTGTTTCTAATGAGGCCATTGTAAAGCATGTGGATGATGTTTGACCACAGTTTAATATATCTAGGCAAATGTACTCTCAAATGTTAAGAAGAGCTTTAATCAAAGTTGATTCTTGGTCATTAGCAGAGACAAGCACACGCAAGGTTCTGCCGCCACATGTACAAACATATAGGCACAGGCCTTCCCATGTGCCAAAAACTCATTCACGCCAAAAAAATGGAAGGCAGGCATGCATACATGAACACTTGCACACCCCTGAGCACAGACACCTGAGTACAGAAAGGCAGCTGTGCATAAGGGCTGAACAACATGCTTGCTCTTTCTTCAGGTAACTTCTGTGAGCCAAAATTATCATGATAAACTCATCTGCTTGGTGCTGTTCTTCACCTGAACTTCACCACTGCTATCAAGCACATGGGAAGACATGTTCATGTGCTTACATGTGGCCATGGAATAGAAAGATTTATCATGGGACACATATAAGAAAAAGCCATAGGGAAAACAGGAGTCTATCTTCAGAGGAAAGAACTGTGGGATGTGGGTTTAGAAGCAGGTGTTCTAGTACCCAGCAATCTCACTTAAATTCCAGTTTGCAAAACCTGTGTACCTGAAAATGAAGGATGGTAACATCCTCCCTTTGGATGGGAGGTTCTTCGAGAGAAGCAATGGTGTGAATAAAAATATTCAGCCTAATTCACTCTTGGAGTTTAACTGTCTCTGAAGGCATTAAGCTCACACCATGCATTGCCTGGAGCTAGGAAAACTGAAACTTTTATTAATTTTGCATTAATAAATGACCTATATCAGGCTACCTGTGAAAAGGCTTGATGACTTTCTTAACCCTAGTGCCAGTCCCTTCTCCAGCACTGCCAGGAGATTGCAGAAGAGCATTGGCAGGACATGCTTGCAAAGTCTGGCTACGTTTGAGACCTGTTACTGGGGCTTTATGGGGAGGAATCAGGCATATGGTGACCATCCAGTTCTGCATCAGAGGGAAATGCGTGTTGTCACTCTAAACTGGGGCCTGAGTCTTTAAAGCTCTGATGCTTCTAACCTTTACTTCTGTAGTCCTGTTGAGTGAGATGGGGTGGAAAGGATTCACAAGTGAGACAGAGTCTGATGAATGGGAGTCAGAGTAACATTCTGTTCTGGATGCTCACATAGAAACCTTTAGAAGAAGTAAGACAATCACTATGTGTGAACTGTCAGCTGATTGCAGGACCAAATTGCTAGAGCTTTGCCTTCTTGGCTACACAAAGGACAGCTCTTTGTGACCAAACACCCTAAATTGACTTTTCAACCATATCCAATTATTGAAGAGTAGATTTAGAAAAAGCACAAAAAGGGGAATTAGATGCACAATTCATGATTTCCTATGGACCTAGTTTCACTTAGTGGTTTTTCCTGCTCTATTTCTTAGGAGAGTAGGGTTCTTCTCAGAAGGAACCTAGGGACAATGTAGTTTGGGTGTAGTGTCTAACAGCTCCATATGATTATGTAGTTAGCCTGTAGATTGTGTACAAGGGCAGATCACTTCTTTAACATTCGTTCATCAGTTATCTGCAAAGTGACATGATCCCCAACTTCACAAATACAAACTCCTATTTGCACACTAATTGCAGATTAACATAATAGAAATTGCATTCTTTGTGCCACCAGCCAGAAAGTCCTAGTCACCTGTATATGGCATTGCACTTCTCTGTTCAGTAACCAGACAAGCTACAGAGATGTTTCTGGCAGGAGGTGCAGAATAAGCATGTGTGGATAAAGTAACCCTTAGGGAACATTTCAGAGGGGCTCACAAGGTTTTACCCCATCTGCAGTGGCTAAGTGAGACATAGTGACCTCATTGTCCAGCTCTTAAACATTATTTCTCACTTAAGGCCAGACTCTTGGCGCAGCAAGCTGCTCAGTGGCCAATGCCAGGCTGAAGCCAGGGGGTTTAGTGATAAGGGAACATGGAGATGAAGCCAATATGTATTTTTGTCTCTAAGACATGCGACTGATCCTGTAGCAGACCTCTGCCAGGGCTTACTTGCCCTCACACCAAATGCCCAAATCATGTGAAAGTGGGAGGCCATTTGGGAATTCTTTACAGAGTGGAAGCTCCTTGGGAGGGCTTTCCTCTCCCTTGCTTTCTCTTTTATTTGAAGAAAGCTGCTTCCCAACATGCCCAGAGCATGAACTCAGTTGGCACTTGAGCCAGTCAGAAGCCAGATGGCTTACGAGCCTCCCTCCCACCAGATACTGCTGGGGATGTTCTTCTTGTCCCACGAGCAAGCTCAGTAAGCTAGATGCAGGGCTGTGAATCTGCAGCTGATTTGGGTGGGAAGTGCCTTGTCCCTTTGATAGCCCCACAGCTATTTCTATCAGCAAAATATTTCCTCTCCAGCCACTCAGTTACTGAGTTTGGCATTAAAAGGGGCACAGTTTCCACCTGGTAAAAATTACTCGCTTTTTCTGATTCCTCTGTTGTTCTTTTGCTTTAACTGTGGGGCTTGGAAGTGCAACTGATTGCAATGGCTTAACAAGTTACAAGACATCAGCTGAGCCACAGTTATCTAACCACACTCAGACTCCTCACTCACAGCCACTCTGAAGTTAAATGCGTTAGCTGGCAGAGGTGAAACCTGCACACTTCACCTCACATTTGTGAAGTGCTCATGTACTGAATCCATTGTGGCCCAGCTGACACACAGCTGCCTCCAATGGCTGAATATATGTCTCAGCCTAGAAAGCTGATTTAGGCTATTTCAGTGACTGATTTGTGCAGGGCAGAGATAAACATCCTTTTGTGGTCCTAAATGGAGCCAGCAAAGATATTACCCAGTCCAGCTGCCATTCACTGCCTACTGGCTGAAGGTTACTCTATGTGAGCTTTCCTTCATCTGTTTCGGTGCAAAGTTAGTCCATTTAGTGCAAACAAGTTTTAGCAGTAGGGTAAGCTAAAACAGATGACTTTGCACTTCATCAGCTGAGGAACACTCCACCAGCAGAGCTGTGGGATGTCGTATGAACTCCAGCAGAAGCACAGTTACAAGTAGGTGTTGAGTGCAAACATCTTGAAACTTCCCAGTCACTTGCAAAATGCATGTGAATCTTTGCTTTCAGTGGCAAAGATCATTTAGCCCACTGCATTGCCTGGTTCATTTACCTAAACTGCACAATCCTGCATGATTATTTGATATTGGAGGTTGGCATACTCTGCAAGCCTTGGAAGCTGACTCATGAAGCAGTGTTGGGAACACTGCAGGAGAAGCATGTTTCTGCTGCAAGCCACCAGTGTTGAAGACCTCTGCTCCTTTTTGGAACCTATTAGTGTGACCCTTTAACAATCCCTTCCCACTAATTCCATGTCTAGCATTAGCTTTTCTAACTCTCTCTCTCTTCTCCTGCCCCCATCTCCTTATCTGCTCACTGAACCTCTCCAAAATTAGCAGTGCTATGTTTAGCCTGTTCTGGCACTCAGCAGTGCTCCTGTGGGTGCTGGCTCTCACAGGGAGCCTACAAATTTCCACTCCTATTGGAAAGAGGAGTGTTTTCAAAACTGCTGACATCAGATCCCAGTAGGTGAACTAAACCAAGAGGTCGGAGTCTCTGAAATGTTCTTATTATAGCTGGGGCGAATAGTTCTCATCTTGTGTTACCACAGTCTTGCAGTCATGTGTCCCAGCAGCCTAGTACCCCTGTCACGCTAGAGGGCAAGAGCGTGAGGTCACTTCTAACAGCCCCACTTCCGTGACATCACGGGAAAGCCAAGCCACTTCTTGATTTAGGTGTGGGAAGTCAGAGGAAAGGGCAGGCACAGGCCCATATTTAAGCTTTCCTTTTTGCTTCCATGTGAGCCAAACATATTTTTGGAGGTTATGGGGGGGGGGTCATTTTCCTCTCCTTTATCCTCAGAGGCTACTGTAGCAATTGCACAGGCAGCTTTTTAGGAGTCCTGAACCGAGGCAGCTTTTCTCCAGTGTTACAGGAGTATGAAAGAGCCATCTACAGGTGATGGGAGTTAAGGCGCCACAGCATGCCCTTCTGCCTGTCTGAGCAGCAGAAGGGGGAGAGCTGATAACCAAAGCTTGAGGCCTTCTCCCCTGTTTTATACCTCCTTCCCAGGGTCACAGTGACTTCTTTTACAGGGCACCATTGAGTTATGTGAATGACCACAACCTTTTCTAGTCCACAGTTGGTGACCTCAAGCCAGGGAATTGCACAACCAGCATCACACTTTGACCTTTCTGGGGATGGTGGTGGTCCCTGGGGAGGGGAACCACATTGGGGGTCCCACAGGAAACATGTTACTTGCGAGCCACCTGGCACCACAGCCATGAGGGCTCCTTGGAGGCATCCCTGTAGCATGCCATTCCCATCCCTCCAGTTAGGCAGCGGGAGGCCAGGTCACTGTGTCTAGAGGACTGGATCTGGCATAGCAAGAAAGGAACTGTTACATCTCAGTCGCCGGCGCTTCAGCTCTAGCTAGATGTCGGCTGTGCTCCAGAGAGCTTTGCTGACTGCTGCAAGGTGCCTGCCACCTGAGGGACTATTGTGTGAATTAGCCAGAGAGGCCAGAGCCTAGCGGGCCTGTGGAGTCACAGTGGCCAAGGCAAAGAGGGCAGAAAACATCGTGGTTGTACGTAGGCTCCTATGGAGGGCCAGTCTTGAACTGAAAAGAGTGGTTTCAGATAGCAACGGGGAAGCCTGGGCTCCAAATGTAGAGCAGTGATTGTAAAATGTTTAGGAAATGCTGAAAACTTTTCCCAGTCAGAAAGTCCAGCATAAATTGCTGTATCAGGCATGAGAAGGTCTAGACTGGAAGGTCAGTACCACTGTATAGTCCTTGAATGATTTCAGGTAAGTCTGTAAGCTTCTTGTACCTCTGCTTCTTCACCATGTAGCAGCCAAAAGAGTTCTTTCTCCCCCTTGGGCATCTTCTGTGTGGACTGATGCTCACAAGAGACAGGAGGGGAGTTCTGGGCACATTCATAGCCTAAAACATTCTGCGCTTGAGAAAGCCATGTGGTGTTTCTTTACCACAGATATTTGCCTACTTCCCTCTTTCTCTATCCTTTCACTCTCCTGACTCCAAGATCTCCTCTTTCTCTTTTCTCTCCATTCAGGGCCTCCCCCCACTACCCCCACCCTCACTTTCTGTCCTTTTACATTTGTTTCCTACACATTACTTTGCTTTAGCCAAGCTGTGGCTTGTGAGCAGCGTCATCCCCACAAGCTCTGTCTGACTGACATGTGACATATTTTTAAAGAGCGTGGACTTAGGCCGGTGAGGTGAAAGAGCAGTACTCAGCAGGTATGAGCTGCGCAGCATAATAGAATGCACAGCTTTTAATTAAAACTGGTATTTCAGAACCTCTGCTGGTGGCAGCCCTGCTGAAATATGACATCGCTGAAGCCCCACAGACTGTGGTATGACCCCATCTCTCAGAGCTACAGTTGTTCTCAACGTCAGTATGAACACTGAAGGGGAGCACTCCACATAACGGTTAAATAGCCAGGTTGGCTCCGAGTGCTCCCATAGCAGGGTGGTGACTGCTTTGTAGCCTGATCTAATGGACCTGGTTAGCAGACCTCCGGTCACAGCCATGACACTGTGTAGCACATTGGTTCCAAGAATGCCCATTTTAAATTAAATAAGATTCAAATGCCATGGAATTGTGTCCTGGTTATCACCTTTGTAAGTGGGACTAGACCCAAGGAGGCTGGGAGCAAGGTCTTCTGACATCTATCCTGTTTATATGACAGAGGACAGTCCCTGTTCCTACATTTTGTTCTGCCAGTATTTGCTCCTTTCATTTATTGCATCTTCTCCTAACAGCTCTCAGAGGCACTTAGGCAGGACTGCCCAATCGCCACTCAGACGGGACTCAGCCCCCAGGTTCTCACTTCTCTCCACAGCCCCTTGAATGCATCTGAGAGACCATAACCACAGGAAGGAACAACCAGGGATTACAGCACCTGTCTCTGGCACAGGCAAGCCTGGATTAGCTCCTTCTGATGCTACTGCCTCCCTGTGAGAATTGGGGCAAGTCACTTAGGCCTTGATCTGCAAGGGCAAACTTGATTTCCTTGGTCTTGTTATCTCTGTAGAACAGAGTAACAGCACTGCCTTATTTCACAAGGTGCTGCAATGGAAGTGGACATATCTTACAGACAATATACCTTACAGACATAGCTGATTTCTTTTCCAGCCTGGCACAAGCTGAAAGGGTACTGAGGACTCCAGCTAGTCTGATTTGGTTCTTCTACACCCAGTATCCCCATGCAATGAAATAGCTGAGTCTCTGAGCTATATTAGCCCAACACAGCACTTCTCATTTCCTTCTGTCCCACTTCAACCAGACCACAATCCATGTCAAGGTATGACTCAGAATAGTGTATCAGAATCTGAACTCAGAATATTACTGCTGCTTTCTCCTAAATTTTCAAGCAAAAGAATATCTGCTTCACAGATGGCTTGTGAGGTCAAGGAAGATATTCCTCACCAAATGTGAATAAATCAGCCTGCAGTCCTTCAGTGTGTATCTGTCAGAGTCCAGTCGATGCACTAGCATTTAGACTTCATAGCAGAAGAGGGAGGAAAAAAACCTAGGGTTTAGGAGAGAAGAAAATATAGTTTACTGCCCCCCCCCCCCATCTGAGAGCTGGTGCCCAGACCCACAGTTCATTTGATAAATAGTCAGATTTTGAAGCTTATAATGTTAGGGAGGATCATGGGGTACAGTCCATTTCATTGGATCGAGGAACAACTCCACACACCAGAACTGGAAATGAACAGCAGAAAAGAGCTGCATGGAATCTGCTGCCAGCCTGTCTTCACCAGCCCTGCTCCCTCCAGGGCCCATTGCCTCCTCGGTGCAAGGCTCTGGGGCAGGAGTGCAGCCCCCCAGGTGTGAAGGGGAGCCAGAGGCTGGAGAAGGAAGCCCTTCTCCCTCTGTGAGGTGTCTCTGAGGACTGGGAGAGAAAAGGAAGGAGCATCAACAAGTCCTTGGGCCCTGGCTGCCTTCTGGCTCAACATGGGACCAAGGTTTCAAGGTAGGAACTGCAGATCTTGTTTAGATCTGCTAGGGAGCAATGATTTCACTAGCTTTGGAGGTGGGGGGCATGAACGAACATTGCAGGCACACAGTGGAGGGAAGGTCGAGGGACCACCATCTAGCCCCAAAAGACTGGTGTATGAAAACCTCTGAGAGCTCCCCCAGGCTGCGTAAGGAGGTGAGCTGATACTCCTCCTACCGATCATGGGGTACAGATAATCTTACCCGTTCCTGCCCTTGCTGAGGCCTGCTAAAGCAGGATGACACTCAGGAGAGTGCCTGAAGGAGGACAAGGGGCCCATGCTGCCACAACCCCACCTTAGCCTGCATTCCCACCACCTGACACACGGGAGCTGTACCGAAGTGTTTCTATTCTCAGCAAACCTCATCGAGAAAGTGGGGAAGGCATCCACCCCGGCAGGAGCCCTATCCTTTTTATCCACAGGTTTAGGCCTTTTACACACCAGCAAATGCAGAGTTAAGATTACGGCTGACAAGAAATCCAAACATTTGCAAGTGTGGGAATTCCCAAGGAGAGTAACCAAACTGCCTTAACTCTGCCCTTACAGCAATGACTTTACACAGTCTGAAGCCGAGACGGCCTCAGCCAGCTACAACAAAGAGTTTAATCTTATCAGTGACCATAAAAACTCAAATTCCTCTTAACAGAATTCCTGATGGGGACGGTAGTGCCAAGTCTGGCCTCATTGCAGTCCTGCACAGTCAACAAGGGGGGAAAATGCTATATCACAAATTCCTGAGGCCCGAATTCCTCCCTCTTCATGGAGAGAACAAGCCTGGCGGGCACTCACACCTCTCAGGGCGGCCTCCACAGAGGCTGTGCACTGCTTGTCTATGCAGCAGGAATGAGTCGTGCAGAAACCAAAATGTTTTTTCCTCCAGTCATGTAGGAGTATGATTTTTATATTGCTGCAGTTAAGCAGGTACAACGCTTCCTGTGGTCTCATTTGAACGGGTGCAGAGGTGTCTTGCCTTGGCCGTGGGTGCACCTGGTTGTGGGTGGGATGGTCTGAGCCCTGCTGTGACTCAGATGAGGACTACCGTGCAGCAGCACGGCTCTGCTGGGAGAGCAAGGGAGTCAGGCCCTGGCGGCAGGAGCTCCCAGCAAAGCTGCACTCTCCCCAGGGTGCCTCAGCAAGGGCAGCATATACACAGAAGCTGCTTGTCTCATCAGTGTCACCTGCATTTCCCCCGCCACAATTTCTCTTCCTCTTTGCTCTGTTCCCCCTCTCATCTGGGCTGGTTCCCCAGGAATCAGTGCAGGGCCTGGTTTTCCCTTCACTGTTGATTTAAGTTTCATAAAGCCAAAGGTCCTGAGTCTTTCTCCATCTTCTGCCATGGCCAGACCTGCTGCCCCATTTGTCCCTCAGAGCTGTGACACTTGTGCCACAGACCTGGGCTGGCTCCTGATACAGCTCCTCCTTCCCAAATCCAGGATCCAGTGATCACCCTCAGCATATTGAAAATCCTCCTGCAGGGACGCACTGCCTCCACCTGTGTCATGGAGGCTGTAATTGGCCCCATTCCAGCCTCCCTATCACATCTTTCACCCCTTTCTACACCCAAACCTCCCACACACACAGACGATGCAAGGGCAAGATCAAGATCCTTGTGCTGTCCTCATTTGTCTCCCCCTCATACATCTGCTACCACCATCATCCTTTCTGCTGCCCCAGGTTTATCCCATCATCTCCTTATTTGCCCTCTCTTGACATTTTTATCTATCCCCCCACGACCCTCAGCAGCTATGCCCAGCCTGTCCACCCTTTCAGAAGACATCACACAACCATCTTTGTGCTCCCCTTGCCTGTCCTGTATGGTGCATCTGTCCTCTACTTACAACCTGTACACCTACATGTGTTTCCCTTGCTATGCACACAGTAGTGTTTACGTGCACACTTGCTCATGAAGGGCTGCAAGCCAATGTTTGAACTCTGCTCCAGCTCAGTCTAGTCCCTTGTGGAGAAGCCTCACCCAAAAGTGGAGGCTTTCCCCCTGCTCTGGAGCAGATGGCTCCTTTCTCAGCCCCCAGAGGAAGACTCCTAGGATACCTAGGACAAAGTACTCGTGTGTCAAAGGCCTGGAGTGACCATGCACAGCAGACACACTGGGAAGCCCTCTGAGAACTGGTCTGTAAGCATTGCTCCTGGCTCTGCTAGGTCTCGCTCCTGATACTGATAGGAAGCCACCCAGTTTATACAGGGGAGGCTGATGGAAATACTTTGCATGCACTTCATCTGTAGATAAGGCTTGCCTATCTGCCGATACACATTGTGCCTCTCCCTCTGTCTGACTTGGAGTGGTCTACAGTTCTCATCGCCATCGTATGTCAACACCTGTGCCCTCTAGCTCCGTCCCCTCACTTCACCCTTTGTACATCTTGGATTAGAGCTGCTCAGTACAGGGGCTGTGCCTTCACATTCAGTCTGGCCGGGACCCCAAGGCCCAGGTCCTGCGATATCTGGCTGCTCTTGGAACTGGACCATGGACAATATCACAGAGGCACACAGTTCTGCTTGCAACTGCACCCGGATGCGTGGCTTCACTTGCAGAAGTATATGTCTAATCCTTCTGTTTGGCAAGGGGAGAAAATGGGTTGTCTACCTCCCATTACTGCAGGCCCAGAGGTGACAGAGAGCCATCCTAATTAGGGAGCTACAGAGATGATGCTTCCGTGGAGAACAAGTTTTATTTATGAGCCAGATTAGGAGGCATTAATTGCTTTCTCTCTTAGTTTCTGCTCAGAAAGGTACAGTAATCACAGGAACATTTTTGACATTGTTGACATAGCTTCCCAGCCCTCCTGCTGAGAAACAGGGACTCTTGCATACTTCAAAAGGGCTTAAAGGCTCGGGTTGTGCCACTGCAGTAGTAGTGCCGATCTAGGACTGGGGCGGGGGGAATTTGCATTAGAAGGATTAAATACCAGGGCTATTGTGGAATTTTAAACTGATGTTTTCCGGCTGACCACAGGCCCAGAGCTTGTGTGCGGCATGTTTGAGCCTCCAAAGTGCTCTTGATCCTCTGATCTTTTATTTCATAACATTTCTCCCCACCCCCCTCAAATGTATTTTGCTTTTTGGTTTGGCTGCTGAGTAGACACCCACCAGCAAAGGGAACATGTTTGGTTGACAGTATTGAGAGCTGTCTGAAGCTCAGGAAAGCTTTCTTTGCATGTATTGGAAACACTGAGTGTCTGGATTACTCTTGCAGTAGTGGGCCCCAGAGTAACAACTAACATAACACATGCTCTGCCCTGACCCAAGTGCTGGGCAATACTTTGCCACAGTCCTGTGCAAACACCATGGGATGTTCTTACATCAGATTGCCTTCTGAGATGTGTCTCCTGCTCGTGGTTTATATAAAAACCTCCTGTTTCTCATAGTGCGATGCTGAATAAGACATTTCTTGCAGCAGCATCAAAATAATGGGGACTCAGCTGAAACAAACCATTTTCAAAACATCAGTTAATGAAATTCCCGGCAGTCTTGAGAGCCAAGTACCTTGCTCTGCAGGAAGAGACTGATCTTGTGAGGTCCCTCATACAACTGGATCAGTGGCACCCCCATGCCACCCTGCCATCCAGTTGTCATTAGACATGGGTTCAGTCCATGCACAGATTCCTTGCTGTGGTAGGAAATGACTTCTTATTAGGTCCTGCAGTTGGCTCTGGGATAGCTGCTGGTGTAGCCATACCCCTGCGCAGGCATCATGTAAGGAGAGCATGGTTCTGGCCTGGGAAAGATGCCTGGGGTTTAGGTTTGGGGTTTTTTTGTTTGTTTGTTTTTGTTCTGCACTGAGGTGAATACCCAGCCTTACAACATTAGCCTTGTCATGTGTAGCATCCTGAAGGAGTACATGGCTTGCCTTGGCTTGTCTCTGGGGCAGACAGAAGGAGCTGGAAAGGGCCAGTCTTGGCCCTTAGCATACAGGGCTGAAGCTGAATGCAAGAGCAGGCTCTGAGAGGGAAGCATGCACCCCAGCAGACTGGGAGCACTGGAGGGGTCCTGCTGCTGCCGCCCCCATGTCACAACCAGCAAGCCTCCCTCTGCAGAGGCCTTGACAGCTCTGTGAGAGGGGTAGCCCACAGCCTTCTCCCAGCTCCCCCTTAAACCTGCCTGCCTCCCTAGAGCACAGCACTGTAGCCCACAGGGCCAGAGACACTCTGTAATCACAACTGCATCATGGCCCTTTATGGTTGAAGGCCCAGATCTGTGCCAGCTGAAATCACTGAGGACCTAATACGCAAATATTTCTGCTCCTGCTCTTTCCAAAATCACTCTTGCTGGTGATTCTAGTAGTTATTATAAATCAGGGAGGACTTGGCAACCCATCAAAGCTGGCATTTTCCCTTAGTCTAATGCAGCAAAGTAATATAAGAACAACTGCTAAAGATCTTGGACCAGTTACACAGTGAGGCAGCAAGGGGAGTTCAGCGCTTTTCCTGCAACCATGACACAGCTTTTCAGCCCATCTCCTGTAGGGTACTTTCCCCAAAGCAACTGCTGTACCACAGCCAGCTAGCCCTCTATCACATCTCCTCGCGCATCCCAGGATGACTCCCTCATGGGAAGCTGGGAGAGCTGTCAGGGAAGCAGCAGTAGCTAGAGGCTTCAAAAACAGGTGTGCGCTCGTTTGCATTTGACAGGTGCCTGTTAATTATTTATACAGCATGAGAGGTGTACTTGATACTAGACAAATAGCAAGCAAGATGGGCTTCTTTCCCCAAGGAGCTTTCCATGCAGATTAAACAGATACCAACGGGCAAGGCAGGATCAGGCATGACTGAGGGAGCAGACCATGCCACAGAGGAGAATGGTGATGAAAGGAGAGACAAAAGGAACAAGCCATTAAAAAGAATTGGAAGGAGGTGATTTGGTGAAGGGAGGAGAAATTGTTTTTCAGTCAGGAAAACAAAACATAAAGAGGCAGCAGGAAAGTCAGAGGAAATACCAGAGAGTAAGGTGCAGACATAGCAGCTTGGGGCTTAAAATCAGTGCAGCTCCTGCCCTGGCTGCCATATTTTGCTCATGCAATAAGGCTGTAGGAAGATTGAAGCAAGCTGTCCTAGAGATGGAGTAGAAGAGTCTGGCATGAATTGGCCTTTTGGAATATGTACTGTTGTTCTGGAGGTGCAGGATGAAAGGATATGTTGGGGCTGGAGAGATAGGCATGGCAAGATCTACTCTGGGCTGCCTGTACACAGCTATTCAGTCCTGCATACATGGGTCCACTTTGTCCGCTCACAGCAGTGTTGGTCAGACTGTTGCGTCATCCTTCAGCCAGCAAATGGGAACAGGGAAGCACCAATGACACTGCAAGGGTGGCATAAAGTCACCACTGCCACTCCTTGTAGGAGATCAGCCCAGAATCCAGCCTGCTTCACTGTTGTGCCTGCAGACTGTAAGCAGAAGAGCTGCTGACAAAAAGAGGTCCTTTAAATCAATAGGCAACCCAATGGCTCTTTGGTATACAGTGTCCTGATTCAATATCCTGCTGGAACAAGGATACGTCTCCATTTGATGGTGTACTTATTGGATGCCCTTTTGGAATTCTGCACTGACCACATCAGACCATGCAATTTCTCTCCTCCTTGCCAGGATGCACTTACACATTGGCTGCTTTAATAGTTGAGATGGCACTTTTATTTTAAGCACTTCTTTACATTGGCTTCTGCAAGCTTCTGAAACCATTTGATTTTTTTCTTTTCCTTCCCTCAGGCTGAAATTTCTCACACTTATGCTCAGCCCCAGGTGATGAAAGTCTGATGATAATCTGCCCGAGTCTTGACTCAACAAAGTGATGATTTTGGGTTGGAACAACTGAAACTCCCTGATAAACTGACTGAAGGGGGCACAGAACAAATTGCATCTCCTCATTTACTCTACACACTCTAACTTGCAGATTTCTGTGTCTCTCTTCACTGCTGCATCAGCTCTTAGGCTGTGTCCAGAGCCCGGAACACCCTCCCTGCTTCAGTCCATGTAACCTGCTAATCCCACACCAATGAGGTCCTGCTATAAGGCTTATCCATACTGGCCACTTCGTTTAAGAGACATTAGCAAAGTGGTTGATAGTATTAATCAGAAGCAAAATCGAACAAAGCCCACAGGCTCAGCAAGCCAAGTCATTGCAGAGTCACGCTGCTTTTCATTAAAAATTTTTCCTTTGTCACAAATCTTGCTAATGTATACCCTCTGATTTTTCAGAGTGTCCATCCTTTCTCCAGCATGTCCCCCTCCTCCCCCCACTTCTAACACACACACACAGTGCACAGAGCCTTGCTTTCAAATCCCATAGGACAATTGGGCCTATTCACAGGATTAAGTGCTGCCCAGCGTGGTTTCCAGATCTAGCTTGAGTGTTGCAAAAGATCTGGGGCTCTTGATCTCAGGTGGCCTCTCCTGGGTCTAGGGAGGAGAGCTACCTCTGTGTAGGTTCTTACAGCTCTCCTGCTTCCCTTCATTCCCCCTGGTTAGGGTATCCTCACCTCACCTTTTGCATGTCCCTACATCTGCCAGTGCCGGGAGACCCCTTTAGACAACACCTTCCCCTCCCTGCAACTAAGCAACATGATCCCAGCCAGATACCTCATCTCTGTACCCCACCGGTAGCTCAAGATCAGTCAAGGGTGATATCTGAGCCTACATCCTACCTTACATGGCCCTTGTGTGCCCTGCAACTTTTGGAAAGAGCTGTGCTGGAGAGCTCCATGAAAGGCAACACCAGGAAGCAGTAAAGTACTTTTTATCTTGTTTCACCCTGTGAAGAGTCAGCTGAGCAGACACCTCAGCTTGAATGTCTGCAAAGGGAGGAAGGAAGAGATTAAAAGTCTTGAACCCCTTGAAAGTCATGAAACAATCAGAAAGTGAAAGCATCTAGCATTGGCCAAATGCTAAGGGGACATGGTGGGGAAAGGTATGCAAAACTGGATTAAGGTGAGAAGGTCAGAGGGCATCTACACTCCCCTTGCCCCGTAAAGGCACTGTCCACTATCTGGAGCTCCCATTGCTGGGCCTGCTGCAAAGCAAGCTGGTTTTGCAAAGGTCACGCTATTAACTTTGAATCAAAAGGAGTATTCAGCCAACAGGTCTGGCAGGGAGGGAGGGCTGGAGGGAACATAACGCCCATCCTTGCCTGCTATTGGAGGCTAGCTGGTTCAGCTGGGGAAGGGGAGGAATTAAATGTCTCCAGTGTCGGGCCTGGTGAGGCTTGCTTTCCATTTATAGTGGCTCTTATGGCTGAGTGAGAGACACCACAGGGAAAGCTGAGTTAAAGGGGCACGGGGGGAGGAGTGCTGGCCTGCAAAGTCAATAGTAATTTAATACCCCACTGACATTTTTGGTTAGCAGCAAGATAGATATTTAAATCATAACCTTCTCTCCCCTGCACACTCCCCCCCCCCAAAAAAAAAAAAAAGCAGCAGCCCCTGTTTTGGCCTGCCAAGAACTTGGAGCATTTGTTGTGTGCTGCTGGAGCCTCACTTCAGGCACTGTCAGCTGAGCCTTTCCTTGACATCACAGATGCTCACTCCTCTTCAGTTTTTGGAGGGGAGCTGAGGACCAGGTGTCAGCGAGGCTGGCCCTGGCAGCTGGCTGGGATCCAACCATGTGTTTCCAGGTTGCTGTGCAACCAGAGGCACAAGGCACAGCACTGCGGTGCATACGTGCCGTTTCACCCATGCAACAGCCAGCTTATACCAGCCTTTCTGACCTCTGGTGCTGTGCAGATGGGCCCCAGCTGGGCTGATCTCCCTGTCATTTGACAGGGGGAAGCAGGAGGAGATGCTAGGAGTTTGGGAAGAAAATGGGGAAGGCAGGGAGGAAGGAAAAAAAAGGTTTGTCTGCATCTCAAACAATGGCCGTAATGAGCAGCCAGGCTCTGTTGCTGAAGCCTTTCCCACTTGAAACTGATGTCTGAAAACAAGGGCTGGTCCTATAACCTGCCTGCTCTCTGCAGTCTGTAAGCCCATCTCCGCTCAGTCCCTCAGGCCTATGATCTTCTTTTTATGAACTTGTTCAGACCCTAGAAGAACTGGAGCTCACTGCAGAGTCATCTCCTGCTCAGTGGGATTTGCTTCAAGTCCCAGTCCCAAATCCCAGTCCCCCATCAGCCATGTCCCCCCTCATCAGCAGTGACCCCCTGCCAGCCATGTCCCCTATCAGCCATGCCCCCTGCCAGCAGTGTCCCCCATGAGCTAGCCATGTTCCCCGTGGAGCCAGTGTCCCCAACTCGCCACACACCGGGGAGCAGCCTGAAGTGCCCCATGGACTGTTTCTGTTCCCCCACCCCACTGCTTAGGACAGATCAGTTCTAGCATTTCACTTACCCCCTTTTTCTTCAAGGAGTGTCTTCCTCTTGCACGTGATATTGCAAGACAACTCTTTCCCAAGGAGGCTCTCTGCCAGACTCTGCAGCTCCAGCTTCTATTTGCATCTTCTGTTCATGGGTCTGGTTCCACAGAGCAATGAATTCAGTGGAAGAACATCCATCAGCTGCAAGGACCATTGGATCTGCCTGGTGTCAGTTAGGATCTAATTTACCTAGACTTATTATTTGCACATAAATCTTGGTATTGGGATTCCCAGCGGTAAAGGGGAATTCTTCCTCCCTGCAACTGGTTTTCAGTGTTTTTGATCAAACTAAGTAGCCTGGCTTGTACTTCGACTCCTGCATCCCCTCCCTGCCACAACTGGGCTGGAAGTAGCAGAGAATAGCACTGTCTTTTGGAAAGGGGAAACGCAAGAAGGGGAGCTAGCCTGGAAGAGCACATGCTAACTGTAAATGTATTTGTAGGGAGAGTTTCCAAGTGGAGATTTGTTCCCAGAGCCATCCCAATGGGATGACCTCCAGGTGAGCAGCAGAAAAATGAGGCCAACAGAGTTGCCAGTCAGGAATCTTTGCTAACATCTGTAACAATGTCTGTGTGCCTTGTACAGCTTGGGGGGACACTGAGGTACTGCCTCTACTCCAGGGTCCTCTTTCCCTTGTAGTGTGCAGGCCATTTGTCTGAAAAGTACTGAGAAGACAAAAAGGGAGGTGCAGACAAAGAGCTAAGTGATCTGCAGTGAAGCCATGGGATCAGCTCCCTGCCGTCTTGCTCTGCTTACAGTCTCCTTTGCACAGGCATATGGCTGATGGGGAGCTTGGGTCAGCACTGCAAGCCCAAGAGCCTTTAAATTAAGGCTATGGCCCAAGAAATGCCTGAAGACCAACCTGCTGCCAAATGCACACACTGCCTGTGTATATTAGGGCTAAAGCTGCTGCTCTTGGGGAGTCAGCACACCTAAAGAGTGAAAGTTGGATTCTGTCCTATTCCCTGGCTTATACCTCAGCCACAAGAGAGCTGCTTAGTGCAGCCCAACATTTCAAATGTTGGTGCCTGAATATAGGTTCCAAAATATCCATGGAGCAGCCTTTTCCAGAAGCTCAGTGCATCTGAATGAATGGAACCAGATGTCCGAGCCATTGAAAATCTCTTTCCAGCTGCCTCACTATGGCTTTTGGAGCCAAATTTGAGGTGAGGAGGCTTGAAAATTCTGCTGTCACGTGTTAGCAAGTCCTCCAGTTTATGCCCAGTGGACAAAAGGGAAGAGCAAAAGTCAAGAAGGCTACAGCAGAAGACAATTGAGAGAGAAAATGGTTCTGTTAGCAGATTTCCACCCATTCTCTTGTAAGCCCATAAAAAAATAGTTTTCTAATGTTGCTGTTTGCTTTTAATCTTCTTGAAAATATTCCTCCTGTTATTTCTACCTCATCTCCTGGCTTTCTTTGTCATCCCTGTAAGTACATTCTTTTCTTAAAAGAACTTTATTCGGGACTGAAGAAAGGTCATGTTCCAGGACTAGGCTGTAAGACATTCAAGACACTTCTGTTAGGGCCTAGAATACTGTGGATTATGGCATTGGGTTATGGATTGTGGCATTGACTGAAAGGATAGGGAACCATTCTTTCCTATAGCATGGCTATAGGACTATGTTTCCTTTTATACCCCAGAGATGTCTTATTTTCAGGAATGGTGAACATGAAAGGTCAAATGGTCCCCTTAATCTTATGACAACAGATCCTAGCAAATGCTTTTTTCTCAGTGACCATTTCAAATTGAAAAGTCTTTCTTCTTTCTGTATCAATTCTGTACAAGCCTTAATTTATATTCACCTCCATAGAGGTACCTGTATCCATATGAATTATTGATACTACAAAAAAATCTATGACAGCCCTAGAAATATATAGAGAAAAATAAGACACTGAGAAGCACTATGTGGCCATGCCTTCTAACAGCAGTATGCTACACTTTGGGTTCTTATATGGGAGGTAGCCCTGAGAGACCAAGTAAAATGTTGTCCTAATGAGGCTGTACAGTTCCTATACTCAGAGCCAGCCCAAATGTAGGAATGCAGACAGGATTTTCTAGTAATGGGAGTGCCATAGCAGACCTGGCACAGAGGTCTATCCTAGGAGCATGGGGAAGAAACGGTGGAGAGCAGGGTGAGATGGTGGGGCAGGTCACTGCTGCAGAGCCTGATGAGCTGCAGAGGCAGGGGATGGTACTTGAGCTGATGAGCTCCACTTGCCACAGCTCAGCAGCGAGGAGGGCTTGAAGGCCAAGAAGGCTCTGTGCTTTTTTTTTTACACAAATGGGGCCTGCTCTTTCCTCTGCAAAACAGGTCAGTTTTCTCTCACTGACTTCAAGGCCAAGGGAAGGTTTTGAGACTCTGAGCTTCATATATTATCAGGCTTCTGCTTATGGCCTTAACCAAGCCCAAGGCACTGCTGGGTGGACAAACCTGTGTGATTGAAACAGCGGCTCTGAGGGAGGCACACTATGGGGTGTGCAGTGCTCATACAGACATCCTCTGTACACGGTTGAATGCCACTCCAAGATCGGCTAATCATCCCACTGCCCCAGCAGGGCCTGGGGCACTCCTCTGTGAGCACGCAGATCTCCTGTGTGATTTCTGCTGCCTGGACTCTCAGACTTCCTCCCTCCTCTCCACTAAAGGCAGTCCATGCTCACTTCTCTTTCCCATCCCACCTTGGGGGAACCTAGGCTCAGCACCAAAGCAGTTGGCAATGACTAGTTCAGCCCTGACCTCTACATATGGGGCGGGGGGATGGTTCTTTGGTTCACCTGGAAATGAAGAGGCTAGAAGCATGGAGAGCTGCAACTTCTGGCAGCCATCCCTCTGGCAGCTACCTTTGCTGCTGGCAGGACTTCATCTGCTTGGCCATTGCCCACAGTACCCATGGATGGGTAACAGAAACTTCACTGTCAGGGAACTCCCTAGTTGCTGTCAACAGCCACATCTCATTCAATTCTACATGTTGCGGTGCTTCATTTGTAGTGCACGCCTCTACCTTTGGAGGAAATCTCTCTCTCTCACATTGTAACTTCACTGGCCAGAGCTTCAAAGGTCTATTTGTTCTGGGGCAGCAATACGAATGCTTCTCACTAATACTTCACTCTGCTCGGCAATGACAAGTTGGCTGGTTGCAGGAACCAGGAGTTGGAGCCCCAGTGACTGTGCCAGGAGTCTAGAGAAAGGAGGAGTGCTGGCAGTGGCCAACATGGTGATGAAGGAGGAGGGACATAAGGCTGACTCAGTGCTTTGAAGGAGGAGGCACACATCAGAGCTAGCCCCTCACTCCCCAAGTCTTACTGGAGAGAGCACTATGCATCAGAGTTTGTTTTATGAACTAAAAGCAGCCCAGAGTCTTTGCCTGAAGATTCCAAAAATTCCCTTCCCTCCTTCCAGCTGCCTCCCAGGAACTGACACCTCCCCAGGATGAGCAACATGGCAGAGCTCCCAAGGAGAGTGGTGATGGCAGAGGCATCCAAGACAGCTGGAGATGACCTGCTCCAGGAGAGGGATTTTAATGACAGACTTCCTGTGGGAACCCAGAAGTAAGCAGAGGCACTACTCAGCCTGTCTAGGGGCCAAACTACTTCTCTCAAGTCCCTTCTGCTTCCATAAACCAGGCTGAGTGAAGGTAGCCCAACGACCCCAGCAGCCTGGCTCTTTGGTGCTACTGTCATGATGTTCTTCAGGCACCTCCGCCCAAGCAAAACATGTCATTTGGCCTAAACAAGATGAAATAAGTTTCCACCTCCCAGGCCACTAATCCCTTTCAGTCCTAGCTGTTTAACAGCCCAACAGATACTGGTATTTGTACTCCATTTTCCTTACGAAGAGTTTCACTGTCAGGGAGGAGAGGCCCTCACAACAGAGGACTCTTGTGTGGGTCCATGGTGCTATTTTGACCTTGGTATTTTCTGAGTTCTTCTCATGTGAGTATGTTCCCAGAGGAGGAAGTGACACAAAACCAATTGCATAGATCAATACCTGGGCTGATGCATTTCCTGTTGACTGGCCAGATGGCCGATCAACGGTAAACAAGGTTTGTACAAAGTCTGGGCACAGCAAGAGATTCCAGACGGGAGCTGGAAGGTCAGAGCTCATCAGAAACACCTCCATGCACACATTACAGGCACCAGCCAAACACTAATGAATGATTAACAAGGCCCTTGTGCATTAGCCTCAAGCTTTTGGATCCCTCCCACCATTTCTGCCCTCCTCCATAGGGCCCACTCTAAGACCTGTAACACTGTGAGACCTGTAACAGAATGAAGGGCGCCAGGCTCATTCCTTGGAGAGCCCAGATATACTTTGTCAGTCACTGGCCCTAGCCTTAAATAATGGTCTGAAACTGTGGGAATCTTTGATAGCCTACTATGGATATATCACAAGTGGGCACAAGTATCTGGAGCTGAACCTGGTCTTGTCCCTTCTATTGCAGCTGGGGTCTTCATAGCTTCCTCCTTCAGCTCAGACATCTAGATCTAGAGAAAAGCACTGGTCAGGCCCCCAGGAAGAAAAGTGAGCAGAGCACCAGAGGAGACTGTCCCCTGGGATCTCAGCAGAGCACAGCAGCTCTGCACCAGACAGCTTCCTTCTCATTTTCTGACCCTCAGTTCCCCCATTCACTAATCTTATTCATTACACAACAGCAGGATTAGATAGTGCCTGCTGGTTAGCACGCTCTGATGGGCATTAATACCTGCTGGCATAGAAGCAGGCACATGCCAGTATTCCTGCTTGCTAATGAAAAGGCACCATTTTCACTTCCATCTCAGCACGTGCTGAGGTTCCCTGAGAGCCAGAATTGAGCTTTGTGTCCAGAAGAACATGTGCTGCCATCAGTCTTGCCTCATGGCCCCCAGGAGTTGCCTGGGGTAATGCCTACCACCACAGAGCTGCACGAGACCAAACTGAACTCCTACCAAATCGGAACTCACTATGGCGCTGTGGCTTGTCAGTGCTGTGTCACATAATGGAGCCTTCCAGTGGTATGTTGCCTTCATGTACAACGGAGATATGCTGGCATCCCCAGGGGCATGGAGCGAGGATCTGCACTGAGACAGACTGGATTGTGCCACTGCTCCCTTCTTCTGGGTTCCCACTGGGAGGCTGGCTCTAAAATCCCTCCATTTGCCTTCCCCCAAGTTCTGCAAGAGCTTTTTTGTTGAAAAAAACATTTTATCTCCCATGCTCTAGGACTCCTCTACCACCATAACTCCTTTTGGGAGCTCTGCCATCCTCATGAACCCCAGAGAAGTGATGGTGATGGTGAGTTGGGAGAAGTGGGAGGAAGGAGGGGATGGGATTCCCTGATGCAGTTGTCAAATATTGCCCTGCTGCAAAGCCCCCACTGAGGGGAGCTTGCCTCTGGGACTAATCTTCAGGCAGACCATGGAATGGTGTTTAATGTAGAGAGACAGATCAAAGGAGCTGTCATAGAAATAGTGAGCAGGTTAGAAAAAAGAGATATCCTGAACCTTCAGCTGGTGGAACTTACTGCCTCAGGCTGCTATGGATCATAAGAACTAATCAAGTATTTTTTTTTTTTTAAGAAGAAGATAGTACTTATAAAGATCTCCAGATATTCTGTTGGAATAGTAACTATTCAAAACATGCCAGACTTCCAGAAGAAAAATGTGTTTTCTTGCTTCGCGACATAAACCAAAGGCCACAGGGGCTGAGAAGGAATTTGCCCTCAAGCTTGGTTAGTTCAAAACCAACCACTGCAGAGCATCTTGCAGGATTTCTCTGAAGGAACTGGTAATAATCACATTTGCACACTGAATATTGGGCTATGGAGCCATTAGGCTGATTCAGACATCTGCTATGACCCAGAATGGACAGCATCTACCACCTGATCTGCAATTATTTATGGATCTGGCCTTGCTGTGATGTATGGGAATATAAAACTTTTGAGACCGTGGGGTAGTAAATGTTAAAATGGGCATGACAGAAACTAGCACAGAGGGATTCATGCCAGGCAGGAGACAGAGCTGGTGTTGTATGGCAAACTGAATTTAAAGCAATGCTACAAGACTCCTAGCAGCATCCTGGCACTGATACAATTCAGTGAGCCAGAGAGGGTCAGCTGAAATCTTTGTGGGTAGAACTATATGCACACACATGTTCAGTGGCAATCTCCCACTCCCAAGAAGTTTGAAGGTATGAAGACTTTCTGCCCAGCTCTTTGGGTGTGGGAATTTTGCTTCAGTTTCACACATACAGCTCTGCAGTTCAGGCCCTGCGAACAATAGTTTGGCCGCTCCAAGAGCAGCGAGCGTGAAAGGGGTGTGACTGGAACAGCTCTGTTCCCAGAAGCCAAGCCAACAGTCTAATGGCAGCTCAACCAGCATCTCTGCTGAGTGTCCAGGAAAGTGGTTTTGGCAGACTCTTTACAGATGGTTCCAGTTCAGGAGAAACTGCTGGTAGATTTGGGACAGACAACGTGCAGATCACAGCTGTATGCAGCCAACAGCACAACCAGCCCTCTTCGCCAGAGACTCTGCTCCAACACACTTGACCTTAACTTTTTATTCCATGTGTGGCACTGTTCTTGGGTGTCAGTCCCTTTTACTCCCCCCTACCCCAGTAGCCCTCCTTAGCTCAAGCATGCGACATCTCCTCTCTCCCCAAATCTTTCTTCCCTTCCCTACTCTTTCCTCCACACCCTGATTGCTCTTTCTCCTCTGCTTCACACTCAAATGTCTCCTAGAAAACACCCTAATATGAGTGTTTCCTAATGGAAGCACAGTGAATATAGGAAATTGTATTCCTTAAATGAAAAGCCCTGCTACTAACCTGCATGAGACCAACATCCTCTCCTGTAAGTTCTTTGCGACAGGCACTGTTTCATCCTACCTCTTAGAGAGATCCCCCAGCATAAAGCTTCTATGTGCAGCTGAGTTCCAGTTAACAAACAGGAACTATGAACTGAGCAAGAGACGAAATGGTAAAATTGACCCTACTGGAATAAGTTCATTCCCCTTTGCAATTATCTGGGGACAGACTTCACCTCAGGCTGAATAAATATAGTAGTCCAGTTTCCCGAGCTCCAGCTACTATTTCATAAATGGTGCTCAGTTGTGACTTGGCCCTGCTTCAAACAGGGGTGGGAGTTCAGCAACAATTGATTTGTTCTTTAAGTAAAAATTAGAGCTGGTGCAATGCCAGGGTTGCAATGCACTTGCAGAGCATGATGCCATGGAGACAGGGAATATGGCTTTGAAACTCAAGCTGATAGATGGGCTCTGACACCAACTCACCAGGTGATCTTCAGCAAATCACCTCACCATCCTTCAGGCTGCAGTTTCCTTCTCCATGAAGGGGGCAACATAGTGCAGTACCTCAGGGGAGCTGCAAGAATTTCTTCCTGTTTGTTGCACTGTGTTCCCAAGCTCTGGGATGGAAAGCAACATAGGGTCTCATTGGTATCATTACATTTAGGGTCAGCTTCAGATGGGGTTTCTTTCAGAGGAACTCTTTCTTCCTAAAAGCACTGTTCTCAAGTGCTTATAAGCATCGCTTTGATGATGGCACCACAGACATCCAGCTACCAAGTAATCCTCTGACAGAACAAAGCTTTCCCTGTATAGTGCTATTTGGACCAGAGAGGACATGTCAGCAAAAGCCAAGGTATTATAGCTATTATGTTTGAAGTAGGTCAGGAATGAGCCTTCAGACTTCAGTAAATACTTATTCCTGAGACATGAGTAAACACTGACACTAACGTGGGGTTTTAGCCCTGTCTCTATTCAGATCCCAACAAACAGTGACTAAGAGTATCTCCCCACCACAGTAGCATGAGCCCAGATCCAGAACAGCATGGGAAATGGAGGAATGACAGCTGAAAAATGTACTGGTACCACCAGGGGCAGAAAAGCTCTGGACCAGCTGAGAGGTCAACTGCAGATCAGACATGAGGTCAAATGACAAACCTGTGAAAGGGCCGGGGTTGAAAGAATTATGGAGATGTTCCACATCTGAACAAAGCAGCATCAACAGAGCTGCATGTGAGGCAACACAGACTGACATGGCCCAGGGTGCTGTGAAGCAGAGCCATGTCCATGAACACTGCATGCACTGGCCTGGAGCCAGGCAGGGCAATCAGCCTCCCACCACTGTCAGCAGCTGGCAAAGCCACAAATGGAATGATGAGGCAGTGCAGACAGGATTGCAAAACCCGCCACAGATACATGTAAGGAGCATGGACACCTTAAGTCTTTAGGGGAATGAGACATTAAGGTGAGGCCTTGCATGTCCAGGCTCCATGCAATGGAGCCACCTCCTCATGGCACTTTTCAGCATGTAAAAAACTGCAAAACTGTGCTCATGTACTGTTCACCTCTACTGAAGATAATGGAGGAGGACTAGTGGAGTAATTCTGCAGGCCTTGGAGTTCAGCAGCAGCTCTGGGGAGAGTCGCAGCTCTGTGGCCTCTGCATCAAAGCCTTCTTTGCATAGGACTGGCTGCTACTTCTCCATCTTGAAACTCAAGCAGCAGCACAGAAGGATGGGGCAGTTCCTTTGTACTCACAATAGGAAAGCATGTGCCCTGTCTGAGGGGGTGGCCAGCCTTCCAATGGCCCAAGAGTGAAGAAATGAAATAAATGTTGTTAAAGATCACTAATGTTAAAAATGTTCTGTTTAGTCCTGCCTGAAGATGTTTACTGTAAGTACCATTATAAGTGCACCACACTGCTTTTGGTGTGGCTGGCTATTTTATTAAGCACATTTATTGTTGATAAAAATCCAGAGACATTGACACAATCTCTGAGTTATCCAGAGAAACTTGAAATAGCCAATGGTTGGCAAGATGAAACAGAAGCTTTGATGTTCCAAGGATGCCTCAACATCAGCAGAGCTGCAATTCCCTGGGTTAGGACATCCCACATGACAACCCACACCATAATTGCAAGTGGCTGCTGCACGGCCCTGGCAAGTGGGATCTGACGTAACCCTGGAGAGGACAGCCCCCGTGCAGAGACAGACACTGTTTGCTTGCTCGTGGCCCCGGGCTCTGGCAATTCCACCATCCCCGTCGCCCTGAGGTCTCCTTGGCTGGCTGGCGTGTGGTGGCCAGGCTAGGCTTCGCTGGGGTGAGGGCAGGCAGGGCTTGAGCAGGGGGCCCTGCTAAACACCAGGACACGTGCCTGCAGGCCTGGCGCCACAGGCAGCCACTGAGAGGCCTTGAAGGCCAACTCCAGAAACCCTAAGGACTACATTTGGCTCTCAAGATGCCACTTATCCACCCCTTCCCTAGCCAGCTGGCTTGCAAGCCAACTGCTTCCACAGTTTCAGTTACTACTCAAGGCTGTTCACAGCAGTCTGGGTGCAGACATTGGCCAGAGCTCATATGGAGGGGAGGACAGGTAGGGATACCCCACCAGAAAGCAGAAAACTCAAACAAATTAGAGAGATACCCCATATAGGTAAGCAACCAGAGCCCAAGGTTCATTTCCTCCAGCTCTTCACCTTGTCCAGCTCTGACATAGCTTGTGTAGGCCTTGGTGCAGCATCAGACACTGCCTGGGTGACAAGTTAAGCCCACCCATGGGATTTTAGGGTGGCAGAGACCATGAGCTCCTGAGGAAAGGAGGTGGGTATCTTGCTGTAAATTTCTTTAGGCCGTGTGGCATGTGACCCAGAGTGAGGATTTTTGAGTCTCAACATAGGACAATTCAAACAGGTCTGATTCATTTTTTTCAGCCAGTTTTGAAAGTCAGTCTGTAGCAGGGCAGGCACTTAAAATCCCAAGTTAATTTTGAAAAACT
This sequence comes from Apteryx mantelli, assembly GCF_036417845.1. Lineage (NCBI taxonomy): Eukaryota > Metazoa > Chordata > Aves > Apterygiformes > Apterygidae > Apteryx > Apteryx mantelli. Next base: position 44,536,913 of record NC_089980.1, on the reverse strand, counting down.
CGACCTAAATAAATAACCAATTAATACTAATGATATTAAAGTACTACAATGAAAGAGGAGAACACTGATGGCTATTGTTAGCCCCTGCTCATTGCAATATTCCAGATACTGAGTGGCAGAGAGGATTGGGAACAAGGCCTAGGAAACCTCATTTCTGTTTGGGGCAGGATCTCTCTCTCTCTCTCTCTCACACACACACACACAGAGTCATGGCAGTCATGTCCAAGTTAACTGTGGTTCCCCAGACATGTCCTGGTGGCCTACACAGAGGTGAGCTTCACCCATTGCAACTGGATCTCACAGACTGTCAAACCTAAACATGAGCTGCCTTGTTGCTGGAGGTCAAGGGAGGTAAAGACTTCACATGAATATGCTGGAAACAGAAAACAAACACACTCACAAAAATCCGCAGCAAGAAAGGACAAGCCAATCTTAACAAGCAATCCTGTTACCCATAAATGAAAAGAAGGCAATCGGAACATGCCTTAAGCTTGAGGGAGCCAAAAGCAGTCTCTTGTCTGTTGGTGACTGATGACTTGCGGGCTTTCCAGCACAAACTTGCCTGGTGTCCTTTGTCACCTGCGAGAGGTAAGCCGCTCCTGAAGGCTCCTCTGTGCTGGTGTGTGTGCGTGCGTGCCTGCAACTTATGAAATTTCAGCAAAGGCACATAAGAGGATTGTAGTCCCGGTTCAGCTAAAGACTTAGGATTCTGCATAATGTGTTAAGAGGAGCTTAAGGCAATCCTACTACTCTGCCACAGAAACCCTGAACAGCAGCCTGTCTGTTCTCACCTTTTCCCATCTGCTAGCCAGCTGTGGAGTAGCTGGCTTGCCCTGAGACTATTTAAAGAAGCAGGTGCATAGGGAGAGGTTGGGATTCTGTGCCTGTCTTCTCAGGGGAGCAGATTTTTGTGCTCATTACAATAAAAAGATAGTATGCAGGACACAATGCAAAGTTCTTACGGTGTGAAGAATTTGAACTTTTGCAAAATCTGGAGGCCTTTGGGAGGTGTCTCACAGGAGAGGGGATTTCACAGCTCTGAAAGGAGAGCAGAGAGCCAGAAAAAGAACAGTTTTGTGTCTCAGTGGCAGGAAATAATCTAAAAGTGAGGAATGGAGGCCTTGGCCAAAATGATATCATCCAGGGGGTCTACTGTGGAATAAGTTATCAGGACTAGTGATAACATAGGTAAGTGTGCACATGAGATGAGACTGGCTAGCTGAGAAATAGAGAGAGGATGGTAAAGGGTAGGGAGAAGGAAACAGAAAGGCAGGATACTTGTAAATCAAAGCTGAATGTCAAGCAACAGTGAGGTCAAAAGTATGGGGGAGGGTGTTTCCCACTATTCAGTTACTGGGAAATTTTGGTTATTGACAGCTAAGCCAGGGTAATACGTTCATATTTTTAACTTCTTCATGTCTCTGTGCCCCATCTGTAAAACAAAGTTATTGTGAAATCCTTTTTCCTACTTTCTGCCTTGCTTCTGTCTAAGTTATAATTGTTCAGTGCCATGGACAGTCTTTCCACATGTGTAGGTAAAGTGCACAACTCTGCTGGAGCCTCCAGTCACTATTGTAATATAAACAAAGAAATAATAATGCAGATCATGGTTTCCAAAAGTTGACACACTGACCAGGATACTCGCACAACTTAGACTGGGAAAAACATAAAGGAAGAAAATGTATTAAAAAGTAGTTGGCTTATAGATACCAAAAAATAACAATTATTTCATCCAAATGCGGGCGAGGCAGGGGAAGAAAGTAGCTTGGAATATGGGCTTTTCCTTATTCAGGAAGACAGCAGAAAACAATGCATGCTAGGATAGCATTTTCATGCTCTGTATGCTGAAGAGTATCTGGGTAGAAAAAGGGAGAAGTAAAATGATAGTAAGAACAGATCAGTGACACAAAGTGATCTCTGCTGTTCATAACTGGGCAACAATCAAGTGATGTGTTTTATAAGATCTGTCCTAGAAGAATATGGCAGAAAGCAGGCCCTATAGACAAGCTTTACATACTTATGAGATTATATTCTGGAAAGCAGCGACTCTGGGAAGGTCTGATGGATTATGCAGGTAATTTAGTGGAAACTGCCTCCCAGCAGAGCAAGAAAACCCAGCTTGTAGCTGGTAGCTAATTAAGGAGATACAGAGTAGCAGTAAGAACATGATTTTCCCACTGGCATGGCATTGGCAAAACTGGATGACTGCACTCAAAAGGGAAGCAGAATGGCTGGGAAAGGTTCAGAAACAAGCTACAGGAATGATACATAATCTATAAGATACTCTAACATGAGAAACTGTTCAGGACCCCATATAGTTTATCGGAAGAAAGTTAAGGACACTGTGATGTTTTAATTATCTACAAAGAGAAAACACATCCAAGAGCAGGAAGGCCTGTAATCCCACAAACAAATCTCTAACAAAATCCAGTCCAGAAGACGGAACCAATAAAATTCAAACTGGAAGCACAATGCAAGGGTGTTTTTTTAAGATCTGAGGAAATGAATAACTGAAAGAGTTTCCTGAGGGAAGTGATCAGTTTGTCATAGCTTGAACTCTTTAGGTCCAAGATGGGATGGTTGCTAAAGGACGTGGTCTAGTTTACCAGAATATCAGAATGTGTTGGATTTGATAAGTAGTGGGGGATACCAAAGTGTCTGGACTGCCAGCTGGCCAGGCAGAGCCCTGCAAGTTGGGTTTTGCAAGTGATGTGACAAGATCAGCCATTGTGGTCCTTGTGGCTATAACAGTCAGATTTCATAATGAATTTTCCATCTGTGATTCTGAAAATTGCTTCCAGAAAAAGCCAGAGAGGTGGGCTGACCCACTGTGGTTGTGACCAGAGAGCCTCCTTCCTTAGTGCCTGATCAAAGCTAAAACCTTTTTTGGCAGCTCCTAATGACCACACTCCTTCTGAGGAGACAGATAATGAGAAATGGCCTTGATAGGATTTCTCAATGTCCAGGCAGCATAGTGTTTGGCATGTGGGCAATGCTGGAGCCAGAACTGGAATCTCAGCAGAGTTTTCCTTACAGCTGCTGGCATTGATTTCATCATCCATATGCTATCTTCTCTGGAAATCTCTGCACAGGGTGAGATTGAAGCACTGATCTTCTGTATCCCTTGAGGCGATGACTCAGCTCTTACACTGTGTTTTGCTGGAGCTAGCATTAGGTGAAGAAAATTTAATGTATAAACTGTAACTATCATCACTTTCAGGGTGTGCCTACTGAAGAATCAGGCCCAGTCAGGAAGCTTCAAAGAGACAAGAAGATCTTATGGTTAAGCAACAGTAATGGTCCATACCACACTTGACTTCTATTCCTAGCTTTGGCATAAATCCTCTGTGCAATCTCATGCATGCCCTTCTCCATGCCTTGATTTCTGTAGCAATGAGAAGAATTGTACTTCCTGTTTCCAACTCTTTGGTTTAGAGATTCCCAATCCACAGACTGTCTCTCTTGATGCATGCTTGTGCAGTGTCTGGCACAGGGAAGTTACAGTTGAAACTTCTACGCTCTTTTCTAAAAACATCTAAAAATAACTTCCATGTCTGCTGAATACATTACAATTTAGAAAGCAAAATATGTTGCCTTAGGTGAGGTTTTGCTGGAACCAGAAAGACTGTATTGATGACTGCTAAACTGTTTATATGTCCCTCTGTCAAGAAGCACAGGACTGGGACAGACCTAACATGTTAGAGCCCACACATCTCTTCCAATAAGGAAAAAGACAGATTGTTTCCCTAGTTTGTTCTGTAGTCCTTTGCCCCATACATTTTTAAATGAGCCTAGCACTAGGACTGTTGCCCACCAAGGACAACACCTTTCTCTTCTTTTTTCCCACTTCCCTCTCTTCCATCCTCCTCTGTTCCTCCCTGCTTGTGTCCTTTTGATAAAAGTATGTGAGTCCATCTTGCTCCAGAGTGATTTCATTTCATTTAATTCTTCTGTGCTCAAACAGAAGTTTGCTGCAATGCTCTTGAAATCATTGGGAGTTTTTCCATTCATTTCCATGAGCTCTTGGACCAGGTCCATCCAAATTTTCAGTTTGCCTGCCTTATCTTTAGCCCTGAGAGCTGGTTAACTATTGCTGACAGGTTTGGAGACCAGACTGTCATTCCATAATGAATTTGCCTAGGAACTACACATTCAAGAAGATTTTAAAATGTTAGTCCAGAAGCCAATGGGAGGGAAAAATAGAAATGGGATGAGATTGGAGAAGAATACTGATGTTTAAACCCCCGGTCTATGTAATGCTAATGAAAAACTAGTTCACTGGGACATTCACAGGAACAAAAAACACCAAATGTCACACATGCTGGGGGCAGAATTGCACAAACTGCTTCTGGAGAGGAGACTGAGATTCAATGAGGTATTTTGGGTAGTACTGGAGAATCTTGGTAGCGATTCACCTTTCGTTAGTGGGTTCTTTCACATGTCAGAAAGAGGGTGAAAATAATCTTCCTTAAATCAATTGCAAGTTACAGGGAAAGCACAGGGTCCAGCATCTAAATCAGTGAGAGAGAAAACCAGGCTATGGAGAAAGAACTGCGAGGGCATGAATAAGGGGCACCATTCTTAAACACCTCCTCATCACCTATACAAACCAGGGAGTGCTCCAGAGCCATTAGAACAGATGGTTAGTAAAGTAAGGAAGGGTGGTCCCCAGGATCTCTAGGAAAGGCTCCTTTACATCCTCTCACCCAGTCCTGGAAATCTCAGTGAGCTCCAGCATTCCTGAAACATCCAATCTAGTTATATGGGATGGATTGCAAAAGATCTCAATGTTGCTTAGCAGGAGAAAGCTCTTCCCTCATCTCTGCACTGGAGCTCTGCTGGGAGTTGAGAGCAGTCTGCAAATGTACGATGAGATAGGCAGTTGAGAGCTTGTCTCTCAGTGCTGCTGCTCAGAGGAACTTGGGAAACCAGGCTCTGCAGTGCACAACTTTTACTTTGAGTATTGTCACCATATTCCAGTATAGGCAGCTGATTTTGATTCAGCAGTGGTGGCTTCCAGAAACGGAGGGAGTGCCCATCCATCTCCAGACGGGTGCTGAATAGAAAAGTGAAAATAACCAAATGAAAATCCCAGGAAACAGAGGCGGTGACAGCAAAAAAGGGAGAATAACTTTGTTACTCTTCAAATTATTACCTTTGGAAAGGAAACAATGTAATTGAATATTCTTCTGAACCATATATCTTCATTCTCCTAACTTGATATCAATAGCTGCCAGGTGGTGCCTGCACAGGCCATGCAAATCAGATTATGTTATCATAGTTCTCCAATCATCGCCAAGAGCAGAATCATGAACATAAGGAGGAAATCTAGTTATTCAGGTACATGTTACCTTATTAAAAGTTTGAGGAAAGTACATTGAGCCTTTATAATGAGATTAGAGTTTGAATTGTGTTCCCGAGGTTGCCATGACTCTGTGATTTTGGTGGTGTGCAGCTGGACTTGGAGAGCACAGCTCCATTCCGGCCAGCTGCAAATACTCCAGACTGTCATCACATAAGAGCGGGCACCAGCATGGGCTGTGGCCAAGAGGGTGAAGCTTGTGGGGATTATTTTTATCTAGGTACAAATGGCTGAGGCAAAGACTGAAGGAGTCCATACTAGAGCTGTGCAAGGATCCCAACATCTACTCACACTAAGGAAGGCAGCAAGCAGGCAGAACTAGAAGAAGCAGTTTTGTTAAACAAGATATCAATCTTCTAGACTATCTCTCAACACCCAGTTCCAGCCTTTTGCTCCTTTACCGATATATGTCCCTCCAGAAACCAGGTCTTTACTCTCTAGTCCTACATATCACTCTACCTTTTCTCATATTCAGTAGGAATGAGAAGGTCTGAAGGATTTCTTTTCCAATGGACAGGAGTTCAAGGGGGTTGATGTCATCCTCCACATTCTCAACGAGTACAAATCCACATTACTGTAGGCACTAAAAGGCGTTTCTTATGTATGCTAACAGTAAAGGACAAAAGAAAAGGCACGCAGATGGAGCAGAAAGTAATGTGTATCAGTTTTCTGTGCCATTTTTATACACAAAGAAAAGGGCTTCTTGCTCAGGAGTCACCAGCACAGCATTTTCCAACTCTACCAAAGTTATTTGAACAAAATCAGTATAAAGGGGAACTCCTCTGTCTTAGATCTACTCTTATAATTCAGCGACACACCTGCTTATCCAGGAAATGTTATTAGTCATGACACATAGACAAAGAGGCCAGATTTTTCCAAAGACCTTTTTCCAGATGCTTGCACTGCAAGATGCAGGTCTTCCTGAAATCCTGGTGAGTCCTGAGCACATTTGAAGCCATGTCCCTTGTATTTTAAACCTTGCACTTTAGTTTTTCAGATCCCACCAACCTCTAAGTGGTCACTCTACTGTTTAGTACTACGGCTGGTGAATGGTTGGCACAGGAGACACCATCAACAGGGAAGGCAACACTTCTCCAACTATTCCTGTGCCTAGAATATCACTGACATTTCGGGAGCTCTTACTTGTTTTTTATTCTTAATCTCCACAAAACTGACAAGATAGTTGCTACCATCTCAGAGAATGGCCAAGGCTGACACAGGCCCACATGCACTTTCCCAGGAGGGTTCAGCTTACTAATCAAGAGAAAACCAGACTCTTTCCTGTCATTGCTGTACTGTTAAAGTAGGGTGACTGCACCAGCCCAGTTGTATGCCTTCTGCCCATCCCCAGGTTTTGGTGGAATATACTTCAGTGAACGGGTAGAATAAAAAGTCTAAACACCTGCCAAAACCCTCACATTTTCATATGTGACTGTTAGGTAAGCAAATACTGGCAGTTTTGCAGTGCCCTAGCAGAAAACAGAGCACATCTCTGTCCTTTCACTAATTAACTAAATACGTGCAACGTTTTCTTTTAACCCTGCCACTCCGTGGCAAACACAAGTGTGATATGCACTTGGTAAGAGATTGTTCCCCTTCTGCAGCTGCACCTGAATGAAGCCAAACTCGTAATGTACATCTGTAAATTGCTCTTGTACCTGGGATTAAATCCTGGAGAGCAGGTACACATCTTAAGCCTTTAGCTGTCATAAAGCCTTTTTCACACATTCCCTCCCTGCATTGTTCTACAGACCCATCATGTGCTCGGGAATAAATCCCTTGACACAGAGATGTTACTTTCTTTTCTTATTATTATTTTAACAAATTTTGTAATCATTTTAGTCAGCATTTTTGCTTTGCAAATGTAGGTTTTAGATCTTAGTGTGTTGAGACCAGCCAGGTTTTCAGTGTGTGAGAGGGAAGAGGCTGACCATGGCTGCCACAGGAACAACACCCAGCCATTCAAGAAAAACGTGAGATTGAAAAGGAACACAGATGAACAATTGCCATATTCCAATGAAAGGCTGATCTAGTTTTGAAGTGGCTAAACTATATGCATTCATTTCCCATAGGGAAATAAGCTGTGATGATGTGTTAAAGACTAGGGTGTCTGGGCCTAAGAGGTTACTCCCATTCAAATGCATTCATTTCTATTGTTAAATGGGTACAACCCATTGTACCCATGCAGTGCAGACTTGCCCTTATGACAGGATTCCCCAGAGATTTAATGATTCAGGCAGCTAGAAATGAGGTGAGGGAGCTTTCTATCTCCAGAGTTTTGGCTTCAATTCACGCTTGGCCATTGTTTACCAAGGGATCCACTGCTGAGAGGTGCATGGCAAAAGGAGCAGGGAAGTGGTGGTCTCTCCTATGGAGAGAGCTGGAGGGTGAAATTCATCCCCTATGCAGAAAGCCAGCCGCATTTGGTCTGAAATGGCACATAGGCCTTGCGCTGGCTCTCTGTGCAGGGAGACAGCCATAGTGAGCTGTATTGTATGAAATTCTGGCCATGCTCACAGATTGCCATGCGTCCAAGAAAATCCTCTTTTTCTGCATCCTCTCTCTCCACAAAGAAATTCTTCCCTAGAATTTCTTAGAATCTGAGGACTTTGGCCATTTAGCTGAGCTTTCTGGCCGCAGCACGATTATAATTGGTCTCTCATGGACAGACTCAGTGCAGAGGCCAAAAAACTGCAAGGGTTATTAATGACTGAGTTCCCTTCTGCTTCCTAAAGGCCAGACAGTGAGGAAAGTTAAAGGGGAGGACTTGGGGCTGAGCCACCTCTCTCCTCTTGTACACACTGTCCTGGCACTCCAGCACCTTCTTCCAGAATCAAAGCCGTTCACAGCCCAGCTACTAAACTGCACACAAACCGGTAGGAGGCGAATGGGGAGTCCGGCAGTCCTTCTGATGCTCAGAGACCATTTTGGAGGCCTTCTTTCAGCTGTTGTAGCACTCTGGTGGCAGCAGCTCCACGCAGTGGAAGAGTACATCAGGGTAAAGTTAGCTTCAGCAGGGCACGCAGGCTTTCCAGAGGCACCTGGTTTGCCACAGGCAATGTTGGAAGGATAGAGAAACCCAGCTGGAGTGGCAGATTGAGACATGCAGAGAGTCATAGATTCTCCCCTCCTCCCCAAATAAAAAGAGCATCTTAGGAGAGGTTTGAATTGAGAGAGAAACATTATGATTATTACATCCCTATTTGACAACAATCACATGGCACAGTGCCAGCTGGCACCAAAAAGCCATTGCTGCTTCTCCTTCGTTGCCCGATGTGACAAGAATACTGCCCTTGTTAGGCTGAGAACCTAAAAATGGAAGAATAGAGGCCAAAACCACCTCCTTGAACAATCACTATCAAGTAAACAGAGCTGCACTTGGGAAACACATATTTCAAACATTTCTTTCCTGGTGTTTTTTGGGAGGGAGCCTGTGCATATGGCTTGGGAGGGTGAACACACTCTCACTTGGACATATTTCTGTTATGTCAAACAAGCTAGTGGCAGCTAAGAGGAGAGTCTGTGATGCCCTCATTTTGCAGAGGAAGATAAAAACCCATGAAGCTGAGAATTTAGGGATGCATGCCAACATAGCAGCCTAGGTAAATTTGGACTGGCACTCCGCACTGGTCATGGCTGTGCTCAGCCTTTGATAAGAGGTTGTCTCACAAGAGCTTCTAGCAATCTAGTGTCATTCCAGCTAGCCACTTTCTTATCAAAGGTCATGTAAGAAATTTGGAGACAAGGGCGGTAAGCAGGCCCAATAAACGTAGATGTCATAGGAGATTATTTATTCATGTTAATGTTCCTGAATTCATTCCTCCCACTAGAAAAACAACTATGTGGAAGCTGTTCCATGGAAGCATTGGGAAAACCTGCTGTTTGTTCATCAGCAAAATAGTGCATGTCAGCATGCTGCTGTGGTTGAGTAATTTTGCACTGAAGTTTGTACAGGGGAACTAGCACTAGAGGGGTGGGAGAAGTGGGTTCAGAAGAACAGTGCCACATTCAGTTATATGAGCATGAGCCACTTGTACCTACAAGGTGATTTAAAGGAACCATCATCACAGGACCGTTATTAGGTTAGTCCAGATGTGGATCCCTTCCCTTTCAGCGTGTTAAGCCAAGACGTACACCTTTGGTAGCTGAAATACTGATTTTACCCAGGCAACATTTGCATTGACCTGCAAGATCTAGCCTGTGCAGTCACTGTCTGGTTTAGTAAACGAGGCACCAAGACTTTCTTGTCTTGTCCTGGCTTCTCAGTGTTGGCCAAGAGACTTGGTAAGGGGATGTCTCACAAGGGCTCTTTAGACATCTGGCCTCTCCTTTGCCTCATCAATGGACCAGCTACTGTCTCTTCCATGAGGAGGATGACCCTGCAGGGAAGGTACTAGGGTACAGGACATTTGAAAGCCTGTTTCTGCCACAGTCTTTCTGTGTGGCCTTGAGCAAGTCTCTTGACCTCTGCTACATCTGAGACAGCTTCAGCTTCACAGCCTGAAACAGGTTGGGGTTTGGCTGAAGCTCCATGAGACTCCACAGACAAAGTCCACCAGGTGCAGTCTGCAGCACAGGCTCATGTCCCCTCCTCTGACATGGCAGCAAATCAAGTAGTGTGCTGGGAGTGCCACGGTCCCTGTGGTACACGTGCTACCAAAAAGGCAGAGACCAAGGATGACTCCATATCTTTTTTCTAAGCTGAGAACAATTTTCAATGGGCTAATGCAGCTGCCTGTACAGCTCTGCCTCTTAGCCTGTCCTTCCCTCCACATGCCACTGAACTAGGAGAATCTAAAGGCTCTAGAAAATAAGAAGTAAATGGAAGTAAAAAGAATCTCTGATGAGCACCCAAAGGGATATGTCAGCAACACCCTTCTTGTGGTCTCTTCTGCCTCCACCTCCCTCCCTGGGTCAAGCATATGGTTAAAAATGGGCTGCATGAGTGCTACATATATCAGGCCTAAGATCACAGCATGCCTGCTATCCACAAAGCACAAAAGTGAAAGGAGAAGGGGAGGGGAAGTAACAGCTAATATTCTCCATCAACCTGTCATCCCATGCTAAACCAAAACTGCCACTGGTCATAGAAGGTAATAAGGGAGGCAGTGTGATCTGTCATTATATGCCCTGTGCCCCTGTGTTAAGAGTTAGTTTGAACTATCAGTGGCCAAAGGTAGCTGGAAAGATAGTTAGAGCTCTCTGCCTTGATCTATTTTGGCTTTACTTCTTCCTCTCTCTCCTACTTGTGTTTTTTTTATCTAATTTTAAATTATTAAAAATGAAATTTCCTGGTTGATGTGTTTGCATTAATCTCAGAATCTGACTGCATTGACATTACTCTTAATTTCTTCCTCAGAGAAAAGATGGTTGTGCACATCAATGGGGAATCATTTCTTTGGGCATGACATTCAATCCAGGTCCAGCTGAACTAAACATGTGATTTTTATCAGGATGCTTGTGATTGATGGCTATGTCCTGAGTGAAAGATGACACAAGAGTTGTGGAAACTGCCCAAAGCCCGCACACACTGAAGACCTCTCTCCAAGCAGCTGATACGTTGCAATGTGTTCCAGTCAGGTGGATTACACATGGAAAGATAGAGGAGTCCAGACAAAAGGCCAGCCTGCAAAAACGCAATTGTGGCCTTCTCCATTTGGAGCAGGAATGGCTGTTATGAACAGCTGGTTAACATAGGCAATGTCCCAGCTTCCTTGTCCCCAGTCAAGTGTTTGACCTCTGTGCCCATGGGAGAGCAGCACAGGCTTTCTGTATGATCAGTGCCTTCTGGGTATCTGAGAGATTTGGACGGTGTAGGAAATGATAGGGCCAGAAGACATGAGTGTAAGGCCTTGCTTATTCAACTGTCAAATTACCACCTCTGCTGAGCCCATGCCAAAGCACTAACAGCCCGTTTCAGTTCTGCCGCCCAGCTCTTGCTTCCCTGCAGACCCTGTGCCTGTACCTCCTTTCCTGCTCTGCTACATTTCTAGCTCCTCCTCAAAAGACACAATATTGTTGGGGCCCCTAACCCTGATCCCCACAGCAAAGGCACACCGTGTCACCCCACACCCCTAGAAATGCTCTCCATGATGCAGATAAACCCATGCACTGAAAACGCCTGTTGGGTATCTTAGTCTCAGTAGGCCTTTAGACCCAAGGTCCTCATCTCCTCTTGCACTTCTGGTGCCCAATAAATACTAATCAATAACAGTAATTAGCAGCAGTGGTTTGTCACATGCCCTGCCTGCTAACCCAAGACCAGAAATATTTGACCCTGAGTGGTGTTTTCTTTTCCTCAAACGCACTTTGTATTATCAGTCTTCAATCTACATCCAACTCAAACTCGAGCTAAAGAATGTGTCACTGCTAATGTATAACCAGGGAGTGTGAAGTTGCACGTGAGAACAGCACACACAACCAGTGTGAGAACAAGAGGCGAGAACATAAGGAGGCTTCATTGTGCTGCTGCAGAACATTGTTTAATGTACTTTTCGCAGGACTGTATCTGGAGACCTGAAGCTGAAGCTAGCTCCATATGCAGCCGTCTGCCTGTTACAGGGCCAAGCACATCACAGAGGAACTTAAGACTCTTCCCTTCCAGGTGTTTGTTTATGAACTGTACTGTTCAAAGTTGCTTAAGATCTGATTAATACCAAATCTGCCTCTTACCCCATACCATGCTGCAATGTAGCCTGTCAGAGAGGCAGGCGTGTTTAACAGAGCGCTCTCTGCATCCTTAAGCAATGAAGACTTGGCACCAGAACTTGTGTTCCCATTGATGGGCTGAAGCCGGATTTGTAAAGTTTGCTGCAGTCCCCAGCTTGCCCCTTTTACCCCCAAAGCTTTTGCTGTGGGCTAGACTGAGAGATATTGGGGCAGGAGGGAAGCAGCTTTCAGGATGACTGTAACAGTGTATTATCCCACACATGAAAGGCACTTCTTATATTTGATGATTGCAAATGCTTATTTGTAGTTGTTTGGAGGGGGGCATTTCTGCAGTGCCACGCAGAGTGTGAACGTGAACTCCCTGCACTCCCTGACACCTGCTAACCTCACCATGGTTTGACAAATTGCCACCCACTCAAAGTAGGCTAAATTGGTTCACACAGCCAATTCCTTGGGATCAGCTGAGGCACTCCAGTTTGGCAACTGGGCCTGTGATGGTGAGGATCAACCAGGTCAGGATAGACCGCATGGGCCAGGCCAGAGCTGTCCCCCACAGTCCCAGGCAGCCACATCAGATGCGCCGTGTGCTTCCACCCACCATGAAAATTTCCTAATACCCTTTGACGAAGCCAGCACGCCACGGAAGGAGAACAGCGTTTGCCTGCAGGTAGAGGGCCCAAATCTGAAATACGCGCCACAGCCAGCGTGCGTGAGGCCTGACAGATGCAGGGAGATTTTGCACAGCACATCCAGAACAACCAGATGGTACAGTTTTCATGGAGAGTGACTGAAGCTTGATGGCAGGCCAGGGCAGGTGTTGTGTGAGCTGGGCCATCACACGAGAGGACTGCAGCATGAGAAACCAGCTTGGGACACTGCGCAAGGGTCTCCAAAGAAAATAAAATATATTTTGTTGCTCACACAGTCCTTGGGCAAGGAAGATTTCTCTCAAATGCAGAAGTCAGTTCTCATGCATAGGAGGTGTCTCTGGAAGCACACAGACTGGGAGCACTCTCTGCATCCCGTCTGCTACTAGTAAAGAGACATCTATCCACCAGGTAATGCAAAATGACTCCAAAAGTTCTGGGATATATCTGCATGCCACAGCAGCACTGGCAGTGCGTGCACTGGCCATGATGCAGTCAGTTCAGGTCTCCTAAATGGGTACCCAGACACACCCCAGACATTTCCTTCTATCTCCCAGTCGAGGACCAAATTTACCAGCAGGGCTGAAGGGGCGCTAGTCTCCCCCTTGATGTCTCCCTGCCACTCACTGGCTCCACACACCAAATCCAAGTGGTACCAGCATGGCAAGAAGAGAAGATGGGGGCAGTGGTGAAGCTAAAACCTTCCTTCATGACGACAGTGAACCGGGGTAGGACTGTTGTCTCTGCCAGCTTTGCTTTGGTATCTACTATCCTACAGCTGGGGCAGCTCTGCAGACACCAGGGCTGTGATGTGACTCAGTCTTTGTCAAACTCCCCAGGAAGGAAGGAAGGAAGGAAGGAAGGAGTTAGCTAGTCCCTCTGCCTCCCCTGTACTGCACCTTTGGGAGCTCTCCTGAAGGTCACGCAGAGGCAGGATGTACCCTGAAGTGCCCAAGTGCCTGGGTCAGTGCCTTGCTGATGACTGTGGTGTCTGCATGGGAGACATGACTGCTTGGAAGAACTCACATATGTCATGAAACAACCAATGTTATTGCAGAAGAAGGATAGCACTGGGTAGGACTCATGAGGCCTGGCTTCTGTCATCTTCACAAGGTAACGCTGGGCAAGCCACATTCCTCCTCTGTTTCTCTGTTTGGGGAAACGATGCTTCCTGGAGTTAGAAGGAGGATAATGAGGACAAATCCTGGGGCTCCAGGACTAGAGGGTCCCCACAGAGTCAGGCAGACAATGGATGAAAATGCTATCTTGCCTGACACAATATCAGTGCATGGTGACAACAGATGACATCATAGGATATGAACAAGAATTTACTCTCTGAATGGGAAAATAGCAGAAGCATGTATAACCATTTGCTTTTTGTGCCAACATATTTTCTTTATGTAAAGAGAAGCCCTGGCGGCCTTAAGGAGGCTGAGAGATGCCAGTGCTCCTCTGGGAAGGAGGAACTATCAGCCAAGGATGCCAGCATACCCGCCTGGGTAAATTTGTGCATGCACTTCATGTTACAATAGACCTTAATATCTGATAACAGAGACCTGCTGGAGTCTGGCATGAAGACAGAAAGAATCGAAGGTCATGCCATGAATTCCAGTTATGCTGATAGGCATCTATAGCCAGAAGAAGGAGCTCAAGAACAGGAACTGTAAACTGATGAGGAGGCCTGGAAAACAGAAACTGATTCAGGGATGACAAGTACAGATCATTTTAGAGCCCAACTGGACAATTGTGTGCATGATTGCCATGGGACACAGGAAGATGTTTTCTCTGATGGAGTTACCTGTGAGCTCTGTCATTACTAGTCAAACATACAGTGTAAATTCACTGTAATAAGTCTGTTAAATAGCTGGAACCTGTCACTGCAGAGGCCTTTCCTTGATGGGAAAGCTGATTCACTGAGATGAGCTGACTAGCAGATAGCTAGAGATGGGAACACAGTGGGTACCTTGTGTGAGGGGAACTGTCTGCACAAAAAAAAAAGCGCTGAGAATAGACGTGATCTAACATTCAGCTGCCATGCCCACTGCTTGCTTTTGCCTCATCATTTCACTGCACGCTCCAAGTCAGTCTATGTCCACTTGCCTTGTGCCTTACCCTTACCACCTGCCTAGGTGGTACAGTGCTCCGTGGTGCATGTGGAGGTTTGAACAAGATCACGTGAGGAGTGGGACTCTGCAGCTGTCTGCAGAGCTGGCTCGGTGCTCCCTGCACAATGGGGCTCTGTGCCAGGCAGGCTGCATACTTTCAGAGGCAGGAATGGGCTCAGTTGTCTGGTGTTCCTGCAGAGCCCGACAGAAAGTAAGCTTTAAGGTCCTGTGGTACCCAAATGGAGGGGATGGGATGGGAAGGGATGGGATGGGATGGGATGAGAGGGAGAAGGGAAGGGAAGGGAAGGGAAGGGAAGGGAAGGGAAGGGAAGGGAAGGGAAGGGAAGGGAAGGATATATAGCCAATGGCTTTGGTAATGAAATGAAGAGGATGGAAGGGATGGGGAAGCATGAGAAAAACTCGCTAGTGAATGAAGAACATTCTCAGTTGTATTGTAACATAATTGTTAACTCATTTATTTCAACTTCTTCTCCAAGGAGATGATGCCACAATTTTCACAATGTTCTTCTCCAGCCTCAGCCTACACATGCTCGCTTCTGCCCTTACTATTCAAGTTTTGACTTCTCCTACTTTGGTTTGTCTGCTTCATGGCTGTTACATTTTGCCTCTCCACAGGTACCAACCAGGGCTTTTCTGGCATTCTCTAAGGTGAATTTTGAGCTAGGAAAGAGATGGTTAATAGGCAGGAAGTTCAAAGAGAGGTAGAGTATGCGCACGGACACTACAAGCTGCTAACGTGTTGTCATCAGAGCATCTTGTTTTTTTGGCTGCTCTGCTGAGACTGCTACAAGCATGCTTATTAGGGATATATGTCAGGCAGGAACAGAAGCTACCTGCTAGGAACCACACTAATCATTGATTTTTAGCAACTGAAGAGTCACCTGTCTGGACCACTGAAGGCTTGCTTCAGACTGCAAGCAAATTGATGGGGAAAATCTCATCGAATTCAGGGAGGTTTGGATTCAGCTCCATAGAGAATGGCCTGAAACTGAAACTTCAGATGCATAATATCCTACTCATGCTGTAAGTACAGGGAAATTGGATTAAAAGTGATAGATTTGAGCCTCAGTGAACAGATTAAATCATCCACTTAAATTAGCATGCAGGAGAGCTTAATTTTAAATATTAATTCAAAACTTATTTTCCATTTATCCTTTTTTAATTACTTTCCCTAAAGAAAAGCTGATACTCATCAGGTTGCAAGCAGTAGGACTCTGTTGACCTGAAACCGTGTACAGCCTGTCTACTAACTTTGGTACTTTTTGCTGCCAGGAGACAGTTTTATCTATGTGTATTTATTTATAGCCTTGCATACATTTATTGGGTCTTGATTTTTACATTTTTTAATGCCAGGAAAAAGTGAATTATGCATAATTTATTATAGGATGACTTTTTCTTTAGACATGATTTGCACCAGGTTGCATTTAGAATAAAATTGGTGTTCACTGAAAATGCCTAAAAACATTGTTCTATTAAACTGTTAATTATTTTATTACATAAATAAGCCACCCTATTTTCAAAACAGAAGAGAAAAAGTAATATTAAATACAGAAAATTGTAGCACTGGCTAATGGGTGAAGCAGGTTATTCCAGGACACTATATACCCCAACATCTTAGATCTGCTGGATCTTGTCCTCTCATCCTCATTTTCTTCATAGACTGGAGGAGGAAAACAAGCTTGTCTGCTTTTTCTGAGCCTTATTCAGTTTCTCAACTTTGAATGAACAAGTCATTGGATCTAAGTTGTTGAATAAACTGAAATGAAAAAAAATAGTCGACTTTACTCACAGAAGAGCTGTTGCTCTCAAAAATGGATTTAGCACTTACCAAACTTTGGTTCCAGGTGCGTGGGCAGTGGTTTGCTTGGACTTTCTGTAATGCTTTGGCAGGAAGCATGTTTTACTTGATACTTAAAACAAGAAAAGGCACTTTTTGTCAAATATAGTAAGCTTCAATCCTTAATATAGCTGGCCATTGTTTCAAATTTACTTTTCAATGGCTATATTTAAAAAAAAAGAAAATGTATTGAACTTAAAATTTAAAGAGGGATTGAAAGTCTGTCATTGATATTGTACATTGTCTGAGACAGGTGCTGAGAATACTATGGGCCTTACCTTCTCTGCCCAGTGACCAGACTACCTTAAGCTGCTACTAGGAGACCATGGGCAGCTTCCGCATCACAAGTCACTACCCAAGACAAAGTTTCCAGCTGGGATTTGCAAGCTCCCCCAGGATGGATAGAGTTCTCAGAACAGGCATGTTCCTTTTATCCTCTTCCACCTGCCCCTATTTTTCCCATTACAATCACTAGGGAAGTCTTTCTATATCGCATGATTGGAGACAGAACCTGGAAAATATGAGCAGAGTATAAATCGGTGCTGAGATGCCTGATTGGATTGGCAAGGAACCTGCAACAAAAAATCGAAGATTCCCAGCCTGAGCCCCCGGGCCCACCCCATGCAGGAGGTCTAACTCTGTGGGAAAGGGGCAGCATCTCTCTGCAGGACACTATGGAAAAGGTTGACATATGCTGTCCTACAACATTGTAATATTGTTGTTTTTTATTGCCAGTTGGCATCAATTAGCTTGCTACCGTCCTGTTTCTGAAGCATCTCAACCAAGAGTCTCTGTTAGTGATTTATAGCTGGCACTTCCGTGATAAAAGTTTTTCCACTCTGACTAAGCTTGAATAAGACTCCTCTCTTTCTCGTGCCAACTTCACTTCACTGAAGTGCCTTACCTTCCTGCTTCTGCCTCTTGATAGTAAATGCCATGGAGGAGGCAAACAGAAGATCTTTGTGCCAATAGCCTGTTTTATACTCCTCCATTTGCAGTATTTAGTCCACTGATTTGCCCGGTGGAGAAAAATTTGTCACCAGTAAGAGGAATTGCTTTGGGTCAGATCCTCTGCCAACACGTCTCCTAACTGCTCCTCTGGCTTCAGTGGGATTAAGCTGTGTTATGCCAGCTGAGGATGTGTCCCTTCAGGAAAACGAGGCCCAGGAGAAATACTGCACAGGAAGGAAAAATGGGGTTTCTTAAAAGGTTAGCTAACACTGCTTTAGCTAAAGCCCATCATAGCCTGATTTCTGGAGGCTTATGGCATGTAAATCTTAGATTAACTCAATATTCAGTAGAGCTTTGCAGTCCACCCATAACACTTCCCAGTTCAGTGTGAAGAACTGGGCTTCTCATTAGCTTCTTTTCAGAATTTCTCCCACAGCTCTGGATTTCCTTTGCCAGTATGGGATTTGCAGGACATGCATTATGAACAGGACACTTAATCTTCTACTTCTCTGTAGCATGTTGGCAAGGCAATCTCAGATGGCCTCCTACTACTATTTGCTCCCCAGAATAACCTGATGGAGACACCAGTGTGCAGCCATTTCAGACTGGACCCCAATATTTAACTAGCAGAAACATTCTGGTATTAAGTTTTCAAGCTTGTTTTCCAGTAGGAGAATAAATCCAACCTCCTAAATTAACTCACGCAGATGAGGCACTATGGAAAAACACTGCTGTCAGTCATTACTCTCCATAAGTTAATACCCATCTCAGGAACCACTGCAGAGGGAAAGCGAGAAGCCCAGCCCCTTAAGGAACAATGATGCCCACATTTGTAATTTTTATGTTCACCCTCTTAATTTTTTTTTAATACCTGCAGTGTCTTCTGTTTGCAAGTAACTGTAGGCTTCTGGCTAGAAGAAACCATTAACTATGTCTGACTGCCTCCAAGAAGGATGGAAACAGAAAGGTACAGGGTGGAAGATTAAGATCAAATCCCTGAACATAAAAGGAAATTTCAAGCAAAAAAATAAAAAGTGGAATGACATGCTTCATGTGTATCATTGATAAAATATTTTGCAATCCTGGAAAACTTAATAGCTTTTTTGGTATAATCTTTATGACCTTAAAGGGTGATAAGGAAGGCAGAAAAAAAACTGTTTGTGAAAGGTTATGCATTTCCTAGTCAGCTCAGTTTTTCCTTCCCACCTCCAAGGCTAACATTCGAAAGGGAAGCTTGGCACATATGGGCTGTGTCAGAACTTGGAAGCTGTTTATGTAGCTTCTCCCAAGATATTACCTATGCAACCTTGCAGAGCCAGGCAAGAAAGGGAGCCCTGTGGAGTGGCAAAGGCATCTGAAAAGTGGAGGGTGCATAACTCAAACTGCTCAAGTTTATTAAAACAAAATAGGTCAGTGGAGTTGCCCAGAGGGTTACGTAAGGCGGAAAGGAGCACTCCACAGGAGAGGAGAAGGGAGTCTGTTAAAAGGCAAAGCCACTCCAGTTTGTTTATGGCCAGAGATAACTGCCGTGTGGTGTGTCTGTTCTCCATAGCTGACAGAGTAAATCACATTCTTTATCTCTACAGCAGATGAGAATTTGGACGGGGCTGTTGTTTTGTGAGCTGCGGATTAAAGCAAATGAGGCTGTTATTTATTATTATGACTAGCATTATTATGTTGTTACTGGGATCTCTGCATTTCAGTCTCTATGTAGGGAATTTCATCACTTGCCAATAGTTTGTTTGCAGGGAATATTAGGGATTAATAATAATAAAGTTTGATCCACCTGAAAAAGCTATATAAGAAATGTGGACTGGAAGTTGTTTACAGGCAAGGGAAATGGGCAAATGCACTTAGGAGCTGCAGAGCAAGACTGGGAGCTGACATTCTCACCCAGCCCTGGAGCTTAGAGCAAAGGCCAGTACAACATCTGGGAATCTGGAAATGCCCCGTGGCCTGCCGATGCACCTGTCTTATGGCAACACAACCCTCCCATTGTTCTGCCTGCTCCTGCCATGCCAGAAATCCAGCTTCAGATCTCAAACATTGCCTGCTCCATCTCAGCTCTCCTGTCCTTCAGGTGCATGGGGCACAGAAGGCCTGGCTTGCAGACACCAGGCAATCATTTCTGCGTGCAGCTGGGAGCCTTTCTGTCAGCTTCTGGAACTGGGGACTTTCCACAGTCAGTTTTGGGCACCCAAAAGCCAAGCTGCTAATAGCAGCATCCATTCTTCAGAATATTAATCCTGTTGTCCTTTTTCATACAACTCCTTAGCTCCTATGATACATTGCTCTCCTCTTGCTGCAACCTCAGCTCAGTGGCATAACAGAGGCAGTTGTACTGAGAGCTTTCCCCCAAGTTAGGCAGAACCTGGGTCTCACTAACAATCATATCATCACAGAACACTTGATGCTATGGAAAGCACCTAACACTATTTTTCTTGTTTCAAGGCCTGTAGAAATAAAGTAGAGCTCTTTGCTTGTATTCAAATGAGGCCTGCCTGATCTACAGATTTCTGTCAGCTCCTGAACAGAGTATGACCTAGGAAGCTTCTCAGCAGCTCTCAGAGCAGGTCACCTGGAGAAAACATGGACAGCATGTCATTGAGCCATTTGCCATGAGAGCTGGTCAGAAAAAGAAAGGAGTTTTTTCTTCTGTGGTAGAATACTGAGTCATCAAACCCCACATTTTTCATGGAAGCTCATCAGTTTTGATGATATTTCCAGGAAGAAGTTTCTCTGGTGCAGGATAAAAAGTAGGTGGTTATTTTTATTTTGGGGCAGGGTAGAAAAATGAAGGAGACAGACAGGGAAAAGAGGCTACATCTAAAGTCATTCCAGTGGCCAGGCAATATTTGAACCAGTTCAAGCTTTGCTCTGCTGTCCCTGTCCCTGTCTAGAACAGGGACTCGATCTCAGTCTCCCATTGCAGTTGTACGCTCTGAGCAAACACTTGTGTACTAGAGAACAGCTGGAGGGGAGGGGAGGTGAAAGGTGTTTCTTCCTGTATTTTTGCAAGAACATGTTTGAAAAGGCCTGGATTCATCCCATCTCAGAACAATAGCAGTTCTGACAGCCTGCAAATGTCTGTACATGAGGACTCAGCTCTCCTAACCAGTCTGATGGTTTCAATTCTCCTACATCTCATCTGCATCCTTCCAGCTCACCAAGTAGCAGTGGCATTTTTGCCATATCCCAGGGTCATGTCCTTGCAAGGACAAAATGCCCTGGGATAAGAAGTGAGCTCTCTCCTACAGACAGAACAGCACTTCTTTTCTTTCCTGCACAGAAGCTTTTCTCTTTATCAGCTAAACTCTGCCATGCTGATGCGGAGCAGGTTCTCAGCTACGAGGACACTGATTTCATGCGTGCTATGCTGATTTACCCCAGTGGCAGATCTGGCCTTCTAGAGCACAGCGAAGATGCTCCTACCACAGTACTTGGCCCTTTCTGGAAAAAGCCCACAGAAGTGCCGCAAGTTCCTATCCCAACCTGTCAGTATATGTCAGGCTGCTCCTGCAATATCCACCTGGTACCCAAACACTGTTCTTTAGGGCTACTCTCTTCCCCTGACAGGTCTGGCCCTGTCTTGTATGCCCTTGCTACTGGGTGAAATGCATTTTCCTCTGGCACACAGATGCCTTTGTTCAGCTGGCTCTGCTCTTTATGGGGATCATCCACAATCCCTGCAGCTCACTCTGAGCTCTCTCTCTTCTTTCTTGGTGCCCCTGGAAATATGGCCTTTTTTTGCTTCATTTACACCAGGGCTCAACGAAAAAGGGATCAGCAGTATATCTTTTCCAGTGGGCCAAGCTTCGGCAAAGTGGAAGTCCTCCCCTGGTGTGGCAGGTCTGTTCTCCTAACAGGTAGCTGTTTCAATGACTAAAATGGACATTCATTCCTCCTTGCATGTGACCGGGAGCCTTAATTCCTGGGAGGGAAGAGCACAGTTTGAGTTATATGGTCTACAGCATTACAGGCCTTTGAAACTCTGCATTTTCTAGTCCTTCAGCTTCTTGCAGGCTCCCAGAGGCCAAAATTTAAAGCAGGTCTGTGCTCTAGTGAGTAACTGATGTAATTACGTTCACTTATTACAAGGGGAAGCTTTCACAAGAGGGGGAGGCCGTGGCCCCATGCCAGGAGGTGTGTCCCCGATGACAAGCCGCAGAGCCAATCACAGGCCCGAAAGATCATCACATTCATACCAAAAAGAAAAGAAACTGCCCAAGGGTATTTATATTGAGGAAAGGGGAAAAAAAAAAAAGAGAGAGAGAGAGAGAGAGAGAGTGTGTTGGCAAAGAAAGAGAGAGTGAGACTGAGAACCTGCAACTTTGTTAACTGACTTTGCAGCTGAATTCAAAAAGGCCAGGCTGGTCCCCCTACAAATCTAGCTTCTCACCCACCCCCTCTCGAAGCATCTCTGGAAATCTGTTTGTGAGCTGGAGTGAAAAGTTCAGCTGCTCAGAGTGGCCCTTCTCTCCTCCTGGCAGGCGACCTCGTAAGCCGCTGTCTGCAGGGACCCTCTGCAGGCCGAGCAGAGCTGGTGGTCAGAGCCGGGGCCCTCTCGCGGGAGGGCAAGGAAGAGCGACCCCCGTGCAGGCCGTGCAGGCCACTGTCCTCTGCCAGCAAGCTCGGCCTCTGGCAGAGGGAAAGGGACTGACCAGGAGCCCTCCCGATTAATAATTACCCTCACAGCACCCAGCATGCTGGCCTGGGCTCTCAGCTCCTGGTATCTATGTTAAACAGCTGGGGAAAGAGAAGGCAGGTTTAGTTTTAACCAAGGGGTAAATGGTCAGCATTTACAAATGCTGAACCACCAAAAAACAGCCAGTCACAGGTTATTTATTCCACTTACACAAGAGGACCGTGCAGTCCAAAGGATGAGGGGTCTGTATCAGCTTAGAAAGCCTGTTTTCTGCCACTGGCCTGTTGGATGAACCAGAGGCAAAACAATTCCTCTCCGAGCTGTGTTTCTTTCCTGCCCTTTCTGCTGCCTCGTCTATTTGGACTGCCTGTTCCGCAGGGTACAGACTGTCTCTATCCGTGTTTGTACGGAGCCTCTCACAATGGGGCTGTAATCTAACCTCGGTGTGAACATAATGCAATTAATAATAATAAAAATGCCCATCATTGTACAGGGGTTATGGACAGCTGGCCTGATCCTTCTCCTGCAGCCAGGTTACCCAGGGATAACTCTGCTCGTGCCACTGCTGGGCACCTAGGGGCAAGGAGGTAAAATGGGGTTCCCTGGCCGATCTAAACACCCAGCCTGTCCCTACCCTCCCCACCTTTGCAGCCTGATGCTGGGCCCTCATGCAATTGCAGGGCTTGTGCCCAGGTGCAACACCTGGAGGAACTGCGGGGCGAAGGGGAAGGGGTAGGCCTACTTTCAGACACCCAGAGACTAATTCCTTGCAACCACATGTTACATCGGTGACAACAGAAGGCAATTTGAGGAAGAAAAACCACAAAACAAACACACCCCAGGAGCAACTCACCCTAAGCTCACTGCTCCTGATCCACAAAGCAGCTCTCCTGCAAGGCAGCTGATACCAGCTACCTGTCTCAACTTTGAGGAGCGCAAACTCTGTCCTTGCCCAGGCTCCTCAGGTGCCCCCAGGAAGAGGCTGTCCCGGGCAGCGCTGGGGATCCCTCTGTGTCACACAGGTTTCTGCACACCAGGGCTGCCACGGAAAGGAGCTGCCTGCAGCTGCTGACAGGCACCAGGCCCGCTCCCGACGCACATGGTGGAAGAGGCCTTTTCATCAGAGGAGCCCCATGTCTCACACACACCTCCCCATTGCCCCATCTCCTCTGTGGTCTGTGCCTTGCTGGGGGACAGGAAGAAACGGCTCCCGCCCCTGCGCCTGCCCCGCGCCTCGCTGCGGGCAGCCCCCACAGCGGCCGGAGCCCCCGCGCACGGCGGGGAGGCAGAGCGGCTCCCGCGGGCGCCGGGCCCAGCGCCGCGGGGCCGGGCCGGGCCGGCAGGGCCCAGCGCCGCGGGGCCGGGCCGGGCCGGGCCGGGCCGGGCCGGGCGGGCCGAGGCGCGGGGCTGCCCTGCCACCTGCCGGCGGGAGGGGCTCCGCGCGGCGGCGGGGCGGCCTCGGTCGGGGGGGCGCGGAGAGGGGAGCGGGGCGGCGGGGAGGGCGCGGGCCGGGGGGCCCAGCCGGCCGGTGTGCAGGCAGCAGGGCCGCGGCCGCTCCGAGAGGGAGCCGCGGGCGCGGGGCCACGCGAGGGGCAGCCTCTCCCGTGGCGGCGGCCGAGCTTGCGGGGTGGAGAGGGCGAGGAGGAGATGGGCTCCCAGAGGGATCCCCCTGCGCCCCTCCCTTGGCCATTCGTTTCCGCGCCCATGGTGGGTTGCCTTGGTTGGCGCTGAAAGGCACCCCGGTTCCTCAGAGGTTTGGAGGAATCAGTCCGTGCGGTCCCCAGCCTCTCCCCTGTTCCTCATGTCCACCCGGCTCCCAGAGAATAAGCGCTTTCTTCTCAACCTTGAAACTTGCTTGCATCTGCCACAGCAACAGGCTGCACTTTCGGATGCCGAGTCATGCATAACTGTCCCAGCTCTGGGACTATGGACCTGCCTCCTGATCCCCAAGTAACTGGCCCTGACCATAGAAAGAAGCGCCAGGCAGAATCGGTGACTTAGTGCCGACTCTGCAGCGTGGAGGCCTGTGATACGAATGAGCCAGATTTTTGGCACTGAAGTCAAGAGGTCACCTCCTCAGCTGGAGTCCACGGGCTCAGGCCCTTTGAAGTCCTTACTGCAGCTCCCCTGACAGCAACAGAGCTATGCTGGGCCACACCAGCTGGGATCTGGCACCATGCAGTCCCGGCAGAGACAGGCCCCATGTGCCGCATGTGAGAAACCAGGAACCTGTTCCCCCCACTCTCCGCTCTCCGTCCAGTCCCTTTCCCAAACAGTTCCAGTTCAACAAGTGTCTTAGCAAAGACCAGTGATTATAGCTAGCATGCAGTCTGTCCAAAACCCAGGCATCTGAGCGTCCTGTGTGCTGCCAAAATGATCAGCTCCAGCAGTGGTGCAAACGGTAGCCTAGAAGAGACATGGCCTATGTTACACTGCAGAGAAAGACAGGCAGCTAACGAAAAAAGCTTGAGTTTTTCTCTGCGATTGTTGGTACTACTTTGCTTTCAGCACTGGTTCTTTGTTCCCTCTCTTCTCCACCTACAATACAATCGTCTGACTGTTTTAACAATGCACTCACAGCTCTGACCACTTAGCCCCTCCCCTTGAAAAAAACACGAGACCAAAGAAACTCCTCTCCCATCAGATCTGATGAAAGATGGGGAGGAGACCTTTCCCATGTAGTACTGGGCTTTCAGGGAGCCATCTTATTTCACTACATGGCAAGATTATTTGTCTGGCTCTGACCCAGACAACTGCTTCCTGTTGCCAACTGACTGCTCTCTGGTGGCCATGCTGTGTGGTCTTCTTGGGGTGGGCAACATGGTTTCCTCTGAACAACAGCAAGACTGGGGGTGGGTGGGAATGGTGGAGAGCAGGAACCTGCACGTCTAGGCGGCTAGTTTCAGTCCAGCCAGGGGGCCTGGGTGCTAATTGCTTCACCACAGAGGCAATGGCCTCAGGGGAAGGAGGTAGTCCCTGTCCAGAGGTGCTTGTCTTGCAGCAGCTTGGAGACAGCCCATGTTGTGGGCAAGCCATGCCAGCCATTAGGCTTTGCTATCAGAGCCACTCGTGCTTTGCCAAATGTGATTTGCTGACCATCATTGCCTTCCCCTGCTCTGCATTTCCTTCTCCCCCTTCCCACTTTACTTTCATTCACCTCCCTTCAGCATCGCTCCCCCCTTCTCCTCACCCTGACACTATAGCTCACTCCCTTTCTCACTAAAGACCACCCATTGCCATGGTAACGTTGCCTCTTACAAACTTGTCAAGCAGACACAAAGATATGTTTCTCCCTTTCCTTAACACCACCCCCCCCAGTTAATAGGCCAGGACTTTGCTTGCAGGGAGGAGGTGGAGGGCTCTTTCATTTCATTTTCATTGTAGAGGGAGGGATTATTCCATCCCCTTTGCTCTGCAAGTGCTGAAGCTCATGGCCATACGGGGGAAAGAGCTGTCATTTGTGGACCACCTGAAAGCCCTTGAGGGCAGTGATGTCACAAGCCAATACTGGTGGTGCATGTACTGGCGATATTGGCTCTCCACAGGGGGAGTATCTGCAGGTTAGAGAGGACAGTCCCAGGGAAGACTTAAAAGAGATGGATCAAAATTTGCATTTGATCCACTAGGAACAGAAAAAGGACTGCTGTATTTCTGTTCTGCTGCCCCCTCCCTGAACGGCTGTGGTTCTCTTCCCAAAATGATCTCTTCAGCTCATGGAGATATAGCTAAGTGGCCTAGCTCCAGGATTGATGACAGCCCTTGCTGCCACAGCTACATCACAAATAGTTTGGTACTACCTTTGCAGCAGTACTGGCACTAGCTGATTTAAATCTATCCTGGGTACATCCATGGTTCACTGCAGTTGTGACTACTACTTCACTGTAGACACCAGCTTCTACTCATCATCCTCTTGTTGACTTTTCATTCCATTCCCTTCTTTCTTAAATACATCTCCCTGTCCTCTCTTCAGGGATCTGCCCCAGACCTTTGCAACTCTGAAAAAAACTTTTCCTTTTTCCTCCTTCTCTTGGCTTTTCTCCTCCTTCACTTTGGCCATGATGTTCTTTCTGTCTGAGACCAGTGAAGGATCCCACACATCCCCTCTCCATT
The DNA here is from genome assembly GCF_036417845.1 of Apteryx mantelli. Lineage (NCBI taxonomy): Eukaryota > Metazoa > Chordata > Aves > Apterygiformes > Apterygidae > Apteryx > Apteryx mantelli. Next base: position 44,510,566 of record NC_089980.1, on the reverse strand, counting down.
TGTCCATCTGGTCCTTCCCAATTTTTCATTTTTATTGTCAAGTCACATCTTGTCTTACCTGCCTTCAAATCCTCCGTAAGTCTTCACTTCTTCCTGGGATTTCCCTTATCTAAGTTATCTTACTGCCATCACAACTGAACTCTCTGTACTGACCAGTCTCTGGTTCACCCCTCCAAGATGTTTGCCTACAGGTGGGTTTGTGGTCACAGTGCAAAGCCCCAGGCCACTATGTTGGTGTCAAATGCTGTGACTTGCCATATGCTACTGTAGTACATCTGTGCTGCATTTTTGCACCACAGCTGTGCAGCAGAGCTCTGTGTGAACATCAGGAGCTGTTTGCAAATGTACTGCTGAAACTGCTGACTGCCCCAAAGTGGGAGTACATTTACAGCACCTGAGAAGTGGCTTTGAACATTCATATTCAAAGTAAAGGTGTTAAAATAAAAAAGCAGCTGGCCTGAGGAGAAGAGAGAGTGGTGTCAGTAATGGTTGTGCTTCTGACAACACTGGGAGAAAAAATGGCATTTAAAGGAAAGGAATTTTATCTCCTTATGTCTTTTTCAGCTGATGGGAGAATCTGAGAGAAAACTAGAGCTGGTGACACTCAAATGAAGGAAAGAAGTAGAAATTGTTTCTCATATATGCCCCTTGTCACATCCAAATATAAGCCCCATACATCTGCCCCCCAAAAAGCAACATATATCAACAAAATAAAAATAAACATGTAGGTGACTCCAGGTTCTACTGGTCTTTCAGAAACTCCACTGTCAAAGTCCCTATGATTGGCAGCAAATTTTGCACCCTCCTGAATATGAATGAGAATTAGGAGGAAAAGGGTAGTAACTGAGCTTGTAGCAGTTACAGCAAAGATGGGGCTTTTCCCACAGGCTGAGAAAAGGCCACAGAGGTGAAATTCTGCCAGCCTTGAGTGGAAAGGCCACCTCTGGCCCCACTGCTCTTGTCCCTACATGTTTCTTCCTGGGTGAGGAAAATTCCAAACTCCACAAGACCCGTGACAGTCAGCAGGGTCAAATCCAAACATGAGCTTTGTTTGCAAGTCAGAGCTTGGCCTTAAACCCTTCTATGGCCCACCCATCTTCCAGCCATTGTTCTGGTCCAGCCTGAGGAATCCAAATGTTTACCAGCTCTCTGCTCTAGTCTCCTGCTTCTTCTCTTGGTCTTTTTCTCTAACTTTTCTTTCCATTCCAGTTTTCCAGGAAATCTCACCGTTTCACCCCAGATGTCTGTATGTCAGTAGCATCCACTCAATGCTAACTTTACTATCATGATCCTCTCATTACCATCTGCTCTCTTTCACTCTGGTCTGAAGGCTGGAATCCTGGTCTTCCTGCAAAACTCAGGCATTGCCATGCCCTTTTGCCTCTATCAGGGAATGGTCCTCCATAGGATCTTATTGAAATAGCATGCCTTAGGAGCAGGGTTCTGGTAAGCAACTTCTACCTTCCACATAGTCACAGGACAGACACAGACCTCTACAAAAAGCAAGACAGACCTTAGGTGGTCTGGACCATTCGCTAGATGTTCCTCTTTCTCCATTGACTGTAAAGGAAAGTCAAGGTCACACAGGCACCTCTTCTTATATTAAGTGGGATAAATTGAAGTCTTGCTGGGCACCACATTATTTTCACGTTGTAGCTTTTCTTCCTCCCTAATAGCAGATAGACCACAATCCCATTAAAAAAGCTTCCCAAGAAACAGGATACATTTTCTCTCCATCCATATGCCACTGTTTGGCTGTCTGGACTGTTTAGAGTTCACAATAGTCACTTTTCTCCCAGCGCAGTGAGATTTGCTTTTTTGAGCTATAGGTAATTATTTTTAGGCAGGACACAGAGGACCTCTAGCCCTGGTAGGTTCTGCTCCTCCATTTCTCGGCTATAGACTCCTTAGAGTAATCCATATTGTCGTGAATTTCTGGGAAACATCTCACACTCACATGGGATAAGCCTACATCGTACAGCCTCAGCCTGGGTGCCACAGGCCTCTTCATCAGCTGGGACAAACCAGCACAGCTCTGGTGCCTTCAAAGAGGTGGTGCTGATTTACACCAGCTGAGGATTCAGCCCTATTGCGTTCTAGAGATAATGCCAACCCCTACCTCCATTACATCGCTCTTCTGGGCTTCTTTGAAGGATAACAAGTTCTTCCGGGCTGCTTCCTTCACTTTTGATTGCTTGTGAATTTGTTATGGCTAGGGGAAATTCATTGCTGTAAAAAGGCACGTACTACTCACAGCCTGCCTTCTGGCTTCAACAGGCTTCACCCATACCATATAGCTCCTCCAAACTCCCAGCCATGGCAAGACACTTTTGCCCCTCTCTTAGTCCTTTCAGAACTTACCAGGGAATCTGCAGAGCCACTGAGTAAGCAGCACCATAAGACATTCAGCTATCTCTAGCAAAAAGCCTGTCATGCTCTGCAACAGGGAAAACATTCAAGTTGTGTGTGGTGGCACGCCTGAGCATGGAGAGGCTGGCCCTCCAGCACAGGAAAACCTGTTCAGAGCAGCAGTGTTTAAAGGTCAGTGACCCCAGATCTTTCTCCCTGTCACCTCCTCCTGCCCTGTATCAGTGACTTCTGCAGAGCTACCTCCCCTAGACAGCTTTCCCTCTCCTCTTATGCACATTTCAGCAAGAGGCAGTGGAGTGTCCACTAGGAGTTAGTTCAATGTAAATTGATCCTAGAGATTAGATCTGTAACTACAGGTAAGCCTGTTTCCTGAGAACAGTTGTTACTGACTTGTAAAATAATCATTTGGCTTGGGCTGATCCAAGTACCAGGTGCATCTCTGAGCAGCATGAAAAGATTACAAGGTCAGGATGTGCTACTACTGTAGTTGAGGGAAGCTGCATCCTCTCTCCTCCACTTCACATTGAAGGAAACCAAAAGATCTTGTCTACTTCCAGATATAATCTCTTCAAATACCTAACGAGAATTTATAGAGAAAATGGAAGTGTATTTTTCTGAAGGTGCACAGCAAAAGAACAAGGAGCAACAGAACATGATGTAGCAAGAGAAAATATGATTAGATATTAGGAAACGTTTTTTCACAGTGATGGTGGTCAAACACTGGAACAGGCTGTCCAGAGATTGTGTAACCTCCAGCCTTAGAGATCTTCATTGCTCAATTGGACAAGACTCTGAGCAATCTGATCTAATTTTGACAGTGGATCTAGCTTAGAGATTGGCCATACTTTGAGCAAGCGGTTGGACCAGGTGACCTCCAGAGGTCCCTTCTAACCTAAATTATTCTATGAATTATGAATCTGTAGTTGCAGAAACCAGCTGGGCTTCTTATGCCACAGTGTCCTATGCAACAGTGCAGCAACTTGAATCACTTGTGGAGCCTCATTAGAGAAGCCCAGATGATTCCCAGCAAAGCAGAAGCTTAAGACATGGCTCTGATGGTCTCCTTTGCATGCCCTCAAACACTCAGGAGAGCCCAAAGCAGGGAGTGTTGCAGCCTGGGTTCACAGCACACCTTTCACAGGGAAGCACCACATAGGCTGTGCTGCCCATGCAGGCATGCTTCTTCAAACTCTTCACGGTACCAGCCAGTTACTCATTCCCCTTGCTGACCGTGCTCTCCCTCTGGCAGTAGGAGGCCTGCTTGAAAGAAGGATGCCTGCACTACAGAGAATTCCTGAAACAGACCCTAACAAGGAAGAAGCAGAGGTCACCACAGAGACAATAGTCCACCGCAGTAATAATTAGCACTCTGCCCTAGGAGGGTACAGCATCCGCAGCCATGCCAGCCCTCTGGCATTTTCAGGCATTATGCCAACTACCCAGGACACATCCCAGTATCGCTGGCCAGCGACAGAGACCAGGGTGGCTGAGTAAAACCTCCCAGGATGATATTGGCCAACATAATGCATTTGACTTGCTGGTGCAGTGTTTGGGTGTCCTCTGGTAGCTGCCCTCAGTGTGTGTGAGTGTGTGTGAGTGTGTGTGTGTGTGTGTGTGTCACCAACACAGCTCAAGCAGAGCAGGAGCAGTTGTCCTGTGACTGCATCCACAGTGGTGGTCAGCTACACACTTTGGGGTGTCAGTGCCTCTCCATGCTCCATGCTCCCCTGGTGCTTGTGCTCCAGCTTAGCTTCTCTGCATTTCTCTGTCCTAGCAACTCTAGGGTGCCTGGGGTGGAAGGGCAAGCCTGGACTTGGTCTCACCCTGAGTGAGTCTCTCTATGTACTCTGGGATCCCTGCTGCTTGTCAGGGTTGGAGCCAGCTGGGCCTTTATGGCTGGGTACCATTAGAATGATGTTACTGAAATAACACAAATATAGAATTACTGTCCCCTTCCTGTGCCAGGACACTTGCAAAGCATTTTTGTAAAGTTCTCTCAAGGGAAACACCTGTGGCAGCACAGTGTTGTAGCTATACCTAGAGGCTCCTTCTCTCAGGATCAAACCATTAACACATGGGATGCCAGGTCCCAGAGCCATCTCAACACTCTCAGAATTATTTTGGAGGGATGCTTTCCCAGTGATTAGAAAGGAAAGGCCAAGACAAAGACAAAGGGAGCAACCCCCATAAGCATCTATTAGCCATGCAGAAAATCCTGCTAGGATTGCTGTTTGCTGCTGCCTAAATCCACTCCTCTTCCTTACTCCTCCTGCTCTTCTTAGAAAAAAAGAAACCAGATCATACCCTAGAGTGAGGATAACCTCCATCCGTAACTGCCCTGTTTTTGGAATCCCTTAGGTCAACTTTTGCTTAAGTTGCCATGCTGCAGAAAGAATTGTTGCCCACCCCTCCAAGACTAGTGTCTCCCAAACACATGCCTCCAGAAGGAGAGGTAGAAGACACAGGAGAGGCAGGGAGTGGGAGAGGCTTAGGAAGTGTCTTTGGTGTGGGAAGCAGCTACTGTGGGGGATTTTGGGCACAGACCATTGCATGCAGATGTAGATGTATATGTGTTACTTAACAATATATATCTTTTGTCCTGACTTGGTGCCCAAAGAAGGGCCTTAGTTCCTGAATTCCCATCCTCCTCTGTCATACATCCAAAAAGGGTCTTTCCCTGCCATCAGAGTGCAGTATGTTTTCCCCACTGCACCAGCATCCTCCTGCAAACTGTGTGCACAACTGAACAAGCAGTACAGCCCCAAATGAACTCACATTGGCAACTGATAGAGGGATAGAAACACCTAGCTAGCTTTTTCCACTGGAACCATCATTTAACCACTGACTTCTCAATCTTGATCCTCCAGGGAGATTTATAAAATATCTTCAAGGATGAGCTGGGAACTAAATTTCACAGACTCTCTGGATGGTAAAACTAATGGACTCAGTGGATGAATACACTGTTTTACAACGCAGTGCTGTTTATTCCTCACTTTTTCTCATCCCTCAACCTTTCACAGATGCTAACTACCTGGCACTCTGAGAAAAAGACTGATTTTGCCTGGAAAGGAGTTTTTTGTGCCAAAAAGTTTTCCCATTTTTTCAAATTATATCATTTGTTCAAAAGAAATTTCCTATTCCTACCAGCCTTTTCTCCATAGACCTTAGACTTCAATGGTTGCAGCAATATTAGTGCTAGCGCCATAGAGAAGCTGTGATGGCCAGAGGAACAAATGTGACTCATCTGCTGAAGAGGGTTTAGACTAGAAGGTGAAGAAAATCCTAAATTCATAACAAAGGTCAAAACTGTAACACAGGAAGAGGTGCAACTAGGGAGAGGGAATGGTGTGCACATCATATAGCATGGGAAAACATGCACTGTATGGTGGGAAGTGCTTCAGCGACAAAGGCCCTTAGCCTTTTGCATCCAACCTCCCTCAACTAAACTGACTGACAGGAAAAGAAGATGGCACATATGGCCAGAAAGAAGGAAATGATCTCTTAGCTCCTATGAGGATGCCAGATAAAGAGGAGCAGTTGGAAGTGGTGCTGCCAGAGATCTGAACTAGCATTATAGGGCCTGTGTGGGGTAAATCAGTGAGCTGGATTGTTAGTGCTGTGGGATGTAATCTATTTAGAAGTGACAGAGACAGGAGCAGGGATGATGCTTCCCATTCAAAGCCCTTCCACATGCCGTGGAATACCAGCAGATACTAATGGAAAGTTTAATAGGTAGAGTTAGACGAGCACTCACACATGATAAAGCAGGAGAAAATTCAGAGTTGGCATCTGCTGCAAGCACACACAACTCAAGAAAGGAATCAATAAATTCCTGCCTAATCACATAACACTAATGGCAAAGTCCCAGTACTTGGTAGTCATGGAGGATTTTGATTACAGTTCCCACATATCTGCTGGGAAATGCACAATGCTAAACACCAGCCAGCAGGGACTTTCTCAAAGGGGTTCAATACCATTTTCTCATTCAAAGCACTGAAGAGACAAGTTAGGCTGATAGCTGAGTAAACCAGTAATGGGATATGGAGCCTTTCACCTCAAGGTCACCTTCTAGTGACCCATGGTTATTACCATCTGATTGCTGTTTACGGCTTGTGAGAAATGAGGTAAGGAGCTTGGATGAGTTCCTCATGGCCAAGCACCTCTATTGCACAAAACCCACCATGACAATTGGCACTAACTGCCCTTCCCCGGTTGCTAGCCTCTGCAGAAGGCCGGAGAGCCCCATGTCCCTGCTCCTAGGGGCCTGTGTATTTAGGGCAACTTGCCCAAGCCTCACCAGCCCTTGCCTAGTTATAAGTCGTGTCTCCGGGGAGGTGCCACCTTGGGCATCCCGGGCTGGAGCTCAGATCATTTAGCAAGCTACGGGAGTACCCTTTCCTCATGGGGAAGGTTCTCTGGGAGGAGGGCAATTGCTATGCGCAGGGGAGAATTAGGAAGGGCCGTCTCCTTTAAGAAGGGAAGAAAACCCCCTTTCAGCAGGCTCTCCCCACTGACGCACAATGGAAGGCCACCTCCTTGCCGGCACAGAAATGATAATCAGAGGTTCAGCAAACAGGAGTGAAAAAGAGCTGCTCCCTGCCCTCCTGCCCCCCCCCATCGCATGACTTGTGTCACGCGAGATGAGGTGGCAGATGTGTCCTCCCAGCCGCACTGGCTTTTTTAACCCCTTCCTTCCCCTCCCAGCCTGCTCAGAGAAGGGGGACAGGCAATGGGAGGAAGTCCTGGTCCAGGGGGTGGTTTTGCAATGGTGTGGAGGCCAGGATGTTTGTATGGAGGGCTGTGTTGTGTCATGTAGGTATCACGGTGTTACACTGTTTTTTTGTTCAAAAGATCGTATCTGTGCTGAAGTATTTGGGTCCTTCCCATCTCGGTCAGCAGCTCTTCCAGGCTCCCACCCCCAGATGACAGAGATGTATCTGACAGGGACATGGGGAGTAGGCATATCACAGGGGAAGGAAAAAACAAGATGAAAACAGCTTCCTGTCTGGCTGCTTCATCCTCTCTACTTTATGGGTATTATTCACACAGGGTGACAGGGAAAAAGTTTCACTTCTCTCTCTCCATTTTGGCACTGGCTGCCAGCATTTGCTCAGTCAGGTAAACCTCACTAGGCAAAACCCAATGAGGTAGAGCTAACCCTGGCACAGGGGCAAGGCATACGTGACTTCTCAGGGTCTTTTCCCACCTTTTTTCTTCTAGGCTGCTCTGAACTCCAGCAGCTTGAGAAATGGCTATGGGGGGACACACTTATCAGTACCAGCCTGTCTTTGGCAGCATCTTTCTTATCAACTGTTGTTTGTGCCATCAAAAAGGAAGAGCATGAAAATCTGAGCTGTGCTCTGCTGCCTATTACATCACTTCAATCCAATCGCTGGGCTACAGAAACATGGAGCTATGCCACTGTTTATAATCATCAGGCATTATTAACATTAGAAATAATGGTTCCCAGCACAAATGTTAGAGGAGATTTGGGGCATCTTCAATGAATTCTGCTACATTTTCAGAATTCTTTGGGCATGTGGTATTGCTGTTCGATTGTGCCACATTTATTATGTGCGTGCTGCTTGTAGTTGATACCTTTGGCACATTTTAAAAAGCCACACCATGCAAAGGGATGCTGTTCAGAAGGAGGCCATATGTCTTCTGTTAATGCAATCTCTGTGCTTTGCTTCTGGAGATGCATTCCATATATCATTGTGAGCCATGGTTTCACAATGCCAAAGTCATCTGGAATTGCACAGCTTTACTGTTGCCTTTGATCCTACTCTGCAGCCCCAACACTAGCCTAGCTCTGCCCCCCAGCTCTGCCCCTGCCCCTCATTCCTGCCCTGCAGCCCCTGGCATGCCCTACACCCAGCTTTGCCCAAGCTCTTTTATCTCAACTACTATAATTTTATTCAACTTTACTAAGTTAACAAATCAGTGTGGTAGCCTGGTTTCCTGTGTCTTTGTAAGCAAGACATACTCAGTTGGCACTGAACAACTACTAATTATGTCAAGTGTCTGCTTAAAAGCAGAAACTCAGTAGCATAGTGTAGGGGTCACCAATATTTTAAAGGCAGCATGCCAGATTGTTGTTTTCTATTCTAAATTACTCTAAGTGTGCATTTTTTCAGTGGTATCTTGCCCTTTGTGGGAAGCAGTGAGTGCCCAGTTCTAGCTAAATGTTGAAATGAGGAGCTGGGAGCCCCAGTTTCTTGTGGCATCACTTCAGAGTGTGAGGGGCAATGGGAGCTGCTCACTGTGCTTGACAGCCTGCTGGCGGGTGGGCTGCTGTCTTCCTTCAGGGGAGGGCTTTGTGGCACACCCACCCCTCACCTTTCTTTTCCATACCTGATGCTGTCATGAGTTGCCATAGACTGAAAAACTACTTTTGTCTGAGCAGGAGGGACTGGCAAGATTCCCCAGGACCTATTTTGTTATGATCCAGGACTCAAAGGTGGTCTCTGTGCGTGTAAGTCAGGTACTTGCTTTCCTCCACCATGCCTAGCTTCACAGATGTAAATGTGAAGAATTTAGGAAGGTAGAGCTTCTTCATCCTAAAAAGTTGCTAAATCTAGGCCAGTACAATCCTGATGTGGTGAGCAATGCTGTTGAGTTAACACACTTGGGATATCCAGGATCCACCCAATCGTCTATTTAATGTGCCAGTGGCTTTCCTTCCCTCATAAAAACACATATCAGCAGTATTCCAGATCTGAAAAGGATCTGTGGCTTCATAGGTCCCACCCAGAGCTGCCTGACCTCCACAGGATCTTCCCATTTACCTCAGTGCTCATTGGACTGTGCTCTAAGTGAAGCAGAGTCCTGTATTGAAGAGAGATATGATGCCTGGTGTGCTCTTCCACCCGTGTCTATGGGAGAGAGCCCAGCTTGGCTGACCAGATCTGCAGACAGTAGCTCCAGCTGCATGTAGAGTTTTCTGCTCATGGTGGTGTCTCCATGAGAATTGCGCATCCCTGTCAGACCACATTGTGCTGCATATCAGAGCTGGAGTCAGGCTTGGCTGCTTCAGCCCACTGGCACTGCAGTGGGGGCACAAGGCCAGGGTGGATGGCTGCTCCAACAGCGTGGGGCTGGGGGGTCTGAACCAGGCCCAGAGGCTCACCAGGGGAGCTGGGCATGCTAGGCACACCCCCGGCAACCCCACACTTGGAGGAGACGGAGAGGTGTAGAGGCTTTCCATGCACAAATTGGGCATGGGGTTTTTTTGCTGGCAACAGTGGAGCAGCCTGTGCCATGCCGCAGAGCTGGAAAGCTTGGCTATTGTTCTCTGGTGACAAAAAGAAGCTGTGAAACAGATGTGTCAAAGACCCAGGCTCTTTGGGACGCAGATCACTGGGTGAATTGGGACTGATCGGTGACACTCGCTGTTTCCCTCCCTCCTCCCCATCCTGCCATACATGCATTTCAAAGGATGATTACATTTGTATTTTACAAACTACACTGCTCATAAGAGGAGAGGAAGCTACCTCGCTCCCTGCCCCCACTCCTCCAGGCCCCCATTAAGTCTGTTTGCCTGTGATTTCTTCCAACTGACAGAGCCAGTCTGTTAGCAGTTAAGTTAAACAGAGCTTGTCCTGTAATAACCCCCGTTCAGTCTGCTAATTGGTACCAGCACCTAGTCCCTGCCTCCTCCTCGCCCTTGAGCTCTGTTGTGCCCCTGCAGTAACTCCTGCTCCAGTGGCCTGGCAAAGGGACTGTTACCTTCTCACTTTTGCTCTGGGATGGGGACTTTCGCATCAGCGTGAAGGCGGTGTTGATGGGGGGAGGTGAGCAAGGGCTCAAGGGAACTCCGCCAGGGAAAGCAATGACCCTGTATATGCTGTATTCCCTGCTGCTATAATTGAAGACAGCAGTTGCTCTGCCTGATCTGGCCACAAAGTCATCCTAATCCTCTCCTTATGACATCACAGCGCATTGCCTTGGAAACGATGATGACATCCCAGCAACGCTGCAGCAGCATATGGCTTAACAGGGAATGGCAGAGAAGGTACCATGAGAGCTGGAAGCAGCTATACAGTGTTGTCTGAACATTAGACTTTTGCAAGGTACCATGAGGTGCGCAGCCTTCCTGGAGATCCTTCTGTCACTGGTACTAAAATACCTGCGGCTTAACTAATAACAACAGCACTTGTACAGCACCATACACTAGGAACGATTAAAATCAAGCAACAGGTAAAAATAAAGGTCCTGAGGATAGTCAGGTCATCCAGCCATTACTCATGAGCAAAAGGAGGGTTGCATTTGTTCTGCTGCCCAGTCCCTTGGAGAACAGCAACCAGAAAACAGGGCAATTTCCATAGCTGAAGTCAGAGAAAGCTTGTTGTTCGCTGCTGATAGCACCTGGGTTCAAATCCTTTGGATGACCTAGGTGGGAGGAGGGGGGAGCTGATACTATTTCACTTCCATGAAAAACTGTTTTACTGGTACACATACTTTTAGGCATCACATTTCAGTCCCTGCATAAAAATAGACAGAATGACTTTTGCAGTCTTTTGCTTCTCAAAAGGTGTGCTTGCTCATCTGTTCAGGGATCAGCAACACCCACTATTTTTGAGGATCCACCCCCACCAACACACATGAATTTCAAATATTTGATGTCAAGTCACAGAACAAACCAAAAAGAAAAAAAATGACAGGATTTTTTAAATCAATTAAATCAACAAACAAATGCAAAGAGAACACAACCTCATCATGAATACTGTGCAAGGAAAAGAAAGAGAGGGTTGAATCTGACAGGCTGCTCACTGTGAAAGATTTGTGCCACTCTTGTTATTAGTCACTTGTACATTTCCTAAGAGATTAATTCATTAATCCTCACAGGGCTCATGGGAGGTAAGCCAGTCCTTACCCTTTAAGGGAAAGCCCTGGTTGTCAACAGTGCCAAATTATTTGGCTGCAGGGAAGCTGCCAGAGAGAAGGATGCTCTGAAATTTTGGGGAGGTAGGCCCCAGACAGGGCAGTATGAAATCTTAGAAGTCCATTTCTCCTTGGCTGTATCCAGGGATAAAACTGATTCATTTGCTACCCAGCGAGGCATCCCTGCAGTATGGGAGTGCTCCCAGACACTAAAGAAACAATCTGAGCCTGCATCTGTGCATGAAGGCCTTTGGTGTAATCCTGAGGGAGCAGTCTCAGATCCCAAACATATGCAGGAATATGTCAGGCCTGATGCTGGCCCCAGTAAGTTCTGGGAACAGTGGGAGCACAGGGTCTTTATCCTGACTCCTGCCTCATCTTTGTGTTGGCTCCACAGGAGAGCAACTGGAAGAGCACCTTCATGGACAGCTCCCCTGTGCAAAGGGGGCCCTCCACACCCAGAGCCCCACATAGCAAAGGAAGAGCATGGTGTGCCTTACCTCACCAGCATTATCCAGTGGCCACCTCCCTGGGCAGCTCAGGCTCCAAGACCCCACACTTCACACTGTCTTGGGAGGAAAAAGAAATCTCTCTCTTCACTGCCCAACTACTAAGGAGTGTGGTTATGCAGCACCCTCTGTGATAACATTGATCTTACTTACCAACCTCCCTCCTCCCAGTTTTGAAGGGATCCAAGCTTCCCAGGGCTCCTGTGGTCTTTAGTTATGGAGCTATCCATGGTTTGCTCAACACGGATAATTCTCTTGGTTTTGTTCAATACAAACACCTGACTTCACACACAGTTCCCGTGCTGGCATTGTAGCATCTAAATCATCCCGTGCACATCACACAATTGTTCAGCTCAGACCAAGTGGCCCCAGCTTTCTCCCAGCTCCAAAAGAATAATAATGATCCCCCTGTGCTGCTTGGTGGTGCAGGGGCTCACCCCGGGCTCTCTGAAGGAAATAGCATGCTCACGAGATGATGAGGCACAGGTGTCTCCACCTGGGAGACACCACTCCAGGGAAAGCTGCATCACAGTGCGTTTGTGTGCTGGCATCCTCAGGAATGAGAGACCATAAGTATGAAGAAGGTAAATTATTTGTTGTTGCAATTACTTAACCGACTTCTTAAGTTAGAGGATTTTTGGGGATCTCTGCTTAGGGAAGTGAGCTCAGAAATGACTCTTTGGACCACCTTGGAGCCCAGAGGGTGGAAGAGAAACTGATGAGTTTAAGAGCTGGCAAAGCCCTGCTGCTGTGAGAAACCATTTAGGAGAACCCCAGCCAACCACAGCATCTCTCTGTAAAAGTGCACAGCAGCCTCAGTGGTTGAAGTAAAGGCAAAACAGCACTCTGGGCTGGCTGTGAAGCCCTAAGCTTTGGGAGCTCAGGAGAAGCTCTAGAGCCAGCACTTTCCATGTCTCTGGGCTGGTGCAGTAGTTTTAGGAGACCTTGATATGCAAGAACAGTGAGAACTTGCAATCCAAATGGTTCTCATTAGTGGTTAATTTTCTTGGTGTGAGGGATAAAAGCACAGAAAGAGCTAAAGCAGCTCCCAGCATTTGGGCAGATGGGAAGAGAATGACTACAGAGGATCCCCCTTTCCCCAGGCGGTGACTGTAGAGCTTGGCACAACCCTGCAGCAGGGAAAGGGGGAACTACAAGTACTCTGCTGAGCTTGGCAATAAGTCTAAGACTCTGCTCTGAAGCAAAAAAAGGATCTTAGGGATGGGGGTAGAGAGACCTAGTGAACTGAGAAGAGGGGCTGGGAGGGAGGGTTACTCCAGCAACCAGTAGACACAGCGGGCTGCATGCACAGCAATGTGAGAGCATTAACATAAGCTAGAGAAAGTGGATATGAAACTGGGGAAAATATGCCTGATCATCTCTGGTGAGCAGGTCCATGGCAACTGAGGAGAAAAGGCTCCAAGGCCAAAAGACCATGTTGTGACTCTATGGGTGATGTGGCATGGAGTCTTAAGGCTGTCCTGCCTCCCAACACTGCTCTCCCAGACTGACTTCCTGGCACAACATCTCCCAGCCCTGAGGAGCTGAGGTGCCCTGAGGAGGAGCCCTGAGAAACACGCCAATGGCATGAATATGCTTTAAAGAGCTGTGTGAGCAGGGCATTTCTGAGATCTGTGAGCTTTTAGTGGTCTCCTTGTTTTCTGAGGGTAGGGTGCCTCAGAGAGGTTGACACTCCTAGGCTTAGAGCTGAAATAGCAGCAGCTGATGTTCTGGGGCTGTCTCCAGACCACTTCCTTTAGGTATCTAGGCACTAGCCCAGAACTGAGTGTAACCAGCTGTGAAGTGTAAGAAAAGATGGAACAGCTCTTGCACCCATTGTTTGGCCTTTTAAGAGCTATTAGCCTGGCATTGAATGAGTTGAGAGCTATTGCATGCAATGCCAGACTTCAGATCAGTCCTATAAATTGGCAGACTTTGGCAGGCAGTAGTCTGATCTTTTGATGTTGAAGAACCAACATTAAAAGACAGTACTCTGGAGAACAGTCTCAGAGCTGAGGACTAAGATGATGAAGGAGGAACCTCATGAAATGCAATAAAGGAAAGTGCAGGGTCCTGCACCTGGGGAGGAATAACTCCATGCACCAGTACAGGTTGGGGGCTGACCTGCTGGAAAGCAGCTCTGCGGAGAAGGACCTGGGAGTGCTGGTGGACACCAAGTTAAGCATGAGGCAGCAATGTGCCCTTGTGGCCAAGAAGGCCAGTGGTATCCTGGGGTGCATCAGGAAGAGTGTTGCCAGCAGGTCGAGGGAGGTGATTCTCCCCCTCTACTCAGCCCTGGTGAGGCCCCATCTGGAGTACTGCGTCCAGTTCTGGGCTCCCCAGTACAAGAGAGACGTGGCACTACCGGAGCAAGTCCAGCAAAGGGCTACAAAGATGATTAGGGGACTTTCCTCTTATGGGGAAAGGCTGAGAGAGCTTGGCCTGTTTAGCCTAGAGAAGAGAAGGCTGAGAGGAGATCTTATCAACGTGTACAAGTATCTTAAGGGAGGGTGTCGAGAGGATGGGACCAGACTCTTTTCAGTGGTGCCCAGTGACAGGACGCGAGGCAACGGGCACAAACTGGAATACAGGAAGTTCCATCTGAACATGAGGAAAAACTTCTTCACTGTGAGGGTGACAGAGCACTGGAACAGGTTGCCCAGAGAGGTTGTGGAGTCTCCTTCTCTGGAGATATTCAAAACCCACCTGGATGCAATCCTGTGCAATGTGTTCTAGGTGACCCTGCTTGAGCAGGGGGTTGGACTAGATGATCTCCAGAGGTCCCTTCCAACCTCAACTATTCTGTGATTCTGTGATTCTGTCCTCCTGCTGACAGCCAAAAGATGATGTAGCAAATCTTCACTGCAACCCTCTTCTCACATGGTTGGAGCAGCTGCAGAACAACTGGCATTGCTGACCTTCCAGTGTTGCCTCTAGACTTAAAAAGTTAAGAATCCTCTGAAATAAATAAGCAACTCTGCTTCTTAGTCCCCTTGCATCCAGCTATTCACATGCTTGGGCAAATCTGCTACTTTGGGACCCATCCATTTGAAGACTTTAGTGTGAGGTTTTGTTCACTCTTCTGAGCTCTCAGATTTTTTTGAAATGCAAGATGGCAGCCCTCAGAAATGAGTGCTAGCCTTTCCAACCACAGCAGGCCGGCCCTGTTCAAGGCCTGCTCACAGCTGTGGGCCGTGACAGACAGTAAATCTGAGTACTAGAGTAGGAGGACAGCTGGGTGGCCATCAGAGATGGCTGGGAGAGGAACAGTGAAGCAGGGGGAGAAGCAGCAAGCTGAGAGCTGTTAAGGGCACTGCCTGGCTTTGGATAAGTTCTAGGAAATGGTAACATTCAGCAGACACTAATCTGCTCTTTTGGCAATTCCCAGCCATTAACTTCCTTTGACAGCTGAAGGAGGGAAAAAGTTACTTGATTCCAAACCTGAGGGAGCTGGTGTAAAACAGATCTTTAGTTTGTTTCTGAATTACTCTAATGTATTAAAGGGGACAGTAGGAGAGGGAGATCTAAATAAATACACACAGGATATTCACTCTACAGAATAAAAACTTTTCATTAACTTATGTTCCCTTTTTAAACAGATTATTTGTCTTTGTCTGGGTTTTCTGCTCTCCAAATTTGCCATTTAGAATGATTTGGAGAAGGGATTTTCATCTCTTGAGGTCATAGAGGCAACCATCCAGATGGTCAGACACGGTCTTCTGCTGGAGGCTCCACTTGCCTGTTAGATAGCTTTGCATTTGTTTGCAACCCTCTGGTAAAGAGGGGATGGATTACTGTTGCCTTTATACAGATCAGGAACCTGGGATCCTCAGTTCATGCAGCAAATCTGTGGCAGGGCTGGGAACTGAATCCAGATCCAAAGATCCCAAATGCCTTAGCTGTAAAAACCTCATTGTGAAATCCTTTGTTTGAGCTGTCTTGTCAGTTGTGTACTGTTTCTGGGTTTGACAGACCACCCTAGAGCACATGTTCTTTTCTCAACCCTCAAGTGAGTATGTCATTTAAAGACAATCAGGGCATGAACCCTGTTCACTTGCTGGGGTCACAAAACTTCCTACAGAAATGCTCATTAACTGCAGAGGAAATGATGCTCAGTTAAAATTTAATTCACTGTTGGAAAAAAAATCCTCAGGTGATTGACCGTTTGTATCACAGCTGTCTTAATGGTGAGAGAAACTAGAGACTTGCTGTGTGACATACTTGGAATAGGAAACAGTCTCTGACTCAGAAATTTATTGTTCAGGCAGAGTCACACAAAAGGAAGCACTCTGCACTCCCTGACCTTTGTGGCATGAATGGAGGCACAGGTGAAATGACTTCCCAAACATCATGCTTCAAGTCCAACCAATTCAAGTGTGAAACCTAAAACTCCTGAGTCCCATTCCAGTGCCTGACCTGTGGCACAGTCCTACCTCTCTGATTCTTCCCCTCTGACTTTTCTAAGCTTTTAAATTGAAGCAAACAGGCAGCATAAGCTAAAAGAATCCAAGGGAAACCTCTTATTCACAGGTAGCCACAACCATATTCTGTAGATCCAGACACCAGTGTCACAAGAATATGTGAAAACATTCTCTACCACCAGAGTATGCATCCCAATCCTTGATACTAAATACAGAGACTGACTTTTAATCAGCAACATACATCCCAGAAAACTGACAAGATGTCTCTGAACTTACCTCTGTCTTAATTGCATCAGGAAGCGGTCCTCTGGGGATAATCAATTCCAAGTCTCTTTGCACATCTTATACTAAGAGTGACACTGCAGTTGGGAGTTCCCCACAGGCACTCACTGGACTCTCACTCACCAGTCTCTGAACAGTAGGTGCTGCACACAACTCACAGGAGTATAAAAACAAGCAAATGCTTCCATATAAAGGAATAGTCTGTTCCAGTGGGCAAACTCAGCCCCGTGAGCAGAGGTGTTACAAGGGAAGTTTGGCTGCAGGGAGATGGGGGAGGTGGGAAAGGGTGACGGAAAGGATGGGAGGTTTATACAAGTAGCATCCACAGGGTAAAGTTGAGATCGGATTTGCCATAGGGAAATCCCACTCTGTTATTTCAAGTTATCTTGATTTCAGTTAGGTTTCTGTGTGGGTGTAGATGTATGTATGTAATTTATATATGAGTATGCATGCACACACAGAGCTAAGCCAGCCAGAAACCTCCACAACCAGTTTGGTTCTGCTGCACTCACTCCTGCTTCAGCTGTGCTGGAGAATGACATGGCCCTGGTGAGAAGTGGCCATGGTTCGTGTGTCGGTGCAGCCCCTGCCACCACTTTCTGCTATCCCTTGTGCTGGATGGGAAGGTGAAACTTGGAGTGTCAGGACCAGGAGCTAGAGCACATCTCTTCCCCACCCGTTCTGCTGCTCCAGGAGGAAAAATAGGCATTACAGAAGACCTGACTCACATCAGCCCGCTTGCATCTCCATTCTCAGTGCCTGTTGCATTTCTTCTCCCTGTCTAATTTCCCTGGGCTCTCTCTGGGAGAGAGCGTTGCCAGGCTCACTTGCTCTCCAAAAGTAGATGCAAAGTCTGGGACCACAGCTCCCAAAGAGCTGGGCTGTGCCGTCCTGTGCCAGAGCTTGGCTCTGCGGTGGCCTTGATGTTGCAGGACACAGCAGCTTCAAAACTGCAGGGAGATACTGCTGAAGAGTTCATCTCCCTTGTTATGCTGGGTGGCCCAAATCTGGTGACAGCTTTAATTTAGGAGGCTCCTGCTGACTTTTTGCATGCTGTGTCTGCTTGTTGGGCTGGCTGAGCTATGAGCATGTCCTCTTCACTCTACTGTCTCATGTTGTAGCCCATTTGGGGTCATGGACTGCCCATGGCACCACAGGAAATGTGCCCCTCAAGCTGCCCTACTCCACTTGCCCTTTTCCTCTCCTCTGTATTCTACAGTGCATCCCATGACAGCCATGAGGACTGACAGTCTGCCAGCAGCAGGCCCACAGCAATCGCTGCCTAGGGGAGACTTAGAAGCAGAGGGCAATATCCCAAGACCTTCATCTCCTGCCCAAACCCCAGGAAATCAGGAGCAAGCAGGTCTGCAGTTCTCTGGACAGTCCTTAGCACACCAGAGAGTCATCTGAGCAGCCCTTTCCCCTTTCTCTAGCCTGGCTCCTTGAATGCCAATGTGCAACAGGAGGATAAGAGGGTCTGTGTGTGGGAGAGACTGAGCTGGAACAGGTAGTGGAGTTGAGGCAATCTGTAACTTTACCTTCCTGATGATTGATTTCCTTTATGTAATATCTGCTCTTGAAGGGAAGGTTAATCCTAGAACTTGCCTTTCTTCCCATTAAAAACCATTAGTCAGACTCTACACATCTGGGTATTAAACAGGCTGAAAAAGATGAAAGAATAGGGGTGTATGGTTGTAATAGTAATGTAGATCACAGGTTACACAGCAGATGATTGGTGTTTGCCAAAAAGATGCTTGCAAATGACTCCCAGAGGAGATTTCTCTCTACAAGAGCAACATTTCAGATGATCAGCCTCTGGAGTAAGGGGAAAAGCTTACATCCTGACCATCGAGGATTCTACCATGCGGTTTAGAAGACAGACTCTGACTGACTGTGGCAGCCCTCTAGTATATGAATTTGCCTCTCTCAGGGGAGGGAAACAGCTCATGCTTTGTCAGCTTGTTTTGACACTCTTCTATGACCAGACCGTATTTAAGAAAAAGAAACCAGTTGGTTCTTTTATCAAACCAAAGAGTTCAACATTTGATTGCAGGTTTTGGGAAGAGAGGTAACATGTTTTTTCTAGCTATGGCCAGTCAAGGTTTGGTTCTGACACTTCCCGCCACAAACATGCAGTCTTTCAGAACAGACTGCTTTCTTAAGTCACCTTTTTTTTTCTCTTTCTATATTTTCTGGGCGGGGTGTAGGGGTTTCCTCTTTAGATTCAGGAGCTGTATGGTTGCTCTGAAAACTGCAAAGTGTGTCTCACAGGCCCCCTTCCCTGCTCACCAAAGTTAGGAGATTTCTTGGTGGCTTTGCTTTTAGTTGCTCAGGGTCTGAGAGAATCCAAATGAAATATGACAGAGCTTGATGGAGAATAAATTTCCCCGGAGGAATGAGGGAACCTCTAATGCCTACCCTTCTATTCCCATTTACCTCTGCTTTCAGGAGGTCAACTAAATTGTGGGCATAAACTTACATTGTGGTTTGCAAACTGATACACACCAGAATGTTTCGCTGTCACAAAACATTTTGTCTTTTGTTTTCTTAATACCCAGACCCTTTATGTCTTCATAATAGCTTGCAATGTATATATCAGAAACATTATTTATACAACTTTTTGACAGCATTGCAATTAAAGTTACTTTGCAGAATTTCCATGGAGATGTCCCTCATGCAGTACAACCTACAACTAGCTTGAAACTTGGATTTCTTCAGTTTCTCCTGTATGTTATATTTGCAGGATTCCTCACAAGCTCAGATACAAAAATTCGTATTCTTTGCTTCTGTATATGTCGAGAATTGAGGGAGATCTTGTGCAGTGTAAGTTCACTTAGCCTCTGTGTCTGTTCTGTATCCATGCCTCCTTTCACATGGTACATTACCACCCTGTGGAACTCATCGCTCTAGGACATTATGGAAGACATATCTAAGTGGCTCCAGAAGAGGCACTAGAAAAATTCCTGGAGAGTGGGCCTCTCATAGCTGTTAAATAAAATGGTCCAGCCAGAGTGCCATCTTTGGACATCTCTGAATTGCTAGCTGTCAGAAGCTAAGAGAGCCTACAAGGGAAAAGTTCACTCTGTTGATGTCCAGTTTTTATTCTCTGTCCCTGAACTCACACTTTTAGTCTCTGTCAAAGTAAGGAGAATGAACTAGGTGGACTTTTGATCTGACCCAGCATAGTACTTAGTTCAGATTTACATTGGCTGAGAGTCAAGCCTGGCTTCTAAGATAGTATGTTATGCAATCCCTGCTCTTACTCCTAGTGCTGTCCCCCAAGAGTCATCCCATGGAGGTTAGTGAGTTTGTATCTCAGGGGAAAGGGAGAGTACTTTCTAACTGGACAAGTTTCTACCATCAGGCCTTACCCAAGCCTGGTTCTGAGCTCTTATTCAGAGAATCACTTAAGCTTAATTTGAAGAAAGTGCTTAAATCCAGCTGACTTTAATAGTTGTCTTATAATGCCTTGGAACAAGACTTTACCAGATCTCTATCCACAGAATGCGATGGCTGTCTCCTTGTTTTCTGATGCATTTTCTGGGTTTTCTGTTAGCCACAGTCAAGTGGGTGCTCTAACACAGCCTCTCTTAGGTTATCCCATCCCACTGAGAAAATACCTGGTGGTTCGGTCCAGATGCAAAACAGAAGAGCTGGTAACTTAGGCCCAAAAGTCAGAAAGAGGTTTTCTTTCTGCTACAGACTGGCTTAGGAGAGAATAGTCAGTGGACTCAAGAAGAGCTTTCCAGCAAGAGGTAATGGAATATATCCCATTCTTCAAATACCCCTTCCTAAGGACCTGAAGTCAAAGGCAGACTCCAGGGGATTTGATCTGGTAGGGGTGCCACGATTTCTATTTATCTATTGTTTAGGCTCTGCTGTAAATCTGCGCTGTTGCATTTGGTGGCAAGTTGGCATTTTTAGCCTCTTGAGATCCCTCACTTGATACAACACTCCCAGATTTCCCTGATCTGGGGTGTGACACATGCTCACCCAGACACAATAATACTTACCCGTTTTTCCACCTTCCTCCCTGACAATGCTGTCTCACCAGACTCAGCAGCTCTTCTTTGCCGCTTGTGCAGCAGGTGCCATGTGCTGACTTTAATGGTCTAGAAAGGAGGATGTGTAATGTGATAAAGGTGACTCACATGACTTCTGACAAAAAGGGACTTGAGGAGGTTCAGAGAGACACCCCAGAGCTCAGTGAACAGGGATCCCAAATCACAGGAGAAAGCCTATGATGATGAATATAAATTAATCCTTCCTGACTCACAGTCATTATGAGGGTCTGAATGAACTGTAGCAATGCTCCAGGAGGAGGCTGGGTGCTACTGTGGGCTCTTTGTAAAAGGGCCCAGGAAAACACACTGCTGAGGTCCCAACTTCTTTGTATCAGCCTGTGTGCAGTCCCTGCTGCAGTACTGGTCACCCATCACATACAAGATTATGCAGTGAGAATGACCAGGAGCTAACTCTTGTCTGGCAAGACCCTGAAAATATGAGGATACTTTACCTCAGAAAGGAGAAGAGTAAGAGGGGGCTCAATACAAGTATGTTAATGGTTTCAGGAGGACAGTTGGGAACACCTGCCCTTTCCCATAACCACAAAAGTGTTGGAGGAAAGAAACTAGAGGCTGGGGAATTCCAGTGAAATAAAATACTTTTTAACTCCATCCATGAACTTAGCAATACTCAGAAAAAGCCTGGATAGCTAGAAGGCACCGGGTCATTGCAAATAGCAGGAGGTTATGCAATCTTTTTTCCCATTCTTAGTGTTGGTTTCTGAGAGTTCTCAGAGAGTTCAGTGAGTTTCCCTCTCAGGGGAAAGGGGGAGTACTGTCTGACTTAAGTCTGTACATCAGGCCAATTTCTATAATTTTGCACACAGTCAGCAAGGCCCAGGGTCACTGTCAATAACAACCACATGTATCAGAAGGGGTATCCTGCTCTGGGGCCTGTCATTGGCTGCTCATTGACTGAGCAGCATAGCTGGAGAGGAGACCCCCTGACAGAGGGTGAAGGGAAGAGGTCTGCTTACTCCATACCTGCCCCCTCCGGGCTCTGACAGCTTCCCCAGGAGCACTGGTGCTGGCCACTGTCAGAAATGGGATGCTGAATGAGGTGAATGATGGAGTTCATGACACATGGATGCTCCCATATTCCAGTTCTCCCAGAAATGCCACCTCTTGCATCATGAGCAAAACTGGCACCTAAGAGACAGAAGAGAAGGATACAATCACAGACAATAAGATTACAGATGGCCAGGCAGTACTAAGTCTCCATATAACTACCAGGCAGAGACTCCAGGAGCTGTCATCTCCCCTTGCCATACAGCACGGGCCTCTGTTTCTTCATCAGCAGTTGGGTGAAGCACATCTCGGTGTGTCAGCTGTTGCTGGGGCCACAGAGGGATACCCAGGCAGCAGCATAGGGGATCTGAAATCTGGGCTCTGCTCAAACCCTCGTACTCTGTTGATCCATTTATGATTTCATTAGGGGTGTCTGGTTATCCCCTCTCCTTTCCTTTTCTTCTCTGTTTGGTGCTGTAAGCACAGTTACAGGCTTTGACTCATATATGCTCCATGACCTTCCAAATTTTACAGTCTGCAGGAACCTGAGGACAAACCCAGAGCGTACACATTTTATTGCCTGATTCCACTACTTACAAACCTTGGGGTAACCTCACTGTCATGGCTACAGTTTGTAGTGCCACCTGGTTCTTCAGGATGTGGAAAGAGGGTTTGGTAGTGGGAGAGTTATTTGGAAAAGATGCAGATTAATGCCTGCTCCAGGATTGCTATGGACTGCGCTTTGAGCTGGACTGGTCGAGTTGACAGCCATAGAGAATTGTTGGCTGGCTGCCCATGGTTGTCACATCCCACCTGTCTGGAGACTCCAGCAAGACTGAAAGCTGGCACTTTGTTTTATTAAGCAAGTGCTATTTTCTTGTGGCTTTCTCTTTGCTGTAGTTATATCCCACCTAGTCATTAGCAGCTCCCAGCTGTCACACAAGCAGGGGGAAAAATGCTCATCACTCATCAAATGCTGGGGTTATTTGCGTGTTTTCAGTTTTTATACAATTTTTTAAAGTGCAAACAGATGTCACAGAGGATTTTTATCTTCATTACCTCCGTATGGTGTTTATCCCCATTAAATCTGAAAAGAAAAAATGCATTCAACCAAGTTTTCGATCTAGCAACTACAAGACCCATGAGACAGAACAGTCCAAAGCCAGGTAGCTTGGATATACAAATACAAAAAGTCTAAATACTCCAGGACTGAACTGTTAAATAACCTGGGGGACTTAACAGCTCAGACTAATCCAAGTCACAAAAAATTGTTCTTTTTTTATCACACTCTTTCAGTCCCTGCCCAGACCAACTTTGTATGACATTTCTTTCTCTCTCTGCTAGCAGTCTGCCTGCCTTCTAATCTTGTCCCTGTCCTACAGAAGGGGTCCAGTACAGCATGAGATGATGGGCTTACTGTCAGGCATCAAAGAGACTGTGGCCAGTCTGCATGTCATGCTGGTTGTTGAGGCACCATGTCCTGCCTTTGCCATCTGGTAGACAACCCAGAGGAAGGTAGAGGATTTGAGGATAATTGGTGGGTATTGTAATGGTAAGTATGGGAGGCATGGGAGGGGAGTTATGAAGTTATAATCCAGTCATAGAAAACTAGGCTTCGATAACTGCTGTTTCCAACAGACTGAACTTCCACCTATCCCAGCTCCCATCTCAGAACACTAGATGTAGCTTTGCAGCAGACCATGTTGGTGCTCCTCTTCCGAAGAGAATATCCTCAGATCTGCTTTGAAGTTGGAACTGAACAAATCCTCCTTTAAGCTGCTTTGTATTTCTTCTAGCTTAGGCATGAGCAGGAAATTCATCTGCATTACTCACTGCTCTACTGCCCCAGTAACCAGAAACTGTAACAGCATCCCAAAGCAAGGTCTTTCCTCTCTGCCTCTGTGTCACCAGCTTGCACAACACCATAAAATGGTACTGTGCCAGTGTGCAAAACAGACAAATCTTACTGCTACTCTGCCCAAATGGCAGACACTACTCATACAATATTACTCTTTACAGGCTTTTACTGAGCTGTGCAAAGTCTCCTACAAACAAAGGGGACAAGAAAGAGTCTGCCATGCAGTAGTCAGAATCTAAGTAGACAGAAGAGTGATGAGATCAGAGAGGATACAAAAAGAGTTTTTTCCAAGACCACGAAACGGGTCAGCAGCATTAGGCGACACAATGACCTAAATACCCAAGTGTAGGTGCTTTCTGTAAGATTACCTTCTTTACACAAGGCAGTCTATTTGAGCAGGTTTTGCTAGAGAAATATTCAGGGAGATGTTCACTGCTTTGATTTGGATGCATAGGGACATCAAACATGTTACAACTGTGTATCTTTAGAGGTGAAAGAAAGCAAATGACAGTGTAGAATGGGGTAATCTATGTCAAACTCATAAAACCCTTCTTTGGGTCCCATTTCTAGGAATAAAATAAATATTTGTGTAATCACACAAACTATTAAACATTCTAGCATCGTTATGCTGTTAACTCCCTTCTGTACCAGACGAGAAGGCCATTAGATCATTTTCCAATCTAATTTTTGATAAGGCTCTTTAAGACCTCTGTAAATCTTGTCAGAAAAGGTACTTGGCATAAAAAATTGCTTAGGTGAGAGAGATGGAATGCAGGGTGAGGTTTTATGGAAAGAGCCTGCCCTCGTTTCCTGGAGGATTCAGTCCATGTGCTACTAGATTTGCCAAGGCAGTTCCAAAAGAGATCATCCTGCTATCTGGTTTGCAAAGCAAATCTCAGTTAAAAACACTCAAACTTTTTCTTCAATTTTTAATTCCACTAACATACTGTGAGTTGCAATGTCTTGAAGGGATACATAGATTTTGCTTTGGTTATTTGCACAAGGTGAACTTCACCCTGGCAGAACACTGCTTCACATCAGAATCATTATTTCAGAGAAACAAATGTAAATTACAGCTGGGCCAATAGGTAAAGATGAGACGGCTAAGATGGCAGGAATCCATTGTTTTAAGTCATTTTCTCAGAAAGCTTTTTCTATTTTTTTTCCAAGGTCTTATAAGTTGTTTTTCCTATTCTTTTTTTCCCCAAATGTAATTAACTTAATCAGATCTTTTTTCAAAAAAGGAAGGAACACAGATAGTCTGTAGCCACTCCCAAGCGCCTTTCTGTCTGGAAGGAATCTGAGTTCCAAATATTGAATATTCCAGTCTGGCACACTGAATGACACACAAATATCAGCTGTGGTACAAGTGAAATGCTTTGGTGAATCATTGGACAGAGCCTGAGGCTGCTAACAGTTTGGTCACATCCTATTGTTACATTAGCAGCCTTGGAAAAGAAACAGTCTGAAAGTTACCCAGTATAAAAAAATATATAATAAACTAATTTAGTGCAGACCTCCTAAGAGTAACAAAACACACCCCAGACCTCCTCTTTAAATTCAGCTGCATTATTTTTATATACAAGTAGTTATAACTGGCCTTCTTAAAGGTTCAGAGTGTGTGTGTGTGCCAGGTAGAGAATCACTCAGAAAGTGAAAGCTAACAGGGCTTTCTCTGTCCACACTTTATATCCAATTCACTTAGCTGCCCGGGTTTTTCTTTGAGCAGTCATGCCCCATCAGACAGTGATATTTTCGTTGTTTTACCATTGCATTTCACCATCCATTTTCCAGATATGGATATTCCTGGAGAGGGAAAAGGCTTCTTTGCAATCGTTCAGTGAATCTGTGCAAGAGCCAGGGCATTAACCTAGCCCTCCTACCTAGCAGTGCAATCACAGTACCATCCTCCCTAGAATGAGAAAACATCCACTAAGAGAATAAGCAGAAATACTACACTCCCTCCACACAGAGGTTCAAAACCCCGATGTTCAAAACCCGGAGCAAGTGTTTATCACAAGTGTGATGAACTAAATATAAAAGAGAAGCAAGTTACTGTTTTAGAGCTTGCTGCCTAAACGACATAATACCAAATGAAAGAGGGTCTTTTTCAGAAAAGCAGTGATGGTTGGAGTGATAGATTTCTAGATTTTAAGGCTAATGAGGGCTATGTAGCTTATTTTAGCATAGCATAGACCAAATTATCTCCCTGCAAAGCAGGGGCTCAATTGCACGCATATGTTACAGAATCTTGTGCTGTGGTGGCAGGTAAAATAAATTAAAATAAGGGATAGGCCATGGCTGCTGTCTGCTTGAGGCTATAATGCAATGCCTGAACTTGCACATACATAGGGAAATGTAAACCTGTTAAAGAAAATGCAAAGCTGACACAGCAAGGTGATTACAGATTCGGCTCTTGTGGCTAGTAGAAGCTGACCTGCAGTTAGAAGATCTGCAAAGGGGATGAAGTGAGATTCAGTGGGACATGGGTGTCTTTTCATACATAGCTTGTTCTATCCATGTATTCCTTGCTGCTGCTGTCAAAGCTCCCCAGAGGTTTCGGGGCTCTTCTCCATCCTAGGGCAGAGTGGTTTCAGTGGCAGAGTTACGGTCTACCTGCACCAGCCTGGTCTGACTGCCAGCCTGCAATCAACTGCTGCATCTTCTTCCTAACCAAACTCATCAGAAAGCACTGCTGTTCACTTCTTGAAACAGCTTTCCCTACTTGGCTGACGCAATGTCAGTTTTCCCATGCCTGTCTAACGCTACCTGGCCTGGGGCCAACCCTGCTGCAGCAGGAATGGGAGCTAAACTGCCAGTATTGGTCTGGCTAAAAGCAAGCTGGGACCTAGAATGGCCTCCACAGTTGGTACAAAATGACTGACGGTTCAAATGAAGCCAGTGAAATTACTGCAGTTCAGAGAAACCCTGTCCCATTACTCTTGAACTTTGCTCCCAGGACTGTGAGGAACAAAAAGCAGAATAGGGGTGTCCCGGTTCCTCGGGAATGCTCAACCTCCAGCCTGGAGACCATGTACCTGTCAGATTTGGCTTCAGGCCCTCTCTTCTTGCAAAGGAAAGCCCCATGGCTCCCTCACTCTGGGCCTAGATTTTTGCTTTTAACTTCATTTCTAACCGTGGCTTTTCCAGATCACCCCAAGGAATTTGAATGCGAGGAAAGACTTATTCTCTGAGGATCCCTGTAGCCAGCAGCAATTTTGCTCACAGCCTGTCCTCCAGGGAAGGCAGTGAGATTGCCAGGTCCGTATGTTGGCCAGGAAAGGCAAAGCTCTCACATGCACATTCTGTATTGGCCTATGTACCCAGCAACATTTGGGTTTCACCAGGCCCTCCTACATGGCCCAAATTCCCTTCCTTTATCTGCTCTCTGCCTCTTTTCCCATTTCACTGTCTTTTTGACCTCCCACATGACAGAAGTCCTGGCCTTGTGTCTACAGCTGGCCTGAGCCCTTGTGAATAGCTGATGTCAGCAGTCCCGTGACCACAGGCTATATTTTCGATTCAAATATTTTTTGTTTTATTAAAATTCTCAAAGTAAATACATTAATTACAAAGATACAGCAAGTAGGAAACACAAGCTGGGATGGAGAGATTTGACCAGCTATAAATAGCAGAGAGAATAAACAGACAACTGTGAATTATGGGCTGTAGTGTCGGGCTTAGCATGCAGTCAGCACCTGTTACTAGGAGACTTTTACCAGTTTATTTGTTTGTTTTTAAAATAAAAACTGTTTACAATGATAAACCCCAGGCTGACAGATTTGCTGCTTTCTGGGAAAATATTACCAGTTAATAATCACTTGCAGGTGTTTTTTTAACCTGCTGCGCAGTATTTACATTATTCTTCTCGTGACAGAGGTGAGGTGGTGCTTTGGGCACAGTTACAGACCAAAGGCTTTCTCTTGCACCAGACCCTCACCAGGAAGAGAGGTTGCATGCGATGCCACAGCCTGGACAGCTGCTTGCAGGTTAGCAGCATGGGGCATGGCACATTAGCCAAGTGTACAGGAGACTTAGGGTGCTTCATACAAACTCAGGTTTTGGAAACAGGCATTGTGGCTATGGTGAGGGGAGTGCAGGGCATGCTCTCCTCTTTGGGGACGTTGGCAAGAAGGGCCCCCAAAAGGCACATTGAGGGACATGTGATGCTTTTCACCCTTGTGGCACTGACACTACCGACAAGCCTGGGACATGTTTCTGAGCAGGGGAAGGAAAGAGTTTTGAGGCAGATCCTTGATTTTTGCCTGTGGCAAAGGAGGCTTGTCCTTAGGTCACCCTAGAGCCTTCTCAGAAAGGCTTCCCAGGCAGGTGTGGAACGGCACCTTCACATCTGGACTGAAGCAAAGTTGTCCCATTCCTCAGCTCCAAGCAAACCCTTAGCAATACAGGGACTGCTTTGCTATGGGCAGCAGCAGTGGTCAGAAATGCGCTCTTCACCGAGGCTGCCCTGGTGGGGAGGTCCTTGCCCGCTGGTGTCAGGATCCCTGCAGCTAGCTGGGTCTTTCTTGCCCACCTGTGAGCTATGCAATGGCAGTGTGAGGTGACTTTTGGATGCTGAGCGTGGTGCCATCTGGAGCTTGGTGTTTCACCTGAAGGCAGGTGGTCGCAGACACAGGGGATGGTCCAGCTCCACACGGAGGCTGGAGATACCCACACACAGCCAGGCAGGTGAGTGAGGAGCAGGACTGCTCCTGCGGAGAACGTGGTGATCTCTTCTGGCCCAGGCTCTTCTGCCCGACAACTGTTGCCAGCGGCCTCCATGCAGCTCACTGAGTTTTCTCCCAGGCAGTGAAAGGATTTGTCTCAGCCATACAAACATCACACCTCGTTTTGAAGCTAACTGTGCTCTCGCCAGCACTCAGGAACTGTCCGTGTGGGTGAGATGTTTGGGTGAATAGCATATTTTGCAGTCATCTCTCTGCATAAATGAAGAAAAGGGAGGAATTTATCATCCAAGGGGATTATTAGCCTGACTTCTGCTCTCCCATACATCACAGGCTGCTGAATTTCAATCATCTCTACTATACTGAGCTCAGTATATTGTATTTATCTCCCAGAAAAGCAGTCAGTCTTGCCACAAAGCCATTAATCATTGGGGAGCCCTAGACTTCTCAGCACTCTGTTTCAATGTGTGTTTGCACTCTCTGTGCAATGTGCCTCATTTCTTATTTACATTTGCCTGGATTTAACTTCCATTCCCTGCTGTTTGTTACTCCTCTCTCTGCTAGATTAAAGAGCCCTAAAATGTCACCCTTTCAATGTTATCAACTGCCCTCTGCTGTTATTGCCTCAGAGTAAATAAAAAGAATTTCCTATTTATTATTTTATACCCCACAATCACAGTGCTTCTTCAGATCAATTAGTTTTCACTCCTCTTATCCGCATTCAAGCTTCACCTCCCTTTCAATGTTTCTATCACCTGTTCAGGGACCTTTTCTATGTCTCTTCTGACCTTTGGGAGAGGAGCTGAGCTGACTCAAAAGGGAGGCTTGGTGAGTAAACATCCAATCTGCTTATGGACCAGCCAACCTAATGCTGAACACAGCCAACCCTTTTGTGCACCTCTGAGCTTTTCACTGCACATTCTGGGAAGATAAGATGATTGTTGGTTTGCCTTTAAGGCTACATTCCCTTTGGCATGATCAGCTTGTACAAGACATGTCAGTTTGTGTGACTTCATACTTATCTATATGGACTTTCATCTTCTACCTTGTGCCCAACTGAGTTTCAATAGGATACGCTAGCTGAAATCATTTTGTCTTATATACTCTCCCTTTCTTTCCTGGAGTCCATAAAGACAACAGGACAAAAATCCATTTTAGCAAGCTTTCTGGGGAAAAAAAAAATTGCAAAAACTAACTTGAGCGGGGAAGCTCGAGTGAGGATTTTCTCCTTCTTGCTTCTAAATCAGTACTTATTTGGTTTTGACAAGAACCCATCCAAGTCCCCAGTCACTACTTTATAATAGATGGGAACCAGATGTTAACCTTAAGGGGGTCAGAGCAATTTCATTGTCCATCTTGAGAAAAAATTATAATCTAAGCTACCAAGAACGCATAGTTAAAAGTGCATTGGAAACCGTTGGAGACCAGTTTGGATTATGTGCAGCTGAAGTATCTTTTAAAAACTGGTAGGAAATTGTGTTTAGCTTTTAAACAGAGCTTTTCAACCTGCTGCTGTGTGGTTTTATGAAATAGAGGCAGCATCACTATTCCCCAAAATATCCTGCTACCAACCAAATCATGTTAGAAATGGAGCTTTACTACTTAACTTTGTTTCCTAGCTACCAACATTTTTTTGGCTTGGAAATAGAGATGAGCAGTGAATTTTGGTGTTCAGACTGTGACTTCATCAAATCCTTTCAAAAATCTCATACATACATACATATATATATATATGTAATGATCACTGCTCTCATAGTCACTCTTTTTACAAATGTTTCAATTATTAGCCTTTTATCCTGGATGCCCACTCATTCCTGCCTTGTGGCCCCCCACCAGCCCTGCCCCAGGCCCCCCAGCTCTGCCCCTGCCCCTCACTCCTGCCCCACAGCCCCCACCACCCCAGCCCTTGGGCCCCCAGCTCTGCCTCACATCTCACCCCAGCACCATCTGCTATCGGAGCCCTCTTTCTTCTCTCACCCTTCCCCACATCTAACAGTCCCTTTGCATTCATCACATTAAAGAAAACATTTCATGGTCATCTCTTTTATCTCCTTCAGTGAACAGTTAATCAGAAAGAATGCTTTCATGTTGCTAAATCAGGGCCAGTGGGCAAAGCCAGGCTGACAAGAGACATTTTCCTCTGCCACTAACCTGGGCTAAATAGTATTAACTACACAGACTGCGCTTTGATTGCTGGAGTGTGGTGGGGCTGGTGAGAGCGCTCTCCTCCTTCTCCACCCCTTCCTACCACAGGCCCAAGTTGCCTTGCCTGTCTGGCCTTTGGCGTTCATCCCTCGCTCCTTGTGCCTCTTGCCAGGAGAGGAGTGAGAAAAGGGCAGGTCCACTGCCTGCCGCAGCACCTGAACTGGCAGAGACTGCCTTGGTGAGAAGGAGGTGGCTGAGGGTCCCAGGTGTCCATGGTTTCCCCTGGCAGAGCTGCTGCTTGCACAGAGGCAGCAGCATGGAAACAGGAGGAAGCTCTTCAGTCCCCCTAGGTCTGGGAGATTAAGTCAGCCAGGAAAACTACCTGTCAAAGACATGCAAATGAAGCAAAGACACCACCAGCTGCCTCCCTCCCTTTGGCTACCTGGGTGATTTGCCACTGCTAAAGCTCTTGCCAAGAAGGATATTGCTGGTCTCTTCAGGAGGAAAGGAGGAAACAGGGAGAGGCAGTCTGAGCTGGGGTACGGGGTAAGGCTTTACCCCAGGAGGCTCAGCACAGTCAGACACAGTCAAGCTGTAGACCTGGGGGAACTGCCAAGTGTTTGGGTTCCCCCGGCACATCCTTGCACTCTGCCCACCCCCTGCACAAGTGCTGCTCCTACGCCTTTCAGAGAGCCCTGGGCAGGGCCACAACATTGCTGCGAATGGGATCCCCTAAATCTTGCTCTGTGTCGCTCAACCAGTACTTCCTGGAGATGCAGCCCTTGGCTTGGAGATCAGGGACAGACTTCCAACCCAGCTGAGCAATTTCAGCCTTTCTTTCCCTCCCTCCCCATGCCTGTCTGACCGAGGTGGTGCTTTTTTCAAGGCAGGGACTGCTTATTTTCTACGTGTTTCAGAGAACCTGAGAGAAGGGTTGGGAGACATCACCTCACCCAGTGTTTCTCAGCCTGTGGTCTGCGGGCCACATGTGGTCTGTAAGATGTCAAAAGGGTTGTAAAATGACTGCAGAAAATTTTTAGAGACAGACGCGTCCACCCTCACACATGCCAGGAAAGACAACAGGCGGTGGGTGTAGAAGGGAAAGTAAGGGCCACATGATACAACTCAGCCCTTTGTGGAGAGGTTCAAAGATGTTTGTTGCTCTTTCAAAGAAAGAAGCATTAGGAAACATTAACCCAGTCTAGCCCCATAGGGATGAGAAGTCCCCAGCTCTATGCATCTCCACTGACATTGTACAGGAAAGCGTGGAGCCAGAGCACAGCCTGAAGGCTTCATTTCAAGCCTGATGTCAATGTGCCTCTCTGTGTTTGCAAAAGCGTCTCCCAGGTCTCCCAGTGGGGGGTAACAGCTTCACATTGCACTGGCAACTTTAGCAGACAACTGGTTAGCACTTCTGTTGAAATGTCTTTCCACACGTTATCAAAACAGCCTGAATCCTCAGACACATGAATCATTCCCTGAGCTCTGAGTTGTATGGATGAAACATGGCTGCTGTTTAAACTCTGAATACCGCTAACTGCTTTCCCTGACTGTCTTGGAGCTGAGCAGACATTTATGGGAGTGACCACAGGAGGAATCTGCACAGTGGTCACTCTCAGTTTCAGAGACCTTCCCTTGGGATGGGTGTCACAGCTGGGGGCCTGAACCAAGCAGTGGTTTAAATTGATTAAGGTGGCTGTCCTTCATGACCCACAGTGACAAGCTCCATTCCCAAACAACTGGTGGGCAACATTGTGTGAGCACAACACTCCGGACAACAGCCTCCAAACTTACTGTAAAACTAAGCTGAAGCAGCCAGCCAGGGCAACTTGTTGATGTGCATTTCTCTTCTTTTTGAGTGCTTGCTGCTGTATACCAAGATCTGTTTCTCCAGGAAACACTCCAGTGTGGGTATAGTTGCTTCTCCATCACATAAATACTGTTGGTGTGAGCTCAGCTCTGTCCTTTACAACATGTCCCCTCTTCCCATCCTATCATACTGCAGTCCCCAGGTCCTTCTTTCTCTGCCATGCTGCACTTGGTTTCCACAGGCTGGTCCTGCCTCCTGAGCCAATGCTTTGCTCTACCCCTGCACAAGGACAGCGAGAAGCAGTAGATTTGCTCATCTTCTATGTGCTCGTCCCCAGGAGACATGGATCTGCTTTTCCCAAACACCAACAGGCTGGATTCTCCATCAGGGCAAATCAGCAGAGTTCCCTGGAGGTCCATTTACATGACCAAATAGCTTAGCCCAGTTTGCTCTGAAGATAACAAGTCAGAGAATACTGTGGTGTATCTCCCTCAGTGTCTGTGGGAAGGGAAAACACCTAGGGTAATCAGGGCTCAGTAATCACAGTCAGCTAAACCTTGATATATCAGTAGGTAGCATGGACCTCTCTGCTCAAGGCAGGTTTAATCCAAATTCTTTGGGAGTTAGGCCCTTTGGACTATCTGGATATCTAGGGCAGAAGACCTCAGACTTGTCAATAGCTTCATTCACAGCTTCAAATGAAAGTGTTTGTGGGATGAAATATGCAAGTAAGTAACCATACCAGGTAGTTGTCCCCATACTGTTCTTCATATTAAGCTGTACTTTAACAGTATAGCCACTGGTGTATTTACAGTATGCAGTACAGCAGTTAAAAGTAACACACTGGAAGAGCAGTGGAGGGGGCAAAAATTGGCCTTTTGATGGCTAGGAGAGAGCAAGAGTCAAGCAGGGGGGTAAAGAGACTAGAGGGTAAGCACATTCTCTAGCTGGAAGTTTCAGCTAAAATGCCATAGTGAGGAAACCTAAGGTTTGAATTCTCACTGCTGAGGTTAACAGCCTACTGATCTAAATGACAGTGCAGAGCCCTTGTTGCAGCATACTTCAGACCACAAACAAAGTGGCTGCATTTTTTTTGTATTAGTTTCAAATATTTACAGCTCTCTTCACTGCCAGAAAGATGCAATATTTTTCTCTTCTTTTTCTTTTTTTATAATGAAAATGTAGAAGATAAGAATGGCCCGCCTGGATCAAATTAAGCCTCCATCTAGCCCAGGGTTTGTGGTGGCCAGTTTTAGTTGCTTCTGAGAGAAATGCAAGAAGCCTCACAGCAGTGGGATAATGTGTTTGCCAAAAGTTTTTCTCTTAGAAGTTGTCTCTCTTACTTAGAAGTTGTCTTCTGCCTTGAGGCAAAATGGTTTATGTCCAGAATGACTTGATTTGACTTTGTTCTTTGTTTGTTTTCAGTTCTTCAGACTGTCACTGTGAATAATGGGGCTTTGGTTCTGGAGCACAATTCTGTGACAAATATTGGCTTCCATGGTAAGTTCCAGGGCTGCTGAATTGTAGTATAAATCTTATCTCCTTAGAATGGGTGGCTGGTATCTTTGGGGAAGGAAGAGGGTGCTGGTAAAACACTTTACTGTTGGTCCAAAGAAGGTCATAATTCCTAGCTGAAGTTCCACATGTGGAGGGCCAGGCTATCCTCCAGCCTGAGCAATGAGCTAGGCCTGCCTGAAGTCCTCATGAGCTCCATATTTGAGAATTTATTGCCATGTGGTGGCATCCACTCTCTCTTCCTGGCCCTAGGAATCCCTCCTTGGCTTCCAAGAGGTAGCACATGTGGAAAGAGCATTTCTGAGCTCTACATTGTAATTACCCTCTGAGTTCCCAGGGACCCGCTCTGGAGCATCTAGGAGCTTTTCCAGGAATATTATTTCCTGTTTGGAGCTACACAAAAGCATCATGGATGCTGGCAAAATTCTGAGTGGATCTCAGGTACTTTGGGGTAAGTGAGTAGGATTTGTAAATGAAAGAGCTTTACTGAATCTGATGGGAATAAAAGTATTTTCACACAGCAGACCAAGGCCTGAGTATGTCTGCTTGCATTTCTACTCTGCATCAGTTGCAAGGTCAAGGGCAGAACCAGGTGGGAAAGGAAGATCATTCCTTGTTCCACACAGAGAGTGACAAACAGAAAATTGGTCCTCATGAGAGCTGGTGGCAAGCATCAGTCCTCCAGGCTAGATCTGTATTGGGTATTTTGGATACACTGTGATTTAGTGAGCAGCAGCCAGCTGTGTGCAGGCACTGTGAGGTTTCTACATTGTATTTCACTTCTTGAGGGCACAGGTTGCTTTGTCCTGGGTCAGGCAGCCACATGTTGCTTGGAGACGATGTGTTAGAAGACAGCTGCTCAAAACAAGACTGGCTGCTTCCTTCCTTGTTGGGAGGTGGCACTTGTGGGTGGCAAGCCCATGGGAAGTGCCCTGGGGCCACCTTTCCTTTGGAGACCATGAGGCAGCAGGCTCAGAGCCTGCTGTGCCCACCATGCTACTGTGTACAGTGCTGCAGATGAGAGCTTTTGTGAGCAGAATTGAGTGGCTAGGAAATGTAAGAGACCAAGTGAAGGTAGAGGGTCACAGGGCAATGGACTTTCCCAAAGGTTGACCTAAGTAGGGCCACTTCCTCTGTAAAGGACTGTGAGGAATCTGGTCCAAATCAACAAAGGCCAGAGTTCAGAGACAAAAGGACTGATGTCTCAAGTTGACGGCATTCCTGCTTGCTTCTGTGTCAAGACTAAATTGAAGTCCCTTCAGATCCTGAATGCAGGAAGAATCCAGATTCTGCAAGGATAGTGAGTTTCCACAGACCTGCTTCCCATTCTGTCATTGACCCCTGCTCAGTGGCAAAAGCTGCAGCGTTTTCTTCTTCCATTTTCACCCCTGCTGCAGCCCTTCCAGCGATGAGGCTCTGCCTGGCAGAGGCCATCACAAAATGGGCATGGTGACATCAGGAGCAGTAAAGTGGAGAATGAAGACTGGTAGGTGTGATTCCCATGGAGAAGGAGGGATAGTCCAAGAAGTAGAAGGAGGAGGGGAAACTGAATAAGGGTGCTGTGGGAAAAATATTAGGAAGCTCTCTACAGTGGTGAGATCTCTAAGTTGGCAGGACACTGCTGCCCAGAAGCATTTAATACTCAGGCTTGCAGAGCAGGGATTTGAGAGAGCATGTCTCCAGCAGGCCAAGAGGATGTCTTCATGACACATAACAGAGCTGCCCCATCAGCTCTGCCTCTGCTGCTCCACGGCTGTCCAAGCTGTAGGGTAGGAGAGGGTGGCCAAGGAAGGGGATTTTGTGAATGTTGAGGCAAAATAAGCAACAAAGTCATTGCTAACCCAGTCAGCATCATTCCATGCTGTCTGGTCTCTGTGGCAGTACGTGAAGATAGTATGGAGGCTTTGAGATCATCAGTATCTACTTGTTAAGCATGTGGACCCCCAGGAAGACCTCTAGGTTTGTGCCACAGCCTGTGTGGCTGTGAGCTAGCCCACTACTCTTTGGCTGTGCCTCTCTTCTTCTCCTAAATGAAGACTAACTAGCAGTCTACCCCAGATGCTTTCTCCTCTTTACTGTTTTTTGCCCTTGCTTGCTGCATCTTGTTTTATGAAAGATAATTCACTGTGTGGGGCAGAGGCCATGTCTTTGCCCCAGGGTCCTGCTTTGCCTGGGAGACCTCAGATACTGGGGTAACTGGCAAGTAATTAATAGCAGTGAAAGGTGCTGGAGAAGTGCTAGAGCTGATTATGTTCTCCACAGCAGAGAGGCTCTGGGTGAACACATCAAAGAAGGTCTCTCTTTCATCTCCGTGCTCCAAGCAGACAGCTCTGAAGAATCTCTTCCAAGGACAATACGAGGGAGAACTCTAATAACCTTACAGTGTGGAGCCCTGCCAGCACTCTGAGCGGCCGGTTTGGCGACTGTTAAAGGGGCGCCTTCTCCACTTCCACCCTAATTGCCCTTAATTGGCTCCTGCATCCTGGCAGCAGAATGGCAAGTGCTTTCCAAGGATCACTGCGCTGGAGTGACAACGGTTGGAGAAGGATTGCCTGCCTCTGCCTTGTCTCACTCCCTCCTTCTCTCCTCCACCCAGAAGAGCAATACAATAATCTTCCAAAGCATATGCTTTGTTTTCTGTGTGTGATTTTTTTTTCTTTTCAGGCCCTGACCCTTGCTCGTCTGGAGGTAGCTTTGCTGAGCAGCCACAGCAGGGAAGCTCTACAGGGGCAGTGTCCTGAACCTGGAGCAGTGGGGGCATGGTGGCACTGCACTGCCAGGGCTATAAGCATTGTCCTTTTATATAGCTCCAAGACCGTCTCACCCAAGAGCACATCAAGACAATGAACCCTTCTCCTCTGCTGTTTGCTGGACCTGCATATGCAGGTGACCGGAGCTTTGAAGTCCTCCATCCAGAACCAGCATCCCCGAGGGACTCAACCTGTCCCATCCTGCACAAAGTCCCAATTTCTCTAGGGAAAGGTGGCTGCTGTCCCGGGCAGCCAGGCAGGAATGGGGTTATTTCTCAGTGTAGTCTCCTGACTGTGGCCCACATTGTTAATCCTGGGGGCATGGAAGGGACATGGAGAGCCCTGGCTGACCCAGGCACCCTAACTGTTGCCCTGTCAGTGGGCTGCCTGTCTCAGAGCCAGGTGAGAGCACATGGAGCAGATGGCTCCCCTCTCCCCTCTTCCCCGGGAAGGGTTCTCTGGGACACGCTGGCCCATAGCATGTCTGGCTCCAATTTCCTGTGGCAGACCACCCTGCACTTTCCCCTCTTCGCGTGACACTCACACAAGCCAGTCCCTTGTGTCAAAAGGAGGGTGGGAAGCCGCAACACTAAAAGCACCTTGTAACCCACAAGGCATGTCCCTGCCTGGCTGCCTCCCCGCTCCTGCTCCTGACCAGGCCAAACTCTTGCCACAGGAGCAAAATATAACCAAGCATCTTCCCCGTCCCTTGTGGTTACCCATGTCCTCGCCAGGACCAGCCTCCATTGGCAGTGAGAGTCACATGAGCAATAGTGCTTGCTGGCGAGTTGGCAGGGGCATGGAAAGGCAAACATAGGCTCCAACACAAATAAGATGCTGATGGAGGGAGCTGCGATGTCTTTCCCGCTGAGGTTAATTTTAAACTGTTTATCAAAGGCTTGCTGCTCTTGGCATCAGGGTGGCAGGCTATTTTTGGATGCCTGCTTCACCTCTCCATGGAGATGGGCTGGCATAGGCTTGTCTCTTCTTTTTCCTGGCACTCTCTGACCTCCCAGGGTCTCTGAGGTGTGCCCCCACTAAGGTTGCTGTTGTATACTTACCCACACACAGAAGGGCTTTTAAAATAAGAGGTTTGAGCTCAAGCACAGCCTCATAATTAATCCATATTAACAAAACTCCTCTCATCCCTTCCTGCTGTCACTGGTGACACAGTTGTTTGGTTGTGGGCAAAATACACATTTTTTCCTGCTACTGTTCTTCATGGTGGTGACATTTGTCCTGACCTAAGCAAGGCCAAGGCCTGGCACTCTTGAGCTCTGCATTCAAATGGTGTCTCTGCTACTGGCTTTTCCCTTGCTCCTGGCATTTCACTTTGCCTCAGCTGCCCAGTAGGAGAGCATTGTCATGTTTCCCTACTCCACTGGGCTGCTGGAACAAGTAATTAGGAT
The DNA here is from genome assembly GCF_036417845.1 of Apteryx mantelli. Lineage (NCBI taxonomy): Eukaryota > Metazoa > Chordata > Aves > Apterygiformes > Apterygidae > Apteryx > Apteryx mantelli. Next base: position 44,472,857 of record NC_089980.1, on the reverse strand, counting down.
CTGCAAGGACCTAAGCAGTTAACATCTCCCCTCCAAGTGAGAAGCAGGGGAGATGTGTCATACTTGCCAGAATCTGCAATGCCTCCTGAAAACAGGGCAGGCTGACTGAAGAGCTCAAGGCATATATATCCTCACAGGGCCTCTTCTCTGTGGATAGATGGAGGCTAGGACAGGTTTAACTGAGGTTCAAGACCGGGAAAGGTAGCATGGTAAGGGGGGGGAAAGTCAAAGCAAGTGTAATCAGACAAAAGGAATGCATGGAAGTGCATCAGCTGTGTGTTAGAGTCAGTGAAAACCCAGATTAAAAGGTCAATGCAATGAAAGCCATCAGGCTCTGAGGTTAATAACAGGCTGCCTGAATCTTGACTGTGTAGAAGAGGATCAGACCTTGAGAGAAGGTCACTGGCACAGTTCTTGACCCTGCCACAGTTATCCACAAAAGCCAAATAAATGACGGGCCCTGGTTACTGACCCATAGTCGGAAGCATGGCTTGAGATAGTTTGGGCTCAGATAAAAAAAATCAGCACTGTCCATGCTGTCCTTGAGGTACCAGAGAAAAGTCTCAGAGAAATTTCCCAAGGGCATCTACAAATGCAGGCATTTTCTTTCGCTAACCAAGCACAAATCTTCTGCTGAAGAAAGATTTTCTACATCCAAATATAATTTTGGGAAGCCAAAGATATGAGCAGGACAGGAGAATCTCCTCCAGGAATGAAAAGAAGAAAGCCATTGCTGGCCTATGCAGGATTTTACACTCACAGATGATGGACATGTCTTTTCTTACAATATGAGACTGGATGAAGAGGTGAAAAACACCTTCAAAACTGGCAGGGCTGGCTAGCTATCCTTCAAGCTATACAAGCGTAAACACTGTACTCTTCAGTTCTGAGAATAAAGCAGGAGGCAGATTTCTCTGAAGTGAGTGAATGGTTGGGTATCTAAAAGTGCCATCTGCACACACTCTGAAGAAAACTAGGGGAACCCATTGTCATCTGTGACAATAACTCTTCCAGTCACCCCTGTGGCCTAGCTAGTCACAGTCTCCATAGACAAGATAGTGAAAGGGGGGCTAATAATACCAGAGAGTGACAAATCAACAACAAATTGCTCAGTGGGAAGATCCTTGGGGTAGAGAACAAAGAGGTAGAAGCCAGAGGAGAAACACGGGCCAGGGAAGGGAGATGCCCCCACACTGAGTGCAGATAGAGGTATTCAAGAGCACCCACAAGTGTTCAGGTGCATCTAAAACTGTTGTGCTAGCTCCAGGCAATCCATCTGGGGAAATACGGTCATTCAGATTTCTGAAGTTAGGAATCAAATGGGCAGGATCACTAACCAGCTCATTGCAGACATGCAGTGGAGGAGCACTGCATAAGGTGACCCCACCATGCAGCTGGCTGCAGGAACCTGCACTGTATGCGTGGTCAGGGCAAACCTGCCAAGGAGGATGTGCTTGTGGCATGAGTCTCTTGGGTGCCTGAGACTGCTGGCATGAGAAAGCATTCCTGGCATGAGGTCTCTCTGAGGCAAGTTGCCCCCTGACGTCTGTGGGGACGTGGACGTGAGCAGACATTCCTGTGGCGAGTTAAGGTTATGACGTATGGCAGTCAGACAGGCACATTCACCATGAGAGGGTCCAAAGGAAAAATCATGCCCTTGGCTCTTCCTCTTACTAACAGGGAGGGAGTGACTATGAACAGTAGGATGATTGGGAAGTCTATGGCAGTGACCACGAGAACCTGGAGCCTGCCTGGATGAGGGATGAGTTCACTCTTCCCAGACAGACACCTCAAGAGGATAGACTTTTTGGAAGGAAAAAAAAGGAGAGGGAAAAAGAAAAAGAAAGAAGAGAAAAAATCCATGGCCAAATGTGCTGCTGCTGTGAACAGAAGTTGCAGGTTAATGGAAGGAAAACTCACCCTGTCACCCTATACTTGCCCCTCAAACGTGGAGTCAGAGCCCACCTGGTGGCCTTCTGCCCTGGACCACCTACCAAGGAGGGATGGAGAAAAATGCTAAGCTCCATCAGAGGGCTTTGCACAGCACTGTCACTAAGAGTCTGCAGTAAGACCTTTGCCTTGCCAGGGGCATGACAATGCACGAGTAGATTTCCCAGAAGCCGGTACAGAGCCCTCAGGCTGGAAAAGCCCTGGGCTAGAAAGCTGAACAGAGAAAGGAATTGGTGCAAGCTGGAAAAGAGCCAGGGATGTAAAAAAAAAGAGTCAGGGATGTAAAGCAACAGTGCAGAAATGGACATCGTGTAGGAAGCCACAGTGAACACAAACAAGTGTGAATACAAGCAGCCCGAAGAGGAAACCCCTGCACACTATGAGTCCTGCTGTCTTCAGACCTAGAGAGACTCCTTTTCATCCTCCCTCCATCCCTTAAACTATCCATACCAGATAAGGCCCATCAAGCTTTACCTGAGGGCGCTTCTGCCACAGAGCTCCACGTAACCAGCCAATGTGATGTTTTGTACACCTTCCTCAAAGCCTGTGCCAGGCAGGCTGCAGCAAGGCCCTGAGGTGACACAGGAAAGAAGGGGAAGTGATGGCTTTGTTCATATTTGAGTATTTTGAGTGGGTCCTGGCCCCCACCTAGCAGTGATACCCTCTGATTTGGACAGTGGTAGCAGAGATCAAGAAAGATACATTCCAAGGCATGGCAGCTGTCCAGAGAGTGCTGCTTCGCCATGGGGGACGTGCTGCTTGGCTGGCATGGAGACCCTGTTCTCTCCTCCTTTCTGAAACGAAACAAAGAGCCAAGCGAGGGAAGGAAGTGGCTTCTTCGGAAGCAGTTCTGGAGGCGGGATGAGCACCCCATCCCTTTCCAGAAAGACAGATGAGTGGCACTCCCAGCCCTGCTCCCTTCCCCACTTGCCTCCTATTCACTGTTTACATCCCCTCTTTTTCCCTCACTCTCCCTTGCCATCTGCAGCTTGTGAAACTGGGAGAGAGGAAAAAAAAGAAAAAGAAAGAAAGAAAGAAAGGAAGCGAATCCGGGGCACTGCCTGGCAGGCAGACAAGGAGAGCAACAGAAACGGCTGGGAGCCTGGGACACACAGCCACTGCCAGGGCCTTCTGGGCTGAGGGGCATGTACGTGCGGTCAGCAACGTGCGAGTCAGTGTGTGCTGGGGCTGAGACACACGGCTATTTCTCGAAATGGCTCTTGCTGGCAGGCTACGCACCCGTCAGCTGAGGACTCTGTGCACACAGTCCAGATCAGCTGGCAGCGAGTGAAGCGGGTGACAGGCAACTGCTCGTCCCCTGGCCTCCCCCCGCTGCTGGGGGCTGCACCTGGCTCCGGGGGCCGTGCACAGGAGAGCCAAGGGGAGCACGTGCTGCCCAGCACATCAGCTCACGGGGCGGCCCCTCGTTCCTGGCTGCCGGCTCTGTGCCACCAGCCCTGGGGGGTGGACAGCATCCGCCACCTGTGGCACCCAGGTGATCACAAGTCCCCAAGCAGGCAGGCATGCTTTTTTATCACACTAACCTGCCTGCCATTTTTGGCCTCAGAAAGAGCAGTCGTGACCTCTTCCATCCCAAGGCTGCGTGCCTCCTCTCGTTGGCCAGTGGGAGATGCTCCACTCCGGATCATGCTGTTGCTACTTTGTTTCTATTTGTGTCAGCGTTTTCTCAGCAGTTTCCCAGCCTGGCAGGGTGTGAGTGCCCTTGAAGAGCTTGCAGAGCACGACGACTCCCCTCAGTTAAGCCCAGGGACGGCCTGGCTGTGCTCCTGCCACTCTGCAAGGAACGGTTCTGTCTTGCTCTTGCTTTCCCACATGCTAACTAGGCAGGGGGCAGAGCAAAAAGAGGTCTGACTGACACCCCCTCGCTCAAAAAACGTCTCCCCAAATAGCTCCAGGATTCATATTTCACACTCAGATACACTTTCTCCTACATTCACATCAAATTCACACCATTTTGGGGTGAAAGGAGGAAGGGGAAAGAAGAAGAAAGAAGGCAGGTACCAGGGCGTTTTTTAAGAGCTGGTTTGTTTTTATGAACCTCTGTGCAATATGTCATGGGCCAGCTGGGACTTAACTAAGTCTTCTTCTCCTTCTCCTCATCTCCTGAAAATAGACAAGGTTTCCAGATGTTTCAGAGAGCATTGAGCAGTCTCCAGACACGGAGGTGTGCTGAACTCATGAGTCAGCAGCTCTCCGTAACCGTTACACATATGTGAGTGACACCACCAGGGTAGGAAAGTCCCTGTAGTATCATGCGCTGGACAATAGGCACGTAGTAACTTGGCTACTCAAACCCATGCTTGGGATGACTAAGAGTACATTAATGTTGCAGCTGAGGTGTCATTATGACCCGGAGAGTATACACTACTTCAGCTACTTTAAACTATCTCTCTGGTAAAATAGTGGTAGCACAGCTACATGAGCAAAGAAGCAGTAGTAGCTGTGCAGGCCTTCATGCAATGCAGTTCTCATGTGCTGATGGCTCTCAGCTGCACTTTCGCTGCTATCAGTACCTGCTCCCCCTTGGTATATCCAACCCATTTCAACTGCTCCTTGGGGTAAAGCAGAGTTTCAAACAGCACTGAAATGCTCTGAGGAAGACATTCACCCCCAAGCAGACAAACCTGAGGGGCAGCAGTAGCTCACAGACCTGCGGAGGGCAGCCAGGGCCTTTTTAAAGGACTGACGTGCTCCCTGGTTGGCAGGTTACCTCCTTTGCAGGTTGTCCCCTTGCAGAACAGCCCAGTGTGGGATTGCTGCAGGAGCCCCAGCTCTTTGCAAAGAAACATGAAAAAGGCCATGAACAGATGTCATGGAGAGGCAGGAACATCAACTTTTGAGTTCACACCAATTGCGCTTGTAAATATTTTATTCATTTCTCGGTTATTCACTGTAGCAGGCCTCTATCTAGCCTCCAGCTATCAGCAAAAGCATTAAAGAGTGTTAAACATACAAGCAAGCCTGACATATGTCAGCTACTGCATGAGGACAGCACTTTTTATCATCATGTCCTTATTGGGCTTTGCTAGCCCAGCCCCAGGTCCACCATCTCTGCCCCTGCCCCTTGCTCCTGCCCAGCAGCATGTCTGAATGCTGTACAACAGATCACATACACCGTAGATCTGTGATCTACCTTCTCAGTTAGAGCAAAATATTAATTTTCCATTTGGAAGGTGCCAAATAATAATCCAGGTTTCCTGGAGCAGATAAGTAAATATATTGAGCAGATGAGTATATAAATCCAGACAAAGCTAGACTGGAGATAGCTTGCCATCACATTCCCTTAAACAAAGGAGTCAGGTGAGGCAGACCTCAATCATATCCTTCATTTGCCCTTTCTTCCAAACTGCCTTTGCAACAGTCAGTGAGAAAGGACAAGCTTTTGATCCAGGTGTCCTGAGCCAAGCAGCTCAGAGAAGATGGCTAGAGATGCAGAGATCAAGCCCCAGGGTCCAAACCAGCCCTAAAGAGCTCTCCCCACCTGGGGGCTGTTCAGCATTTTGCTTCAAATGAAAAGGTGTCTACAGCTCAAAAGTCACTCTTCCTCTCCTCTATCTAGTCCTGGCTTTTGCTGGCACTTCTACAGGCTGCCCCCCTGCAGAAGGCCCATGCACCTTTCCTCAGTCCACATGAAGAAATGATCCCTCCAAGGAAGAAGTCCCTCAGGTGTAATCAGGCAGCTACTAGCCCCAACATACGTCCTTACTTCTCCTGCCCAGGGTGTCGCAGGTGGGCACTGACAGCATTTCCTTCCTCAGCTTCCAGGAAGGGGATAACCATGTGAGCTCAGAGCCTGTGTCAGCAACACCAGAGGAAGTGAGAAGTTCCCACTCAGGTTTACAAGAGCCTGTGGCATGCAGGCAAAACTAGCCACTGCAGAGACTTGTTTCCAGTGTGTGTGGAGCAAATGCAGTGAGATGCTGCTGAGATGAGAAGGCGGAAATGGAGAGGATGTGCCCTCCCATGTTCTTTGAGAGCTGTTTCTGTTTGACAGGATTGTGCTTTCTGCCATTCATGGCAGGAAAGATGAGATTTATCACAGCAGGCCCAGTTCTCCCTTTCCAGCTCTGGAAGTCACTCAGATGTAGCTCCACTAGGACCATTACAACTGAAGGCAGGTGAAGGAAACAGGTGTTTGCTGATGACACAGAAAAAGGAGCTTTTTATATAAAAGATGCCAAACTTGTCAGTCCAGCCAGGTGGTGAGGGCAGATCTCCACTTGCTGTCAGCTATTACAGCTTCCCCTAAGCGAAAGGCCCTTTAACAAGCACAGATCTTCCCCAGAGTAGCTTTGCTGGGAAGCTGCCATTTGCAGTAGGGAATGGGAGCAGTAGCCTCTCTGACTGCATTTGTATGTAGACCTCAGCCAGTGCACTGACTCTGTACTTATTGTCTGCTGGCTGTTTTCCTGGTGGCCCAGAAGGTCCCCGGCTCTGCCAGGGCATTTCCCCCCATCTCCAGGCCCTTTTGCCTGTACACAGGCACTGAGATCCCCACAAAGGCCCCACGCTGCCCAAAGGCAGGGATGGCTGAAGCACGTGGCAGGGGACTCTCTGTTGCTGGCAGGTTACCCAGCCCTCCTCCATGGACTCCTCACCTCTCTACCAGCACCACTCCAGAAAGCAAGGAGAGAACTGCCTGCAGGAGTAACAGGTTGGATTAGGCTGAGGCTATCCATTGGGGTTATCCTTGCAAATCACTTGTAAGCCTTCTCCCCGTGTCAGCTCACCTTTCAAGGCAGGGAGCAGGAGGAAAGACACTGGCTTGTCCCCTGTCAATACTTGCAGTCCTGGTTCAGCTGCCCCATGAGCACCGTGGAGGTCCAACAAAGCCAGGGGCCTGGCTGCACTAGGGGTTGGTCCCACCCAGGGGCAACCTCATGTCTCCAAAGAGCCCACTCTGTTGAAGGGAAGGAGTTAGGCATAAATCAGAATGGCTCCTTTCCACAGTTCCTCAGGCCAGGGAGCCTTATCACATACATTTCAACAGCCTTGAGCTTGCTTGTCCAGTGCTGCCAATTTCTCTCGAGTGCAGGACGCTACACCTCTGAATTCACTGCTCACCTTCCCAGAAGCACAAGCAAGGTGAGGACCCCTCTGCTTTTTCCCTGCCCCACCAGGAAAGCAAGCAGGTCCCAGGTCGAGAGGAAAAAGACAGGCCAAAAGTAGCAAAGGGAGGAGCTGAGGTGAGTAGAAAGCAGGGATGAAAAACAAAAGAAGTGACTGGGTCAGATAGGGGAAGGGGAGGAAAAAAGGAGGTGAGATAATGGTCAAACTGAAAGCACTAGAATGAAACAAGTTACTCAAAGAATTGCAGGGGTTATTTAAATTGAGAACTACCTGGAATAGAGACTGCCTCCATGTTTGCCCAGCTTCTAGGCCTGAATCCCAAATGAGCAACAAATTAATAGATGTAGGAACTCAAAATAGAGTTTAGAAGGCAGATGAATGGGTGGGAAGTACAAGCATTCGGAAAAGCGAGGAGACATCCAGATCCAGAAAGGAAAACATAGAAAGAAACAGGAAATGCAAAAGCAGCCAGCTCTCTACACTGAAATCCCTAATGTGAGAAGGGAGAATGAAGGAAATCATGAAGCAGAGCTGGCACACTGGGAAACAGCCTAGTCCCGTTAGGCACTGCCAGTGCTGCTTTGGGGGAGCTTAGCACCAGAGCAATTCGTATGGGAAATGCTGCTCTGGAAATAGCCTGCTCAGTAGTGAGATCATTCATTCTTCACAGTTGGAAACCTGACCCTGTCTCCAAACTTATTTTCCAGACTGGTAGCTGATGTTCATGGAAAACTTCAGCCCCAAGGTCCAAATATTTAGATCCTGAGGTCGTCAGTGTTGAGGTTCAACACCTCAGCAGGCCGCACAGCCATCGCAGAAATCTCTCTTGTTGCAGCCTCACCAGTGGCTCAGACAGGGCAGAGGAGCGCACTCATGTGACTTGGGCTAGTCACACACCACACGCACCAATTAGCAAATTGCTGGAGTGATAGTCTCCCAAGCAGTCAGTGGACTGGCTAAGCTGAGGTTCACATGAAGTGCTCATTGGATATTGATTGAATGCATCTTACAGAAGTCAAAGCCTGGTGATAAATTATGAGGGTGTAAAAGGGCTCAAATACCTGATGTGTTAGGTGGCTCTCCTATCTGCTTCTGGCTCCAAGAACCACATATATCAACATGGGTTTGCCAAACACTTTCAGTCATGGCTTTTGTCACGAAGTCATAACTGTGCCAAACCACCATCCTGCTTCTGAGGTTTGAGGCAATTTCCACCAAGCCATGCCTAAGGCATGAGCTGTTCCCTCAGCAGGGCATCTGCACCCTGGTCTGTGCTCACTGGCTTCTACACTGCTTTAGCTGTTTCCACAACCATTCAGCCAAAACCCAAAGAAAATGGCATCAGCAACACCATGTCATTGCAAACCTCTGCTGGAAAACCAGCCCTTATGCAGGTAAGCAGTCTTCACGGGGCTCAGGGGAGGCTGGACAAAGGCTAGGCCTTGTGCCTAATATTTGCCGTGACACCCAGATAATATTCGTATGTGGCTGGCAGGTGCTTGCCTTGCTTTCGCTGAGGAAGTATTTAAGTGTGTGGTGAAAGTGTCAATTATACCCTCTTTCAGGCACTCTGGAGTGCTTGAGAAACAGCCAGGCCTGCAGGAATCTCTCCTGTCTCAAGCCTGGGTTACAAGCAAGCTCCTGCTCCACACAGAGTGGGGAGGCCCAGCCCTGCTGTGGGAGAGCTGCCCGACATCTCTCTCTGACTGCGCAGAGAGGGGATGGCGGGTCCCATGCCTTTACAGGCCTGGCAACTCTGCTGGGGAGAGTAGCACCAAGCTCCAGCTTCCCACCTTGCCTTCTGCAAAGAGCTCCTGCACGGGGACATGGAGCAGCCTCCAGAACTTGCTGGGATGGGAAAGGACGAGATGACCTCGGTGGAAAAGAGCACTGGACTCCACAGCACTTTGTACTCTCAGTGGGTGAGCGATATCTCATACGATGCCAACAGGGCGGTACAGCTGGAGGGCAGGGGACATCCCCTGCCACTGCGGCCACGCACTCCTCTCCTGCACCCCAAACCAGCGAGTCTCCTCAGCCTCTTGCACTGAGCACTACAGCCCCAGCAGTGGAAAAGCAAGGCAAGGCACAGCATCTGCATGTGGGTGCCTGCCCACCTCTGCCTCTCAGACGTGGTTTTGCCGGGAGTGGCGGGAGGCTGTGCCCGGCGTGGTGGGGCAAAGAGGTGGAAGTCATGGAGGAGGCTGGGGTGGGAAAGGGTGGTGGCAGTCAGGGCTGCCTGGGGCTGCCATGGCAGGAGGAACAAAGGCATGGTGAGATGAGGTGGAGAGCTTGCCCCCTGGGCTGCTCGGCCACTTGGAGAGGACAACAACCCCAGGTATTTGGCACAGCAGCTTTGGCAGTGGGGAGAGCTGGGCCGGGCAGCCCAAAGAGGCTGAGGGGCATCGCCTAGCCGAGAGCAAGGCTCACAGTTGCGTCCCTGTCCCTTTGACGTCACTTGCACTGGTGGGAGTTGACATCCTAGTCCCAGGGCTGTTGAGGACAAGCATGAATCCAGCAAAATGGCTTTCTGTTCTTATACAAACTACTGTGATAATAAGATATACCCCTGGGTAGGTGGCTCTTAGGGCAGACTGCACTACTGTGGGGATCTTCCAGCTTGGTGCCTGCCTCCCCGCGGCTCTGCCCATTCCTGGGGAGGGGAGGAAGGCAGTGTGTGCCCTTCCTCCGTATGACAGGCCTTTTCCTCCCTCACCATGTGCTTTTTCACCAGGAAGGGATCCATGCTGGCCCATCCGTGGAAGGCAGCACTGTGGCTGCCCCCGTGAACAACCCCGACTTTGCACTCTCAAGAAAGATCTGAGTTTTCTGCTCTCCAGCTGCACCCCACTGTCCCCAGGGAGAACCCCTCGGAGGGCAACACAGCCATGCGACGGGGCAGGCAGGGGAGGGAAGAGTTTGCAGAGTGCCAGCTGGGAGTTCAGAGGGAGCGAGGAGGGAACTGAAACACCAGGTGTCTGGATAAAGGGGTGGCCCAGCTGAGGCAAGAGGCGCTCCTCCCACCAGCAGTGAATAACCATTATCCAGGCCTCCTACAAAGGCCATGCATGAGGGCAAGACGTGATTCCAGGCACAGCCACAGCTCCTGCTCTTGTGGGAACCCAGCGGAAATGCTCCTGGTTTCCTCTGGACTCCTCTCAGCTGAGCGCGGAGATTTGCATTGGCAGCGCTGAGGCAGGGAAGCTCGCCCGCCCCTTACCCACACGCTGCCAGGGTCCTGCCAGTGCTCTGAGTCTTTTGCCCATGTGAACTTTTGTCTCTCATGTGAAAGGGGAGTATTTTCAAAGGAATCGCTTAAACATTGGCATCTTAATTAGAAGTGGGCAAATAGCAAAAGAACCATACCTTTGGCTTGGAAGCGCATGTTTCCCATTATGTTTCTCTGCTATAGGTATTCCCTCAACCATCACGTCTCTGGAGACCACAGCTTGCTATAGCCCTTCGATCCTGCCCCCAGCAGCTCATGCTGCCTCGCCAGCTCTGCAGGGACCAGCCACTACTGACCTGCAGCCCCCTGCTACTCCAAGCTTGGCTCCACCTTATGCCTGGCTCGGTGAATGTCTCCTCAGTCCCACCTCCCAGCCTCCTGCTGCTATCTCAGCTCCAGGCCCTTTCCCCCTGCTTGTCCCTTCCCAATCACCCTCATGCCTGACCCATTTGTAACCTCTAGTTGCAACAGCTATTCAGCTTATATCCATTACTAAATGAAGAATTCTCTACGAAGCAGCAGAAAAGCACCAGCTTTACAATACGCCCAGAGTGAAAAGAGGAGGCTGTTAACACCACTTGGAAAGGGGCCTGCATTTGACAACAAACACAGCCAAGTTTCAAGCTCCTCACTAATTAGTCTGTTAGCTATATGAATATAGAAAGTCTCTCACCATCCAGCACCATTCCATTCTTAAGCTTCAGCCTTGTTACCTCAGGAATCCCCTGTCCCGTCTCCATGGCGCGGTGCTACGTAGACATCACACCAGCGGCTGCCTGGCCAGTTGCCTGGATGGGAAAGCCAGGCGGAGACAGTTCCTCTCAGCAGATTTTCTCTAATGGACAAAACTTGCTTAAAAAAAGGAGCTAAAGTCCCAGGTGCTGCTGGGATGCTCTGTCACAGAGAAAGCAGATACCCTGGAGTAATCCAGAGACCTGTGCGCTCACAAGATGGCCATCCCCAGCCTGTTGACCTTGGCAGAAGCCTCACCCCTTCCTTTTCACTGAGGTGCCAGAAATGCCTCTGTGAAGAAGGTGTTGGGGACAGCCCTTCCTCCTGCCAAGTCCCACATCTTCTGGCCAAACTCAGGTGCCAGCAGAGCCAGCAACCCAGGGGGAAGGTTGTTCCCCAATGCACATCTACCCACTGCCTTCAAGTGGGGAGCAAGCAAAACCATTGCTGTTCTCCACAGCACATGGAGCTGCATGCCTTTGCCCCCCTGCAAATACTCCCCTTGGCATTTTGGCACTTGAGGACCCTTTCTGGCAACCCAGCCAGCCACATCTCTCCTAGCAGAGGGGCTCCCAGTGCCGAGGCAATGGCCAGGGAGCATTTGGCCAGCCAGGGAATGGGTTAAACAGCCTGTGCCCCACCCCATGAGGCCGGCCTGGGCTTCCAGGCATGGGAGGGAGAGGTTTACAGCTGGGGCTCATTACAGGGCAGCCATAAAGAGGGTGGAGGCACTTCCTCCCACACTGATCAGAGAAGCCTTGCAACTGTGTGCCCTGAAGCCAAGGGATGAGGTTTAGGGCTTGTTTACTGCCCCCTGTGAAACAGGGGAGCTTTCATGGGGCTTTGTTCATACCAAGGAGAAAGCCAGACAACCCTACCAAGAAGACATGTGTTTATTTGCTCCCTGAAGTGAGGGGCTCATAGGATGATCACTGGGACTGCTTTGGTTGGCTGCTTCAAATCAGGAGGGCCTGATTGTCTGGCCTGCCTTGGGAACCAGATGGTTATTCATCTAATGTTCCCCTCAGAATTAACAGTGGACATTGTGTTTTTCTAACCTTTTCCTGAGGGTGCCTGCTAATACAGCCTGGTGACAAGTCACAGGGGACTGATGCACTTCTGCTGCCTGAAAACACAGAGCCACAGCAACCAAGGGTCTGGATTCACTCCTGTCCTGCATATTGTGGGTTCAGAGAAGCCAAGGGAAAGGCAGACACAGCCTTTCTGATCTGCCAGTGATGTATGTGGCTAGAAATGACAGGCCGCACTGCTCTGAGGTATTGACACCAAAATCTCTGGGGATTGAGTTGTCTCTATGCGGATACTCTGTGCAAAAGACTTGGAGATCTTGAAGGGATCTAGCAAAATCTTAAGGGATGCACTAGCAGCAGAGGAGTTAAGGAGAAGCCATTTTGTCCTGGAGATGGCATGTTGCCTAGCCGTCAACAGATGAATGGAAACACACGTGGCCAAGGGATGCCGGAAACATGGCCTTTTCCCTTGGAATGCTGGAGTGCTGCAAGTAAAAAATGGATGACTCATTCTCCCAAGCACCACAGTCAAATGTGGAAGGGAGGAGGTCGTGGTACCTCTCCAAGCTCAGCCCCCAGAACAAGCCTGCCAGTTACCAAAATGAGATATTATGAGACATTTGGCTGGTGTAGCTGGTCTCCCTTCTTCATGCCCTTGAGCAGCAAAGCTGTGCTGCCTCGTAGAAATCAATGGTGTAGACACAATACCCTTTGGTTTTCAGTGAAAGCTGGGAATTTTTGGAGAGCCAGTTGTAGCTTCTGAGGGTTACTGGATAAGTGCGTGGTCATGCACCTCTTCATCCAAGAAGGACTGGATCAACTTCTCTGGCAGTTTCCTCTTAGCTGAGCAGGACAAAGATGGTTCTTCCCAAGATCCATGCTGTGTTCTCCACCATGACCCCTTTCTCCTGTCTTCTATGCATGGGGGATTTTGTACTCCCTGCAGGATGGCCTCATCAAATATTCCTGAACTGCAATATGCAGTCTGGGAGGAAGGTATTCCCCTCAATTTTATTCTGCACCATTACACTAGGGTGATTCAGCCAAGGAGTCTGGAAGAATTCTTTATTGAAGGGTCATGAGATCACTGGGGTCACTGATCTGTGAAATCACCGAGGAACAGAAAAAGGGTCATTGGCCTCAGGTCCTTGAAAATCATATAAACCTGTGGGGAATGTCTCTGCTCCAACCCTCATCTGTTCTTGACAGATGTTTATATCACAGTGGCCTCTCTTGTCTCAATGCTGTAATCTAGGCAACGGTCAGCTCTTTCATTGCCAATGCCTCACTTAACACGTGCAGTGGGTTGGCTTTTCTGTGTCTCCAAGACTTAGCGCCTGATTTTTCAGTATAGCCTCCACCCAGCCTCTGTGAGCATGCTTCTTACCCTCTAGCAGAGGTTCACATTTGCTTGAGACAGCCTTAACAATGGATTTGAGTTTGAAGGGACTGTTTGTATGATTCAGCACTTGGCTGAACCACCACAGGTGTAAGAGGATTTCTTGTGCAAACTGCACAGATACAGGACACCCCAGTCTGTGTGAGAAGGAAGGTAGCTCGGATCATCACTGAACAGCCTTCTACAGAAGTTTGGCACAGCTCTGAAGGACACCTGTCGGTTCGCTTTCCTCCTGATCCCCAGGAGGACTTGCCAGCTTGATTTTGTTCTCTTTCTGAAAGATTGGTGTGAGATCTAGTGGAGGCTAAGTCCTCTTTCTCTTGCCACCTTGAATTCTTATTCCAGGACTGATGTTTACTTCATGCCTGCAGTTTATCTTGGATTAGTAGTTTAACTTCAGCCACAACAGAGGATAGTCTTCATCGATTACTTGTTTACATTGTTGCTTGATATCTAGCCATACTGGATGAGGGATCTATTCAAGAAGTCTTCTCATCTGATTCTTGTAGATAGGACTGATGTAATGAGTCTTTCTGGTTTCCTCCCTGGTTCTGCAGAGCTAGAAACATCCACAGTGTACCTGAAGCACTGCACTTCCTAGCAGGGACCAATAGGAACCTCTTATCCTCGGCTGGAGGGTAATGTTTTCTAAACAGGGGGTTAAGGTTTCTCTGGCCAGGTCACAGCTTGCTGCTGTTGTGCCTTGTATCCTGTGAGGCTATCAGCCCTATGAAACATGGAATATGGTGTGGTGGCTGGAAAATGTGGCAATGTGGGGAGCATCACTATTGACTGATTTTCAGTGATGCTCTTGTCAACCTGCAAAGATGCCTCACTTTCTGGAACTGCAGGGCTGCTCCATACCGTGTAACTGTGTGTGACCAAAACCAGGGCTCTTGAGAGGTCATCTAGACATATCTCTGCCCAACGTGGGGTACCACTCTCTAACTGTTCCTGGCAGATATTTGTCCACCCTGGATTTTAGAAATTTCTAGTGAAGAAGATTATGTGGTCTCTGCAAGGCATTCTGTCCTTAAGGGGACCAAAGCCCTTAAAGGCTTAAGTAGCTAACAAGATTCTCTGAATGTCTAACCGTATGTCTCCTGGATATGGAGAATAATCCATTCTGTTCCTTTTCTAGACACTTTCTACACATCTAAAGGTTGTTATTGTTTCCAACCCCTCCTCCCCTAAGCAGACTAAACAAATGCAGTGCTTTCAACCTTTACTCTTGAGTCATGGTCACTAGACTGCTGATCATCTTCTGTGGACTCTTAGAGGTTTACACCTTTCTTGAACTGTGTTGCCCAAAACTGGACGTATCCGGGGCTTTCATAATGCTGCATAAAGTGGAAGGATTGCAGCACATGTGGTATGTATGACACTTTTGTTTGTATATCCTAGTAGGGGCATTTGATTTTATTCAAATCCATGTGTTGTCAAGTCATTCAGTAAAGATACCTGTCACCACAATGACACTCATGTCCTCTTCTGAAGGCCTAGTTGCTTTCTTGTATATACATGCAGCTGATTATCCTGCTAAATGCTGTGGCTTGCACTTGCCCTTACTGAATTGCATCCTGTTTATATCTGTTTCACCAATATGTCACAATCTGCTCGAACTCCCCTCCTGATCTCCAAAGTGCCTGCAACTACCACATGGCCTATTAGCAGCAGCAAATGTAATGTGCATCTTTTATTCCAACACCCAGGCTGATCAGGCAAATATCTCACAGTATTAGAGCCAGGATATATCTTTCTCATCTCCTACAGCCTTTGCTCTCCTACCCTGCTGTAGAAGGAAATTAGGTTGTTGACAAATCCATGCTGGCTATTACTTTTCACCTTGCTATCTTGGTCAGTCTTACAAATAGCTCGTCTGCTCCAGGACCTTTGTCGGCACTGAAGGCAGACTGACAGATCTGTAATCCCATAGCCTCATTTCTACCCCTTTAAGAACAGGTACTATCTGCTTGCCTTTTTTTCTAGTCATCTGGAACCTCACCCCTTCTTCATAAGATAATTACTACCACATTTGAGACTGTTTCAGCCAGGATTTCAGCAAGGCCAGCTTGAAAGGAATAGGAGGGACTCATCTGGGGTGAAAGAGTGATAGAAGCAGGGTCTCTGCCCTGGCCACTGGGCATGCAACGTCTACTCTGGGGTCTCTCGAAAACCTCTGCATGGCTAATGGAGCCCACAGGTGTGGATCTGACACCTCCCATGACACGAAGAGCGTACGTGAGTCTGCAGACAGCAACCCACAGCATCTGGCCTGTTTACATAGCAGGGAGCTTTTGTTAACAAAAAAAAGCTCAGGAGGTTGGCCAACGAGGGGAAATTTTACAATCTCACCATACAGCTCCGTTGAGTCAAAAAGAAGAGTTAGCTTCAAAGTAAAACAGGCTCCACATAGCCAGGCTCACGTACTCCAGCCAGCTGCACAATGAGGCGTTTCAGTGGAGGGCTGGGAGGCTTTCGGATAGATGCAGAACATCACACAGGGCCGATATCAGCTCTCACTAGGCAGCTGGCAAACGAGTAGCTCCTGAGAGCCAGAGAGCACCCTGAGAAAGGGGCAGGGGGAGAGGGAAACAAAAAGCTCCTGGGTGAAGATGAGGCGGCTGCGGGTTCGGTGCAGAGCCAGTGCGCTCAGCTGACATCCTCTCAATGAGGCAGGAGCTGGCAGCTGCCTGTGGGCACCCGGGAAGGGGCAGAGGATGAACAGGCCGCTGAGTTCCCAGGCCCCTTTTGGGGATGTGACAGCATTACCACAAAGTTTAGTTTTGAGCTTCAGCAAAGGTGGCTGCCCCAGCATCCTCCCATAGCGCTAACCCCACTGAGTTTTCTGTTTCTTTTCTCAGACAGGAGACGCCCAATTCTTTGGTGACTGCTTTCGCCTTGTCCTTACCTCTTGCCATGAATGAATTTATTTCTTGCCCTGCTTTTTGGTCCAGCAGCTTCCCAGCTAGGCAGTGAGAGAGGAAGGCAGGGGAGTGCTACACCCACCTCTCCCTCGTTTCTCCTCTGCCCACTGAAGAGCAAGGCAGCCCTGTACACTGTTAATTACACGGAACAGAAATGCCCTGTGCCCGATATCCGGTGCAGCTGAGTGATGACAGCTCACTAATCATTTCCAGAATTTGTGATTGGAATTAAAGGGCCGAGTTTTCCTTCAAAAAGTGCAGAAAGGGCAGCTGGGGGAAGGGATCAGCCCTCCTTTAGGTAGGAAAGAGAAGAAATTGCAAAGAATATCGCTGCACTGCAGTTCAAGCACTGGTCACCTGAGAAGTGATTTATGAGCTTATAAGATAGTGAGAGGTTACAGCTTTGCCAGATACAAATCTTTCCTCCCCACCCATCACATGCAGCACCTCCACTGCCAGCATCTGCACGGTCTCTCCCCACTTTCTTATGCTCCTGGAAGATAGCAGGCCTGCCTTCACTCTGCCAGCAGTGCCAGGCAATCAATACTGCCTGTTTGTCTGCTTTTCGGACAAGCGCCTGCATGCTTCCTCCCTTCTCACCCACTTGTATCCGGGAGAGGCTCCCCATACACCTCCTCCAAACCACCTTCTCCACCATGATGCTGGAGAGAGCAAGCTGGTGCGCTGGGAGCCAGGCTGCTTCACATTATCATGCTGGGGAATCGCCTCATCAATATTCCCTGTGCTCCCCACCTGCCTGGTGGCTGGAGTCAGAGGCTGCTGCTTGGTTTGAGAGATGTAAATCCAGACTGTTCCTGGGAAGGAGCTGTCTTTTGTTGTTCTGCAGCTCAGTGGGACCTGGGATCGAGTGGCCCTGAACCCCAGGCAGGCTCTCCAGAGACTCTGTTTGCCCAAAGAGTGCTTAATAAAAAATGGAGCCATCAGCTCCTGCACTGAAGACACTGGTGTAGCCCAGAGATGCAAGATGCTGAAGGCAGCAAAGCCTTTTATTATTATTCATGTCACCAGGAGACAAGCACTCCAGAGGAGAAGCAAGCCTTGGCCCGCTGGCCCCAAGCACATTGTCCAAAAGCAGCCCTGTGGGGGCCTTTGAGACGCTCCAGCTTCTAAGTGCAGAAAAGAACTGTTTTCTCCTGGGGGCAAGGCACAGGTCCCAGTTTCCCCCACGCCCCTCTTTGGAGCTTCTCACATCTTTGCTTGAAGTTACAGGTCCTGATTATGAAGAGGGACAGGACGCTGCAGAAGATGGCCCTCTGCAAGCCACTGTGGTCTTCCCATGCACCTCTGCCCTGGGCCCCAGCTATGAAGCTCTGGTGAAGAGAGGCTCAAAGTTCTATGGAGATGAGCTGGACAGAGTTGTGAAAAGGGAAGCCAGCGAGAGGGTGGGACGCCTGGAGGCCTGTAAAGAAACTTTTAAGTAATTGTGTCAGAGGAAGAAGAGATTGGACCACAGAATGGAAATTAATGAGCTGTCTGCAGGGCATGGGCAGAATGAACTGGAAGCCTTGGGAGCCTCCTGGAGCAGGGAAGCCAGCTCCTGCAGGAGGGACATTGTGTGTAGTCCTCTTGTGTTAGTACTGTACAAGGACCTTTGGTGGGAAGCCCATATATTTTGGGATGAGCCTCACTGCCTGATTTCCAGATAAGGATTTTACAGTGATTACTTTCTCCGAGTCTGAAACCATTGCAGATGTGACTTGTTCTCATGCTTCAGGTGACCACTCTTTCCTGACTGACATAGGCAGGGCTGAGACATTCTTTACATGGGGTTGTCACTGCAGGAACTCCTTCTCTGCTTAACCTGTCAAACTTGGAGCTTCACAGCCTCCTGCAAACCCTGTCTGCCCCAGCAGGGTGAGGAGGATGTTTGCAGAAATGCTGGGATGAAATCACAGTCTGGGAGGTCTCTTTCTCCTCTTTACAGCTTCAGAGCTTAGCTCAGTGCCCAGCTAGAATCCACTTTATGAGCCATCGCTGCTTGATGTGAAATCTCCATCCTGATCCTGGGCCTTTAGATAGATACAATTAACAGATTTGATGAAATAACCAAGATAAAAGAAGGTGTCTGCTGGATGCTGGGCCAGGCCCTGCCCAGGAGGCTGGCAGGATCATGCCAACACAAATTTTGGAGAGCAAACATGCAATCAGGAGTGGGAATTAATTACTCAGGCTCATTTATCACTGCTCTCCCTCCCTGCCTCTCACAGAGGCTCACGCCCCATCTCAGTGCCAGACTGCACGTACAGTAGCAGGGCTCTGACTAAGGCTTGCCTAGGGATCCCAGGCTGCACGCGCTGTGCCGGCTCACCCGCCTCCTGCCTCCACACCCCAGCCGTCACCCGCTCCGCCAGGCTGGGTGCTCACTCCCAAGCGTGGCAGGCAGCACAGTGCTGCAGGGCAAGCCAGGAAAGAAGGTCACAGTCACCTGTTCCTGTGTCTCACCTGCACCCAGGGGACCTGCTCCAAGCCTGGGGATGGCGCCTTCCAGCTCTGCCAGCTAACAAGCAGCAAGCTGAGCAGAGCTGAGGACACCAGGCTGCTGGGACCATGCTCGTTAGCTTCTGGGAGTGAGATGGTATTTACTGAGGACCAGGCGATGATGAGGGTCTGGGAAGGAATGTAGTAGGATTTGGACCAGCCCTTCTCAGGTGCAGAGCAAAGCAAGGGGTGACCCCAAGGACTGAGCAGTAGTGTTGCAACTTGGGTGTGGGAACAGACCTGCAAATGCATCCTGAGCGACAGGGATGCTTGGAAGTCAGGGCAGGTTTGCTCCACTCCAACTGCAAGGGCTGTGCTGAAGGAAGCTTCCTCCCTCCGAACCCTTGTGTCCCAGTGCAGTATGGCTCTGCCTAAGCTCGCAGCAAAGCTGGCACCTGGGTGCCAAAGCGGAGTTGCACACCTGCGGCAATAGTGGTGGTGAGGGCTGGGGGGACCCAGGGGGGACCCAGCCCAGATCTCCTGAGATGCAGGGCACCTCCCCCAGGCAAGCAGAGGCCGGGGTGGGCAGCACACAGCCCCATCTCCTGGGCCCTTCCCTGGCTGCTGATGGGCTGTGTCTCCCGTCACCCCATGTTATCCTCTCCCACCATTGGTCACCAAGAGCTGTCTCCATCTGTTATTCAGATCAGTCCGTCCTGGGTTGTTAGGGCGCTGTGCAGTTCTGTGGTTGAATGTTTGAGCCATTCAAGTCATCACTGCCACAGTGTATGTGTGCTGCCTATGCCTCTCTCTTGTGCTTTTGTCCTAGCTGGAATACATGGCACCTTGATCTGGGGATGCTACTGAGGAGTCGGAAATAGAGGAAACCCTGTACTAGTGCCCAAGGATCTCCACATGCTCTGAGGGCTATTTACAGACAAAAGTCTCTCTGGCTTGTAAGTGAGATGCAACCACCTCTGTGGTGGAACACAGCAGCTGCTTTACAAAAGGTTGCTTTGCAACATAAGCTGCAAACTGTGAGATGATAATAATGAGTCCAACGGAAAAGGCATCCATTCAGGTTGCACCCCTTATCCAGATTTGAACAAACACCCTGACTAAGACAAAAAAATGCCAAAAATCAAGACATCATTTTCAGCAGCTTGTTTAACAGGCAGCATCTTGTGTTAGGTGATGTCTCCTAGCACTCCACAGAGGGGTCAGGTTAGTACTGAAACAAAGAGAAGGTGGCACTTTGCAGATACCGTTTGACTAAAGAACTCCACTCTTTTCTGAAACACCTTACGCTTTGTACACATACAAACTCTTGCAAGCACCAGTCACACTGGGACTGCAACTTGCAGAAGAAAAAGGTTTGGATCTTAAGGAAAACTTGGACAGTGTTAAAATCTTGGGAGAGAAAAAATGAGGTTTAGATGCAAAATATTCCAAGGAAGAGAGAAAATAAGTAACTAGCTCGAGGACAGTGGCTCGTGGGAGGACACTGAGTAAAGGGGAGTGTGCTCCAAGGGATGGCATGGCACAAGGCCTGCAGACACACAGTAATTCCTGTGTACCATGAACTCCTGGAGCAGCAGCAGGGAGGGATTCAGCCATGAGTCAGATGGGCGCTTACTTAGAGGAAGGAAATGGTCCAGAGGACAAACGCCAGACAGTCAGGTGGAGGGAAGTGCCACTGCCTCCTCTCCTGTAATATTCCTGTGGCCCTCACATATCACAGGTTCCTACAAGAGTGACGAGTAACAGCACCTGGGAGGGGAAGGGAATCACTCCCCCTGCCCAGCTCAGGCCAATAGAAATAGGGGAGTTCCTCAACTCACTGGCTAATAAAATACAGTGGCAGCCCAGGCACCCTCCTGTTCTTTCGCCACGTGAAGATGTCCTAAAACATCCTACCCACACGGTGCACCTGCCCTCCAGCAATGTCTGCTTGTGGACACAGCACAGCCATGGCAGGCAGCCTGGGAGGTGTGTGATACAGGGAGTGGATTCAAGGCCAAGAAACTGAGACAAGCTGGTGAGCTGCCCAGTGTAAAAATTCTGCCGTTCTCCCCACTCCATTTATGAATTCAAGGCAAATTTCTTGACTCCATTGGTATCTCCCTCAAACACACATGGCAGGGTGGAAAGAATGACTGATGGAGAGGGCAGGTTTCTGGGCTTATAGGATATTTTTTCTAAAGAGCATAGGTACTGCCTTTGCAAATGGCTCAGCGTGCTATGAACAACTCTCTGTACCACTCCTGAAGGATGTACCCAACCTAGCATTAAATCTAGCTGGCTTGAGTGCCAAGAGCAATGAAGCTGTGATACTACAGACTTCAATATGAGTCATTTACCCCCAGCGTGGGGCCTCGACCATGTCCTTGTGGTGACTAACTATTGGCACCACTAGCTCAGCGGTGCCCATACATGTTCTGTACCCATTTATCTGCTGTCCTTTCCCAGAGAAAAGTTACACAGACACATACCTACACACATACACCCCACAGGTCACCTGGGAACATGCCTGCCATTTCAAATGCCACAAGCCAGACCTTGGATTCTGCCACCAATGTATTGCATGGGGCCTGGATGCTTCACGTTGGTTCACTGCATTCCCTTGCCTTGGTTCAGAGACAGCACAGTTGCATTGCAGGTGCCCCAATTCTCTCTTCCCTTGTACTGCAGCCAGTCTGTTGGGGCAAAGACTTTATCTTAGGACAATAATGGCAGAAATCCTCATAACACAGCTCACAAGCACTGAGGGACTCACCTACAGACAGCTGTGTTCAGCCTCCACGTGGATGCTGATGCTAAGCCAGTTGCCACACTCAATTCATGACCTATAGCATCTGTCCTTTTCTGGGTCCATGATAGTTTCTTTTCCTTATGGCAGTGGACTACACCAAGTGCTGGGTATTTAAAGACACCCCCTGGTCAGTGAAAGATTTTCTTGGCCATCCCAATTTCACTAGCTGATGGGCATTTCACACAATCAATACACTCAGTGTATTTGTGTTCTGGCCCCAGATCATGAGCAGGATGAGCATAGGACTCTTCTCCAGTATCTGCCCAGTGGTTTCACCTTCCTTGATTACTGGAAAATAATATTCAATTGGAAAAGTGAATGAATAGGTATACCTGTGTCCCCTCTGTGAGCAAACATACCCCAGGGACACTGACCAGATTGGAGGGGGGAGACACAGGGACTCTCACAGCCAAAATACAATCTCCTTTTAAGGTGTGGGTCAATTTGTGACTGATGCATGCAGAGAGATCCCAGTGTCCGTGAGCAATGGGCTGGTGGAGCAGGGCACTCCCAGCTCCTGGGACCTCCTGCCGCGGCGACCCCCTTCTGCACCCTGGCCAACTTCACGCTGTCATGGGTGCAGCCTCTGAAACCCCCAGACCCCATCCCTCTGCCCTGCTGCAGCAAACAGCATCACCCCAGCTCCTTGTTCTCCTCTGCATTGCAGCAGAGTGGGGAGAGAGGGCATTCCTGATGGGGGAGAAACACAGCACAAGAGATCTCTGTCAAACCACAACTCCAAAGCCCTCCTTCTTCCCCCCACTTCCCAATATTCCCACCAGTTTCCCCCGCTGCCTCCCTTCCTGCCCCTGTCAGGTCAATCTGGCATTGCCTGCTATACGATTAAGTCATTTCCTGACATTCAGGACCGCACAGAATGACCAGGAGCAGATGTACACAAGCACAGAAGAGTGGGAGCTATAATACCACGTCCAACAGCACATTGACAGTGTGTTGAGCAAGGAAAGGAAAAAAAAAGAGAAAGAGAGAAAAAAAAAAAAAACCACACAGCTCAATACTTTCCATGTGCTGCCGCTAAGGAGGAAATCGCCTCCATTTGCTACGTGCAAAGCCTGGTGTCTGCACAGCGGGCCAGGGAAGAGAAGGGAGCTTGTTTCCCAGGTGGGGAGGAGGGGCTGCTGTGGGAGGATCTGTGAAAGGGAGGAAGGTGCCTTGCACACCCACACTGGGTGGCAGGAGGGGGCTGCAGGCTGAGCTGCAGGTGGCAGGGGAAATACCAAAGGTCAGAGGCTGTTTTGTAATTGAGCTTTCCAGGGAGTGCTGGGCTGGATGCTGCCTGGGTTTCCCCACCACCATGCTCCCCTCTCCTCCTTCTCACCCAGGAGAGGGGGGTGCAGTGCTGCCCCTCTTTCAGCTCTACTCAAAGGGGAGCACATCATGGGATCAAGCCAAGCAGGCTGTCAGGGCAGCTCCTAGCTGCTGTCCCTACCTCTCCCAGTGCCAAAGCTGCAGGAAAGGGGGCTACAGCTCTGGCTCTTTCTCTCTGAGCTGGGGTGCCAGCTGTGCCCCCTTCTCTGGTAGTATGTGGAGTACCATGAGCTTTCTTTCACCCCTCAAAATAGGGGGGAAGGGGCAAGGGGAGTGAGGGCAAATTTCCCATGACACTGCCTCTCTCTGCACAGCTGGGGTGCAGGGGCAGGGGCTGCAGTGTCCCCCTCCTTCCAGTGTCTGCAGCTCTCGGGGGACCTGGCCTCTGCACATGCTGGGGCGCAGCCAGCGTGCTGGGGCAGCCTGCCTGCCATTATGTCCACCTTGTCCCCTTCCCCAGGCCTCCTGCCCAGCTTGGTTTTGGAGCTGCTGCTCCCACACCGCATCCCAGGTGCCTGCCCCCATTCTCCCCTAGTAACCCCCTCTCCCCTGTCCCCAGGAGTGACAGTCCCCAGGATGCTGCCATCTCAGCTGGGGTGGGAGAGGGGGAAAGACCTCCTGCCCACCGTCGGGCATTGGAGTACCCCCAGGCTGGTTACTCCTGGGGGGCAATGACAGGAGATGCACTACCTGATAGGAACTGAAGTCCCCCTGGGACTTGAGAGCTTATCCTATGAGGCACTGAGCATCTCCCTCTGGAGCTTTGCACCTTAGAGGATCTGGGGCAGTGGCCTCCAGTCCTTTCAGGAGGGTCCCTCTCCTTCCCCACTCCAGCCATTCCCACTAACACAGCAGCTATCCCTCCTTCAAATGCACACTCGTTCCTGCAGGATGCTGCAGCACCAGCCCAGAGTCCACACTCGTAAGAGCTGCCCTCTGCTCCTTCCCTTAGCCTTCAACACAGTGAGATGTACCCTAGCAGTGGAGAGCTACTGCTTGTTCCCTGCCTCTAAAGTCAGAGTGGGAGCCACCCAGTGTGCTGGCCCAGGAAGTAGGCTGGCCTCTCCAGACGGGGAGATCCTTGCACCAGGAAGGTGGCACCACATTCCTTCCTGCACCCTGACTAGGAGGCAAAGTCCCTGATTAGGAAAGGTCTGCCACAATCATCACTTTGTGCCTTCTCAGTCTGGGGAAAGTCCATGGACTATGAGACAAGAGCAAGGTCGGGCCAGGGGCAGAAGGGAAGCTTGAGGGACAAGGGGATGGGAGATCCTTCCCCTCTTCCCTGGCACCTCTGTGGGAACCAAGGGGTCTTTGCTGCTCTTTTGCGCCTGAGCCCCTGCCTGGAAAAGCCTGCAAAGCACATGAGCTTGACATCTCACCAGGAGACTCCCAAATCCAAAGTGTTTCTCCAGCTGTGAGTGGGGACCGCCAGAAAGACTGGGAAAATACCTTTGGTTGTCTGCAGCGTACATGTAGGTTGTAAACTGTAAAGTCAATCTGATTCTGCTCCAGGCTGTTTAAATGCTGGCCCAGACTCCTCTAGTGCCTTTCTCATCATATCTGCAGGCTCCCAGCTGTTAAGTAAGTTACAGCCCTTCCAGCCCCTCACTAGGAAACCACTGTTCTGTCCTGATTTGACCCATGTCCCTGGAGCCTTGTTTGATCTTATTTATGCAGGTGTCCCACAGGTGGGGTATCCTTAAAGTCAACAGATTTGCATCCACACCAGCTAAAGCAGAATCAAGCCTTTGGCCCTTGGTGTTTCCTGGGAAAAAAACATGACTAATTTGACCAAACAACAGGAGATCAAAATGGCCCCTTTCAAAAACAGCATCTGCTGCAGGAAAGTTTTAATTTGGGGGGCGCGGGGGGAGGGGGTGGAATATTTTGAAGGCTGTGGGGCCTTCATCAGATCCATTGACCATAAACTGCATGCAAGCAAGACTGTGCAGCAAAACCCGTATCATTTTCCTTGGTCTAAAAGCCAGAACACATCTTTTCTCATAGTCCAGTTCATCCTCTGAAGACCCTATGTGATGGATGCCAAGACCCATTGCAGATTTTTGCAAGGCACACTGGGATTTGGGTCATTCCACCAAGTCTTCTGTGATATGTGGAGGAAAGCTTCAGACTGACAAAACCCAGTTCACCAGCACCCCAGTGGAGAGATGAGGATGAAATTCAAGCTCTTAAAAATGGCTGTTAATCCACCTCCTGACACATTCTGTCCACTGGATGCCACAAGAATCAAGATCCCTGAGCAGCCCACCCTGAGGCCCTCCCTGATCTTTTGTAAAGAGAGCAGGTGGAGAGCAGAACTTACCTCCAAACACCGCCTGATACACATGGCTCTCCCTGTTGGGATGTCTTACTCTTGCCCTGCAATGTGTCATGGCTTGAGACCTCCTGCGCACCTACCGCAGTGAGGAAGGCTGACAGGCATAGGGTCATCAGGTTGTATATCCTACCTCTGGAATTGCTGGCCAGCTCCCACTGGAGGTGCTGTCCAACTCCATATTCACTCTTAGGTGTCAGTCACAGTCAGCTCTACCACAGTGGCATCTATCTTCCAGCTGTCTTGCCTCATCTCTGGTCTATGGAGCTGTACCCGGTGGTCAAGGGGTGATGGTGCCTACTGAGGAAGGTCCAGTCACCTATCTGCAGGAAAGTTGTCCTCCCTCACCACGTGGAGAGATCAGAAGTAGCCCCAGAAGCAGCAGAACTGTGTGTCAAGCCATGAGACAGTGGCTTGGTTTCTCTCAGGAATCAACATGGTGCCCAGATGAGCTAGTGGCCCCTGAGCAAAGCAGGGAGACTTCCAACAGGGACCCCAGTTCATATTCCAGGAGGGTGTGGGGAGGTGGCATCTTCTGCTCGCTGGCAGTGAAGACACAGTGGGGAAGATGGTGTACCGCACACTGCCTCGGGGAACAACAGCTCTGAAAGTGAACATCCCCTTCTACTAGGCATCTTTCTCCATCTGCTGGTTTATTAATTTATTTTTCATTTTCCCTCCCTCCTCCTCCTCCTCTTCTTCCTCCTCCTTCTTTCCCCCTAATCCATGAACAAGACTCTCAGAGGTAGAAGAGAAGTGAAAACCAGCACAGCTGCAAATTCAATCAGCCCCAAGCTGGCAGGCAGGCACGCACAGCTGGGAAAGGGGAGCACGCTCTCACAAACACAAAGCAGCACCAAATGGAGCACATGGATGAAGGCCAGCGGGGGCTGGTGATTCACATACCCCGGCCACCATCAGCTTAAGAATGAGGACCATCAGCAGATGACTGAGACTGGCAGGAGACACTGCAATGCTGGAGCCACACTGAGCACCCACCAGCCACCAACATCTAGGACAGACAAAAGCTCTTGACTTCAGAGGCTGCTCAACACATCTTGGTGGCAGCAAGAAGTAAAGGACCTGTGTTATCATCTGAGCCTAAATGTTTCATTTCCTCATCTGTGTCCTGACATGTCCTTCCTCTCTCCTTTGTCAAAAGTATCTGTACCTAATATCAATCATTGAAATGGCAAGAGGTTTTTAAATGAGTATGTTGTGCTACAAAACCGGCAGATTGGCAGAAAGAAATTGTTGTTAGCTGATCACTGAGGAGACAGGGAGAGCTCTTCCTGTGGCAAAGGTGGGAATTAAGAGGAGGTTAACTATTATGAAAACTGCAGCTGCTGTACAAAGAGCATCTGGTCTCTGGGTATGCTGTCCCCTTTCCAAAACATCCCATAACCTAATATGGCCTGCAGTGACTACCAGACTCTCCTTGCCAGAGTCTGTCCAGCAGGTAGAGGTTATTCAGTGGTCTGTGATTGTCACTGTTTCTGACAGGGTTTGGGAAGCAACTCATGAGCACATGTTATTCCAGTGGACAGCACAGCAGCGTCTCTCCAGTGACCCAGAGCACGCTCCTCAGCCAGAAGCAATGGTCTGCTCTCCTCTGTCTCCAGGGAGAGCTCTGTGAGACACAGAAAGCCTCTGCGGAGGCTGGAGTCTCTCCTGGGAGGGCCAATGCTGGACTGGCAGGCAATGCACAGCACTCAGCATCGGCTTGATGTAGTTTTGTTGCATAGGTGTCTGGAAAGGTGGTTCGCTGCTCTCAACAAGGCTGGAGTTTCTGTGTGGTTTTCAAAGTCAGCTCCAAACTGCAGTAACTCACCAGCAAGTGACCTCTGCCTGACATGCCTCAGAAAAGTCCCGTCTTTGGGACCATGTGTGAATAGGGAAAAACATGCTTCCAGGAGACACCGGCAGCAGAGCGAAACTAGGCACCACTCTGCAGACACACAGCATCTTTTTGAGCTGCAGCTCTGCTGCCTGCACTCACCTGCAGCACCAGCATGGCTGGGCCAGCTTCTTCCCTCGTCTGGGATGGCAGTGGCCTTTGCCAGGGTGCAGTGGCAACACAAGAGCGAGAGGAGGGAAAGGAGCCCTACACTGATGCAGCATCCATACCATCTCTCATCACATGATGCTGCAATGGGTAGTGCTAGCTGGGGGCTTCAGGCCTCTTTTTAATCATCTTTCATGCATCCATGCCAGCATGTAAGCCAAAAAGGGGATATCAAACTGAAGTGCAGCTCTATACCATTTGCTATGGCACAGCTGTATTTTCCAATGCCGGTCTCCTTGCGGCTACAAGTTCCAGTGTGGTGCTTTTCTCCCACACCTGGATAGCATCACATTTCTTTGGGATCCTGACTCCCCAGCTTGACAAAACCCAGACATGCCACTGAGTGCCAGGAGGAAGGCCAGTGAACCACCATTTTGTCACATTTCAGAAAAATGGGAGAAGATAGTGTACAGACTGGAGCAGTGGTACAGCCTGATCCAGCCTTATCTGCCCTTAGAGCCCGTATCTTCTTTTTGTTCTTGTGCATGGCTGCATTTCCCAGCAGGTAGGTCTGTGAAGCCTGACTCCTCTCTCTCCTTCCCTCCTCACCCTACCATGCAGACCATGTAGCCTCCCCATGTGCACACAGTGTACAACACCATACAGAGCTGCCATGGGCTGTAAATTTGGGGTAGCCTGAAAGCACTGGTATAAGCAGACCAACTCTCCTGTGCATAAGCAGCCATACCCTGCCTGCGCTGAGCTCTGTCTCCAAACTAAGGCTGGAGTTCGGGTGAGCAATCCTAGGTACTACTCACAGATTAACAGCTGTGCACTGTACTTCTAGCTTAGGGGGCAGAAAGAATAAAGGAAGAAATGAATGAATGTTCTAGGTTTTTCTCATACTTTCTTCACCCTGACAAAACATGATTTCCTCCTAAGCAGCTCTGTGAGTGCAGCAGACACAAGAGACAGCTGTTACAGGTAGGTCTGCTCCTGCCAAGTGGTGTGAACATGCTGTCACTCTTCCCACTCCAAGCTCTGGTTTTCAGCCGGTTTTAACTTGACCATACTTAAACCACTTGGACTGAACTTTGTCCTGCTGGCTGGCTGCCTAATGCTGAACTATCTATGCAAATATAGATATAAAATATATAATTTCAGCCAAAATGATTCATCCACTTCCAAGAACATTGTAAGGGGGAAATACTTTGGTTTCTCTTGCTTTTGTTACAAAGAAATCTGATGACCTTTTCTTTGAAGAACTCCCGAAGCTGCATGTTTTTTGGCACACAAACTTGAAGTTTGGCAAAAGGGGAGGTAGGGAAGGCCTTTGGGTTAGTCCAGATGTGCCCTTTGCTGCCACCAAACTTAGCCAAGTCTTTGAAATATCCCATTTCATATGTGCTCCCTAACGACAGCCTTAGTGTTGACCAGCTAAATTCCCTGAAAATTTTCCCCATTTGGGATATACTCCAGCCAGGGGCTGAGCAGGATTTCCAGATAAGCGGAGCTGTGGATTGTTGTGGTCCAGGCCACAAATACAGTCCCTCCCTGAGATTAAGCAGCCTTTTGTTCCTACGTCCTCACTGTGCCCTGCTAGGCCCAGGCAGCATGAGCAATTCAAATGAGGACAGGTAAAGAAAAGAGTCGACTCGACCAAGAGACATGGATGCAGGAACTGCTGGGAGGAGAGAGGAATTGGGACGGGAATTTGGCTAAAGGGAAACTGTACTGGATCCAGGGAGGGGAAAGGAAGGAACTGAGTACCAAAGGTGTAAAGCAGGACTGAAAGGAGATCATTCAGCCTGAAAGAACTGGGACCAGCAAAGAACATGGCACAAGGGTGCAGAGGGGTGCTCTGGAGAAAGCCAGGGCATACTGTGAGCCTGAGGAAACTCCCCGAGAGCCAGGGAGTGCGTGGAGGACAGTCAGTTGCTGAGCGTCACCAGCACTGAATGAGGCAAGGGCCTGGGGAAAACCAAGAGGCCATGTGCAGCATTGCAGAGGTGACAGCCAAATGGTGTGCAGGAAGCATCAGGGCTTACATTTGGGATGTCAGGACAAGACCACATCTGCAAAGGTACTTCTTTAACATGGGGCATGGAGCCCATGTTACTACATACCGTGGAAATATTAGTAAGATGGCTCATCCTAGTAGAGAGTAAATCAGTCCTGCACCATAAACCCAGAGTCATTCCCTGCTAGGGGAAATCAGCAGAGCTCTGCAGGTATGAGCTGAGAGTCTTGTATAAGTTCCATGGCTCCATGCTCTTAAGGCAGAGTGGGAAATTCATTGGTAAGTAATCAAACTGTCAACTAGGACATTGCTTCCAAACAAGGAGGGACACATCCTGCTTGGCATGGTGCAAATGAAACCCTCCAATATTTCTGAGGCTCACAATAGCTTAATTTGTTTATCTATTTTCATCATGACTTTCTGGTTTTGCTTGGAAGTGGCAGCACTGAAATCTTTGCAGCTCTGAGGTCTCTGACCTCAGCTCCAGCCCAAAGGAGTGCACAAGGTTTGGAGACAGTCCAGGCAAACATTTGAAGCTTGTGAGTCTCACTTTGCACTAGCATTAAGAGCCCCCTTCACAGTCGTACTTCATTAGCATTAGGCACCAATGCAAACACTCTCTTTATGGAAGTTAGCTGGCCTTTTATGGGACTGCCGTTCTCTATGGCTGAGCAGTCAATGCTACCAGTCTGGGTTCTATCTCTGCTTTTGCTTTTTTTTCCCTTAAGGAGGAAACTTTTCTGTCCATTTTCTTTAAAAAAAAAATCCCTTACACTCACAAAGCAGCAGTACATTTTCATTTTTCACCTAGAATCTTACACGAAGGCCAGGACAAACCCTGCCACTTTTTCTTGGGAAACACCTCTCCTCTTCCTGATTTCATAACTATGAAAGAACAGAAAGTTTACATTCAAGCTGTGTCAGCAACACAGGGGTGAGTAGCCCATCTTCCAACCAGGGTGCCAGGGAATGACTCATCTGCAACAGAAATAAAGGAGTATGTAGCACAAAAAGAATGGAGAAAGCAGTGGTCCTTTTTATTCACAGTGTGTTACTCAGCCAGGAGATGTCTTCCTGTGCAGATAGGGTTACAGGCCCTGGCAAAAAAAAGATGTGCAAAGCTGGATCTCAAGCTGTGGGGAAACCTGCATGTGCATGTGAGTGTGTTTGAGACAGGAAGTGTCTCTATACAGTTCTCCATTTAAACGCTTCCTACATGGACTGATTGAAAATGATCTGTTGGAACTATTTCTTTGTATTGAACCTTTTAATATGTTTTAATAGCAGATGCTGGATTCTGCAAAGAAATTTTAAATGTTTATCACAAATCTGAACTTCTGGAAGCCAAATACTTTGGCCAAATGTTTTCCCTTCCCCAGGCTTTTTTGTAGGACTGATGCTGCCTCCCATGCCCTAAAGCCCCTGCCATGCCATGCTCTCCCCTGTAAATGTCAAGCTCCTACCTGGCACTGTGGGCAAGTCATCATGTTTTGTCAGTTGGACATCCTAGTGCACCATGGGATCTGTAGTTCAGCTAGGGTGCCAGGTCTACAATATGCAGGATGGGCATGAGGCACCTGGACTATAGCTCCCAGGAGACAGAGCAGTGTCAAGAATAAAAATTAAGATTTTTTTCTTTGACAGAAGCCCAGCAGCTGGAGAAGAAGCAATGCTTTGGCCAGCTCTACCTGTCACATGTATTTTAATGTCTCTCTCTAGAGGAAGTCCAGGCAGGCATCTGAACTGGGGTAATCATAAGAAACTACAGAGCAAAAGTGGCTTCACGGGAGCATTTGGCATCAGCAGAAGGACCAGCTGAGATTTGGCTGCCAAAGGCCTTCTGCCCTCAACTTTTACTTCCGCAGTCTGGTTTCTGCCAGCTGTTCCTCTGTCTCTTCACCTCAGCCCTTCCAGCTTTGGCCAAGCTGAGTGATGAGGCTTTCCAGCCTTAAAAGCTAGTAGGCTGCTGAGCAGGGAGCTAGACCTTAACAGAGATTCTTAGCCTTGCAAATTGATCTGAGAGCTCCTCCAAGGGGAAATGCCACTGTGGGAGGAAAAGCACACAGTTTCTCTCCCCCGCTGACATCCACAGGTGTCTGTAGTGCCATCAGACCTGCCTGTGCTCTGCTACCTCAGGCATCTGCTCTGCTTTTGCTGTAAGAGATGGCTGGAAGGGACAGCCAGGGTGCTTCTCTGAGCGCTCGCAACTCCCACGCACCAGGCCAGCTCTCGGTGCCAGGGGCTGTGTGTGCAGAGCCAGCCTGAGGTAAAATGTGAGCCTGCTTTTTCTGAGACAGTCAGGGCCAAGCCCAGAGGAAGAGGCGAAGAAAGCCTTCGCTGTCAGAATCAGGGTTTACAACTAGCAATAAATGGCCATGGGCCCTAAAGTTCCCATGGCGACAGTCCTGGTGGGAACGGAGCTGTTTCCTCTCAGACCGTCCCTGCAGCGAGAGCCTTCCTCCCCGCCAGCCCCTTCCCCGGGCAGCAGCTCCCAGGCGTCTCACAGAGCCCGCAGCGAGCGTGCGAGGCCTCGTGGCGCACCGGAGCTCGGGAAGGGAAGCACGGCCCAGGCTCTTGGGCAGCAATGCGTGGCATCTGGTGTAGCATCCCTCCAGGGCCCGGCCTGCAAATTCAGCGGCTTTGGGATTTCCTGCTTCTGTTCAGCCAAGCGCAGGGTTGGGTATACACCTCTGCTCTGCTTTCAGAAGTTGAAAGATTGCTGTAGACAGTAATGAATGGACCGTTTTTTCCTCAGACACAGGCACAGAGCACCAACCCTTAAGTGTTGCTTTAGGTAGGCTTTCTGGGAAAAAAGACTGTTTTCAACCCATAATCTCTGCTCTCAGCTCCTCTTGAATTCATCAGCTAGTTTTCTTTGCTGGTGCCTAGCCAGCTTGATTTTTAACTCTTCCCAGCACATGGTATTCCCTTGCTTATTGTATCAGCTTGCTTATTTAACATGTTCATGTGGAGGAAGGCCCATGACAAAGGCAGAAATGTGTCATGCAGACCTGGACCAAGGAAGGCTTCCCTTTGACTGCTGCATGACCAGGGGCAAATCACTTAATCCTTCTACCCCAAAACATTCCCATGTGTAAAAATGTGACATCTTTTCCCCTATTCTTGCTCTGCCTTCCAAGTTCCTGGAGAGAAGTCTGTCTCCTCCTACATATGCATGTGCCACATCCCACTGCAGGAGCCTAGCCTCAGGCAGGACCTACTGGTGCTATTCTAGACTCCCTCAGAGTGGGACTGGTCCCACCAGACTGTCCCCAGTATGGATGTCTCTGCACTAGTTATCCCAGGCTCCCCTCATAGCTGGTAGGCAGAAAAGGCATCTTTAGGGCTTGATCAAGCTAACCTATCTGAGATTTCTACTTGAGGATGAAGTGACTCGTGCCCCAAAAATGCTGTTGTCCAGGATGTCTTGGTCATGCGCAGATGTCACCACTGCAGATCCTGAGATGTGGTCAGACAACTCCTGCTCACCATGGCAGGTGCAGTTTAGAGGTGCAGATGGTGTGACCTTGATGATTGCAGAGATGACCTTCCTCCAGTCATCTTCCTGAGCATGATTTCTCTTAACACAGAAGGACTTGCCTTAGTTGGTTACAGCATCGCTGTGCAATGAATGTGAGTCACGGCTGTAACAGGGTGAAATACGACTTCTTTGCTTGCTTGCTTGCTTGCTTGCTTGCTTGCTGTGTATAAAACGGAGGAAGGCAGCTTAAGCAAACGGAAGGGGCTAAGCATGTGAAAAATGTTCCCTTTTAAAAACTGCCATTAGCCAATTGAAAATCTTTGTATTTGCACTGAAAGTCTATGCCAAGACTCTGTCTGAGGCTCAGTTCAAACACTCTAGCTATATAATCCCTTCCAGTCTGGCCTCATAATGGAAACGCCAACAGACCGTTAAGCACAGCAGTATTGCCAGGTTCTACTATAATTAAACACACACAGGAAAAAGGTATAAATAACCAGGTTAAATTAATGTAGGAGACTGCATTGAAGGGATCTCCAGGAAAGTCTGCAGGCTGTGTCCGACTGGTTCAGGAGTTGTCAACCAAGGACCTGGGTTTTGGGCCTGACCCGGGTGAGCCTTCTCTAGCAGACGCTGCTCTGGGAGAGCTGTTGCATTAAAATGAACTCAGTTGTCCATAACCACCAGTTGATCTACCAGCTCCCCGGCCTGCACTTCTGCCCTCTGCACCTGAGGGAAAGCCAGGTGAGGGGAAAAATGGGACCTTTGCTCCCTTCTGAGCCATGCTCATCTTTGCTGTGTTTATTTGCCCTGTCAGGGACTGTTGTTTGTTGTTTGCTACCTTGTCTTCATTTCTACTGCAACCAGATGAGATGGCACGAGAAAATGATGATGCAGAAGCCAGCAAGGCTCAAAATGCCTAAGAAGCCTCCTAAAATACAAGAAAGGGAAGCAGAGGAGGCAGAGGCTTCCTTCCAGGGAGGCTGGTCCCTGGTGGCCACTTTGTCCACATCCTCGGGACTCTTGGAAGGAAGCCCCTCTCTGCAGCAAGGTATTGCAAAGCAGCCTGAGGAAACAGCACAGCGTTCTGCTCTCTCCTCTCCATGCGTTATCACCACTTCCACATTGCTGGCTATCTGGCAAGAAACACTCCTCCAGATAAATGTTGGGGAATGATGGACACTCCCAAAACTGGATTGATCGTATCAGCAGAGAAGGAAAATGAGTGACAGAAATGTGACTGAGAAAAAAGGCAGATCCACACACCAAATGTTTCCACTCCAACCTCCTTACTTGCGAGAAAGGGTGCAAGAAATGACACCACTTGAAAGCTCCGAGACTATTATGCAAGCCAGGGCAGCCTGCAAGACACACAAATGCTTCCTGAGCTTGCAGACTATTGCACAGTCCCATGTTTGCTTGGGATACTGATGCTGGCTTATGACCTTTTCTGGATTAGCTGCTCACACATTTCCTTTCTGGTTTCCCTCCTGTTATTCCCAGTTTGGTTTGTCTGGTTTTTCTGGGCCAATTCTTCTAAATTTGTACAAGTATCCAGGGAGCTTTAGTAAATAATACAATAAATATTTGTTTTCAATAGCCCCACCACAAAGACAATGAGACAGTAACCACGCAAACACACACACTGATATAGCCAGGCACATGACCCCAGACAACCAAGGGTGCTTGTCCATCCCCAGAAGCACACCCCAAATCTGAAAGCTGAGGTTCACTTCTCCACTTGAAGAAATAATTCCATTAGGATTAACAAGAAAAAGAGCCCCCTCGGCTGAAACCAGATGCAAACACACTCAAATATATATAAATATATATGTGTATATTCATGCATTTTTCTGACCACAATCATCAAGCATCAAATCCTGCACTTTCCAAAAAAAGAAAAAGATCATTTGCAGCCTGTAACACAAAATCTGACCTCAGACTGTGCTTCCACATCTGAGCTAATAACACTCCCAACCCCCAAAATATGGAGGCAGTTCAGAATGGAAATGTTAAAGAGACGTAATTCCAGAGGATGTGAATGGCTAATTCTGTACATTCAAATGAAACAGAGGGGAAATATACTGAATGGAGCCCATGTATAAGATCATATGAAATGTAAAAAGACTTGTTGTTCTGCGCACACACTGCCTCTTCAATCTAGTTCTGTTTAAATGCCCATTCTTTTCGTTTGGCATCTCCTTGTCCCTCTATGGCTGAATCAAAAGAGGAACGAAATAATGACACAAAGATTTTAAAAAACTCAGCCCCAGCTGCAGCAGGGAGAAGCCTGAAGCGAAACGTGAGAGCGTACGGCTCTTTGTTAAGGTTTCCTTGGCTATAGAATATGGTATATGAAACGCCTCGTGTATCCCGTTTGGTCCTATAGAGGGAGAGCTCTTAAGGTGGCTCCCTTGGGTTTGGAGAGGGCGGTGGGAAGGCTTCCCAACATTTGCAGTCAGCAAATGTCCCACCTGTGGAGACCCCTGGGGCCTGGCAAATTCCCTCGCCAAACCCCCTGGGGCCTGGGTCACTCTCTGTAGGCAGTGGGTGGTCCAGCCTTTTTTTTAATTGCAGCTGCCACTTTATATCAGGAAACTGAACTCAGCACTTCTTTTTGGAAGATGGTTCCAATTTATATGGTTTTCCAGGAAATAAATACATTTTTTTCCATACATCTGAGGTAATTTATACATGCCCTTCCTGAGACGGCAAAGCTGCGCACGCAACCAGCTAATAGGCATTGTTGCCAGTGGCGCAAAGCAAAGATTCCCCAGCCAAAGCCTTTTCTAAAATCTGTATTTTGAAGCTAGCAAAAGAGGTGATGCCCTGAAGGTTGCAAGAAGCCTGGCACCACCAGAACAGTGAGAGCCTGGGCAGAGCCAGGGCAAAGCTGCCTGTTGCCTCCTGACCTCTGACAATGCCTCATCCATGAGGAAATTCAGCAGATCCACGCACCAGATGCTTCCACTGCAACTGCCTTCCTCATGAGAAATGCTGCAAGAGTTCCCAACCTTTTGGGAATTCAGGACTGTTATATCACTCAGCACATCCACTTTTGGGAGATGAAACAGGTTCACGAGGAGAGTTTGCTAGGCACGCTCAGTCTCACATGCCTCCCCCCTCCACCACCTGCCAAGCGCCAGGCCAGCTCTCCCCACTGCGACCCAGCCACTTGGCCGGTGCTGTGAACAGCAGCCCTGAAAATCAGCTAGTGAGTACTGTGGTGACCAGCTCTCCACAGCTGAGCGGCTTTTAGCCATATTGTTTAATCTAAACAAATGCTCTGTAAACGTCAATGCTAATTCGTTTTCTGTGGGCTGCACAGTTTTCCTCTTGGAGGCTCTTTCAGCAGCTGCAACTGATTTCTGCCTGTGCCCAGAACCTCTTCCTTGGGACCCCCCCACTGTCATGGTCACCAAGGTGGTTCTCACCATGGCCTCTGCACAATGGTGGCACCTCACAAACACCAGCTTGGGATACACTGGGAACGGGCTCTTTCCTTGGGTTTCCCACAGGAAAGCTCAGTGATGCTGAGATACCCTGAGTTAGCACCGACACCAGCATCCCAGCGGCCAACCTGCACCACCTGAATAGGTGCTCAAATTTTTCGGTAGTATTGCCAGATCCTCCTCATCACAAGCCTCAGCTTCTTCCAGGACCCTGGGACCAACGCTGAGCCTGCGCTCCCTGTACATTGTGCTGACCCCATGCCAAGGAAGCTGAGACGTGGTGTCTCCTCTGTTCCTGCAGGGCCTCCAGGATTTCTCAATGCTTTCACCCATGGCGGGGCTGAACTTCCTGGCTTTCAGGCACCAACCACAGAGCCGGGGCAGATGGAGCGCGGGTAGCAGGCCGCTTTCCCACCGCTTCCCCACAGCGGAAACATAGGACACCCAGCCCCACTTTGCTCAGCTCTCTGTCTGGCAGGAAGGCTGAGCAAAACTGCCCCGGAGACTCTGCCAACAGCACCAGGTTCAGCCCAGCACCAGTCTCCAGAACCAAGACTAGAGTACCCTTCGCTGTGCTCGCTAAATCCCGCCGCTCTCTCCTGCCAGACCGCATCCTGGCCACATGTGCTGCCACCACATCAGGAGACTTGTTACCCGCCTGTCCCCAGGGCTGGCGAGGAAGAGCAAGTTCCTCCTTGACTGCCAAATGCACTCCATGATGTTTGCATGTGTGCGGCTGCCAGAAGGCTTGTGTATCACACAGTGCAACGGAGGACAGCCAAAGTGGCCATGTGATCCCCTCACTGCTATTCCTAGGCTCCGGGGAGGCTGGAGGGTTTTGTCACATGGAATAAGAATCACCCAGCTGTAGAGCACATGCCAGGTGAATCCAGCTGTGGTGACAGCAAATTCCTAATTAGTTCATTGCATCAGACCAGCCAAACACTTACAGTCATTACCCAAGGATGTCCTACGTGCTGGGCAGGGTGTACTCCCCTGATCTCTGCTTCCCAAAATGGGAGAGAGAGAGTGAGGCTAGCTTGCCCTGGAAATGGGACATGGTCTGTGTTGTGCCCAGCAGGCCAACAAATGCCAGGTCCCTGAAACCACAAGGGGAAAAAA